>NC_139320.1:21490701-22175701 GCF_056507025.1 Lutjanus erythropterus
TAATGGTGCATAAGTGAAAAAGAACGTTCCTTTTCCAATTTGAACATTGTTTATTTCATAAACATATGCAAAAATATTCAATAACATCAAGAAGTCACAATTCATTTTAAATTTTAAATTAAAAAGAATTATAAAAAGAATTTATATATGTATGTATGTATGTATGTATGTATGTATGTATGTATGGTCATATATATGTATGTATGTATGTATCTATGTATGTATGTATGTATGGTCATATGTATGTATGTATGCTCATATGTATGTATGCATGGTCATATGTATGTATGTATGCTCATATGTATGTATGCATGGTCATATGTATGTATGTATTCTCATGTGTGTGTATGTATGTATGTATGTATGGTCATATGTATGTATGTATATATGCTCATATGTATGTATGCTCATATGTATGTATGTATGTATGTATGTATGGTCACATGTATGAATGTATGCATGCTCATATGTATGTATGTATGGATGTATGCATGTATGCTCATATGTATGTATGTATGTATGTATGCATGGTCATATGTATGACCATATGTATGTATGTATGTGTGTATGTATGTATGGTCATATGAATGTATGCATGGTCATATGTATGTATGGTCATATGTATGTATGCATGGTCATATATATGTATGGTCATATGTATGTATGTATGTATGTATGTATGCTCATATGTATGTATGTATGTATGTATGTATGTATGTATGTATATATGTATGTATGTATGCTCATATGTATGTATGTATGTATGTATGTATGTATGGTCATATCCCTCTATGGTACACATTATGATGCCAGTGAGGGAAATGTGTTTTTATGTCTCAAAATAGACTAAATAAACATAATCTGAAGAAATTTTATTTTATTTTTTGAAGTTTTTGGGGTTCGTTGCCTGTAGGCAACATTGTACCATAATGGTGCATAAGTGAAAAAGAATGTTCCTTTTCCAATTTGAACATTGTTTATTTCATAAACATATGCAAAAATATTCAATAACATCAAGA
This sequence comes from Lutjanus erythropterus, assembly GCF_056507025.1. NCBI lineage: Eukaryota > Metazoa > Chordata > Actinopteri > Lutjaniformes > Lutjanidae > Lutjanus > Lutjanus erythropterus. Next base: position 21,491,721 of record NC_139320.1, read on the forward strand.
AGTCACAATTCATTTTAAATTTTAAATTAAAAAGAATTATAAAAAGAATTTATATATATATATATATATATATATATATATATATATATATATATATATATGTATGTATGTATGTATGTATGTATGTATGGTCAAATATATATGTGTATGTATGTATGTATGTATGTATGTATGTATGTATGGTCATATGTATGTATTTATGCTCATATGTGTGTATGCATGGTCATATGTATGTATGTATGCTCATATGTATGTATACATGGTCATATGTATGTATGTATTCTCATGTGTGTGTATGTATGTATGAATGTATGGTCATATGTATGTATGTATATATGCTCATATGTATGTATGCTCATATGTATGTATGTATGTATGTATGTATGGACACATGTATGAATGTATGCATGCTCATATGTATGTATGTATGTATGCATGTATGCTCATATGTATGTATGTATGTATGTATGCATGGTCATATGTATGACCATATGTATGTATGTATGTATGTGTGTATGTATCTATGGTCATATGAATGTATGCATGGTCATATGTATGTATGGAAATATGTATGTATGGTCATATGTATGTATGTATATATGTATGCTCATATGTATGTATGTATGTATGTATGTATGTATGTATGTGTATGTATGTATGCTCATATGTATGTATGTATGTATGCTCATATGTATGTATGTATGTATGTATGTATGTATGTATGGTCATATCCCTCTATGGTACACATTATGATGCCAGTGAGGGAAATGTGTTTTTATGTCTCAAAATAGACTAAATAAACATAATCTGAAGAAATTTTATTTTTATTTTTATTTTTATTTTTGGAAGTTTTTGGGGTTCATTGCCTGTAGGCAACATTGTACCATAATGGTGCATAAGTGAAAAAGAATGTTTCTTTTCCAATTTGAACATTGTTTATTTCATAAACATATGCAAAAATATTCAATAACATCAAGAAGTCACAATTCATTTTAAATTTTAAATTAAAAAGAATTATAAAAAGAATTTATATATATATATGTATGTATGTATGTATGTATGTATGTATGTATGGTCATATATATGTATGTATGTATGTATGTATGTATGTATGTATGGTCATATGTATGTACGTATGTATGTATGGTCATATGTATGTATGTATGCTCATATGCATGTATGCATGGTCATATTTATGTATGTATGCTCATATGTATGTATACATGGTCATATGTATGTATGTATTCTCATATGTATGTATGTATGTATGTATGTATGTATGGTCATATGTATGTATGTATATATGCTCATATGTATGTATGGTCATATGTATGTATGTATGTATGTATGTATGTATGGTCACATGTATGTATGTATGTATGCTCATATGTATGTATGTATGTATGTATGTATGTATGCATGGTCATATGTATGACCATATGTATGTATGTGTGTGTATATGTATGTATGGTCATATGAATGTATGCATGGTCATAAGTATGTATGGTCATATGTATGCATGTATGGTCATAAGTATGTATGTATGTATGTGTATGTATGTATGTATGATCATATGTATGTATGTATGTATGTATGTATGGTCATATCCCTCTATGGTACACATTATGATGCCAGTGAGGGAAATGTGTTTTTACGTCTCAAAATAGACTAAGTAAACATAATCTGAAGAAATTTTATTTTTATTTTTATTTTTGGAAGTTTTTGGGGTTCGTTGCCTGTAGGCAACATTGTACCATAATGGTGCATAAGTGAAAAAGAATGTTCCTTTTCCAATTTGAACATTGTTTATTTCATAAACATATGCAAAAATATTTAATAACATCAAGAAGTCACAATTCATTTTAAATTTTAAATTAAAAAGAATTATAAAAAGAATTTATATATGTATGTATGTATGTATGTATGTATGTATGTATGTATGTATGTATGGTCATATATATGTATGTATGTATGTATGGTCATATGTATGTATGTATGGTCATATGTATGTATGCATGGTCATATGTATGTATGTATGCTCATATGTATGTATGCATGGTCATATGTATGTATGTATTCTCATGTGTGTGTATGTATGTATGTATGTATGTATGGTCATATGTATGTATGTATATATGCTCATATGTATGTATGCTCATATGTATGTATGTATGTATGTATGTATGGTCACATGTATGAATGTATGCATGCTCGTATGTATGTATGTATGGATGTATGCATGTATGCTCATATGTATGTATGTATGTATGTATGCATGGTCATATGTATGACCATATGTATGTATGTATGTGTGTATGTATGTATGGTCATATGTATGTATGCATGGTCATATATATGTATGGTCATATGTATGTATATATGTATGTATGTATGTATGTATGTAATTATGTATGTATGTATGTATGTATGTATGCTCATATGTATGTATGTATGTATGTATATATGTATGTATGTATGCTCATATGTATGTATGTATGTATGTATGTATGGTCATATCCCTCTATGGTACACATTATGATGCCAGTGAGGGAAATGTGTTTTTATGTCTCAAAATAGACTAAATAAACATAATCTGAAGAAATTGTATTTTATTTTTTGAAGTTTTTGGGGTTCGTTGCCTGTAGGCAACATTGTACCATAATGGTGCATAAGTGAAAAAGAATGTTCCTTTTCCAATTTGAACATTGTTTATTTCATAAGCATATGCAAAAATATTCAATAATATCAAGAAGTCACAATTCATTTTAAATTTTAAATTAAAAAGAATTATAAAAAGAATTTATATATGTATGTATGTATGTATGTATGTATGTATGGTCATATATATGTATGTATGTATGTATGTATGTATGTGTGTATGTATGTATGGTCATATGAATGTATGCATGGTCATATGTATGACCATATGTATGTATGTATTCTCATATGTATGTATGTATGTATGTATGTATGTATGTATGGTCATATGTATGTATTTATATATGCTCATATGTATGTATGGTCATATGTATGACCATATGTATGTATGTATGTGTGTATGTATGTATGGTCATATGAATGTATGCATGGTCATATGTATGTATGGTCATATGTATGTATGCATGGTCATATATATGTATGGTCATATGTATGTATGTATGTATGTAATTATGTATGTATGTATGTATGTATGTATGCTCATATGTATGTATGTATGTATGTATATATGTATGTATGTATGCTCATATGTATGTATGTATGTATGTATGCATGTATGGTCATATGTATCTATGTATGTATGCTCATATGTATGTATGTACGTATGTATGTATGTATGTGTATGTATGTATGTACGGTCATATGTATGTATGTATGTATGTATGTATGTATGGTCATATCCCTCTATGGTACACATTATGATGCCAGTGAGGGAAATGTGTTTTTATGTCTCAAAATAGACTAAATAAACATAATCTGAAGAAATTTTATTTTTATTTTTATTTTTGGAAGTTTTTGGGGTTCGTTGCCTGTAGACAACATTGTACCATAATGGTGCATAAGTGAAAAAGAATGTTCCTTTTCCAATTTGAACATTGTTTATTTCATAAACATATGCAAAAATATTCAATAACATCAAGAAGTCACAATTCATTTTAAATTTTAAATTAAAAAGAATTATAAAAAGAATTTATATATATATGTATGTATGGTCATATATGTATGTATGTATGTATGTATGTATGTATGGTCATATGTATGTATGTATGTATGTATGTATGGTCATATGTATGTATGTATGCTCATATGCATGTATGCATGTTCATATTTATGTATGTATGCTCATATGTATGTATGCATGGTCATATGTATGTATGTATTCTCATATGTATGTATGTATGTATGTATGTATGTATGGTCATATGTATGTATGTATATATGCTCATATGTATGTATGGTCATATGTATGACCATATGTATGTATTTATGGTCACATGTATGTATGTATGCATGGTCATATGTATGTATGTATGTATGCATGTATGCTCATATGTATGTATGTATGTATGTATGTATGTATGTATGTATGCATGGTCATATGTATGACCATATGTATGTATGTATGTGTATATGTATGTATGGTCATATGAATGTCTGCATGGTCATATGTATGTATGGTCATATGTATGCATGTATGGTCATAAGTATGTATGTATGTATGTATGTATGCTCATATGTATGTATGTATGTATGCATGTATGGTCATATGTATCCATGTATGTATGCTCATATGTATGTATGCTCATATGTATGTATGTATGTATGTGTATGTATGTATGTACGGTCATATGTATGTATGTATGTATGTATGTATGTATGTATGGTCATATCCCTCTATGGTACACATTATGATGCCAGTGAGGGAAATGTGTTTTTATGTCTCAAAATAGACTAAATAAACGTAATCTGAAGAAATTTTATTTTTGTTTTTATTTTTTGAAGTTTTTGGGGTTCGTTGCCTGTAGGCAACATTGTACCATAATGGTGCATAAGTGAAAAAGAATGTTCCTTTTCCAATTTGAACATTGTTTATTTCATAAACATATGCAAAAATATTCAATAACATCAAGAAGTCATAATTCATTTTAAATTTTAAATTAAAAAGAATTTTAAAAAGAATTTAAAAAGTTTCTTGGCTAAATGTTGCCTGTAGGCAACATTGTACCATTTAGGAACAACCCATTGAAATAAATGTGTAAAGTATAAAACTTTAAACTACTTAAATCAACAAAGATAACCATTACTATACCATTAATGGTTCCCTATGGTTTTACCTCTTTTTTAAAGTATCGCATCATTTAAAGGGATGCATTGTGGAGATGTGACAGGGCAAAAATGGGTTTGTTGCCTGAGGGCAACATGGTACCATAGAGGGTTAAATTTTAAGTTCCTTTACAATTCAAGTTGACTACATTTTTAGATTTTCAGATTAGGATTTCACAAATAAAACAAGTTTATATAATATAGAGATGATAACAATTAATCAATGATCGAGTAATCTGTTATTAAGAATTGTCCTGTCCATTTTTCATATATGCCTTTGGTCCAGATCAGGAGTTGAACCCATGACTTTCTTGCAGCGAGTCAAAATTTCTAACCACTGCACCACTATACTGGTGAAATAATGTCTTTAAAGTACATTTTGCTGATAATATTTTTGTGCTTTTACTTGAGCCAGACCTTGAATCTAACATTCTTATTTGAGAGCATTCTTAATAGTCTTGCCACTTTTCCCCATCACTGCAATGTTGTGATGGGTTGTTAATGTCAATAATTTATGTATAACACTTTCACAACCTGCTCGCAGCCTGCCCATGTGAAATGTCACTAATCTCAATGTGATTTAACCAGCCTCAAATCAAGCAATGTAGGGGAAAGAGTGCAAAAAAAAAAGACTAATGCAGGTGATGTAAGTCAACAACTTAGCATTTCTGTACAAGTTGTACAAGTGTAGATTTTTAACAAAGGAGGAAAAATGGCGTTTCAGCTAGGTATTTATGCAGAAGGAAGTAAAGGAAGGCAAAAAACATCCTGTTTACTTCAAGGGCACACTGACAAATAAGAATAAAATGAAGGGATGTGATGACAACGCCAGGCAATGACAGATGTGAATCAGCTAAGGGGATGCACAATTCAGAATAAGTTAATACTTTTATAGATGATTTCTTAGGATCGCTTATGGCCACTTTTGCAACCCTGGCTGCTGGAGGAAGGAGAATTTCTCTGTGAAATGCACCTATTTCATTATAATTATTTTTTTCTTTATATTTTCATTTTGTTCTCGGTCTAGGTCAGGAACAACTGATGTTCCGTTAATACAGTGCAGAAACATTAATTAGCATAGTAAGGTCTCAGTGGACAGGCTTGTGTGTGTGCAGAACTGCCCTAAATGAGCAGCAGATTAGCAAGGGTGAAGGGAAAATTGCACGGCTGAAGCGTGGTGTCAAACACGTGAAAAAGCTCATGACAAACAGGTGAGATTTTTACGCTGTGTGTCTGTGTGCATGTGTTAGTGAGAGTGTGGGTGTGTGTCAAATGGTGAAACTGACTGTGAGGATCTGGTCAGGGTGCTATTGGGCTGTCGACACAGTAGCTGTGCTCACCAAATGACAGGATGACAGAAAAAGGTGTGTGTGTGTGTGTGTGAATATAAAAAAGCGCAAAGAAATAGAGAAAAATGACACAAGGACACACTTATTTACCGCATTTGTGTCAATTATTTCTTACCTGTATATATGAGAACGAGCTGTTAGGAATAAACAAAAAGTGTTTTTTTTTTCTCTTTTACGGCCAGGCTTGTTGAGTAACAAGTACATGTAATAGCATTACGTATTTTGGATACAAAAAAGGTAACTGTAATCCATTACAGTCCCAGGAAAAAATATGTAATTAGATTCCAGCTGCATTTAGTAAAATGTGGATACACATAATTCCAGTTAGCTAACTGACCTGTCAATACTAGTACTACTACTAGTACTAAGAAACTCAACATCTAATTTAAAGAAACATTTATAGGTATGACCAACCACTAGTGTTAGCTACACAGCCAAACTGCTAATAATAACTGCACAGAAATCCAGTTAGCTTGCTAATCTGCCAGTACTGCTGCTCCTGTTAACACTACTGAAAAACTGTAGGTTGTGATGCTGGTGACCAAGCTGTATTTCTGTTTACTTGAAGTTTGAGTGAGCTATATTACAACATATATGCATATTTAACAATTATGCATTATTACTAATATTAATCTCAACATGCACATAATAAAGGGGGGGAATGCTGGAAAAAAATAAACCAACAACAAACATAAAACATATTAGGCTTAACAATTTCAGCATATTTGGTAATCCAAAAGTAACATAATTGTATTGTAATACATTTAAAGTAACCTCCCAACCCTGTTTATGAGTCATATTTTCAAAAGAAGAATACTGGATTGTAAGATTTATGCAGCAGCAGCTAACACACTGATGTTTTTACTCTGCAACTGTTACATAAGCCTGCACGCACACAGACAGAGCCAATAATCACCTGATGCTTTTATCACCTCTGTTAATATTTGTAACCACTCCAAGGCTTCTCATTAAGGGCACACGCACAAAAGACGAGGAATAACTCAAACACACTAACATGCACAAGCACACAAAAGTGCATCAGCAGCACATTAAGTGTTCATACACACACGCACACACACCAGTCACATCTGACAGTCTTTGAAGTTGTCAAAGTGTTTTCCCTCTCCCTCTCATGATGTTTTATCTTTTTGTTTCCCCCTTCATCTGTGACACACTTGCATCTGTCAGTCACCCCGGTAACAAAGACACATTGTTACCGCAGCTCATTTAAAAAAGCATGTTGTCTGGTAAGACGGCTGCTCTTTCAGAAAATCAGAGAAAAACACATTGATCTATGGACAATGAGACATAAATGAGACTCTGTGAAAAGTTCTAGGCCACATTTATTTCACTGTGTAGAATTTAAAAAAATATATAGATGTTACTTAGAGGAACTGTGAAATTACGTGACGATCATGCCTGAACATTCATTTTTGGACACTATGGATGCCAGCCACATCTGGAACTATAGTTTTTTTTTGAGGCTGATACTGATATTGATATTTGAGAGTTTAAAACATCAGTTAATAGCCTCAGAGCCAGATGAACTGCAAGCTTAGGATTTATTTGCTCTGGCAGAAATGTCTGGCCTCTAATTCAGGCAAATTTCAACCTATCCTGGATCTGGTTGGTCCAATCATAATCGTTTATCTTCTCTCCAACTCCATTCCTAAAATTTGGAAAGCTGCCTATGTTCTCTCTCTACTTAAAGGTGGAGACCCTTCAGAGCTGAACAATTACTATCCAATCTCCGATCTCTCAGTCCTGGCTAAGATCTCCCATGTAAATTTACAGTTAAAACAGTTTTTAGCTGATAAAAATATTTTAAATGATTTTCAGTTGTGTTTTAGAAGTGACCATAGCACTATCACTGCTGCTACAATCGTGACAAATGATATCATTGGTTCATTGGACAGAAATCAGCATTGTGCCGCCTTATTTGTTGATCTTTCTAAGGGGTTTGATTCAGTTGACCACGGACTGCTACTGAACAAACTAAGATCTATTGGTTTCAGTGCTAAGGCTGTAAAAAGATTCTAAAATTATTTTATAGCTTATACTCTGTGTTTATGCAGAAAGCCACAAATCTGAATTTCTTGAGCTAACTAAAGGTGTCCCTCAGGAATCCATTCTGGGGACTATTTTGTTTTCTATTTTTATAAATGATCCGGATAAAGTCATTCAAAAATACATTTATGTGCTGATGATACAGTGATTTACACCCATGCTCCCTCCATAGCAGAGGAAGTGCAAGAACTTCAGACTGCATTCCAGTCTTTACAAACTGATCTGCTGATCTGCTGTTTATGGTCTTTTCAAAAGCTTGCTCACAGTTGCCTGGTGATTTCAGCATTTTCACATCTGAAGGGAAATCCATTGAAAGGGTTCCCTCGTACAAGTACTTGGGTATATGGATAGATGATAAGCTTTCATTTAATGTACACATTACTATTTTAATCAGGAAGCTTAAAGTGAAGATTGGTTTTTATTTTAGAAACAAATCTTGCTTTACTTTCAGTGCTAAGAAAAAACTTGTGGAAGCTACTCTTCTGTCTGTGATTGCTTACATTGACATATTGTATATGCATGCAGCCTTCTCCATCTTACGTAACCTTGATTCAGTGTACCATGCATCTTTGCAATTTATTACAAATGCAAAGTCACTCATTCACCACTGCATTCTTTATGATTTGGTAGGTTGGACATCACTGACCGTTCGTAGACAACAGCACTGGTATATTTTCCTCAGTAAAACAATGTTGGGCAAACTTCCAGCCAACCTCTGTAACCTTCTTTGTGTCAGCTCTGGTAGTTACCAGCTACGCTCCTCCAAGTGGTTACTTTTCAGTGTACCCCGGGTTTGGGGAAAACTGAATTTTCCTACTCTGCACAATGGGCTTAGAATAATCTACAGAAAAATCTTAGATTGGAAACACTCATATCCATTGATAAATTTAATGGCACCATAAAGAATGTGATGATGGAGACATGTACTTGTTTTTCTTGAGAGGCCCACTATGTTTAATAGCTGTTCTTGTTGTTTTATTGTAGATTTCTTTCTTTTGTTTGTTTAATTTGTTACATTTTAATATGTGTGATTGTAATTGGCTGCTACCTTGGCCAGGTCTCTCTTGTAAAAGAGATTCTGAATCTCAATGGGACTTCCTGGTTAAATAAAGGTAAAATAAATCAAATGAATCAAATATGGGGCAGGTCTGATACAATGACTGTCCAGGGGCGCGCAATCCATTCATTAAAAATTCTACAATGGCTGTGGAACTTATCCTGTTGACTCAACTATCTTGTCAGTATTAAATGATCTGGGTGGTGTATTTCCTCTAAAAGGAGAAAGAACGACACTTAAATCTTTTGTTAAATAAGGGGGGTTGACACGTTGTGTGTTGTTTGCTTGGTTGTAGGTCAGTCCAATTGCCTCCAGATGCATTTTGATCAGCGCAAAACTAAGAACAGCTTTTATACATCATGGCTATTCAACTTTTAAATCCTATTCATAATAAACTGACCTTTCACCACTTTTCCAAATATTCGTACTTCTTCAATTTCACTTCTTCATACAAATTAAAGCCAGCAATGCAGTTTAGTCTCAGCTTTTCAACAACCAGCATTTACACTGCAGTTTCTTCAGAAATTCCCTTCCCTAGATTTCAGACTAACTAGGATTACACATCGGTCTGATGATGCCAGGCTAATCCACTAATGATATATCATCCAATAGTACACCTGACATGGACAGACAATCTTGATATGATTCATAAAAATTGGTTCAGCGTGGCCAATTTATCACTGTAGCTTTAATGTCATCCTTATGCATACTGCCTGTAAATTGCTGTAAGAATAGCACATGCAGTTTTTTGTACATATTTTCCCTTCTCCTTAATTTTGTTGTGGTCTACCAACCTTTCTCACGCTGTCTCACCCTCTACAACCGAGGCAGGTCATTTTTTTGTCACAGGCTACAGGCTGCACTCATATTTATACCAATACCCAGCATGAAATGAGTATTTGGACCAAGACAATTCACTAATTCATGCATAAAGAAGCATTTCTTTCTCTTAAAAGTTTGAGCCAAACACATCCAAGTGTAACTAGATGTGAGATCTTCTTGATGTCTTAGAAGAAAGCCAGATTCGACTGCCCCGTGGTGTTGTCTGTTGAGGTAGTTTATGGATATTTTGACAGCAGAGAAAAAATGTTGGAAAAAAAAAAGCCTCTTCACAACAACGCAATCAAACAGAATCTGATGATGATAATGTCAGAGGGCATTCATAATCAAGTTTATTTCTCCAGCAAGATTAGGGATGTAATAAAAGACATAATAATGATAATAATACCAGAAAGACAGATTTTAAAAGAACTTGATTGTTTCAGTGTTTTCTTCTCTCTATGATTTCTTCCGAAGGCAGTGTTGTGACTTCAGTTTAAATCCAGGAAGAATGCCTAGTCAGATCACCGGCGCAATTAGTCCTGCTGGCACTCGTGGGTGGCTGGCTTTGTTTTTGGAGTCAAAACAGAGAACTTTTTTCCCTTCAAAATCACATATTACCTGAAGACAGGGGCTGGAATGAATCGTCACAAATCTAAACTTTTTGGACGCAATCCCAGAAACACGCAAAGACACACACCCGCATACGCCGTTCAGCAGTAAACCCCCTCTGTACATCGCTACCCGTGGAGTGCCGATTACAGTGGAAATCAATTTGAGGTGCCCATGGCTAAATTGATATCATTACGTTTACTGCAGGTTGAATAATGGATGACTGTATCATTATATGGGGAAGTAATGGGACGAGACAAAGCACAGGTAGACAGCTCGCCGCAGGTGAGAGCTATAATTAGTGTCTAGTTCCTGGCACGCCCGCACACACGCACACCCATACACATACAGATGTATGCACATGTGCAACTGCGGGATCACACAGGTGCCAACTCGTAGTGAAAAATGGTAATGCACTGAAAAATTTAAGCTGCATTTAGTAATTCCACTTTAGTTATCGTTCCTCTGTTGGTTACGGGCGTGCTGCAGGGAATTAATCACAGCATCGTGAATTTCTTGGATCAAAGCTTTTGCAATTATCAGCACACACTTCTTGAGATGTTGCATGTGTTCCGTTCCACTGGTCATTAATTCTCGCTGTTTGCTATTTTATCATGAGCACCTGTCCACTCATTTTGCACAGCAGTTGGTTGCCTACTGGTGCTCCTGTGTGGTGAAATAAGGGCCAGAGTAATTTCATAAAATTGCTCGCTCTGCAGGTGATATGTTTAGGACACGGATTAGGTTATTATTTCTTTCCTCCACAAATAGTATTCATAATTAAAAAAATATATATATTAAAATGTATTAAGCGCAACATGCAAGTTGAGTGAACTGAAACTTTTTTATGTAAAAAAAGAAAATATACAAGTTTGCAATCTACAAAGACAGAACCGCATAAAGGCATTTTGAGCAATTCCCACAAAAAGCTGCGTGAATAGGGTGTCGTAATTACAATGTTAATTTGAATTATGGTAGCTGAAACTAACATTTGTTTATTCTAGTTACTCTCCAAAAGTGACATTACTACTTTTTTTTTTTTTTTTTTAATAAATGAATAAATACATTAGAGGATCAGTGTTTAGGATTTAGTGGCATCTAGAGGTAAGGTTGTGGATTGCAAACAACTCCTCACCCTCCCTTTCCAAGCATGTAGGAGAAACTACAAAGCTGCTGAACTCATGGAAAATGTGAAAGGCCCTATCTAAATCAAGTGTTTGGTTTCTCTTGTGGGCGACTGTAGAAACATGGCAATTTAACATGGCCACCTCCACGGAAAAGGACCTACGGCTTTGTAGATATAAACAGCTTGATCAGTAACAAAAACACAATTGTTATTTTCAGGTGATTATACATGAATGAAAACATATATGATTACTATATTCCATTTCTGTCATATTCTGTCAATAGATCCCCCTAAATCTTACATACTGGACCTTTAATACAATAATATTTGAGAGAGGATTTAAAGGGGCTCTGTAGAGTTTTTTTTTGAAAACAAAAGAGATGTTTTCATTCACTGTCACTCACCAAAACACACTGTCTATCTTTGAGGTCAAGCAAACATATTGATTCCTCATACGATCTGTGCAAAGCCAAACATTCATAATCCTGTATTGTTTACATCAATGTTTGCAGTCTTCTTCTTTCCCGTCTCTGTTGCTGCAGTCCTGCTTTTCTAGTCATATTACCGCTACATGCAAATACCTGGAACAGTGTGAATCCATTGGAGAGAATGTCTATTCACGTCACCCACGTACATGTACATGTAAAAGCAAATACACGTGAGTCCTCATGTCCACGCATGTGACAAACAAAACAGAGAGCCTCTCAGAACCAAAGAACGCTTCTAGATGTTTATAACTCTGCAGGAAAACTTAAATATCATGTGACAAAACACTTTTCGGTATTGAGCACTTTCATAATTTGTAGTTCTGTACTGAAGGTATTGAAACACAAAACACAAATGAGTTACCATTCAAAGTTATTTATTGAAAAACATTATGTTGTGTTAATTATTAGAAAAACATCTCTGCCTGTACTCAGTGTAGTGTAATGTTACTGAAGGTTTCATGGTACAGAAACATAAAAAAGAGCTTGTGACATGCAACAAAAATAATAATAATAATAATAATATATATTTAATGGTAGGCTCATCAAGATGTGTGGCAGTACATTAATATGATTTCATATTCAAAAAAACATTGCATTAACTTTACATCATAATTTATGGCAAAGGACCATTATGTACAGGTACTTTAATTATTAACCAGCAAAAGACAAAAACTGTCCTCTGTTGATCAGGCGCCGGTCCTCCATGTGATGCTAAAATTCTGATCCACAGGAACAGACTTTGAAGTAGCATCTATAATCAGCTTCTGTTGATACAAAAAAGAAAGATTTATGTAGTTTCTTTAAGTGTGCACATCCCGTGTTGTAAAACCAGATTATGTCCTGTGTTTTCTTAATTAAATATTGCACAGAAACAGAATTTCGGCCTACACATTATCGGAAGCATCATATGTTTTGTTTGAAAAGCTCATCTTAATTTATGATGTATAATTAGTTCTTGGTGATTTCCGTCTTTTCTTAAAATTACATTTTTCCCTTTTATTGTGATTATGTCAGATAATTGGTTTTCAGATTCCTCAGTTAATTTTGTTTGTCTCTAATTATCCTTTAGCTTATATAGTATTTTGCTAAATAATGTTTTATATATTAGTTTATATATTTTCAAATCCATTGTGTCAGCATACGGCTTCTTGATCTCCTCTGTCACATCTGTTTTTTTTGTTGTTGTTGTTGTTGTTGTTGCTGTAAATAAGAAATCAATGTCCAGATTGGTGATGATTTGGTGATTTTAATTTACAGTTTGTCTATACTGTTCCCACATCCTAAGGCTGACAAGTTCGGTGAAATGGCGACTCTGTGTTGTAATGCCAGACAAATGAGTCTGAGTTTGAATTCTTTGAGACTGCAGGAGCCCCCCCCCCCTTCAACTTCCTTTGTCACAGCCACCTCGATTACTTTGTAGTTTGGAGGGAAGATTGGCTGGTTTGTATCATTTATTCAGAGAACAGGCCTTTTCAATTTTGTGTAAAGATTTGTTGATTTTGAATGGTTATTTATTTATTCCACTAAAGCATGCACAATGTGGCATTGTTGCCTTTGCTGTTGCCTTCTCTTGTGACAAAGAGAAACAGTGAAAGCTAAAGAACATTTTTTGTGGATTTACAATTTTGGAGACTATTATCTGCTGAATAATAAACATCTGTATGATGTATTTAAATACATGCATGTAAACATGTAATTAAGTAAAAGATGTAACTTTATTTTTTATGCATAGTTATGAAAAGGGTGCCTTTTTTACTTCAGCACCCGTCAATGTCTATGCACATCCCTGCTATATACTGTACATAATACAATATATGTCCAAGGCATTCCTCATAAACTAAACTCCCAGTAACTCTGCCCAAGATAAGCAAGTACACTCTTAGAAATAAAGGTGCTAACTAGAAATTTAAACGGTTCTTGGGCTTGTCCCCATAGGAGAGAACTTTGGTTCCTGGTTGAACCTTTTAATAAGGTTCCATTTGGAAATCTTTCAGTGAGTTCTACCCAGAAGTCAACATTAAGGGTGTGTAAGGTTTCACCCACAACCCGCTATGAAAGGTTCAAATGGAGAACCCTTCTATGGTACAATGGTTCCACCCAGAACCCTCTCTGGGGAATGTATGCAGGATCTTTCCCAAGGGTTTGATCTAGAACCCGAACTCTGTGCTCTTCCATGAAAGTTTTTATATTCCAAGGGTTTTATCTAGAACCCACCCAGGGGTTTCTACCAAGAACCCTTTTATATTTCAAAGGTTTTATCTAGAGCCCACACAGGTGGTTTCACTGTCAATTATTTTATATTCCAAGTATTTTATCTAGAACCCGTCCACTTTTATAGTATGGTACTTTCCTTGAGGAAAGTGTTCTTCAAGTATTTCAATAATCCCTTAAGAACGCTTTCTTCTGAAAAGGGTTCTTAATGGAACCCTTAGTCTCTCAGAACCTCAGCCCTTTGGGAAAAACCAGTTTGGAACCCTTATTTCTGAGAGTGTATATGGATAAATGGAAAGATGGAGCTTAAGTTGACTAAATGTAATAAATGTATGAGCATGTGCACAACGTTCCTCCTGTTCTGCTCCATGCCTTGTATCCGATTCAAAGGAAAATAATCCCATTTTGTTTATGCCTTATAAACAGCATGGGACCCCAGTAAAGTTAAACCAGCCTGAGTTTATACAAGTGATGAGGTATTATATATGACAGTATGAAGAGGCCTATACATGTTCAGAATAAAAAGACAGAAATATGTAGCTCTCCCACCTCACTGTATTCAAATGACACAGTGCCAGCTGCTTACTGCTTCTTTCAAGTTGTTACCCTATCAGACAATACTTAAGGAGATGAATGGATTGTCTCACACTGAAAAACCACTTATTACCATGCACATACTGTGTCATCCTCATTCCCTCTTTCTCCTTCCTCTCTGCCCTTCTTCCTTCCCCCCGCCCATCTTTCACTCTCCCCGTTTTATCTCTTTCACCTCTCTATTCCTCTCTCCATCTGTTTTCTGTGATGCATTCTCTCCCTCTCCGCCGCGCTCTGTCCTTCCTTCCCTCCTTTCCAAAGATGGACTGTCTTTCTGTCTTTTCATTATTCTCCACCCATCCTCGCATCCCCAACACACACACACACACACACACACACACACACACACACACACACACACACACTCTCAAAATCCCTCTGTCATTCTGACTTTCTTCATCTGCAATTCTTGCCGTCTCTCCCTGCTTCTCCCTGTCCGTCTTCTCCAAGAACAGTATAAATCAAAGGCTTCCGGGCTTTTTCACCTACGATTATTTATGGAGCTGCTGTAGCTATCATTTTCATGCTCCCGATAAGTGCACTGAGTACAGTACACAACCTCGACAGGAATAGTTTATCACAAGCTAAATGAGGAGAGGGCAACAACACATGCTATCTTCTTAAACTTGGCCTAGTCTTTCCTTTTTCTTCTGCTTCACTCACTCGTAGTGGTAAACTTCCATATCACCCATCCTGCACCTTATAAAACACCTCTACATCCTCCTTGCCCTCTTCTTCCACATGATATATATCCTTCTTTTTTCCAGTTTATGACCTAAACTCTTCTTCCTTACTCATATTTGCATTTGTACATTTCTGGATTCTTAACTGTCTTCTCACCTTGTGAATAAAGAACTTGTATGACTTCAACTAAATACTGTTTTGGTGTCCTTGTGTGGAAAAAAAATGAATCTTTTCAAGCTCTAACTGAACAGTGTAGTTGACCTTGACCCTCTACAGAGGAGACTCCAGGGTTCAGCGTTACTGTTTTTCTTCTCTTGCCCGGTCATGCAAGTGGGCTGGAAATCTAATTGCCCAAAATAAACTTTCACTTGCCCTTGAACAAAATATTTTATTTATTAGCGGTCAAATAACAACATCAACAAATGTTAATTGTTATGTTTAATCTAAGGCTGCAACCTTTTTAAAATACCAGGAAACAGTGAAAATCCCTGTTTTTGTAAGTCCAAGGTGATGTCTTTAAATGTTGTTTTGTCGGTTCAAAAAGATATTCGGTTTAAAATGACAGTTACAGTTCACAGTACACGGTGGGAACTGACCCTTCCTAAGTCCCGCCCCTTTTTGTTCTGTGCTCTGATAACAGTTGCAAACTTGGTACCTCAGTCAACTTTCTGCTTTTCCTGTAAAAGCGATATAATGGGTGAAAGCTTAAGCTAGCTAATATTTGCAAAACGCTGGTTAAAAACTTGCTAACGATTGATGCAGATTAGCTAGATAGTTGGTGTTTAGCTCACATGAGTTAACTTAAGATGTGATGTGTGATGTATGTTTTTTTTTTTAATGACAAGCCTAGCACATGGCAAATCTAAGGAAACAGGGAAGGAAAGAGTTTACCGATGAACCAGGCTTACTCAACTGTCATTGGACCACACAGAGAAAATGGGTGGGACTTAGGAAGGGTCAGTTTCCTTCAATGTAAAGAACTGACAAAATGCCAGTGTTCAATTTTCACACTAGCCACCAAAAACTGTGGCACTGCAAGCCACTTTGGACAATTTGGACAAATGAATCACCATGTATCAAGCTCTGTAACAGGCCATACGTTTTTGGCTTCGTGTTCACAACTCCTCATGATTCACTGTCACATTTCTTTCCGCTCAACCACTGGAGCGAGATGATGGAGCAAGCGAGAGGAAGAAGTGACAATCATTTTACATGAGCAGCTTTAAACCCGCCGTCCTGACTCAAGTCCTCAGCACTGTGTTCATTACAAAACAAAAGTGTCAGGGGGGGAAAATGCAGAGTTGATTACAGCTATTAGATGACAAAGTGCGGCACAGCAGGGGTTGGGCTGTGAACCTGTGTTTTTTTATTGTTGTTGTAGTGACAGTTTTTGACTGGCAGGGAAATGCTCAGTCAACTCGAAAGCTAGGGTGTGTTTATGAATTGTGTGCATGCGGTGATGAAAGAGGCTCACTGAGCTATGATATGAATGTGCAAAGTGAACTATTAAATGCAATGACACTGATTGTATGCATGTTAGACAGTGATTAATATGTTTGTTTTGAGGTTATTAGAGCAGAAATTTAGCTGAGTGCATTTGTGGGATGCAGCGGAATATGCACGCTTGTATACACATTAGCTAATATTGTTCCATTACCATCGAAGTTTCCTGTCCCTGCTAGCAGATGCCTCCGTCTAGTATTTATGTTCTTAATGATCAGTGAATAAGACTTTGCAGAAAAAAAAAAAACTTGTTATTGAATAACAATGTCTACGGTTGATTTTAAGCAAATGCTGTGAGGCATTTCACAGTGAATTGGGAAACTGGAAACATTTTTCAGTTTTCTATTAATGTTTTTCTGTGGCTTTAAAGCTGCACTACGATGCAGACTGTTTCATGGAAAATGAAATAAAACATGAATAAATAGGATATACCACACATTATTGGTTTCTGTCTGCAACTATGTGCACAAAATAACACCCTTTTGCCAAAAAACTGGCATTTCATTTATGTTAAGAGCTTTTGTGGTCATAGACCATTTCCTGCATTTGATGACATTAGCCAGCAATCTGCCGAATTGCGTTTATCATTTTCACAATGGCAGAAAGCTTTAAAAACACAAAATTCCAAGCCTATTTAAAAACTGAGAGGTAGGCTGGCCCTATTTTAGCTATTGTCACTTGTAATGTATTACACATACACATCTAGATAACTACAAACCCCAATTCCAAAAAAGTTGGGATGCTGTGGAAAAGATAAATAAAGCCAAATACAAAAATTTGCAAGTCCTTTCCGACTTGTATTCGGTTGAATACACCCATTCTGAATGTGATGCCTGAATCGCATTAAAAAAAATTGGTACGGGGGCAAAAAAAAAACTGGCAAATTTGTGGAATGCTCAAAAACATTCGACAGGTCAACAGGATAATTGATAACGTGATATATATATATTGATAACGTATCATGACTGGTTATTAATCCTCGCAAGGGTTAGTCAGTAACAAGCAGCACTAGCAAAGATGGGGCGAGGTTCACCACTTTGTGAAAAACTGCTTGGACAAAAAGTCTAACAGTCTCTTCAACGCACAATTGCAAGGGATATCAGGATGCTAGGGCATCAAATTCTGAACGAGTGTATATTTACAAAAAAACAAACAAATTAGTTTGAAGATTAAATATCTTGTCCTTGTACTGTGTTCAGTTGAATATATGTCAACTGGTTTGTATAATAACTACATTTACTATGGTAACTAAATGGTGAACGTCCAAAAACTCTCCTGACCTGAGTCTCAAGGTCGTGCTGCGGGGTCAGCGGATGCGCGGTTCCAGACGTGTCTGTTAGGGTCACCTCTGTGACCTTAACACTGCCTGCACCCCAAATCTCTACCACGCCCAGGGTCAACCGGTCAGCAGCAGCGAGGTTACCGTTGACGACCTGATTGGACAGTTTGTTCTGGAAGTGAAAGAGTAGGAGACAAAAGGGTGAAACAAGGAAACAAGGGTTATTAGAAATAGCAAAAATGTAATACAAAGATGCTCTTGATTCATATTAAGTAGTATCTCCTCTATTCTGTACTTCATCCCTACTGAGGAAGATTGTTTGAGTATCCTTCTCCATGTCATTAGTTTTATATCCACTGTATTATAGTTCTTACACTGCACTTTGCTTTTAGCAGCCCCTTAAAAAACTGAAGAAGAGTAAAATGTTCTCATTTTGTAGAAATGGCCTCGGACTGAAGGTCCAACACATATGGAGCTACAGGAGCACACACAAACACAAACACAAACACACACACGCACACACACACATCTACATTCAGATAGCCATCCAAAATGGCATACGATCTGCTAATCTGCCAGGCAGCACTGGCCTCATTGCCCAACTTATCCTCATCTTCTCACATCTGCCTGTTCACACATACACCCACACACGCGCGCGCACGCACACACAAGTACATTCAAACACAAAAAAACACACACACTTGCGCTCTCTTCCTCGCTCTCTCCCCCTTTGGCTGTCAGACAGTGTGCCTGTTTTATCGCTGTGTGAAATTGCTTTGGAATGAGCCTGATGGTAGGCAGAGGACAGCCACAGATGTTTGGCCATGGCTGCCGTATGTGGGGATGTGTGTACTGTAGATGTGTGCGTATGCGTATGTGTGTATGTTTGCGATTAAACGTGTGGTCATTAATGTGTGTCTGTTTGTGATTGTGCGCCTTTGCTTGGCTAAGAAGCTAATAGGGCTGGGTTAGTCCCATTAGTCCCAGTGATTAGGGAATGTCTGTCATGTCGGACTCAAAATGTGATCAAGCTGTGGCCTGGTAAACACTCGGTTTTCACTGAACTTGGCCAAAAACTTAGGCACATGCTACACAAACTCTTAAGGTACCACTTTCGCGCACATGCGCAATGTCAGCAGAGGTGCAAACACAGGTATGACTTCCTATTTTGTTGTCCGTCTTATGTATCTATTGTTTTTTAATTGATTAGTAATGACTTGACCCCACATAAAAGAGAATGTGCCAAGGTCAGTGGGGTGATGCAGCTGAGGGTTTATTGATGGAGATGCATTGTGAAGTTTTGGAAATAAACAGGCCTTGGTTGCACTTTATTTTACAGGACACTAATAAGATGTAGCAAGCTGTACTTTGTATGAAATTTGACAAAAACTAGAAATGACATGTTGTTTATTGGATAATAGTTTAATCCTAATTAGACACTAACAAGGTTTACTTTGTATCAAAATAGACAAAAACTATATTCTTTAGTGGACAGTATTAGGCCCTAGTATTAGACACTTATCAGACTTTTTTGGAGGGTAATTTTGAATATATCACAACAGAACTGCACTGTAAACTGAAGTGGAAGGTCTCTCTATTTATCCTATAATAATGTCAAAAAAGGCTGTTTGCAATTGTGTCTAATTTGATACAAAGTATGGCTTGTATTATCTTATTGTTGTACTGTTAGGTGTCTGGGGAGTAATAAGGGTTTTGCTGTGTTTCTTTACTAATACAAACACTGTACAAAGTAATATTGTAGGGTAAACGTGACCAGTGATACTAATTAAGGTACCGTTCCATTTAGTGTAGCACAGCCTTTCTAGTCAGCCAAAACGCACAATAGCAGGTCTCTGTCTCTGTTTGACCTGAATGAAATAATATCATTGGTAACACATGTTTTTATCCCACTATTCCCTGTCAGAATGGCTGCTGTGAAAAAGGTCTATCACATCCTAATTTCTGCTGCTTAGACAAATGCAAGCACACAAAATGTTTGTGTCTGTATCTGGCAGACTATTGCACTGCAGTACTAAAGCATTTTGTTGAACCCTTTGCCATGCCCTAATACTAATTAATTAGATTTTTTTTAATGAAGGGAAGACATTCAGGGTATCATCAAATTATAAATTATGAGATGGAGAACATATCATTGATAATGCTGAATGATGGCTACAGATATTTGATCGATACTCACTGATCTGAGCAGAGTAGACAGGTGTACTTCGATACACTCTGGTCCGCATGCACATGTACGCAAGGATATTTTGATATTCCTATCTTAACTTTTTGTACTTTTTTTCACAGAGTGGGCTCATACAAGTGTTCTGCATCCGATTCAGCAAACACTCCTAACTTCAGATGACTGTGTAAATGATCCGCCTGTTAATATTTGAGCGTATTTTTCATGAGAATAGGAAATTTTCATTATTAACACTCCAATAATACGATATAAAAGTAGAGTAAAAATGAGAACTTTATGGGTTTGGAGATTGAAATGCTGATTTTGGAGATCCAAAGAAAGTCTATCATTTTAACAGCGTCAGCAGTTGAATTAAGGGACCTGCTAAAGCAAAGAAATAGGAAAAAAATGTGCAATTAAGTTGTACTATCACTTGGGTCGCGCCATAATAGGTGATGCTGCACTGTCGGTCATAAAAATATAAAAATGTATGTGAAGATACAACCAATAGGCTTGACAGTAGTCAATTTACATTAATGATGATATCCTTAGGCTATTTCAATATATTATACAACTGTAATTGAAACTGTAGAGTCACACAGGATAATATCAACATAATTATACTATGATAATTAGGAATTGTAATTTGTATAGGATTTTCATATACAATATACAATGCATTGGTGAAAAACTGTCAGTGTAGCTGCACATGACAGATTTGGACCTTGTAAATTGTGTTTGTACATAAGAGAACATTCAGAAATTCAAGAAAATTGGTGACTGCAGCCAAGCAGTTCTCGTAAACCACTTGTACACACCACTTGAGAATGAATCTGTTTTGTACGAGGTGTTCTTGCATGAGGCCCCCTTTCTGTATCAATCTGTACTGGGTGAAAGAGGCATGTGCAACATACGTGAGCGGGGATTCATTCATTTATTTATTTGTTTATTTGTCGTTTTGGAATCAGCGTCTGTGCTTTTGCCAACTAAAGCCACAAAATTGCTCTTTGTGCTTGTGTTTGTGATAAGAGGTTGTCTGAGCAGGCAGAAATGCAAGTGCAATTTTGTGCCAAAACAAGTACCAGAAACGCACTGTGATCTGCATAAACAGAAGCACAGCTGCTCCACTCCAACCACCTCGATGAGAGCATGTTCTTTAGCAGCCATGAAAACACTGAACAGGTGTGTGCACAAACAAAAGCCTTGCACCTGATGAAATGACACTGTGACTTCACTCGGACCATCGGCTTCTGGCACAAAACTAAAGGCTGTAGACTCATACAGTTATACTTGGAGTATCTGAGTTTGCTATTAAATTCTACTAATGCACTCGGCTACTTCTATCTATCCGTCTATCTACTCTCTTATTCCGCCTTCTTGAAATGGAAAATAACTCTGTAATGTCACTATGACTTGCACAAGACTTCTAAATCATATATCAAAAGCAATGATGAGAACAGGACAGTGAAACTGCAGTATACCCATAAAAAAGGGCTTCTACCAGGTGTTTCTGCAAATCCTCTCCACTACCTCATATTCAAGCTGCATGACAGACTGTTAAATTATTGTTAAAGCCTTTTAATATTCTGGTAAAAGGAATACTTCTGATTATTTGATGTGAGTGTCTGGCACGCCCTCAGTTAGGAGAAGCAGAGAGGGGCACCAGCGCAAAATTTATGCAATTTGCTGCTGTGGTCAGATTCAGCAGCAAAACGTAAATTAAGCCACCTAAAAAAAGGCCCACCTAAAAAACATCAATATGAAATTAAGTGTACGCTATATTTAGAATATTTTGACCAATTTACTTTCCTGTCAGACAGACAGAAAACAGCCGTTATATAAGTTAATATCTCTCTCTCCAAGCAAACCAAACTGCAAATGCAAAATCAGCCACTTTACCTCGCAGAACACTTGAGTTACTTTTGTACTTCTGCCTCATTCTGGTCTTAGTTCAGATCCCGCAGAGTTACTAACAACAAACTAACAGGTTGAGGCAGTGGTAGACCAGCAACTCCCAGATGCGTTCTGCCAGGTAAAAGTACTGATTTCATGTATGGAGTTTGGGTGCTTTTGAGAGAGCAATATTTGGATTATTGAGGACAGGTTCCAGACCGTCTAATTGCAAAGTGAAGCTGCGAAAGTATTCCAAATATAGCATGCACTTAAACTGATATTGATTTATACTGATAGTGTAAATTTTCCCGTTGTGGGACTAATAAAGGAATATCTTATCTAATTTCTTTTAGGTGGACCCTTTTGAAGTGGCTAAAATACCTTCTGTTGCTGACCGTGTCCACAGCAGATCATTGCTTAGCTTCTGTACTGCTGCTGCTCTTTGCCTCTCCAAACTGGGGGCGTGGCCACCATCTACCGTAGATCATACACTGACCATCAATGAGTACTTAATGCAACCCCACCTCAATTAATCTGGACTATCCCTTTAAAGTGAAATGAAAATGAATCTACTTTAAGATTATTATAATAGTGCCATTATTAAAGTTCTCCACAGTGTGAGCATTTGTACATCATTACTTTGATACAGTTGTCAGAAGAAGAGTTTTTATAAGTGAGAATTCAGCCAAAAGGTGTAAAAGCTACATTCAAATCACCACCTCAGTTATATACATAAATTCTGTGCTAATGGTTTTCAACTGTTAACCTTTGACAGCCGCCTACCACAGCCCCAACGCATGTCAAAGTACGGGCTTATTCTCCATCCTCACTGCATTAATGACAATAATGACGACAAAGGGAAAAAAAAAAGAGATGTGACATGTAGTTGGCCCTTGAACTCACCGATTTTGCTGTGAAGGAGGTCAGCAGATATTGCTTTTTCTCAACTGTGTCTGAGGAGAGAAAATAAGAGTGAATTACATACAGAGCAAGAAATGGAGACAATGTAAGGACAGCGAAAAAAAACAAAACACATGTGACTACCTGACTGAATGACAGAGGGACAGTGACATACGGAGGCTGTATTAATATATGAGCTTTCATATTGAGGAGAGGACTGAGTTCTTATTCATCTGACTGACTGGATGGACAAAACAACAAACACCTGATGAAGTGGATAAATGAGTCAGTCAGCTGGTGAAGGGTGACATTAATGAGTGAATGAAACACTGAGTAGCTGCATGAATAAATTAACAACTGACTAAAAGATGAGTGACTGGACAAGTTAATATCAGTGGTGGAGAAGTATTCACATCCTTTACTCAAGTAAAACCACTAATACCATCCTGTAAAGATACTCCGATAAAAGTACAAGTCCTGCACTGAAGGATTTTCCTGAATATACTGACATATTTTTACTTAAGTAATAACTCAAGTAAAAATACGTCAGGAAAATGTTAATTGAAGTATAAAAAAGCAAAATTACTCATGCAGAAAAATGTCCCCTGTGAATGTATTATGCTATTACAAATCATTACATGATTATTACTCATGCATTGAAAAGCATGATTTACTGCTGTAGTTGGTTGACGTGGAGCTAATTTTGAACTATTTTGCATATTAATGTAACCAGTGATTATTTTCATCATGAAATAATCTTCTGATTATTTTCTTCATTAAATGACTGATTGATTGTTCGGTTTGGATAAATTCTGAAAAAAGTAAGAAATGCCATCACATTTTGTTCATTTGTCACAAGAGCTCAAAGTCATGTTTTTTTTTTTCAAACAAATAGAATTATTAAAAATGAATTGAAATTATTAAAATATTTGAAATGAAAAGCAGGAAATCTTTAATGTATTATAGTTTTTTGCATGAAAAGACTTATAATAAACAAAATAATTCATTTTATGTCAATTTATTAATCGCCACTGGTGCACTCAGAGGTGGGGCGATCACCTGTGCACTTGTGTTCAAACAACACATCAAAAGTGCTGTCTTGGACGCCCCTGTTGGAGATAAACATGATAAAGTCCTCTCTAGGGTGTCCTTGGTGCTGTAAAACAGGGATAGGAACAGTTTCACCATAAATGCATCACAACTTTTGTTTTACCCTGCACCTCGACAGCCTGAGTCCGCTGCTGTTAACTGTCAAATTATTTCAACAGCACTTGCACAGTTTGATATGTTTTGTGTGCAAAAATCTGAATTTGCAAAGTAACTAAAGCTGCCAAAGAGTAGAAGTAGAAGTAGAAAGTAGTACACACAATTTGTACTTATCTACAGTGTTTGAGTTAATAAACTTAATTACATTTCCACCACTGATTAATGTTGTACAGAAGTGACTCATTAATAGACTCATCTACACACTGACTCATCACACAGTGTGACCTCAGCTTATTAAGATAGAAGAATTAGGCTAGTTTGGACATAGGACTGGTTAAATGAATGAGGGAATAACCAATGACTAATGCACAGATGAGTCAGTGTGACTGGCAGCAGAGTGAACAGCCAACCCTCTGAAGTGAAACTCAAACATGCAGAACTCCAGAAAAGCAGATAATACAGGTAAGCACAGTGAGAGGCAAAGCAAACAAGAAAGACATAGGGAGGCTACACTGCAGACAGACAGCGAGACGCAGAAGAGGGGAGCGAGCGAGCAGATAAAAGAGGAGTGATGGAGAGCATATCTCCAGGCAGCGACACGGGGAATTACTGTAATAGTTTCTGTCACTCCCCTTCTCTGTCATCCCCTGTTCTCTCTCTATCTCCCCCCTCTCTTCTTTGTCCCAACACAAACACGCCTTTCACAGAGGAGTGCATCTTCTCACAGGAGCACTTCAGAGACTGATTCTGTACATATATCAGTGTGTGAGTGTGTGTGTGAACAAGTGAGAAAGCGGAGAGACACTATGTTGTAGTCGTCTGTGTCTATCTGATGGAATCAATGAAGAAATTTATATTCAGTAGAAAATAGCTCCATCTGCTTTCTCATACTGTACATAAATTTCAGACATGCTGAGCTGAAGGCGTTCCTCTGGTTGCTTATTTCCTGATTCAAAAGCTGCTTCTGTCTCTAAATTGATTAAAATTCTGCCTGATGCCATTTAAAAACATCATGGTATCTTCATCCGTATATCACAAAATAAATTAAACCTTATGTTCAGTCATTTTTGTCTGAACACCAGTCCGGTAGACTTTTTTTTTGTGAATATATAATACAATAATAATAAAAATTTGTAATAAACTTACTCAGAATTGAAGGAAACACGCTTAGTTGAAATACTGGCTACAGCCATAGTGTTCTCCTTTGAAATTTTAATTTCAGGCCGGAATAAATGTTCTTGTTTATCCAATTCACCTTAATTAGAATTCAAATCAATGCCAAATGTTTGCTGGATGAGTTAGTGTCTGTTTATTCTTAGTCCTATGAAATCATTAATAATCTTTTATATGGAGCAAAGCTTTGCATTGACAGATAACTGATAGTTATAAACAGCTGATCAGCTTACAGTGTAGGACCAATGACTTGGGCAGGAGAAACAACTTGCTTCAACCGTAGATTGCATATTAAATAGTATTTCAACCTACTTAACATACCGTCCATGGCTCCAACTCACTATCTGGACTACAGTACTCATTTTTGGAATTGCAATTGTTACGTATTGCTTCTTTAATTGAACAAAAAATGAAAACACAAAAAGATTGTGAGTTTTAAATACTGTTAGCTGCTGTTGTTGGGACAACTGGATCATGGTAATTGGTCCAATTCTTTATAACATGAGCATATAA
The DNA here is from genome assembly GCF_056507025.1 of Lutjanus erythropterus. NCBI lineage: Eukaryota > Metazoa > Chordata > Actinopteri > Lutjaniformes > Lutjanidae > Lutjanus > Lutjanus erythropterus. Next base: position 21,518,198 of record NC_139320.1, read on the forward strand.
TATGATGAAAAAGAGTCTACAGCCATGTTAGCATCTCTGTGAGGCTATACTTAGGCAGAGTGGTGCCTCATACTTTATGTTAGGGTAAGCATGCTAACATGCTTATAGTGACGCCATAATAAGTAACACTTCAGCAGTAAAATGTCTAAAACCCCCAAGACATACACTGCATATTGAGCTGTGTAATTAAATTGTTGCAAATGTTCACAACAATGGTCAAAGCCAGAAAACCTGTATTTATTCAAGGTAATGGTGAGTTTCTGACTAGTTGTTTCTAGCTAGTGACTATAATTTCTGGGGAAAGACGTAACACGTCAGATGCAAAAAAAAACTGAGGCTGACAGGAATGTCAACAGCTTTTGGTCATAAAGTTAATTGAACAAATAAAAAATCTGACCTGATGATTGAGCTGGAAGAAAAGTTAACAAGCTACCAAAGTTATTAGAGTTCATTGTTGTGAGGGACATTCATGTGAGTGCTAAATTTCATGGCAATCCACCATTAGCTGTTGAGCTATTCCAGTTTGGATCAAAGTGGTGGACCAACAAGTGACAGACTGACAATGCCCTTCAAAGAACCATGCCGCTAGCATGGCAAACAACCAAAAGTGCACTGAAATCACCGCCTGCAGTGCCTTTGTGCATGACAATCTGTCTACCATCTATGATTTTTAGCCTGCCTGAAATTTTAATTTATTATCACTAATATATGCTTTTATACCAGCAAAAGGATATTACCTGCATGAACTGACTATCAGGGATAATCAGTCCTTAAACACACAGGAAAGAAAATTGCATTTTTATACTATTCTCCATGTGAGTGCATGTGTGTAGGTGTTCAAAGGTGACCCTTTCACTTACCTATTCCTTCTCCATCGTCCCAGAAGAGCGATCCTTGAGCAGTGCCACTGTCGCTCAGGGCAACGATCAGTCCTAAAGGATTCTTCCGACTGAAACAAAACGGGTAGAGAGGGATATAGCATATTGCTAAAGGACAACATCTATTTATACCTGCTGCTGAGGACAAATACATTAACATTCCTGCTGGGGGCATCCACCTGATCTCAGTGCTGCTGGAACACTTATCACCCTCTAACCGTCTCTCCCTCTCATGATCACCACCTCTTTCTGTGACACACACTAACGATCATAGATGACATTCATTTTGTTGTGTGTCGGTCATACATGGCAAAGTCTTTGAAGAGCACTTTATATTAAGAGGTGTGCATACGACTGCCATGACACTGTCACAACCATGCCATGACCTGACCATGACCCTGTCATGAACAGGAGTTTTTATAAATGTTTATGACTACTGTCACCAGGTGTCATTCAGTCAATTATGTCATTTTAAATGCAAAGTTGATTATGCATTGATTACGCAGCACCTGATGAGAGCAGTCAGAAACATTTATAAAGACGCCTTCATGTACAATGTCAGGGTCATGGTCAGGTCATGACATGATTACGACAGTTTAATGACAACCTTATGCACGTCCTTTCAAATAAAGTGTTTCTAAGAACTCAAACACACAGAAAAATACACACATATGTATCCTCTGGCACTCGATCTGACTGCATAGGCATTAGGTGGAGACAGGAAACACACACACTTCACACCACACACACAAGGTGCTGACCTGTAGCTGTTTGCTGTCACGATGCGTCAGCCATGATGTGTGTGCACTTACCTGAAATGTGTGTTGCTCTCTGGTTTCTGCTTGGGTATGATATAATCTCCTCTGATATGAAGGTTAATATGGTTTAAGGGTGTGGGCATCGTCATCATTTGGCCGCGCACTCCAACTTCTTTGCCCTGATGGAAGCAGAAATAATTACATACTATTAAAGTACCAGAAATACTATAGGTAATGAAACTTTGATTCATTTTATTCAACAATTCCTTTGTGGGAAATTGGCATTTCTGCGCCAATAAATCACAAGGCACGTAGTAAAATATGTGACATCTATAAAGGCTACATCGGAAACATTTCAGTAATTTATTACACGCCAAAAGAATTCTTTGAAAACTTATTTCTTTCCCCAGTGTTCTCCACTTTGTCCTTGGTCCTGTCTCTGCCCCTCTCAGTTTGCTGAGAGGACAAGTTTAATGGAGGTAACCACTCCTCTGCACCATCCCACGCCCCAATGCGTACTGTTGTTTCTTGTGTTTTGTTTGGCTTTATGATGCTGTCTAACAGATGGGGAGTCCCCTAGCTAGAAAGAGACAGAGCGATTGGATGTTTGTTTTTGTCATCAAGGCGCCTTCTGCAGTTGTTGAGCTGCAACTCCTTAATGATGTTGTCAAAGATTTCTCTTGTTAATATTGTCATTTGGGCTTTTGTTGTAGTTTTAGTCTCTTTCCTTTTGAACCTGGACATATTTTCATATCCTATCTGCAACATAACATATTATTCACATGCATATTTTGTCATATTAGGAATATTATCAAAGTGCATCCATGTTATGCATACACTAATCAGCCAGACATTTTGTTACCTCTTCCAATAATAGACACTGTAGCTCTACTGTATTTTCAGTTCTATCTGCTGTTTTGTGACACCAGGTGAGCTTTACATTTGCCATTTACTTTTGTTAGAACTGCTCTAAATGTAAGTTGCCTTGAAGAAAAATAAGCACCACCTGTCTTTTGACCATAATGTGATGATGACAGAGCAAACCCCAGAACAAGAGGCTGCTTCTAGCAACAATCCGCGGTCACATCTGGCCACACTTTTTATATCGAAAACTTAACAAGACAGTTACTTGATGACGTGTTTGCTCTGCCTCCCAAAAATATTGAGATATTATTACTTACTTACTTAGTTACTTCCATAAGTCCTCCTTAGTTACTTTGCTGCACCTGTCAAGCTTTCCATTCTAGCACTGTATATATGGAATTTGATGGTTATAACGGTGACAGATTTACACTGAAATTGTTTGCAATTGTTGAAACACAAGGTCTTTGATTCCACAGAGAAGTAAACTGAAGCAGGCTTCTCATCTCTCACCGACAACTGTGGATTTTGTCAGCTAAAATGACGACTCTCGCAAGCAAATTTCATTAGTTTAGCTGGCTATTGTGAGCTACTGCTAATTCTTAAATTCCTTGAGTCAGCTGAGAAGTGTGTCTCCAGCAGTGCTGAGACAAGAACCCTGTAAAAGGGTTTGAAATATGAAAAGTTACTAAATATTAATGACAGAAAACTGGGCCAAAGCTAGCTTACATCCCAGCAAACACTGGTCAGATGGTGAAATCTGACATGTATACATATACAATACACAACAGAAATACACTCATTAACATGGGAAAAGGAAGCGCAGAGATTAGAGTAACCCAGCAGACCAGCATAACCGTGATTTTCTCATCAGGGATAAAAACTAAGCTAACCTGACTTACACCTGAAAGAGTGAGCAAGAGACAGATGCATAGTTGTCGGCCCGCCTTCAAACTGCTCCAGCCCACATCCTCCTCCTTAACGCCCCACATAACAAATTACAATCTACACCCTGAGAATAAGTCACGAGTTTGGTAAATGCAGTGGTATTTGGCTGGAAGCAACGTTACTGCAGCAGCTAGTAAGCCGGTGTTAGTCGGACATGCTAACACTAGCAGCTTATGTTAGAGCAGACAAAGACAAAGTTTAATCCATTCCTCACACATGTGCTCTTGTGTTTTAGGTTTTCGAACGACTGCAAAAAAGACGCCACCGTCTGAACACACGAGACACGGAGTATCGCTTGTCACACACCGCTTCAACATGTAGAGAAATACAAAGCTTGACAGGCGTACGGAGCCTTAGTTATGTGCTCCTTGAACTTTTACTTGAAGGTTTCTCACTTGAATCATTGGTAATAATCAAACTTTACTTTGTGTATCATTTTTCAGTACTCTACCCACCACTAGTCTTTCTAGTGGTTATGGACATGGACTTACCGTGTGGTAGTCATACCAGCGTGTTTTAGGAATATAGCCATCCACAAACGTGACTCCCTGTCAATCACAATGTCAGTTAATCAAAAGAAGTCCAAACAAATCATACAGAAATATAGGCAAAGGAGATGACTACATCTGATGTGACTGAAAAATTATATATGTGATATGTTTATATATAAACATCTATGATATGTTGTTTAAAGCATAATGATATAAGGAAAAGTGTAAAAGAAAAAAAAGCTGAAGAGTGTGTGTATGTGTGTGTATACCGGGTCGAGAGTAGGGGTGATGAGCAGGGCAGGTCCCCAGAGGAATTGCTTGTAGATATCCCATGTAGTTTTGTCATTCACAAACCTAGGAAACACCAGCACAGATGCCACTAAGCCTGACTGAAGAAATGAACGTCGCTGACGCTCTCTCCTGTGTCCTCAGCCCAGACGACTGTTCAAGTACTCATTCAGAATTCAATGGTTTGAAGATGCAAGCCAAATAACCCTGCCAGACTCACCCTGCCAGCTCCTTAAATACCATCTGTGACTTTAGAAGAGTCTCTTAAAATGAATAAATATGTCTTTTTTTTTCATACAGTTTCACACATTCACATCTGGGAGCTGCCAAGTATAGCCACAGTCATCTACGGTTGGCCTCTGAACAGTCTCACTGGAATTGAAACAGAAAAGTGCCTTGCTCAAGGGCTTCTTTATGGCAGCCGCTGTTGGAGGGAAGACACTTGTAATTTGTCCCAGCCTGTCAAGTTATTCAAATGAGCAGTAGCTAATAAGGGAGGCTTCGGTGGTAATATTTCAACAACTAGCTGAAAATTAGTTGTGCACTGAAACAGATTCATGCTAAAAACATCTTGAAGCACTTAAATGAAAGCTCTACCTAAACTGGTTTGTAGTCCAGCAACCACCTCATGTGATATTCTGCATCCTAATCAGACGTAATGTAGTATAAAATCAGTTTATCTTGGCAGTAAATCAAGGGAAACGATCCATCCTGGTACCAACTTAACGATCTGATGATGAAGTGATTACATGCAATGCTCAAGCCATGATGTTAGCAGAAAAAGATAAGAACGGTGTGTGTTGTGTGGTCTGTGCTTACTCATGCAAGAGCGGTCTGACCACTGTGCTTCCTTTGGTGTGAGCCTCGTACATCAGCGTGTACAAGTAGGGCAGGAGGGTGTAACGGATGTTCAAGACGTCCCGGGATGCCTCGGCGAAGGAAGCATCCCAAGCAACAGGATCTTGTCTCTGATGGAAAACAGTATTAAGACAGGTTAACCAAAATGAACAGCATTAAATATGTTATATATGTGTGTTGAAAGAGGATTTCGGCTTTTTGGAATTTGGAACTATCTATCAGACAGCACGTGTGAAGTGCTACAAAGATAACAGCCATTGATTTTTCTGGCCGGAATGACACCTCTTGCTGCCAGATTTCATCAGGTGTACCTTGCTAGCTAATTGAGTTAACGTTAGCTACAGCTACTTAATTCAAAATGTGATCTTCACACACTCGGTAGCTCAGTTGGTAGTGTGTTTTTTTCCCCATGTACTGTGGTGCGTCCTCTGCAGTGGCTATAGGTTTGACTCCTGCCTACAGCCCTTTGTTGCACACTCTCTCGTCCTCCTTCCTGTAATATCTTCAGCTGTTATATGAGTAAAAGGCATAAAAAGCCCAAAAGAATATTTTAAAAAGGAAAATGCACACATGATATTGAGCTGAAAGGGTAAAGTTGCATGTATCAGGCAAAAAGTCAGCATCCTCCCCAGTGATGGTCCATGTAGAATGGAATACTGAAACACGTTTCTTCTTTTAGTTTTTATTTTAGTCCGTGATTATTAAAAAGAAAAATGTAAGATCACACTGCAACCAAACAGCACCATGTTAGAAACATGATGCTAGTTATCTAATGTTTTGCTAACATTAGCTACCAGAAAATATGAGCCTAAACGTCACTTTTGCAGGAAAAGGAAAAAGTTGTCCGAGGTACCAAGTTTGCTTAACTGTTATTGAAGCACAGCGCAAAACTAGCTGGAATTAGGACGGGTCAACTGTTACCTTGCCCTGTAACTAACTATAATGGTTAACTGGGGTTACAGTCTTTATTTGATAGGTACAGCAGAAGATATGACAGGAAAGGGGGTAGAGAGAGGGGATGCAGCAAATGTGCTGTAGGTGGAAGTCGAACCGGTGGCCGCCGCAGAGGACTGATAGCCTCAGTACATGGGGTACATGGTCCACCCACTGAGCTACAGAGGCGCCCCACAATTCACATTTTTTTTTAAAAAAAAGCTCCCCTTTGTGACAGCTCTTCCTGGAGAGTTAAGGATAAGGCACTATCATGCTCTTTATTAGAGCCCCATGCACCCAGCTTGAGAAGCCTTCTGTAGTTACAATTGCTAAGCTATGATTGGACAACTGCTGCTTGAGGGAGATGTTCAGCTTATCAGGCGATCCTGTAGCTGACATACAGGTGGACAACCTGTTTTAGGGAATACAAAAAGCAAAAAGACGAAATACCTGTGCAACATCCACTGACTGAGATTGTTTATGTGTAGCTAGAGACAAGTGCTCAGTACTTGAGCAAACAGATTCACTGTTTCAATAGATACACACTTCAAAAGCTCTGTCTATGGTTCATTTCTCTCAGTTACAAGTACAGATACACACAGACGTGCAGGGGTATGCAGAAAAAAAGCCAGCGGAGGATGAATGTATTACTTTTAGATTTGCCTGCTGTGAAATAAATGTACATTTACACACAGCTGCGTTTTTCCTATCTTGTCATTGTGTTTGCAGCATTGACTCTCCCCTATTTGGATTTCACAACATGCTGAAAATGAACAACTAAAATATTACCATGCGCAGAGAGAGACTGACAGCATCGCTGGCTAGTTTGTAGCACACCAGAAATACTCAAATGGCCTGTGTGCATTTATAGGCTACTGATAAATGATGCCCAAACTACTCTGTCCCACACTGTACTGACATTTACCTCATTTTAATTGGCAACAAGTGTCCCCTTAAGAGACAAGGACAGAAAAAGAGGACACAGTGTACTGTCATTCTGTAGATATGGGCCAATCTAAATGTATTAGCTCATTTTCTGGAACTGTATTGAGGACAATAATAAGTCTGGTCATGTGTACACGTACACACACACACACACACACACACACACACACACACACACACACACACACACACAGAGGATCATGAAGATTTTCTTCTGAAGCGTGTCAACACCATATGCTCCTCCCTATGATACTGTGTGCTTATGTGTCTTGGTGTGTACTGAATTTGCATATAAATGTGTGTGTGTGTTTGGGGGAGAATCTGTTTGCATGTGTCTCCTGTCTCAATTTAAGAAAAAAAAAAATCACAAGATACTATCATAAAAATCATCACAGGGACCAATAAAATGACAGACATTTTCTTCCCAGCTGCAATTTAGCTGGGTCAGATTTGATAATAGTTATTAACTGTAGCCCAGTGGTTACTAAGTACAGCTCTAACAGCACATGATTGAATACAGAACATTTCCATTATCTTATGACCTTAGGAGTTTACCAGATTATCATTTAATTTTCTGAGGAAATTTACAAGATTGTAATTATCTGGAAACCCAGGAGTTCTTCTACCTGCCTCCCTTTTTAGTAACCCTCCTCTTGCACCCACATGCCTTACAATCAGATGTGTTCAACAGGAAGTAATTACCGTGGTAAGTTGCGTGTGTGTGTATGACAGAGATAGAAAGAGAGAGACTGATCAAATGAATGTGAATGAGTATGAGCCTGCTTTGCTTTTACAGTTGAAGGGGACAGATACAGTTCCAGTGCCTGACAGAACCCAACCTGGAGGAGACAAACTATCAGGTTTCAAGTGGTTTTGCTCCATAAAGCGTCAGGCTCAAGTCAGGTTTGTCTGTGTTAAAATGTAATTTATTAAGACATTCCTCTCTTATTTCCCCTCATCTCAATTCCAATCATGCATGTCATGAGTTGCAAGCACATACGCAATACCCAGTGGGAAGAAGGAAGAGAGACAGAACGAAGCACTGAATTAGCCTGGTGAGCTAATCATCAGTACTGGATGTCAGCTGCTAAATATGCAATGACTTGACTTCACAGCTAACAAGCTGTTCTGATTAGATAAAAAAAATCTACTTTTTCAAACTCAAATTTTAAGCATTTGGCAGTGTGTTCTTCATATGATGTCAGTTTTCCTTAAAATTAGATTTAAAAAAAAGTAGCAACATATCACCTTGTTTACAGTATCACAATATATTTAATCAGAACCCCTCTATTGTGATATGTATCGTATCGCCAGATTTTTGCCAAGAGAAAGATTTATTGTCCTCTGATAGAGGAAATTCGCTCTCACAGCCTATACACTCATGAGAAACACTTGAGGAACAACACAAAAACAGCCACAATAGTAGAGTACAGTGGACAGTACAGTACAGCCCTATCTAATATATGATTGGTTGATAAATGGCAACGGTGACAATCAGCGCCTTTCTGAAAAGTACAGAGATTTTAAATGAGAAGTGCTTGAAGCAGCTGCACAAAAAAGGCTGAGCGCTTTTTCTCTAACCAACCTCATGCTGCCGCATACGCTCTCTTCATTAGAAACAACTGAAAAAAAAACGCTCAGAAAAAAGACGCCAAGTGGACACTAAGGTCCTTAGACAGCTGACAAAGTCCAACAAAGGTCAGACGCTCAGTTTAGCGCTCAAAAAGCATTCAATCAAGACGGTCTACCCACTTTTGTAAAAAAGCTAGGAAGTCACAAACAGGATTTTCTCCCAAAAACGCGCTTTGTACTTTTTTAACATTCAGTCACACAAATCTTGCATGACTTGACACTTACACCACTGTCTGTTGGGCCCTCAAGGTAGACTTTTCATCTGCGGAAAACCAGAGGAGGGATTGATAAAGAGATGAGAGCAGGGAGTGCTGAAGACTGAGGAGCAGACAGAGAATCCATCTTATGAATTCTCCTAATTTATAGCCACATTTATAGGTGGCAAAAGGCCTTGTGACACACACTGATTGTAGACAGATATGTTCGTGCGTGCGCGCGCAGACTCGCGCTCGTGGGCCTCGAGGAAAAATGAGGTTATCTGGCTGTGTCAGCCCTTCTCATCTTTTCTCTTCTCTACTTGGTCTTCATTTATCTGTCTGAAATCTACTCCCTCAGCCCATCTCATAAACCTCTGAGTTTTTGTTTTGCATTGCAGAGCTCGCATCATAAAAAGAAAATATATTTAGACAAACAATATACCCCTTTGGGTGAATAACAATACACATGACTCGAATATGACTACACTGCTGAAATTGGCGGAGAATATATCCTGTTTAATTAATTTTGCATTGTTCTGACGTGACTGTGGACACTGCAGTATATTGCTGGTGCAGTGAAATTATCTCAAGGTCAACAGTGAAAGTTGTCTGAGGGCAAAGAGACACTAGGCGTGACGGAGCTCTGGGAATGACTCTGCAAAAACTCCACTCTCTCTGTCTCTCTCTCCACTGTCTCTGACCTTGTGTACCCTCCGGCCCGGTTTGTGGTGTTAATACTTTGTTGTCAAATGCCTTGTTAAGCAGACCGGAGGTTACAGTCACTAACCGTCTGATGATTGGGGATTTTATATGGGTGACTGCAAAAATAATACAGTTTTTACAGTAGACTACATAAATAGCTGACCTTGATTTCCTTTTTCCTCCCATCTCCCAGACTTGGCTTGAGTGTTTTTTTCCTCCTCCTCTCTCACATCCTTTTCTGACTTGATCGCAGGTGTTTCAAAATTGTTTATTCAGCCTCGTCCCAGCTCTCACATCCTTATCACTGCCCTGTGTCGCTACCATTTAACTTGCTAAATTGCCATCTTGTTTTATTCTCTGCCAATTTTATCCCTCATCATTTTTTTTTCTTTTTCTCTGTCTCACAGCCTATGAACGCCTCTTCCCTGTTCCTTTATCTGAAACTGCTTGTCAGTATTTCTGACTTCCTGATCTGCTTCTTCTTTTTACTTCTACACTCTTTGAAACAATGGTTCCAAAGGGGTTCCTCCTGAAGGGCTGTCGTTCCGCTCAGAACCATAAGGGTTAATAAGGATTCCATTAAGAACCCTGTCAATCCACGGAACCGTTTTTGAAAGGACTGTTTTAAAGAACTCTTTCGTTAAGGGTGGTTTTTACCATAATATAAATGTGGAGGTGGAGTCTAGATAGAACCCTTGGGATATAAAAAAAAATCGAAGTAAAACCTTTTGGGTAGATTCTAGATAAACCATTGGAATATAAAAGGGTTCTTAGAAAACCCCCCTGGGTGGTCTCTAGATAAAATCCTTGGAATATACAAAGTTTCTTGGTAGAATCTTTTTCTTAGCACCCTTAAAATCCCCAGACACGGATCTAGGTGAAACCTTTCACAGAGTTCTTAGTGTAACCCTTTATGTTGCATTTAAGGCACATCTCCAGTGGAATCTTTACAAAAGATTCTACCAGGAAACAAAGACGGTTCTCCTACGGGGACAAGGCGAAGAACCCTATAGGACTGTAGTAAGCACATTTATTTCTAAGAGTGCATTTGGTATAAATACCTTCAGTCCTGTCCCACTGATTCCGTCTCTATCCCTCTTACTTTTTTCTCTTCCTGACTTTGTCTCTTGCTCTCAAACTGTCATTTTGTGCCGCCCCCCCCTCTCCTGCCCTGTGTGTGTTTTTCCTATCAATTTTCTCCATGTTTAAACACCCATTTGCAAGCCATTATTAAATGATTGGAATCATGGGGTGTATGTGTGAGTGGAGTGGAGGTTAGGTGGTGTGCAGCGGTGCCCAGATCACCTTGAGAATTCAATTATATCCCTACTCCATGCCGTTAAAAAGCACAGGCACTGACACACACACACACACACACACACACATATCTGTGTCCTGTCTAGTATTGCAGACTCCAGTGCAGAGAAAGTTCGCCCGGTGGGATCGATCTCCGGACGGGCGTTATTGGATTTCTCAGATGTGTTCCAACGCTCTTAAAGGTCACCGCTAGAATGAATGCCACCGACACTACACCACCAAACAGGTCTATCTTTTTGTGTGTTTGTGTATGTCAGCTGCAGATTAAGAGAGAGATGGGTAGAGAAAGCAACATTTTTTTGCAAACAAAAGGAGTGGTGGTAAATCCCCTTGATTTCAGAGCACAAGAACATGCCAGGCAGATTTCTGGTCATCTCATAAGCAACAGTGAGAACCAGCCTGGTGTCATTTCAGGTCACTGAAATCAGCTCTCATACAGTTTGAAAGCATTTGTCCTCTGTTGCCAGGTTGTAAAGAAGAATATGTACATTTAGAATGAATTCAGAAACAATTGTGTTGCCTAATTTGCCTGCTATTCTAAATTATTACTCACTGGAAATATACTGTATCAACCTTTTTCATGGGATTGCTGGAATTTTTCCCCATTAGGGATGCAACAATATATTGAATATTGAAATATCGCAATAAAACAATGTCTCAAGAGGAGTGTGCCAATATATATTGTGATTTTACATGGCTAATCATTGTATTTTATTATTTTTATTTTATTTTACAAAAGCACTCTGCCTTACTGCTGTATTGTTTTTGCTGTGTAATTGTAATTCGAGAACTCACTGCCAGACAATTTGTGCTAATTTTTTGCACATGCCACTTTTATTCTATTTAATTAAAGAAGGAAAGCAGAAGCAATTTAAGTTAAAAGAAAAAAAAATATGTACACATCACATTTATTATTTAATAGATGACATATTTTCAAGTTGTCATTTTTTTTGTTTGTTTTTTTAATATTGTGATTAATATTGTATTGTGTTTTTTTTTATCATGGTATTACTGTACTGTGAGATTTTGGTATTGTTACATCTCTATCACCCATAAATTAAACTTGAAATGTGCAAGAGAAGTGAAAATCTCGCTGCCCACTGATCATCTGGGGATTTCTAAATGCAAGATAGTTGCTTGATCTGTGGTCAGAACGGCCACTAACAAACTTTTTTCAATGACATGCCTTACATATTCTTACCAGAAATCCTCTGCCCTCATTCTCCTCAGTAGTAAGCATGCGATGTGAAGGGGCCGCCCTTAAGACTTTAAATTGGTTTGGCAAAGGTGTTTTTTTTAATTCTCTAATTGTTTCCAACCAATTTTAGTAAGAAAAGCTGGCAGATTGTCCTCAGTCTCTACTGAGCGAAGCTTTCAGAGACTGACTCGTGAGTCTCTGTAGGTGCAGCTGTAGGCACTTCACTCATGAAATGGGAGTAAAATGCGTACATCATCTCAACTCCCAGCATAACAGTAAACCTAACAAAGATTTGTGGACTGGACCATGATTTTAATGATCACTTTGAGTTTAAAAAGTTGGCTTGAATACACAGAAGTAACAGTGGTTGAGTTATGGCTCCTGCTTGGCCAACGGCATGAAACAAACAAACCCAAATAAGAGCAAAAGTAAATAAGAAAAAACTGAATTTAAGTGGGTTTACAGGCCAGTACATCAGCTTTGTGCGTGTCTCCTGATTTGGCCTCACTCACCGGGTTACCCTTGCCGTTGTGGTTGCGTGAGTATGGATAGAAGGCACCCAGCTGCATCCAGCGAAGACACATCTCATAATCAGCCTTATTAAAGAACCCGCATATGTCTGCCCCGGTCTGAAAGAGAGAGACTGAGTGGAACTTTTGTTGCAAGCATCATGTTTCTGCATAGGTGACCCTGGGGCAGAGCTGAGGGCGTGCAAATGATTTACCATACAGGGATCGATAAGGTGTCCGGTTATAATTATTATTAGGAGGTGAGAGACCACAGAAGGACAGTATTTGAGGGACAGAGGAGAGGAGACAAAGAGACAAAGGGGCAAAAACAGGACAACACTGTAGAAAAGCTTATGTAAAGACTAATCAATTAATAACAAATGTATACGGGTCATGACAGACTAGCTTTAGGTCTCTCGGTTGGGGTGGGGCTCGTAACAACATGCTTCACATTGTATCTCAAGATGTCCTTTGATCAAAGGGTCTAGCAAACAAAATAACATCACTCAGGCTGCTGTAATCTACTTAGAGAGGACAAGGTCACATCAATGAGATTATGTCTTGTCAAAACCAAGATCAGATGATGATACTTACGTAAGGGATGCCAAACAGACTGAACTCCATCATGCCTGCAGAACAAAGGAAAACGGGGAGTTATGCCAAATTAAAGATTCCTTTTTTTTTTCTTTTCTACGTCGCTCTTTTTACAACCATGTGTGCATAAGTGTACAAGACCCTGTTACTATCAGATCACTGGTCACATTTCCATCATCACAAGTGTTGTTGTATCCAGAAAAGGATATTTACAGTATATATCTATATGTACCTATAATGGATTTGTGTAGCTGGTCCCAGCTGGCAAAGTTGTCTCCCAGCCAATGTCCAGCCCATTTTCCACTGGACGGATATGTGGACCTGGTCACCACTATGCCTCTTTTACCTGTCACTTCCAACAGGGCACTGCAGAGAGAGAGAAGAGACTCAGGGATTTGTCTTACCCATACTATACATACATAAACTAGCAACAACTAGAATGTAAAAGTGTCCCCTCCCTCTTAAACAAAGTATATTCATTTTAGAGGGGAATTAGCCAATTAATTCTGACGGTAAAAATCAGCACGGTGCTAAAATGAAACAATTCCTGAGCTAAAGCACCTGGGCTCGAGGCCCAGTGGTGTCGAGCATCCCCAGGCTCCTTCATAGCTAACTTTGCAATCTGGCCTCCCCGTGGTGAGAGGAAAATGTCACCGCAAGGACCAATGTAGTTTCACATTGGTGATTATTATCATAAAGATTTGATGAGACTGTATTTCTGTGGATAGCTGGAAGATACCAGTTATGCATCTCCTGTGGCTGATCTTCCTCCTACATGTGTTTGCAATGATAGTTCCTGCTCTTCCTCTTCTCCTTTTTCTTCACCTACATCTAATGTGACTGTCTTTAGATTATATGGCTTTGAGATTATTATGCCAATTTGTTTACTTCCAAATGTGATTTGGTCCAGTTTTTTTTTTTTTTTTGGATCATGCACATCTATCATATGTTGTTTCCTGTTTTTTTTCATTTTAATATAATGATAATATGCTGAAAAGAAAACCCAATTTTGAAGCTGTTTAAAAGATGCTGTTGGGTGATTTGTAAAAGTAAAATACAGTGGCAGCTTAAGTTAGCTAATATTAGCAAAATGCTATCTAACTAGTACGCTAACGATTCATGTTGATTAGCTAGCAAGTTAAATGTGCATTGTGCCAACATACGCTATCAGATCTAACTAGCTAGCTAAAGAATGATACCAGCTAGTGTTTTGCTAAGCTGAGATGTGACTATATGTCACTTTTACAGCCTAGCACATAGCATATGTCAGTAAGAAAGTTGACCAAAGTTGGGAACAGTCAATTATAAAGATTACCTGCCCTCTTACCATTCATGTCTGAACAGATACAGTACTGATACTATTACCTGAAATTAAGTACTCGCTATGTTTTAAATTGAGTTTCAAATTTAGTTGTAAAACAAAAAACTTCTCAATTTCGATCAATTTGCACATTTTGTTGTTTATATAGAACATTTTACATACTACATATAATAAATTCCCTGTTAATAGTACGCAACTGACAATTACTGATTTCATACAAAGGTATCGGACACACTAATAAATCTCACATACTGTTTTAGCGTACCAAACAGCATGTTGGTGAGCAATTTCAGACACAGCCAGAGGTTGAGTGTATAAATGAGATAGTAAAATGCTAAGTTTATGCCAATCAAGATTGCGGGAAAAGCCCAGTTATCTCCTTAACTTATAAAACTAGAAAATCAATCACCTAAGAATGACGCCTGAAGATGTTGATGCCTCACTTAAAGTCTTGTGGTCAATGGCGGGGTTAAACGTTGGTGCTGGCTGCAGTTGTGGTAACGTTAGCTGTTAGCTGCTGCCGGGGATTTGACTTTCAGACAATCAAACACGGCGCGCTCTTTAACTTTTAGACTGTTTGGTAAGATGTGTTGCCTTGACCAGCTTTGCATTTCACTTTACAAATTTGCAGCAAAAGTTGTCTCTGTTGCATTTTGAATAGTTTAACCACACTTGTGACCACTTTCGGCTCACCATTTGCCTGACTCTGATTTACGTAGATTGATTAACATTAATCGGTGCGCGGCAGTACCACTGTATTTTGGTCTGTACCCTTAAAAGTTTTGTACACAATCCTGCTCTTACAGGTGATATATTTACTTGCTGAGTAGGACTAATGCAAAGAAACATGCAGGCAGATAAACACACACATATACACCGACATATGAGTACATATTCACTTACTCATAGGTGGGTTTGGCGTGGGACCAGCCATAGAGGTTGTGGACATCATAGTGTTTGACCTTCTTTCCATCACTGAGTATCTGCTCGCTGTTCATGCACAGAGTCTTATGGTTTAAGCCAAGATGTTTAGACTCCAAGGCTTTTGGAAACATACAAAAAGCATTCAATTTTTTAAAGTCATTCTCTTAATGTTAGCATCATAGCTTAATAATCTATTTACAGCGTGAGGAGAACCAGGTAGAGAATTCTGTGTGTCTTACGTGGCATATAAGGAGGGTTCTCTAAGAGTGGATCACCAAGACAATTCCCTCCAACTGTGCCATGGACAAAACTGGCCGGCTCATTCATGTCCTTCAGATGAAGACATGGTAGTGAAAAGAAAATCATGCAGATTAAGGTTACTTTATAAATTGTATTTCTTTAAGGTTACTCACAATCCAGATGCCATCAAACTTCGTGGTGTTATGATAGAAATCCAGGATCTCTTGTTTCCACCACACTGCTGTCGAGTTACGGAAGAAGTCGGGGAATGCTGTGTATGCCCTGTATTTCTGGAAACGAGAATGTCAAACGATCAGAAAATGAAATGCTGAAAACTTAACATCCCAGCCAAGTCCAAAAGAGCTCGTGCTGTAGTTCCCTAATGATGGGCAACTTCAGGCCATGTCTGAGAATTTTTAAGCATATGTTCCAATATGTCAGAATTTATGAAGTGGTATGTGTCAGGGTGATGAATACAGTACCTCGACTTGGGAATCCCAGTCCAGGGATTCATTTACTATGACATGAGGGTAATCTGGCCAGACCTACCAAAAAAAAAAGAAAAAAGAGGCACAATTACGCCAGAACACATACAATGGTTTAGATCTCTCTTTATTACTACGCTACATACTTGTATATTTGTCCATTTGTTTGTTTTCTCATTCATTCCTTCTTACCTTCCCCCACACAATGTCATCACTGAGGTTTTCAGGCCATTTGATGAAGACGTCCGCTGCTAAACCTCTGTCAAAGGCGGGGTAATTGGTCTCATTGCCTGAGATGGCTGGATCCTGGAATTATAATACACATAACTCTTAGTATTTAATTGTAATTGTATTGAGAGTAGCTATTCAATAATTTAACATTCAGCCTTCACAGATTTAAGCTTTAAATATTTTTAGACATTTAAAAAAATTTATACAACCCTGATTTCAAAAAAATGTTCAAACAGCTTGTTGCAACGTGAAAGACTGCAAAGTAAAAGCACATTCAGAAAAGCTGCCAACTTCTCTGGGCCTGAGCTCATCTGAAATGGACTGATGCAAAGTGGAAAAGTGTGCTGTGTTTCCACATTTCAAACTGTTTTTGGAAATCTTGGACATCACGTCCTACATGCTAAGGAGGAAAGGGACCATTCGGAATACGTTATATGTACTGTAAAACAATAAAGTTTATCAGTTTGGACATTAAACAGATGTCTTTGCACCATATTTAATTGAATGCAAATCATTGCATTCTAGTTTTATTTATGTTTTACACAGTATCCCAACTGCTTTGGAAATACAGTTGTGATATGTACACCTTCCTTGTGGTTGCTGAGTGGTGTCGACTCATGTTATTGTATCAATAGTTTAAAATATAATGGCATTACCAGAATGAAGATGAACCTCATGCCTTCTCCCCTCATGCTGTCAACCAGAGCTGGCAGGTTTTTAAAGTCCTTGTCCAGAACAAAGTCCAGCTGACGTTCCATGTAGTCAATGTCTGCATACTGTACATCCTGCAGCAGACACCAGTCAAAGGTCAAATTAAGTGAAGGTAAACTGAGTTTATTTTATTCAAATATCAGAAACAAACAGTACTCAATCTAACACATAGCAGCAATTTAAACAGCACTATAGGTCTTCTATATTGTGTTACTTACATGACAAAGTGTTCTGGCTGAATGGCTAGGGTTCTATCAAGAATCATTTGCATCTGAAAAACCCTTTTTTGTTTATTAAAGGTTCTTTGTAAGACTAAGGGCCCTATCGTACATCTTTCTTCATTTTTTGCCATGTATCCTAGATAGCAAATGCACTTGCACCGGGTCTGTGTGGCTGTGGGTGGAAGGTCTAAACAAACGTGGCGTGGCCCGGCACGTGGAACTCCCTTGGTGGATTCTAGATAAAATCATTGGAATATAAAAGCATTTTCATTAGAACCCCCTGGGTGTGTTCTTGTCAGCCCCCTTACAAGGTGAAAAGGTTCTGGATAGAACCTCCAGAGAGGGTTCTGGATATAGTTTTTAGAACACAGGGGGGTTGAACCGTTCAGGTGATTCAAGGTAAAACCTGTCACAGATAATTCTAGGTGTGACCCTTCATGCTGGTATCTTGGTAGAGATCGCTGCAAGGGTTCCAAGTTGAACTTTAAGAAAAGGTTCTAACAGGAACCAAAAAGGGTTCTCATATGGGGAGAGTGTGAGAGAGTGTAACGAGACATAACCTTTTTATTATTTCAATTAATTCCTTTACCTCTCAGAATTTTTCAGCTTGTTAAGAGTTGGTACACTATGTGAACATAATTAAAGTTCGAATTAATGGATGACTGCTGTGAGAATATGAAAATGAAGTAATTATTATAAATAATTGCACATTTTGCTTCAATGATGCCAAATGCTGGGATTCTACTCACAGATATGAAAAGTTTGTTTTGACATATGGTATGCAGCACCTGAGATATGAGAGAAGCGAGGGTTTCATTCACTTCTGGATGTTATTGCTTACAGTGAGAACAAAACTTCATCTGCTTTGGTTGCCTGGTGAGTCTGTGGCGCTTTAAGGTTGGTTAGCCTGTAAAGCGAGCTGATGTGTAGTCTTTAGAAGTAGCTGCATTTTCTGCTTCTTTCATTCCAGTTAATGATGTAGGATTCTTTTTGGCTGGCGTCAGCTCCTTGCAGGTTAGGGCTTTGTGGAAGCGTATTCTGGGGATCACTTGATTATCAATGGAAATTCTTATATTCTGCTCCGCATGATGAAGAGAATGGGATTCTGTCCTGTTTTTACATGTGGAATATCTTTCCGTGGTCAAACACAGCGCTCTCACGGATGGTTTTTACTTTCTGTTTTGCTACGGCCTTGGTTCCTTATTCTGTTTGGCAAAAATGTTATTTAAATGCGAAGCCCACATTTGATTGTCAGAGAGGATTACTGCTTCTGGTACAAAACTGGACATGTCTAGAGGCTGTGAAACCTACAATGGAATGGATTTCAAATGAAATTAGTGGTCACATTTCATTAGACTAACCTGGATGGACCCAATGTAATCTGTGGAATCAGTGTCTCCATTTTGCTTCATCCCAATAACTTCTTTTATCTAATTTATTTTTATGTAGTTATTGTCTGCATGTGAATGCAGAGAATCATATTGTAAAATAAGGCTGGATGCTGCACTGGATTTCCCTCAGGCCGAGTGCATGTCCCTGTCCTGCACAACCTACAACCGAACCTACAATAGAAGCTATCAGATTGCATTTGTTCAGATATGGGCAGTAAAATGATTTCTTGTGTTGAGACACTGATTGAATGAAATCTGTTTGGGCCAAAGTAGGCATACATACTGGAATTTAACTGGATAAGGGCAGCACCATCACGGTGGATGGATAGATGATTTTATTTGGTACGATGTCACTTGAATCTAAATTTGGATGGGAACATTTGAGGTAAGGATGTTTTTTTGTAGTGGTTTTTATGCTGACAATATTCTTTGGTAACATTTTATTTGATGGAGTGTGCATAAGATTGTCATTACACTGTCATAACCATGCTATGGCACTTCTCATGAACATAAGGGAGCCTTTATGAATGAATGAATGAATTTATGACTGTTATCATTAAGTGTCATTTTTAATGCAAAGTTGTTTGAAATGTTGTTGTTCATTGTTATGTAATTGTCAAACTTAAAGAAACTGTTTAGCTTTAGCTTTAGCATTACATTATACTGTCATATGTTGCTGGTTTTGACACTGGCCGTCATGAGATCATTTTAAATGTGTCATGAATATTTGACTTCAAGAAATATGGTACATTTTGGATTTGTCATAAAGGTGTCTTTAAATTTTATTACTCCAATCTAAATGCTTTTGCAAAAGTGTCATGAAAAATTTCCTTGACTTCACCTCAAGTGAACCAGCTAATGAGGTGGCTAGCTTCTCTGCTATCTGAGCTAACTAGCTAATGGCAGCTATAAATAAGCCCACGTTACCAAC
This sequence comes from Lutjanus erythropterus, assembly GCF_056507025.1. Classification (NCBI taxonomy): domain Eukaryota; kingdom Metazoa; phylum Chordata; class Actinopteri; order Lutjaniformes; family Lutjanidae; genus Lutjanus; species Lutjanus erythropterus. Next base: position 21,537,762 of record NC_139320.1, read on the forward strand.
AAGTGAACCAGCTAACTAATATTTGCTCATTAGGTAGCTCCGTAAGCTAAATCACCATGGAACTGCACTCTGTCATCAAACTGGCCTTATAACATTTAATGACATGTTCGTGACAAGTCCAAATGGTACCACTTCAGTTCAGGAAACTATTCATGACACAGTTACAACAGCATTTGACAGTATAACAAAACTAAATGACATGTTTATGACAGAAAATTAAATGATTGACCAAATGACACTTAATAAGAAATGTCAACCATTAATAAAGACAGCTTCATTTTCTTGACAGGTGTCATGACATGGTTATGATATTGTAGTGACAGTCTTATGCACACCCCTTCAAACCATTCTGTTATGTCACATAATTGTAATCAATGGCTGCTGCTGTCCTCATGTCCTCAAGTCTTTGCTGGGAACTTACATAGGGTATACCGGCAGCCTTCATGTCTCTGTATAGATCTGCTATCTCCTGGTCGTTTGCGTAACCATAGCGACAGAGCTGGAACCCAAGGGACCAGTAGGCAGGTAGGACAGGTCGTCCAATCAGCTGTTAAGAAGAAAAACAAACAAGGAAGTCAAAACAGTTCAGGACAGAAAAAAGTTGTTTTGGAGGAAATCGGGACAGTGTCCATAAAGTGTTTGTTTGACTGTTTGTGTGAGTGTGTGTGTGTGTGTGTGTGTGTGTGTGTGTGTGTGTGTGTGTGTGTGTGTGTGTGTGTGTTTAGATAGGCTAAATGAGAGAGCGCAATGAAGCGAGGAACTCCCAGCTGCTGCAGTCCATCAACAGCGGCCCAGGGCCAGACACAAAACACAGGCACACACACACACACACACACACACACACACACACACACACACACACACACACACACACACACACACAAACAGGAAGAAGACTCCAAGAAGACTTACCTCGGTGTACTCTTGCACCACCATTTCAGGCGTAGGTCCCAGGACCATGTAGAAATCCAGGATGCCTCCCAAAGTTCGGTATGTTATGGCTGGAGTGGGCTGGAAAGTCACATCTGGACACAAAGCGAGCATGACATTTACTATATGTCCATTAAAATCTCATATTCAGTGGCATATTTGTGTTTATGTTTACTAACTATGGCTGGGTCACACCGATGAGGATTCATTTTATAATCAAATCTTGGTTTGAACTTTACATTGTTAAACTGTTCACTAGCTTAAAATTTAGAAAGATTAAATTTAAACCAGTCTTAAAACCCTGGTTTAGTTTTTACTCTAAATCTAACTTATTTACTTTTGTTGCACCAAAAACCCCAATTTAAAATGTCATCCAGTAGAACCCAAATGAGTTTTACAATGTGTCTCTTCTTTTTTTCATTCCAGTTGATTATTCAGCCAACAAATTTTTCCCCAAGGAGAAGTTAGAGCATCTCTGCCGAGCCATCATGAGTAGGCTAACTAACTTTTTCAGATAACTAGCAAACAATGTAATATTCTGTCAGCTTTTTAGCTAGCTAGCAAACATTGTAGGCTAACATTTTGTTAACTATTTAGCTAGCTAGCAGACAATGCAATATTATGTTAAGGAATACAGTTTCCCTGCCTCTTTTATACTTACTAGCTGGGTCCCGACAGCACTCAAATTATTTTTTTTGTTTATTAAACTCTATTTTATATCTACTTACATCATTTAACCTGGATTGGACTGGACTGAGATTGCGAATTATAATTTCAAATCTGGATTCACACATAAACCTGTTTTTTCAAAGGTCTGGTTAGACGTAATATTATATAAAAATGAATCTTGGCTGGTGCAGTCCAGTCTTTGTGTGGCACATGCAAGTTTAAATACTTACAAAGTAAGCAAGCAAAGCAGGAAGAGAGGAAACAACTTTTATTCTACATAAGTATGTGCCTCTTATTGAAACTCCTACTTTCTGAAAATCTAAAATTTAAAACTGGTCGGAATATGTTAAAAAGAAAGTATTTCTGTCATTTTTTACAATGACAAAGACAGAGTTGATTTTGATCACTGCTCGGCATACTGTATTGTTAATAAGGTGTTGAAATAGCTTAGAAGGACATTGGCACATAATGAGCAACTCGGCTCTTTGTCATGCAAACTGAGAAGTGTATGCATATAGCAGTATGTATATGTGGGACACATGTCTGTGTTTTCAGTGTGTCTCACTGTTCAATATGCAAAAATACAAAATAAGTGGAGAGTAGTGGAATCTGCTCATTACACTGAGTTGGCTTTGTTTAAGATGTGCTCAAAACATGGAAAACGGCCGCACTGGTGCAGTAAATGCTCACTGCATACATGACTGAGTGTGATTGTGTGTGCATATGAGGGTGGTTGGTTGTATTTGCATATGCATTCAAATAACGGTCTATGGGCCAAATCCAGCCCTTTAATAACCTAAATCAGACCTTTTAATCAGTTATAAATATGAAAAAAGTATATCACTTGGATTTTATTTAAATAACCTGCAAACTTTCTACATTTTTGGTGTTAACGTTAAAAGATCATGTAGGCTAATTAGTCTATTTGTGTCTGCTGTAGAGCGCAGAGACACGTGTTATTATAAAAAGCTGTAATTCAGACTGTTTAAGCACAACAGTACAGCATTACTGTACGTAATGTTCCTTTTCAAGTTGTGAAAACTAAAGTGAAAAAAAAGGTTCATTGCTCTACACATTTCAATTCCCAACTTCACAAGTCAGACAAAGGAAATGTTAACGTCTGTCCCCTTGGCGATGTATCGGCAAATCATTTAATGACAAGCAATTGTGTGTGTTTCTCTTACCCATGGCGTTGCTGTTGAGCAGCAGCACACCGTGAGCATCAGTTGTGTCCTCAAGGCCCATATAGAATGGATGCACACCATAGCAATTCATCTTGTACTGCAGCATTGAGACAGAAAGAAAGGATTGTGTGAGAAGTTTGAGACGGGTGAATGTTGGTTAAAGAACTGGTCTGTTCTGTGGTTTGTACTAATGTTTGCTTGGGCACCACTTTGTTTATTCACGTTTCTGTGCACCTGACAGGGCATTTCTCATTTTATATATGGGTATGACAACAGCACTGCTACAACGGGCTTGCTTCCACTGCTGTCAGCATTCCCATAAGTAGGAGAAAACACTCCTACAATGATCATCTACGCAAATGAATGTGCACTGACTAAAACATGTATTTAAATAGATACTCTCTGTGTTAGTTATAGCACCAGATAGTGCTCCCAATTCCCCCCAAATTCCTATCTGACCTGAGTTTGAAATCATCAACAGAGAACTGGGATGTTATTTGGGGATTTGAGTTGCTGCTGGGTGCTATAATAAAATGAGAAAGTCCTAAATGTGGCATACAGAACATTAAAATTAATGATAAAATTGCAGCTTGGTGGTTACCAAACCCAGCATGGCAAATTATGAGCAGAGCAGTGCTTTTTGTGCTTTTTCAAAAATAGTTTATAATGCCGACAGTACTTAACCACTACTTAAATCAGCTTGTGTGTCATTTATCAGTGTTTCCCCTTTTTCTGTAACAATTTATCACATGATAACCAAAATCTGTCTTTTGCAGATGCAGTAATGTGCTTCAGTAGTCATGCATATGCTACCAGGCTTGGCTGTATCCCATTATAGTTATAGAAAAAAAGACATAAGCAGATCTGCTTAATTTTAAATCTGGATTTACTCATTTTAAATTTAGTTTTTCTATACTCTGATTAGAATTCATCTTAGAAGAAAGTAATCTTGGTTGGTGCAAACCGGTCTATGTGTGGCACTTGTCTGTTTTAGTACTTAAAGAGTAAAATATGTGTCAAAATAATGATATACTACCATGCACAGTGCACACACATTAGGCTGCAACACTTGACAAGCGTCTCACCACTCTGGTCCAAGTAAAACCATAGCTAACCTTACAGCCAATTCATTGTCTTGGCCTCTAGAGAAAAATGCTTCACTGGTTGTGAATTTCACCATTATTTTGTCCAGAAAACCAGAAAGGGAGAACAGCATCACAGTGCAAACAAAGTTCTCCCTTCAGCTATGAAAATGTTGTCATCATCTGAGGACTCATCATATTTTTTACAGGTAAGACCAACCACTAATGTTAGCCACATAGCCCAAATGTTAACTTAAGCTACACAGGACAACTGTTAACATTAGTTACACAGAACAACCGCTAATGTTAGCTACACAGAATTACAGTTAGCTAGCTAACCTATCAATACCGCAACATACTGAAAACTATTCTGGGATCGAAAGTGGTGATACTAGTGACCGGGGTGGTGTGTGGGTAAAAACACAAGCCCCAGCCAGAATAAGTTAACAGCAGTTTACTTGAAGTTTGCATGTCAAGGGTGACTAGCGTATTTAACCAAGTATTAGGCTAAACAAGTTCATCATATTTGGTATTGAAGCGATCAAAAAGTAACAGAAAGTAACCAAGTTACGTTACTTTAATATGGTGATAGTTGGATTGAGTTACTAACTACATTTTTTTTATCAAGTACTTAGTAATTGCAACGAAATACATTTTTTAAGTAACCCTCTCAACCCTGTCCGTAACAATATACTGTTGTAGTGAGAGGTGAGTTTCAGAGTGCAGACCTTATGAGTCTTTCCTCTGTAACTACTTTGAGGGTCCCACTGTTGTGTTCAGTGTTTAGATGAGGATAGAACAAGACAGACCGGGCTAAGAGGAACAGATAGAAAGGTGGCGGGGGACGGGAGATCTGCCACTTTCAGATGTCACCGTCCTGCAACGAAAACTCATGGGCACGTCACACTTCATCAGCCTCCTGCACTTCTGGTACATAAGAGGTTGTTAAACAGTAATGTAATGGCTCTGAGGATCGGCTCTGTCTCTGTGTCAGTTTTGTCGGGATGTGCGCTTTTCTTGCTGTACACGTGTGCGTCCTTGTGGCCCTGCTACATGGTGTGATGGCCTGACTCAAGAAAAAGAAAGGTCATTAGCTCGTCCACTAACAAAGAGTGACAGCGAGGGAGTGCATTCTTTCTGTCTCTCCCTGTCGACCTTTCTTCACTCATTCTTGCTACCTTTACATGGACTGCAATGGTCACACTATTGACACTGTTTAAAATATGCCTTGTAAAACTCCAGTGCCCTCTACGGTGCCCTTTTAGTATAGAAAACATGATAAAGTTTCCTCCAGAGCATCCTTCCAGTGGAAGGGCACCTGTGCAAGAGGAAAAATGTGGTAAAGTGCCCTTTATTTTTTTGCCCCCGCCCCTCAGACAACCTGAGTCAATCACTGCATATATTTTCGTATATTCTCCTTTGTATTACTTCTTTCCTGTTTCCTGTACATAGATATACTATGTGCTAGATTCATATATGCTGAAAGGAAACCAAAATTTTGACGATATTTAAAAGACGTTGCTGGGGACATTGTAAAAGTCACATATATTCACATCTTAAGTTAGCTAATGTTAGCAAAATGCTAGCGAATATACATCAATCATCAGCTAGCTAGTTAGCTAGTGTTTTGCTAACAGTAGCTAACTCTAGATGTGACCCTCTATGTTGCCTTTTCAGGAAAAATGAGAAAGTTTGCTGAGGCGAAGTACTAATTTTGCTCAGCGGAGCAAAAATATGTGGTACTTGGTAAGGGTTAGTTGCCTGAGTCTCCACCTTCACTAACAGACTAGCTTAGCTTAGCTTCGATATATGTAGCACAGGCAATGGAGAGTGACTCTGAGTCTGAGTGAATAGGGAACATAAATGAGTGGTAGGGACGGTGTAAATTTGCGCCAGAAAATTGATTTTTTAAAGATTTTCTGAGGCGCTCTGGAGAACTATTGGATATTCATTGTAAAAAAATAAGTGAGGTGCGATAAAGTGACTTAACACATAATTTACAAACTTAAAAAAAGTGGATTTAGTTTGTCTTTAAATAATGTGACCACAGTTAATGCTCTAAGTATTACTTTTACTATGATTAGTCTTACTATGACCTAATTTAGATTAAGCCAATCAAGGAAGTGTTTATGTGGTGAACTCCTATTTATAGTGTAGTCTTATCCGGTTTTATATTAGTATATCAAATGCTGTGTAAATACAGAGTTCAAGTCATCCTGCCTGCTCTATATTTTTTTCTCATTTCATCCTCTTTCCCTTTTCCCTCTTTTTTTTCTGACTCTAATTCCCTTGCTCTCCGAGGGGCCCCATAACATTAGTCTGAACCCTGTGGAGCTGTCTTGACAGCTCAGCAATTAGGCTTGATAATGCTGATGCAGGTGGAAACCTCATCCTGTCTGGCCTTGACACCGGTAGGGAAAACATGATGACACTCTATAAGCGCCGTTCTTATCAGCAGCATCGCATCAAAGTGACACAAATGTGAGTTTACATACATACTGTGCGGGAAGGTTGTTTACAAGTCACCTCTGCAGTCTCTGGAGGGTGTGACACTAAAGACATTCAGTGCAGAGTGCTCTCTAACATATGCCATAACAAGCAGAAAATTGGTTTTGATGGAATATTCCAATGCTTTAAAAGGAAAGGAGTGAACAATATTTGAGTCCAATGTCAAATTTTGTTCATGGAAACAGGTAGCAGTCAAACATCCCATCAAGCAGATGATATGCTCGAAAAATATGCATCAACAGTGATATAACTGCTTAACCCGATAAACCTGAGTGCAGTGCTCATGTTTTCACATGGGTGCATGTGTGTGAAGTTACAGCTGGTTCACACGTAAAGGTTCAGTTCCTCAAATTCCTGAAAATAAAAGTCCCCAATTGTTTTGTTATTTAAAAGCCAAATCAGGAAATGATGTTTTCATCAGAAGTAACTTAACACAACTCCTATCAGCTGAAAGAGAACATGAAACAATAAAATAAATCAGCCTGAAAGTGCAAACATCAACACAGGAGATAAACTAAACTTAAAACAACGGAGATTCAGTCAGAAGCTACAAAAGTACTGAACTGACACACACTGACTTTAAAAAATGAGATGTCAACTCGAGTAACTGCTCCACTCCGTTCACTGGTGAAGCACACAGAGACCTGACTGACCGCTCTGACACTGAGCTACAATGAAATGCAAATTTACGCATTAACAAGGTAAATAATTAAATATTTGGCTTCTGTCAAGCGGGGCACAATAGTAGGGGAAACACTGAATGTTCACCAGTGATTGTACCAAAACCACCCTTTTGCTCCAGGGTTCGACACAACCGACCCAAACGAAGTTGATGTGAACACGTTCTTCATGCGATACTTACGCCGGGTGGCTGGTCCTTGCTGAACATTCCCCAGGTGTGATAGTTGAGGTTGTGTTTATAGGTGGGATGCTCCGTCTCTCCAAAGCCGTAGACAAAGTCGGATGACAGCAGAGTAGACACTTGGATGAACTGGTTTGAGAATGTTAAACCTGGCACACCGGAGTCCCAACTGAGAAAAGTGACAGAGGATTAAATCAGTGAGAGATGGAAGGAAAGAGCGAGAGGGAATTATTGTCAAAGGGAGTTATTCAAAATATGTTTGACACAAATAAGCATAATAACCCATAGGAACTGCAGGCATCCCTTCAGCATACTTCATAAATTTTAATTAGCAAAAATTTCAACTGACACTTCTAAAAACACGGAGGCTTAACCACAAAATAATGTCACCGTGGCTTAAAGATATGCTTTGAAAAGACTCTCCGATGCTCGACTGCTTCATGTGACATCATCACGACTGCTGAACAAGAGGAAACTACTTTAGGCGCTGATACGCACGGCAACTTTCCTGAGCATATCTGATTGGGTAACAGTGCCAGAGGAGTTGACTCAGCACTGTTACTTTAAGTTCACTGGGGACAAAAAAAAAAGACTTTCCTGCCTGGAAATAGTTGAACAGAATTTTTATCCCATGTCTCACTTTATTGCTTGTTAATGGGAGCATCTATATTGCCGAAAATGGCCTGGTGAATCACTGTCCTACAGAGGCCAATTCAAGGGACAACGAGAAGGGGTTATATCGTGCTTGTGAAAACAAAATGTAGCATGGGATGGATATTCATTTACCTTAATGATAAGGACAGTTTATGATTTATTTATTTATTAAACCTTTCTTTTTTCTTTGTTTTTAAAAGCTGGGGTAGGCGATTCTGGAGAAACATAGTTGATTGAACACTGGTGATTGTCTCATTCCCGGGTCACCAAACACCGTCGTTTTGGCTTTCAAGCTGGCTCTGACGGATTCTTTTTGTTTATTAGGAGCGCTAGGAGGAGGAGGAGAGGAACCTTATTTTTCTCTCTTATTATCTGCCTTATGTTCTACTGTTAGGATCCTAATTAAAAATCACACTGACATTTAATAATAGTAATAAGACAAATTACTAAAAAATCTAGCCTTGGAAAAAAAAAAAAAATTATTGCAGGTGTTTCATTCCATATTTTTAGATAATATATTAAAAAGAAAAACAAACAATCTAATAGCATTTTTTATTCAGCTTTTTTTTTTTTTTTAACAAACTCCATTTTCCATAAGCCCTTCACCATCACAGGTTAAACTTCACATTTCAACAAAAGAGCAAGTCAGAGAGGAGCTGCTGTGATTTCAGACATCACTAACGTGAAGAGTTTTTAGAGATCACATTTAAAATGTTAAAATTATGGACAAAACAAAGCTATGATGACGTTAATACCTGTGTTGCAATTTTTTTTATGCTGACAAATGAATTAACTAAATGAATTAACTGTTAAAATCCAAACAATATTTAATACCAAGTTCTGTGGTGGATGCCAAATTGTCTTAGAATATGAACCAGTGAAAGATATCCTACGAAATAAAATAAATCAACATGAAACACTTACATCTTGTTTCCTGTGCTTTTCCTTATGACCTGGATTCCAAATGGATTATTGGTAAATTGGACCTTGTAAAGCCTCTTGCTCTCATCAGTCTCAGGTGCAGCAGGAACCGACAGCGGCACTGGAACCTCGTAACGATCTGTGGATGGGTCCCAGATCTGGACAGAGAGGGGATGTCAGTGTGTTAAGTGTATTTATATGTGCGTGTGTATATGTGAAGCAAGCAAGCAGGGCGGATGCATTGAAATAAAGACAAAGCATCAGAGAAAGACACTGAAGATGATATGCAAGGGAACGAGCCGTTACAAGCACAAACAAACACATACCTTGAACTGCAGCATGTCGCTGCGGTGGTAACGGATCTCAACGCGGAGTTTGTCGATGTCTGGAGAACCTGCACGGCCAGTGCTCGTGTACTTCTTGTTCCGACTGATATCAATGATCATGCCTGAGTTGTCTTCACTGGATCCTGTAACCGAGTATCCGTAGTCACGTGGGTAGAAGCACCATGGAACACGTTCTAAGTTGCTTGGCTGAATACGGAGAGAAAGGAAAGCGTATCAGAATTTTATAGCTGTTAAACAATAAACTTATGTATGATAATGAATAGTAATATGCGTATGTGTCATCCCTCACCATCCAGATGCAGCCTCTGGCTTTGCACTTAGCTTCATCTGCATTCTCCTCTGGATGGCAGTCAAAGCGATGCTTGTCCTCTGTCATCAGTTCCCACTGCACCACATAGGTCTCCCCCAGTGTCAAGGAGAGGCCTCGCAGGAATAGAACCTGAAGTGAAAGGGTGGAGAAAGGTGGGAGGAAGTAGTGATTATTAAATCCAAGGATGCCTGTGTGAGAACGTTCTTCCCAAGTCGCCTCAGAGTGAACAGCTTTCTTGTGCAAGTGAGCCAAGACATGCTTCCTTGAGACAGAACGTGTGCTTGACGTTGCGTGCGCGATCAATTAAGACACAGCTGTTAATTTCCCTCGCTGTTTCAACAGCCTCTGCCGGGAATTATGAGTCTTTCTCACAACAAATCTTGGGAAGCCCCCTTTCACTCCAGTCGCTACAGTCATCATCTGATACATCCTCAGCTGGTGAGGAGACTTCCGGGATCTTCATCAGTCATTTTGCTTCAGGGATTCTATTGTGTAAAATGCATCAATGCAGGACACACAAAAGCACACAAGAAGGCATATTTAGAAAGAAGAAAAGACCAGAGAGACTGAAAAGAAAGCAGGGGGCAGAGGGATAAATACAGAAAGTGAAGGGAGAGGAATCTGAGGAGGACGAGAAAGAAGGACAAGAAGGGGTAATAATTTATAACAACCATCATTAAAAATGGTAAATAAATTAAATAAATTAAAAAAATAGTTAATTATAGTTTGGCTAATATTTATTTTACTGTCAATCAATCAACGGTAATCATTTTAATCATATCATATTGTAACACTTCGTTAATGGGCAACAAGTGGTTTGTTAATCATCTATTAATATTATTTTGATGCTATTACAAAGTTGTGACTGATGATTATAATACCTCATCATATAATGCACATCAATAAGCATCGTTTGGGTGGTCCAACTATCAATTAACTATTTATTAATGATGAATATTGTAAAGTGGGACTGTGTAGGAAGCAATTTACACACACATTGTGAACCATATAGATGGCCGTGAAGTGGTTAAAAAAGCATAATCGAGTAACAACAACCACAAAAAAAAAAAGGTAATAAAACATATGGAGTCAATGTGACTCGTGTTGTTCTATTCAAGTGTATATGGAACTAATGATGTTTGGCGGCTGTGAGCTATATTCAAGGCCCAGTCGGACCAGGCATACAAAGACTGATGGACATGACAAGCCGGAGTTTAGGTTTAACAGCACATTTACCCTTCACCCCCAGGAAATGATTACCGCTGAGAGTCATTTGATAAATGCATGCTCGCGTGTGTGACCACAGAGACCTTGAGGACATACACAAGCTTAGCACGCAACCACACACACACAAACACGTATGCACACGTAAATATACACAAGTGCACAAAGCAAATCTTTCTAGTATTACTTAACTGAACTTCTTGGCACTTTATAGACTCTTGCCTTTTGCTCATAACCCTGGGCGCTTACTGTGGGATCATCGCTCTTAGTCATTCCTTCTCACTTATTCTGTCTGTCCTCTCACACGCACACACACAAACACACTCGTGCAAAGCTTTTATGATCCTCACCTAAGGTAAACTGTTATCATTTCTTACACTTAGAGGCTAACCTTGAAATGTACAGTAATGGTTTCACTCCCGGTTGTATTGAAACAGATGGCAGACGCCTACAAGAGTAGCCACTGTAAAACTCATTCACCCTGCATCTGTCCTGCATCAGTTCAGCAAGTTGCTCTGTGGAAATACTTGAAAATATGTGCGTGACTATGCACTGTAGTTCAGTTGTGCAATTTGGCATCCCCACATGTGGTTAAGTATATAATGCAGTGGGAATGCAAATTGTTTTGGGCCATTTGAAGGTAGTAAAACAAGCTTTAAACACAACACTGACACATATTATCACATTATGAAGTTGAAGTATGGCAAACCTTCTACACATTCAGCCGACATGGAGCAACATCAGCATTCATTTAGGGATGTACTAATTGTGAAATTCTGGGCCAATATCAATACCAGTGTTAAAAACAACAACCAAAACAATGAACTGAAAGATGTTCAGCTGAGGGGAACCGCAGAATCAAGAGATAATTCTGTGTGGGTTCATCACTACAAGCGAAGACGACACTTTACATTGTTCTTATTGTCAGTGTCATAGTGTAATTTCCCCTGGCATGAAAAAAAAAAAAGAAATTGCATTTCTGCATGAGGATGTCTGCGTGTTTACCTTCTTGTCTCCGTTGTAATGTATGTTGGCGTCTGGCACTGTGGTGGTAGAGCTTCCTTTAGTCACAGAGACGGACAACGGAGGTTGAGTCACACCGAGTACAGTAATGTTCTCAAACTTCAGGTTGTTCGGGTCCTTGTAACCAGCATGGGTCACCTGCATTTTCAGTACTCCCTATAAGGCAGAAGACACACAATTATGTATCTAATTTGAGCCCATTAAAGCTACTGCATATTCTCAAACTTAAAATGCTATTTTTTATTAATTTAATTTACATTCTGCTATAATATTGTTTTCTCTTATTGCTGTTTTGAATAGGCGACTGATGAAGCAACCAGCTTATAGACTCCCAAAACTCTCGTCCATCAGTCCAGCAGCCTTTCTGATTGATTTCTAGTCCGTAAGCCCACTCCCCTAGTGTAATGCTAACGTACACGAAGAGCATCACTGTCATACATTAAACATGCAAGGCAATCCTCAATGCGGAGAGTGAAGTGGGAACATGGGGTACTTGATCCAACAAAGCTTCAGCAGTGTAACATGGATCAATCATGCTTGTGGTTCTGCACTGGAAAAGTCTAAAGTCTCTGGTGGTTTTGAACTTTGAACTTGAGTTCAGATCAGAAAGAATATGTGGATTTAAAAGATGGTGTTGATGTGTGAGCTGGAAACTTACATAGACAGCAGAGAACTCGTAGTGGATGTAGTTTCCTGTTTTAACTGTGTCTGTAGAAAAGAAAGGGGAAAAAGTGGAAGCGTTATTACAGCAGTTTGACACAACTACTGAAGTAACTGAATGATAATGACTGATAGGGATTGAACTTTCCAAATGTAGAAAGTAACTGTGTATTAATATTTTGTTATTGTACTCAAGTCAAGTTTTTACGTTTTACTCTAAGGATGTAACAAGACCAATGTAAAAGACGAAAACAATGTAAAAGACATAAAAAGACAAGTTTGTTGCATGTATTCATTTCAACATTTCTCATCAATCCACTTGTTTCTTTCTTTATTTGAGCCTTTAGTGGATGTTCACATGCTTCATGTGCCTCACAATTTATTTGATAAGTCTGTTCCCTTTTTCAGTTTCAATTTTGCAATTTTGTCATTACAACACACAACTTTTTCACCCCAGCCAAGCACAAAATCCAGCCATCAGGCCATAGTTTAAGGTTCATTCATTTCTGTATTTATTTTCAGTATTTCCACTTTTTTCATGCTCAAATTGAACATGCACTTAAAAAAAAAAAAGTGGATGGAAACCCACCTACAGACTCGTGTGTTGCCTCACACTTCACAAGTTAGGGGCGTCAGTACAGTCCTTTCACACCACACACTGACACATTTGCACACAATACCTCTGGAATCTCCATCGTCCCAGAATAGCTCCCCAGCTGCCTGGAGTTTGTCATCGAGGGCAACGATCAAACCCATGGGATGACGACGACTAGAGACAGACACACAAACATATGCTAAAGTACAAACACCACACACGTACTTACATTTCAATAAATACATCTGTCCACGCGAATGAAAGAAATGAAACATTTCTGATTACATGCAGTCGAGTGAAAATGTGTTTGTTGAACACACATCACACGTAATTACTGTATGTGACAGCCTGTTAAAATCTTTCAACATAATTTTAAGTGGGAACTGTATGTGTGTATGTATGTGTGTGTACCTGTATGTGGTGGTGACATCTGGTCTCTGAGTGGGGAGGATCGCACCACCTCTGATGTGTAAACCAAGCTTCTCAGCTGGCAGATACATATTAATGTGTCTCTTGCGGTCTGCCAGTTGTTCCATCTGATTGGTAGACAACAGACCACATTAACTCACTTAAATTCCCCCATGCGATGTTTTGTGAGCAACAGAATCAGCGCACTGCCCGTTTCAAGGTCGGGACAGTGGTCATAATTTTGCACGAGCTTGGGCTGGAAAATACTGGCTTTGGGCTTGCGTGAAATTGCCGACTCTCCGATGCAGCTGGACTTTTTCTGAGGCCCCGCTGAGACTGAAGCAGAAACACTGGGAAAATCTGTGTTTGCCACTGCTGTAAATGCATCGGTTATTTGTCAGGGTGTGCAACCTTGTGGGTCCAAAGACGCTTTGCAATCAAACACAGCGAACACAGGATACGATACTGATTCTTGCGTTACGACAGGCAACTAAACCTAGAGATGTTGATGATGATTTTTGGCCTTCTAAACTATTAATTCCACTCATAGGAATATCAGATATTTGAATCTGATTGCATCAGCTGTTGCCAGTTTCGTTTCATAAGCTTACAGAATAAAGTCATCAAAAAATGCTTTGAAGGGTTGGTTTAAAAACAACTTTTTCTTCACTGTGGGTGACACAGTGGTATCCATGCAAACAGGCCTGGATTATGGTTTGTTTACTCTGGATGCTCTGCACACTTTTCATTTGGACCACTTTTTACTGAAAAAAATAGTTCCTAGGATATCAAACAACGAAGAAGCACAGGGATTTTTTATTGCAATATTACACACATGTGAGCTCAACAAATAAAAGTCTGGGCCATAGTAGAAAACCTAAGGGAGAATATCTTGCCTGATTTTTAATTAGATATAAATATTGCAGAGTATTAATTAGTATAACATATTTTACAAAGATATGCATACTTTTATTTTGGAAAATGAGAGATTAACCCTTTTTGGTTTCTGTTATTTTCTTAATTGGAGAATTTTAATCACTGATCAATGATGGATATCTTCTGAGCATGAGCCTTCATGGATATAGGTACACAATAATTTATGGACATATTCTGTTTTTTCTTTGTTGTTAGTGCAGTCTCAGAAAACACTTAAATAGTAACAAAACTCTTAAACCTTGAGCCACTTTCTTTAGCCGAATAAAAAAAAAAAAAACCGGGGAACAGGGAATCTGTGACATTACACACTCATTTTCAAATGTGCTAATACAAGCACATTTGTTTTTTTGTGTGTTTTTTTTTTGCTAACACTCTACGTAATGGTAGTTGTAGTTCTGATGGATGCAGAAGCTCCACCTGACTGCAGTCTCGAGCCCTCGACTGACGACCCCATGATAAACAGCACGGCAACAACTCTCAAGTTATGGCTGTTTCTGCAACACTGAGCGCCGTTCAGTCTCTCGGCCATGAGGCCACACAATGTGCTGCGATGCGATTAACATGGCAGTATTGGGGCTAAATTCAGCCTGAAACACATGTCCAAAATTGGACTACATTTGAACAGAACTGGGTGGACTAAACACAAGACAAATTTCAACATGTATTTTTGGACCAGATCGGATGGACTCATCACAGCCCAAATTTCAAAGGGTATTTTTGGACCAAATCAGGCCAACTAAACACAGCCCAACATCTATATTTGGGCATGATGGACCGACCAGATTTAACCCAAAATACAGTGTTAAAATGACGCCAGGTGCTTGATGGGGAATAGCGCTGATTTATGAAAAAAAAAACCAAACATGTTTATACATTGGTGCAGGTTAGGGCATAAAAAATATGTTGAAAAAAAAGAAACAAAGGAAAATCTCAGTGAATAAAATCAAACTCACATGGCTATACTAGTAAGGATAAGTGTGAAACTATGTATTTTTCTGATTTTGGTGAACTGATCCTTTAAATATAAGTTCTCGTTCAACTAACAAATATAGCCTTATTCTGAGCAACAGGCTTGACTGCATGGAAGTTTAGAAAATACTTAAGCAGAACGTTGAATGTGTTATTTTTGGTATTGCAATGATAAAATGTGAGACTGTGCAGGTCTGTGTACTCATTTAAGACGAGGAGACGAATTTCTCTCTGTCTCTGCCCCTACACTCGTTTCTCTCAGGGCCCAGATAGAGCACAGTTAATTTCTGATCCCCCGAGGACTGAGGACCAGCCTAAAACAATTTAAAACTCTCTTCTCTCCATCTCCTCTCACTCTCCTTCTACCTACTTCCTTCTCCACGTCCTGTTATTCTCTCTTGTGGTGCTCTAATTCTTTTTTTATCCCGTTTCCCTCCATTCCCATGGAGGTGTGTGTGTGTGTGTGTGTGTGTGTGTGTGTGTGTGTGTGTGTGCATGTACCATTTTATGCAGTACAGTAGAGTATGGGCAAGTGTGTGGGCTGGAGTTAGTGGAGCGTCTACAAGCAATTTCAGATCTTATCACCCCCTCATTGTCTGCCTTAAGGAGGTCTTCTCTAGCCTTGTCTTCTCTTCTTCTCCTCCTTATTCCTGCTGTCCAATCCTCCCTTCATCCCACTCCTCTATATACAGTAATCGCCATCCCCCGTTTCTTCTTCTCATCTTCTCTCTTGTCCCTGTTTTTCCCCTCTCTTTTCATCTCACGTTTCACTTTCCTGTCTGTTTTTCGCTTTTATCCCTCTGTTTTTGTTTTATTTCTTTCCTCTCTAACTTGTTTTTCATGGTCATTTTCACTACATCAATACCCCCCCCCCCCCTTCTCCTCCCTCCCCACCCTTCCATCCTCCTACCCAGATAATCACAGGGGACCAACCAGGACAAGGGGCCGGCGGCAAGACAGCCAATCTAATCGTTCATCTGATCAGTGGGCGCTTTACATCGCCACTGTGACGCCCAAATAAGGTCCCAAAGGAGCTCAACACCTCTTTTATCTCTCTGTCAGAGAGATAGTCTCTCTCCTCTCCTCCCTGTCCCCTCTTTCACTCTATCTTTGTCCTCGCTCTCGCTCTGTCTTATCGCTCTCGTCTCTCAGTCTCGAACAAAGAACTCCAGGCAAAGACTTTCATGTGATACATGTTCTTTGTGTACGTGTTATTTTCTGTTTATTATAAGCCCCCTTTGCAATCGGTTTTGTTAAGCACTACACATTTATGTTACCAATTAATTAGGTACACCTGCACAATCCAATGCATTCCAATACAATACCCCTGCAATTAATCCTGTTTAGCCTGTTTGTCGTCCCATTTTCCTGTTTATCATATTTATGAGGCTTATGATGTTCAGTTTCTTAAGACTGTATCAAAGAGATGTTGATTCAACTCTATGCTAATTTTTTATGCTTTGTGGTTTTGAATCGGATTGCATTATATTGAAAGCTGTTCATAATATTCTCACTCCTGTCTTCTGTCTGTATGTAAATTAGGGGAAGGAAAACATAAGAAACACCCATACTGTGCTGTCTAATTAAATTATGTATTGAATGTTCTCACACTGCCTATTAGAAAGAATTTCATGGCCATCATGAGATAGAAAAGAATGCTATCTATAGCATGTGCACTTCACATGGAGAACCATCAGCTTGGTACATGCCTTTTTGTTCTCAAGGAGAAAATATTTCAGCAACTATTTGAACTAGAGGACATGAAGTGTCCGCAATATCTGCCCCAAGTATACAGTATTAAAAGGTCCAGTGTGTAGGATTTAGTTGCTTCTAGTTGTGAGGTTGTTGATTACAAACACCTTGTTTCACCCTCCCCTTCTAAACATATAGGAGAACCTGCAGTTGCCATGAAATATACAAAAATGTGTATGCGTATCTAAAGCCAGTGTTTAATTTGTCTGTTCTGGACAACTCTAGAAACATGGCAGTTAAACATGGTGGCCTCCTGCTTTCTCTGTAGATATATCAGCTTATTCTAATGTAACAGAAGCACGGCAATTCCTCTTTTTTGGGTGATTTTACACTAATCTATTCTCTGAATAAATCCCACAAAATCATACCACACTGGACCTTTAATTTACAGGTATGCCAGCAACAATTTCACCAGATGCAATGATCATAATTGCAGTTATCACAGTACTGATCATTTCTGTTAAGACACATGTGAAGAGGAAGAAGTGAGCAGAATAGTCTTACCGTTTCGTAGTCATACCACACAGCGTCTGGGATATATGCGTTTACATGGTCCGTTCCCTGGAGAAAACAAGCACAAAATATGTCTTAATATGTGTGCACATATAAAGAACTATTTAAATCTTTAGGTTTTTTTGTATTACATTAGGTCTGCACAAGACCTGAAAGTCAGTGATGACGCATAACTTATTTATGTAAACTTATTTTTTAAATCATTCTATTATTTTGCAGTTTTCAGTTGTAATTTGGTTTAAGGCAAAAAAAAGTACTTGGTTAGGTTTTGGCAACAAATCTTCAAGGTTAAGGAAATAAAACTACTTGGTTAAGTTTAGGAAAAAAATAGTGTGATTCTTATATCCTGGGTGCAAGTAGCATTGTTGGCTCTGAATACCTGGGTGCTTGTGTCTATCATGCAAGGCTATATACACCTGGGTGTGAATAGTCACATTGACTATTCCACCCCTGGTGCAAATAGCATTGTTGGCTACTGATGCCTGGGTGCAAATAGGTTCTGCCTAAAAGAATCCACATTGCAATTATTCTGACAGACATTGCGATTGCAAAATTGGTCATGATGAGTGGGAATGACAATTTCGGCATCATAAATTTCATTTTAACAGCAACAACAAACTTAAAAACACAACAATGTGACTTTTGTTGGGGTTTGTACCAAACAAATACGTTTTCTTACATCTAGAAAACAAGATTTTTAGGCCAGAGCATCTCTGCAGCACGACAGTACTTCTTTAAAATGCTGTTTTGTCACACATTTTCTCTTTATCAAAAAATTGCAGCTTGTGTGATTTGGATATCGCAGTTGGCCATGTTGTGATTTCAAAAATATTTCAATTATTGTGCAACCCTAAAATACATTATATGCCTCTGACTTGTGGAGAAGACATCAATAGGTTTCAGCTTTGTGTTTTGTGTGAAAGCAAGCCTGTGTTTGATTTGTGTTTGCAGCCTGTAACACCTGCTTTAGCTCACTGCGCCAAGCCTGACACTTTAATCTTACAAGGCTAAACATGAGGAGAGACGCCACAATACACCTCAAAGGAAGCATAGATACGTCTTGCTGCTATAAATCACTGCGACTTAATAATAAATAAGAAGAAGATAAAATGTTTCCATCAAGGAGGGTTATTTTAAAAACTGCCTATCATCTGATATAAAGTTTCCACAAAGCCCTTGTGACATTTCAGACTACAGTGCTATGGTGCAACAGATGATGGGAAAGACAGCATCAAGCGACGACTGATAGGTGACACCCTTTGATGGCTTTAGGTGGTGGACAGACAGGAGCAATCAATAGAAGAGCGCCAAGCCTTTGATAGCGTTGTCACTTCCCTGCTCTTTCTGACAGGGCAGAACAGAGGGGGAGAGAGAGATAAACACAGAAAGAGCGAAAGAAAGAGCAAACCGCAGGTCCTTCTCAGAAACACGCCAAATTGTGAAATACACTATGTCAGCTGTGTAGGCCAAAGCCGTCTGTCAAACTCACACCAGCGGCGCCAACATCTTGCTCCCTTTCTCTTTCTCACTCTTCAGCAGCATGTCCTATTTTGTGGCCCCCTGGGGCCCATCAGCTTTATTCATTCATTCATTGTCTGCAACCGCTTTTATTGTTTTTTTGTAAATATACACTCTTTCTAAATTTGATACCTGCAAAACTTTTCAAAAAAGTTGGACTGAGGGCAACAAAAGACTGTAAGAAAGGCTTATCCTCAAAAGGCTTGTTGAAGCAAGGGATGAGGTTCGCCCAAAAACTCCATGGGAAAATGGTCCCACAGTTTAACAATGTTTCTCAATACACAATTGCAACAAATTTGAGGATTAAGGGATTTCACCATTCGTCCATAATATTATTAAAAGATTCAGAGAACCTGCAGAAACCTATTGAATACCCAGAACCAGGCAGCACTGCACTAAAAACCAACTGCATAAAGAATATTAGTACATGGACTCAGCAACAGTTAAGACTCTACCATGCAAAGCAAAAGCCATAGGCTATATCAACAAACTCCAGAAATGCCACTGATCTCCGTTAAAATGGAAATCTGTGCTGGGGTCAAACAAGGTCACATTTCAAATTGTTTTTGTAAATTATGTGTCCTCTGGGCTAAAGAACAAAAATGACAGTTTGATTGTTACAGATTGTTACCAGCACAAATTTCAAAAGCCAGCATCTGTGAGGGTATGGGGGTGTTTTACTACCCATGGCACGGCTGACTGTCAAATCTGTGACATACAGATTTTTGAACTAACACATGCTGTCATCCAGATGACGTCTTTTTCAGAGACATCCATGCTTATTTCAGCAAGACGGTGCCAATACACAGTCTGCGTGTGTTACAACTGCATGGCTCTGTAGTAAAATAGTGCAGCTACTAAACAGACCTGCCTGCAGTCCGGACATGTCTGGACCTAAACCTGAAAATGTGTGGTGCGTTATAAAGCAGCAAATATGACAACAGAGACCCTGGACTGCTGAGCACCTGGAGTCATATATCAAGCAAGAATTTCATCTTAAAACTTCAGCAATTAGTGTCCTCACTTCCAAAACATTTACTGAGCGATGTTAAAAATAAAGGTGATATAACACAATGATATACATGCCCTCTACCAACTTTTTTTGGAACATGTTGCAGGCATCAAATTCAGAATGAGCTCACATTTAAAAAAACAATCAAGTTAATCACTTAAATATTTTGTCTTTGCATTGTATTCAGTTAAATACAGGTCAAAAAGTATTTGCAAATCATTGCATTCTGTTTTTATTCACTGTTTACATAGTGTCCATACCTACCTCTGTCATGACTGGGGTTTGTACGTGTGAAACACTATAAAGAGGTATATGTAATGGAGACATATTGCTATAATGACCTGCTAACAGGATTAAATGACTTAAAGTCTGCTTTGGGGGCCACATTTGCAGTCTGAGGCGGATCACCTGTCACAAGCGCTGCACAGCCTGTGGGATGACAGCCCGGGGAAATGGATGCTCCCCCTATAGCTCGTTTTCTGGTGTCTGATTTGCTCGCGGCGCCTATCACTCACCCCACTGACAAATGGGAAGGGACTGCAGGACTTAGCATGGCTGCTAACTGTGATTGAGAGGGACAGGGCGTGAGGCCTGTATCCTCATTTAGAGTACTGAAGCTCAGTTAGCCATAAGGTAAGATTTGATCAGGTGGGCCCACGATTCATACTGGCAGAATGATCAGATGGTAGCTGAGGTAGATGAGAGAGGCAGAGAGAGACACAGAAACAGAGAGCGGGGCGGGGGGATGAAATGAAACGGGATCACAAGGGTGAGTTGACAGCAGCTGATTAAGAGAATGCAGATGAGATAAGGGAGCCAACATTTGATGAAAGGATGAGCAAAAAAGAACAGGGAGTAATGGGCAAGAGAAGGGATAGTGGAAGCATGGATGAAGACCAGAGGGGATGACAGAGAGAGAGTGCAGGAGATCTCCCCAGTTTATCACAGAGATCAAGGTTAAAGCTTCGACTGATCTGAATGATAGAGCAAGAGCATCATTAGAGAAAGGGAGAGGCAGGCGGACAGAGCGATAAATAGAAAGAGACACAGAGAGATGAGAGTAATGAAAAAGGAAAGTGAAGGTAGGATGTGAGGGGTTGTTAAAGATCAGCCTGTGACCTTCCTCAAGTGGCTGACACTATCTCTTCATGTGGCCCTTCACAGCCTGATGCATCTGTAACAGATAGCAGGCACTCTGTGCTTAACGCCTGCCCTTACCCTGGCTTAAACCACAGTGCCGTGGCTCAGCAGCACCCTGTCACCACAAAAGATGAATATTCAGCCACATCAGATCTGTCGTTTGGAAAGAATCCTTTTCAAGTGCTGGAGCAGAGGTCTGAAATGCCTCCAAAGCTTGTGTCAGGGTGATGCGCTGTGCTGCTATGTTACTTTTCTACAGAAGATTAAGGTTTTCATGCCAAAATGTAACAGGCCCTGTTAAGTGGTGTGATGTTATTTACACACAGTCCTGGGAGAAAAAAAACTCTATAAAATGTGAGAGAAAAGGTGAAAATCATAATTTGAAGTTAGTCTAAGTGAGACAAAAAATGTGTTGGACAGGTAGACCGAGGTTATATTATCATCTTAAAGGAATAGTTCGGGTTATTTCATGCAGGGTTTTATGAGGTACTTATTGAGAATCGGTGCATTACCTACAGTAAATGCTGGCTGGCACGCTCACAGTCAGGAGAGGCAGAAATGGGCACAAACAGGGAAGCAAAGACATGAACTGCTATAGGTAGTAGGCAGAAAACAAAAGGCATTTAGGCACGTCAAAAAGGTAGATCAGCAGCTCTCGTATTCTGCAAGATAAAATGACTGATTTTGCCTGTGGAGTTTGGTTGGTTTGTAGAGAGCAATATTTGGCTTGTCTGAGGTCAAAGTAAAGCAGTGGAAATATTCTAAAGTTATAGTCCACTTAAACTGACTGCTTCTCCAAAATGGGGGTGTGCCTGCCACCATTTACTGAAGACAATCAGTAAGTACCTCATACAACTCCACATCGAATATGCTGAACTATCACTTAAAGTCTGAGATACTGTAATAATTCACTTTCCTCAAAACCACCTTGACACTAGTTGTCAATAGGTAGGTCAACAGACAGGCCACTTGTGGGTATATTGGTTATATTCTGCCAATATTGTGGCATTTCTATCAAATATTTTACCCGCTAACTCGTACCTTTTTGGTATCTCTCTCTAGCTGTCGTGAACTTCAGTATGCAGAGGTGGGAGGGGAGCTTCAGTATGGGGTCTTGTCTGTATTGATCAAGCAGCATGGTGCATTCTTTGGTGTTTTGCTCAAGTTTGGTTTGACCCAAATTCTGGGCAGAAGAACAAATGCTGTTCAAAAGCTTACACACTCTGTTTGTGGATGATAGGCTGGCCAAATTGATTTTAAATTTGAACTCCTTCAAGCAGAGAAAAAGAATTACTTGTAGTTTTCATTCCAGTGGTATATACTGTACATGTGGCTGTGGCGTGAATAACTGGTTTCCAGCATAGAGCTGTCAAGAGTGTGCCCTGATGCATGGAGGGAGAACTGTGGGGCTGAATGCATCCTATATGTATGTCGGGGACTGGATATTTATGCCCCCATAACCAAACTTTGTAACACTTTATTTGATGGGGTGCACATGAGACTGTCATTAGGCTATCATAACCCTGTCATGACACTTATCATAAGCATGGCAGTCTTCTGGCAGAGTGTTTATGACTGTTATTGTGTTCGATCAGTGACGTCATTGTTAATGCAAAGCTGACATTGTTTGAAATGTCTTTGTTATGACAACTTGACATTAACCAAAACGTCATAACCTGTCAATGTATGTCGGTCAACTTGACATTATCATACATAAAGAAACTCTTTAGCTTTATGTTTTACCATTACGTTAAACTGTCATCTGTGGTTGGTTTTGACACTGGCCAGCATGAGACCACTCTAAGCATGTCATTAATAATTTCCTGGACTTCAACATAAGTTTAGACTTGACATAAAGATGTCATTAACTGTTATAAGGCTAGTTTGACAACAGACTAAGGTGATTTAGCTTATAAAGTTACCTGATGGACAGATTGTGGTTAGCTGGTGTATTTGTAACTTAAGTAGGCTAACCGCTCTTTCCAGACAGACTAAACATTCATAAAGACTCCTTCATGTTCATGACAGGTTTTATGACAGAGCAATGACAGGCTTATGCACACCCTCTCAAATGATGTGTTACCACCGAACTGTCCCTGCAGTTGTTTTCAGTGGCACCCAAAGAGTTTCTAGATGAGGGCTACATGTTTAGCACACATGTGATCTGACTCCCTATTAAGTAACTAATGTACCGTAAATTCATTCATGACATTTCTGCACCACCACAAGCAAGGTCATGAATTTTGCTCTTCATAAGTTCTACTGCAGACATTTCTCTCTATTCAATTATCAGGGCACTTTGATGCAGAGCACATTACTTTTAAAGGTTGGTCATAATTGATGCCAGCCCTGAACACACCCACTGATAATGGATTTCTTTTTATCCTATCCTGTTTTCCGATTACACTACAGTTCAGCTGAGCCTCTGACCTTAAAAGCACCTAAAGGAGGTGCACTTCTGACTGCTATTTGCGTTAGCCTTGTTTCTCTTTTGGATTCACAAAAATAACAACTTGCATAGTCACCTTACGGCCTCTCCTTTTCGCTACCCTAAGGACAGCTCGAACCCCGAGGCACTGCAAGCATAAACCCTCCACTCCTCGTATTAGAAACTTTTCACACTGATTGAAGTTACTTTATCCCCGGCCCCACTATGAATCCAATTCGCTTTCCACTATTCCGTAATTCACAAGAGGCCACGCTAAATTGCTTATTAATCAGGCCACTTTGACATGACCGCAATCGCTGTATATGCACACATACACACACACGTTTACACGTACACACAGGGGCACGCACGCACACACACTGAGACAAACATGCACAAACACACACGCACACACACACTTCTATCTACACTTCTAATCTGCTAGTAATGAGGTCAGTGCTCTCATTAGAGCTGAGAGAAAAGAGGGAGGATATGAAAGAGAGAAGAAAGAGGGATGAGAGGAGGGGAGGGCAACAAAGAAAATCCCATGTCATGTTTTCCCAGTGGAGGTCAGAGTGTGTGTGCGTGTGTGTTTGACTGCATGAGTGTGTGTGTGTGTGGGTAACTCATCTCATCTGCATCATCTGCAAGACACATTTCTCTCTGTACAACATGTACTGTATAGGAAACTTCATGTGTTGAGATATTACAGCACATGCACATACATTTGGAATGACCACATGTATTTGAAGGGTTGAAGCATGTTCACTGAAATTTCTCATTGGATGCTTGGATGCTTTTGTCCATGTCAGCTGTTTCCAAGTTCAGATATGTAAAACAATATGACATTATTTCAAATTAAAGTGTTTCATATCAGTATTACTTTATACCATGTCAATTTTCTTTTGTTTATTGATTATTTTTATGATTTTTCTCATCTAAACGTGCCTGTTTTCACAAATTCCATTGTGACAGTTTTTGTGAAGCCAAACAATTCTAATTTCTATGAAACCAGAAGTTAGCAAGTCACCGCTTATGTGATATGTTGGGCCTTAAACACTAATGAAATCAAGGTCTTTCTTCTGAAATATTACTGTGTGTCCTTACTGCTGAATTTATGTCTATTAGATGCTCAGAGTCGAAGTCAAAAAAGCTGTTAGCAACCATTTATCTGCACAATTAATAAAAATCTAATTTCCACAACATGTCTTTACCACAACATGTTTAGGTTTTGTGGTAAAGACAATTTCAAGGCAAACAAATGGTAACTTCAGTAATCTTCAACCCGGACCTTGGATCCCATGTTTTTGTGTCTAAGTGACTAATGGGGACAATAATTTTGGAAAATTTATCCAGAATTGAGTGAGACTAGTGCAGCCATCAGCTACCTGTCATAAAAAGCAACATGTATTAACTATTGTGTATGTGACAGTTGGCATCTAAGGTTACTGTCAAAATGTTCCATTATGTGGAGAAAATGATGAAATTCCCCATTTTATTTTGTATTTAGTTTTATCACTATTTATAATCATGCACAAAACATGAAATCGAAAAATGTCTCAAAAGTTTATAGCAATTAGAAAATGAAAAATGTGTAAAATGAAAGTTATTGTTATGTTGCTGTAAGATCATTTTGTATAAGAACAAATGGTGAAAACTATAAAAAAAAAAATAAATAAAATTTAAAATAAAATAAAATTCATAGAGGTTGTTTTTTTTTGTAGAGTCAAACATTCCCATGTTTGCAGAAATACACATATGTACTGTATGTGTGTGTGTTCTGGGATGTTTTGTTGTTTGGTTCGTGTGTTGGCTCACCGGGTCCAGTACAGGTGTAATGAGCAGGTGTTTTCCCCAGAGGAACTGGCGGTCCACTGTCCAGGTGTTGCTGTCAGAGTAGAACCTGGGGAGCAACATAGAAGTGTATAGAATCAATTAGATATATACTTTTCCATTTTGCTCTTGTGTAAAAGCACCGTGTCCTTCTTTGCTTCGACACTAAGTACCTGTCTGTACACTGCCGCTGTTCTATGACAACTTTTGGGGATGTTAGTTTGCTAAATGTTACATTACCTCTGTTTCCACGCATCATTTATTATGCGTTCGAGATTTGTAAAGGAAAAACTCACAGTGGCACTTAAAATTTCCACAAAAGCAAAATCTAAGGATGGGACGAAAATACACAACTGTCTTTTTTTCCCTCTTTGCCTGCCATGTCCTTAACAAGCAAATACAGCAACATCTTGAATAATAAACAAATAAATAAATAATATTGATACGTGAAGCATAGTTAAGCATTAAGGTTAAGGGAGAGCACAGAAATTCTGCTTGTTTGTTAACTGACATCAGCTCTTGCAATATGTTTTATAATGATT
Source organism: Lutjanus erythropterus (assembly GCF_056507025.1). Lineage (NCBI taxonomy): Eukaryota > Metazoa > Chordata > Actinopteri > Lutjaniformes > Lutjanidae > Lutjanus > Lutjanus erythropterus. The sequence goes on from NC_139320.1 coordinate 21,563,782, forward strand.
GACTCATACAACCATAGACCTAATTATGCAGATGTCACAATGGTTATCAATGTTAGCGCCATATTGAAAAGGGCAAGACTGACCTGATATTAAGATAGAAAAAATTTAATTTTTTTTTCCTATCTTAATATCAGGTCCATGTAGATCATGAATGCTTGAATATAGTATAACACAACTCATTGAAATCTGTTAAGTAATAAACATCATCATGCTTTTCATCCAGTAAAAATGCAGACCATTTACACAGGTTACACATGTTCACAGGTCAGTCTTGCCTTTTTCAATATGGCGGTGACATTGATGTAAAGTAGCAAAAAGCCGAAGCGGTCAATAGAGACCCAAAGTACCTCCCCTTCTGTTGGACCACGATGGGACCTTCTTTCAGAAACAATATGAATGTCAGTCAGTGGCGAAGTAAACAAACAAATGTGACAGTCCGCTGGGTGTCAAACAGAAGCAGAGTTCTGTTTTTGCTGTCGGACTGAGATCGCTCTATCAGGAGACCATTTACTGGATTTCCACTCACCATTATGCCAGGATAGGCGGGCTATCTGCCTCTGCACTGCTTGTGCTTTCATTCATGTTTTGGCTAATGGCTTTTCATTATTGTTGGCTATATTTCGTGGTTCAAGATTCACTTAATTTGATTTATGAGTTCTGCCTGCTTGCATGTGATTAGTGCATGCTGTTCACTTTTCTATCCTGCTGTGTATCAATTAGAAATCTCTGTGTATTCATTAGCAGTGTAATTTTGCATTGGTAGTAAGCAAGCACTGAAATCCATGTAGCAGTTGAGCTAATTTCTTGTGGTTATCAGGCAAGTGTTTGCCATGTTGCTAATGTCCAAAATGATCATTTGAACAACGGGCGTATTTCCCCCTTGTGTTCTGGAGTCGTTTTTGGTGGGGGGTTTCTATTACCTCATGCATGCTATTTAGCTGATCCCTTGAGAATATTTTACATACTCTATCAACATAAAGCTAAACTTCTGTTCATTGCTTGTGTTGCACAGAGAAGAGAGCAGACCTGGCTTGAAGCAACATGTCTGTAAAAAGTCACTGTAGATTTTAATTGAGGAATGTTTCCCTCGTATCAATTAGTTGTCAACTATTAAATGAATTGCCAACCATTCTGATAATCAATTAATTGTTTGAGTCACTTTTTTAAGAAGAGATGTATAAATTCTCAAAATTAAGCTTTTCAAAAGGAAGTATTTCCTGGTTTCTTTAGTCCTCTATGACAGTAAACTGAATATCTTTATTTCTAGTCCCTCAGGGCTGTGTTCTCAGCCCCCTTTGTTCACATTGAACACCCATGACTGCAGCCAAAGATACTGAGAAAATGCTATTGTGAAGTCCAGCCTAGTTCAGTTATGTTTTGGGGGATTAGCTCAAAGGATCCGAACGACGACTCCCTCAAACAACAGACCCTTTCCAGCCATATCTTACTTTGTAATGACTGTTTACTATAAACGGTCAACCCTCTGATGCAAAGCGTCTCTGACAGAACTGGTATAATGAGGGCTTGACAGTATTTACAATACAGTGAATGACTTACTCGTGCATGACAGGACGTACAACAGTCTCCCCTGTGGTGTGGGCTTTGTAGAAGAGTGTGTAGAGGAAAGGCAGAAGTGTGTAACGTATCGTCAGGTAATGTTTGGAGCTCCTCACAAGCGCCGAGTGTTCGCCATACACAGCTGGATCCTGTGGCTGGAGGCAGAAAGATGGATTAAAGGGATGGGACTGATGAACGAGCGAGCAGAAGAGGGGAGAGGAAATAAAGATTTGTCTTTTATATAAAGGGAAAAACGAGAAAAAGATGAGAGGATGAAGGGCAGAACTTGTTTGCATGAGGGAAGGAATAAATTAGAGTGAAATGGAGACTTGAAGAGAGAAGATAGGGAGGAGGTATGAGAAGCTGGGAAAAATGGGAGTAAGAAGAACAAGGGACTGTTTTTTTTAACATCACCAATTTATTCATGAAGAATAAGTGGACATTAACCTTATTTATAATGATTAAAATGGAAATTAACTTTACATAGGACTAATCTAAAAGCAGAGTTTGCTAAGAGAATGAGCAAAAGAGAAAGAGGAAGAAATGAAGGGAGAAGTGTGTGAGAAAGAAACAGAGAAGTATGATTTAATTTCTATGATAGCTGAGAGTGAGAGGGTGATTAGCTGCTAACAGGCCGTGCTCCTCTCATCTGGCTAATCATTTATGCCCTCGGCACCTCTGAGAGTGTGATGAGAACTGTGTGTGTGTTCGTGTGTGTGTGTGTGTTTGGACTGGCCTGCATGGCCGTGTGATGAGAGCCATGATTAGGGCAAAGCAAAGGTCACACATTAGCTGTCTCATTTAGTGGAAATCATACTTCAAATTCATCATCATCATGTCCCTGTCCTCCAGCAAATACAGACCCCCCCCAACCCAACTTCCTCCTTGCAACACACACCGTTTCTTACTCAAACCCCCCCGTTCCCTACCTCAACGCTGTTCTATTTTTGCAAGCAGTGATGACCACGGAAATGTCACATGGCAAACGTTGTGAGAGCATCAATTTTCACGCTATTCAACACTGAAGACTGACTTTTCTCCTGTTAGTTGTGTTCATCCTACAATAATAGCTCAGTATGTAACGTCAATATAAGCACTGTTGTAGGCTCAGCAGGTGCCTTCCTGTGTCTTGCTTTGACATTTGCTCTGATCTGCCATGTACCATTTAATTTTATAGTGTGCTTCTTGGAGATGCACCGAGCCACTTTTTTCTGTTCCGATCGAATTCCGATATCTGAATTCGATATCTGCTGATACCCAGACTACTGATACAGTGCTCTTTTTTTCTTTTTTATTATTGGTGCTAGTAAGATTACGAGGCTGAAACTGATGTTGATGCAGTCAGAGGTTTTATACATCTGGAAAGCTTGTTTAGTTTGTAGAATGTAACTTTTGTAGTGGCGTCTTTCAACCCATCTTTTATTATTATTATTACTTATTAAAATATTAAAAAAGAAAGTTTAGTGTTTCATTTCCCTGATGTTATTCTGGACAATAAAGTTTATTAAATGGTTAAATACCCTGCCTCCATTACACACCACTGTCACAAGTGTTAGATAACCAGATTTGATACTGAGATTTTTTATTCTATTTTCTATATGAACAATATCAGCTGATATAGCCTATCGATATCAGAATAGTTTTACCCCATCAGAATCGACATTGGCCCCAAAAATGCAGTATCGATTTGGCTCTACTTGTGTTGTGAGAGAATGAGAAGCTTGATGAGTGTAGTTAAGTTAACTATGGGGGGCAGGGCTTAGTGAGTGAGTGGTCAACTACAAGAACACTTTTTTCTAATGTTAATTCATCATCACACAAGAGATAATACTACCCATTCAAAGGTTAGTTAAGGGTCCGATATCAGGGCCACCAGAGCTTAAACCGCTTTGATATTTTACAATACGCTGGCCATGTATCCACCATATGGCACATCATATCATAGTAATTTAGCATAATTTAGCATTAATGTTATCTTTTACTATAGTGTAAAATTCCAGCCTCAGTCTGGCACCGAGCTTCCACGTTTTACTTCAGGCTCAGATGTTCCAATGCCCGCTGCAGCTGTAATGATTTGCCACAGCTTACATCCCCGGTGTTAAACCCGAAATCAGAGGTCCCACTGCTCCCATTTTATAGCACAGTTGTACTAGTGCCGGTATGATGACAATCTCCATGGATACTGAAAGAAGTTTCTATTTTTAACCACTTGGAGTACATAGCACCTATGCAATGTTATGAAATGAAGGTTATACCCTGCAGCACTTCAGCCCAAACAATGGCTGTGCAATACATAAATCTAAAACTGACAGTCTAATATAAGAATTGTAGAACAAAAGTGCCTTTACAGTACCTTGTAGCCCTGAGCGTTGTGGTTCCGGCTGAAGGGGTAGAAAGCTCCCACCTGCATCCAGCGACGACATAACTCTTCACTGGAGTTGTCAAAGAACCCACAGATGTCAGCTCCAATCTGGAACGCATGAGGGGACGACAGCTTGACATTTTGCCTGAACGTACAGTATATTTCTATTATCTTAAATGTTAAATTCAGTGTATTGGAATCCTACAGTGACACATTCGAGAGAAGAGGATACTGTGGATTCCAGTTGAAGACTGGGTCGCTCTTCATTTTACAGCACACTAATAAGACTTAAAAACTATATATATTTTTTATCAGACAGTAGCAGACCCTTTACTAAACCTTCATTAGACTTTATTAGAGGGTAATTTTTTGACACATTACAACCAAACTTTTTTATTAGACTTTCTCAGAACTGTACTGTGAACTAAAAAGTCTAATAGGGATCCAACTATGGAAAAAATTACACTTCAGTTTCTGTTCAGTTCTGTTGTAATGTGTCCCTAACTACCCTCGAATGAAGTCTTATAAAGGGTCTAACATTGTTTAATAAAAAACATAATATTTAAAATTTTTGTATGGATTGTCACATCTTATTAGTGCACTGTTGGGTACGGCTATGATTGTTTACTGGCTAATAAAGAACGTATTATTTCTAATTCTCACCTAATTTAATACAAAGTACAGCTTGTTACATTTTATAAGTGTATCAGCAAAGATTTAGTGAATGTTGAAACTGTTAAGTAGCTCTTAACTGTTAAGCAGCGTCAATCCAGGCGCTGTCGGAAAGAAAACAACTCAATCTGAAGTCATCAAATCTCCTGCCGCAGAAAAAAAGCTGGCCACATATTTGTCTTTTAAAATGTCTTTCTTGAAGTGCGTTCAATTCAGTCCAGATTTACTGGCAGACAGTAGATGTGGGCAGTGATCTTTATTTACATTAATTGCACAGTGGAGTCCAACAAAGAGACTTCAGTCAAAGGCCAGTCCACGGAGACTGCTTGCTTTCTATTGTTTACTACTGGCCACGTTTTACAACAGACTCGGTGGGGGTGGGATCGATCCAAATCCCATTTCTCCAGCTGTCTCTCTCTCTCTCTCTCTCTCTCTCTCTCTCTCTGTTTGTTTGTGGGAGCGTATGAGTAGGTGTGTGTGCTGAAGAACCCAAAATCTGCTTGACACAGTCCCACCAGGATGTAGTTGGCATCTATAAGACCACCTGACGCGCACAGCTGGAGGAGTGTGTGCGTGTGTGTTAGGGTGTGCGTTCGACTCCCTGTTGTTTTCTTGCCGCTGTTTGGACTGCAGATACACACATGCAAGTACAGAGTGCACTTGGGTACTGAGTAGCAGTTTTTCAAGTCTATGTTTTTTGAACGTGGTGTTGTTCCTGCAAAGAGAACTGGTGTTCCTCCAGACATTTTAATGGATCTCATTCCAGACACACTTTTTCTTGCCTTCCCCTCTGTCTTTATGCCTACACCTGAACATAGATCTCAATTAGCAGCTGAATCCTCCTTTAAAAAGACGAAAAAGAAATGCCAGAAATACATGTTAACTAAAATGAAACACCTAGTAAGATTTACAACTTGCTCTAGCTAACTTTCTGAGATTTTTAGTATGATACCAGCGTTCCACATACCTAATAGCATTTCTGTCTCTTTCATTAATGCTAGATGAGAGGAATCTGAGCCTCGAGTGAAAAGTGCCTGTGTCACTGGATATTTGCCGAAAAAAAATTAACCACACTTCACAGAGCTCTTGGGTGCCTGAATTTCTTTCTTTTCCCCAAATTTATGGGCAACTTAAATCAAACAAAGCATAACTTTTTCTTTTACAAGTGTGCTATGACAATACCAAAGTCTCAAGAGAGAGCTAGGCTACAAGACAAAACTGCAAATAGTACTTTTCTACACAAGTAAGAAGGCTCGAAATAAGGCCCAAATTAAAATGTTAGCACTGAATTTTGTGCAAACACTGAAAAGATAACTTCTCACAGACATGTTAAAACTTATCATGGCAACCAGATAGAACATTTTTCCTGTCAAACTCACTTGGATTAAAGTCAAAATGAATGCTAACATCCCTGTGATCCTATTTAATAATATATGCCAAAAAGATTTGATATCAAACCAGGAAAAATCATTGATTTTTTCCCTCCTGTAAAACAAAATATGGCAGGTGCTTATGTATGCTGGATATTTGATAGCAGATTATGCAAAGAGGCATTTTACAGTTGACGGCCCCAGCAGCTAACATTAGTTAGCAGACAATGGGCTGGGGGCCTGGACTCACCAATTTAACAAGTTTCCTGATACTTTACATAGCATCCTGATAGCTTTACTTGTTGCTAAAGTTGCTAACAGCTAACTGTTGCTAAAGCTAAAGTTGCTAACAGCTAACTGTTGTTAGCTTGGTTAGCTGTGCAGCCACGTTAGCCATGAGGTGTCAGGAGCCAAGCCCAATAAGAAAACCCTGTTGTCAAACCTCTGTTGGTTGTAAAAGGGGGGGGGGGGGGGTATTAGCCCTTCTGTGGAGGTTTGCTACTCACGTAGGGAACCCCAAAGAGTCCAAACTCCAGCATGCCAGGGATGGCCCATTTTATGTCGTTCCAGTTGGCAGCGTTGTCCCCCAGCCAGTGACCCGAATATTTTCCCACACCTGGGAAGGAGGAGCGGGTCAACATCAGGGTACGGTTTGCTCCAAACACCCTCTGCAGAGCTCTGTGGGGTGGAGAGGAGGCAGCAAGGAGAGAAGCAGGGGGAGAGGGAGAGAGAGGTTATTAAAATAAAAAGGACATGGGGGTACAGAGACAGAGCAGCACAAGGAAGAAACAGATATCACACTCTCACATACACAAACACACACATGCTCACAGGGAAGAGCAAGAAACAGAGATATTAGATGGGGACGAAGACAGAACTACTAGTACTTTTCCTTCCCTATTGTACATTATTATTTTGTTTGATGAGGGAAATCGAAGCAGCATTGATTTCCATGACAATATAAAACCCTGATGATGTTTACAAATCGTGTCTCCTGCCAATAATACATTTTAATTAGTGGACAGAGTAGGGGGAAAAAAAGAAGGAGGGAGTGAGAAAGGAGACAAAAGAAAGATGAGCTAGCTTTAATACAAAAACGAGTGAGTCAGCAAGTCGACTTCAGAGGGATGGTATTTCGTGGTCACCACTGCATATGTATGTGCCCTGTGTGTGTATAATGTTTTCCTTTGTGCATGGGCCTACATTTTGTGTCTTTGTGCACCTGTGCATACAATATAAGGAATAGAATTATACACTTATGTCCCAATGCAATACATCACAATACTTGGGCGCTGACTCATTATGTATTGCAATTCTACAAGTATTGTGATTGAATATTACAATCTATTGCAAATTTTATTTGCCTTTTGAACACAAGGACATAGAAGAAAGTAGAATCATACACTTCTAAAGACTATTTCCAAAAACAGTGCACATCACATGCCAGTCAGAATCACTGCTATACCGAATATAAAAATAGTAAATAAAATACTTTTTGAAGTAAACTTAAGCTGTGCCTGCTAATCAAGCCAGTGCCATAAGAAAATAATTAAAAGAAACCTCTAACATCTGAGAAAATGCCAAAATGGGAGCCTGAAAACTGCACACAGCACAAACGTGAGCCTTTAAATTAACATCCTTCACATATGAAATTGAGCTTTGGAACTAATATGAAGGGGCCATCAATATTTTGTTTGATGGTGTTTTAAATGCAATTTCAATGTTTTCTTAATGTCTTATCTTTAATTTATTTCTATGCTCATGTAAACCACATTGAACTGCCTGTCTGAATGGTTCTATTAAACTTGCCTTGCCTTGTGAATTTCGAGTTTGAGTTTTGACCCTTTGGGTTTGCTGTAGCGGACTAGTGTGGAGTGTTGAAGCCAGAGTAAGAGACTGAGTCAACAATGTCAGCAGCTATTTGTTTGATCTCCTCACAGCAGAGGAAAGTATGAACACACATGTAATTCTATGTTACATGTGAAGTAAAGCTGACTGAATTGAATGGTTTGTTAAGAAAATATTGCAACAATCGTAATGATAATTTCTGCTAGTGCATCAATGGGAATTCCCATTATATGTTAGCATCAAGCTATTGGGCTAAGTGCTAGGTATTTATATATATTAAAATCGATTCAGCAGTCAAATAATTGATTCAGGAATTGTGAAAAGAACAGTTTGATTGTGACATGTAATAATACTCTACCAGGAAGTATGCACAAATAAGGAGCACGATATGTAAATTTTACTGCTAACAAAAGATGTAGTTCGATGTCGTGGGATCATGAGATTTTATAATCTTCATTGTTAAACAAACAGCCAGTGCCAGTGGAAATCTATCTGATGCAACTCAGGCAGAAATCACATTCATGGATGAAGGAAGGTATTAAACCTTTATTTATGTTTTGTTTACTCAAGGTTTGCCAACTCTCTGACATATCCAACATATCCCATGTTTTCCCTGAAGTTACAGCAACTAGGGGCTAGCAGGAAACGCACCGATATCATGAATAAGTTATGGATTATTCTGTGTCTGAACATTGTTAGAAACATTTGGGATAATGTAAATACACAGCTCAACAAAATGTACTGTATAACATACGTCTACAACCTTTTAATACAGAAATGTTAAATGTTATTGCTTTAGGTGAAAAGAGCTGCATTTATTTCACCATTTTCTACAACAGTTGGGTATCAGTGAAAAATGTTCACTTTACCTGACGAACTTTTAAACAGATATTTTATTGTTAAAGTCCTTTCTCTAATTATATATCCAAGTGGATCAGTGCGGTGTCTTGCAGCTAAATGTCACTGCAAGCCTTAGAGATGCTATACCACACTATTTGTTTGTTTTTCCTTTCCTTTAGTGTGTTATTTAGCTTTTTTGTGCATCTAAAAGACCAGCCAAGTTACAAAGCCCTAAGTCCACACCAAGGTTGTTCTCTCTCTCACAGAAAACACTTCTCTTAAACTGCCTGAAACGCCTTATTTGTGATCAATCCCTTCTTCTGCTGCTTGGTGACATCACATTGTTGCACATTTGCATAATGTACAGCCAGTTTGGAGCAGAGTTTTGAAGGGGCTTGAGGCCTTAAAAGACAGGAGTTTGTGAAGCGTTGGGCATTTAAGAGACCCAAAATAAAAGTATGAGCTTGAAAATTAGCAAAAATGGCCACTTTAAGATCTCACTTAAATGTAAGAACGTTGTGGGAATACAGCACCACAATGATATAACTGAAAGAATCTCTTTTTCTGCCTCTGCAGACACTGTGCTAAACAATACTGAGACTCCATTCAGGAAAGAAATCAACACCTGAAAGGTTACAGTGGCATTTTATTTAAATGCAGTGATTTTATTGGCATCTGAGGTACACTGACGCACATGGAAGTGATGAATGGACATAAATGAGCTGCAGAATATCCTAATAAGTCGGGGAAAAAAGCTGAAGAAACCATTGTAATACTGGCATGAGATATATAACCTATTATTGAAAGTTGAATGTTATTAATATTTTGACAGTTTAGGCCCTGTCTTACTTTTAATTTCCATATATGATATATCTCTGCATCAAGGGGTGTCTATTGCATTTGTTTAGTTTTATGGGGTGTAATTTTCCATCAGCCAAAAACCCATTAGTGCAGGTGTGTGCTGCTTTCTAATTGATGCAATTTCCCATACCATCACCATTAGTGCATATTAAAATTCTGCAACTGATGCCAACTTTAGCCTTGTGTGAAATGATTCGCTGAGGGCTTTGAGACTATAGAAATTCCTGTAGTAAGATAAACAGGACTGCAGCGTTTATACCTCTGTGACATTTAAGTGGTTTGTGTTTTTGTGCAGCTCTTGCTCATGTGCCAGGCTTCCACAAATTTACTCATCTAATTATCTCGACTATACTATTTTGATGGTCTTTGAAGGATGAGTCTAATGTGCTCTGGTAAACCTCCGCTGCTGCTGTCTTTTCAAATTGCTCTGAGCTTTTTTTTTCCTTTTTTTTTTTTTTTTTGAGGTTTTGTCATTAAAACAGAGACTAGCTACGTGGATTTTGGGCCCGATTTACTCACTCATGCCTGCAACACATTCCAAAAAAGCTGGGACAGGGGCACGTTAGCCACTGTGTTCAATAGCCTTTTCTTTTAACAACACTCAGTAAGCGTTTGGAACCGAGGACACTAACTGTTGAAGTTTTGAAAATGTTATTCTTTCCCATTCTGAAAAGGACATTGTCTATGTTACTTCAATCTCTGTATTTCAGCATTAATGGTGCCTTGACAGATGTGACAGCTGTTTTCTGAGTCCTGCAGAACTTACCCTGTCTTTTGTTGCCACTTCCCCAGCTTTTTGAGATGTGTGGCAGGAGTGTGTACTTATAAAAAACAATAAAGTTTTATCCGTTTAAATATCTTGTCCTTGTACTGTATTCGGGTCAAAAAGTATTTGCAAATTATTGCAGTCTGGTTTTATTTACATTTTTCACAGCGTCCCAACTCTTTAGGAACTGATGGTGTATTTTATGTGAACTTAATGGTCTTTGCATCTATTAATACAAAAATTGGTGTGCTACCTGCATGCATGACACACATGGCATTACCCCTAGCCTGACAGTGTTTATAAGGAGAACAGGCCAAATGTTTACACTCAGTCTAGCATATGTGCACTCAGAGTATCATGCTTAATTGCCAATACATAAAGCATAAAGCAGGTTATATAAACTTTAACCTGTTTAATGCTTCATCAATTTCTATATCTATTTCCATATTCCAATGATTAGATCCTATAATGACTTTGATGCCTCTCTATAGGATTGTGTAAGTAATGGGCCCTTAAACTGTTTCAGTGCCAGACCCAGATGAGAAATTCATCCACTCACCCTGGGAGCCGGGCTCATTAAAACACATTTCTGCACTTATCACATGGGATCCAACTTGAAAATGGCCTGAGAGTCACAGGCCGTGATTTAGCTGAGGGCATAAGTCACGGCACCGCTCCGAACTGACAGATTTCTCTGTTGCGCTTTTGCATGTCAGCTCCTTATTTCTGTTTCAGGGCTGTTTCTCATCTGATTCTACATCTACAAAACTTGATTTCAAAGATTTTGTGTTTTGACATTAGTGCATTTTGAGTCTGCCAATGCCTCATTGCTCTCGAGGGGTGGCAGCAAGTTGGCCTCCATAGCACAAGCTGGCCAAACTCCCTCTGTCATTGATAGTGAATGCACTCACTTTTCAGTAGCCAGCACCATAGAGTAGCCATACAGACTGTGGACATCATAGTGGTTCCCCCAGGCCTGCTTGGCATCCATACACAGAGTCTTACTGTACATCACCTCGTCCAGAATCTCTGGGGGAGAGAAAAGATGAAGGAGGTAAAGACATGGGGGTTAGAGGAGGCATGGAATGAATACAGAACGCAGTGAGAGGAAAAAAGAGGAAGAAGGAGACAGACAGAACGCGAGAGACATTGATATATACTGCAATAGGAAGTGGGAACAATGAGGAAATGAGAGACAGAAAGAGCAATGGAAGAAGAGGATGACTAAGGAGGAGTGCAATAAAAAGGTGGCATCAGGGGAGCATGCCTTTTCCAGTTATGATCATCCTGTCTGGGACACAGTTGGAATAAAAGACATGGCAGAAGAGTCATTTTCAAAATTCCACACTGGGGACCCACTATTCTAGATGAGTTTTCCTCTGGACCTGAACTTACTTTATGAGCTATTGTGGTGAATTTATCAACTTGTGCACAGCGTTTGGGCCACAAGCTGCAAGGCTATGACATCCTCTATTTCTTTGCACCTCAGAGCACTTTGTTCTCATAAACCTTAGATTTCTAACTGTTTTGTAAGCAAGGGCAAACTAACAATGCTTCCATGACAAAGTTTTTAAGACTTGAGCATGTCTCAAGAGGAAGACAGATATTGTAGATATTAAAAGGAAAAAAGAAGAAAAGAAAAGAAAGAAAACAGACAGAAGTGTCTTACTTGGAGTGTAGGGAGGGTAGTTGAGCTTGTTATCAGCACAACCGTTGACAGATCCTTTCTTGAAATTAGCCACCTCATTCATGTCCTGCGAGTGTATCAGAGAACATTGTTTGAGAAAACATAATTGTATGTCTAAACTAATCATTTCACGGACCAATGTGTGGGATTCACTGGCATCTAGTGGTGAGCTTGCAAATTACAAACACCTTGTTTCACCCTCCAAGGGTGTAGGAGAAGCTATGCCACAAAACACGACCAAAATGCTAAAGGCTGTATTTAGAACCTGTGTTTTGTCTGTCTGTTCTGGGCCACACATGGCACAGCAACATGGCAGCCTCGTGGAAGAGGATCCACGCCCTCTGTAGATACATGATCGACTCATTCTAAGGTAATGAAAATGCAATAATTTTTATTTTCAGGTGGTTACACAGTAATGAAAATTACTTACGAATATTATATTCCATTTTGCACATATTTTGCTAATAAATCTCAATATATCTTACACACTGGACATTTACAGTAATTATTGCAACATGCCATAGAAGTGTTGTGCATGTAGATCCTCCAAACTATGCTTCTTTTCTCTTTTAATTCATTGGGTTTTTTGCTGAAACACATATCACCTGGGACAGAAATACACTTGCAGGCATTAGGAAGTTTTGAACCAATCAACAATGCGGTCAGCATCTTTCAACCACACAATCAGATCAGCTGGACGCACCATCACAGACCACCCCAGGAGGAGAGGAAGTGAGCTGCGACATGAGCCACGCTACTCCGGCTTGGACTTAAGGCTGCTCCTGGTAATGTCAGGGCAGGAAAATGAAATGGACAAAATGGGACTCGGGCTGGCCAAGCAACCAAAGACTGTTGTACCAACACGAAGACCTGCTGCACCACAACATTCTGGACAGACTGTCCAAGTTGATGACAAACATTTCCCAGATGTCAAACTTTTAATGTGATGATGTTGACCACATTGTCATCACCATCTTGTTGTTTACATTCAACCTGATGCAAATTTTTAAAAAATGCATGACAGAATTATTTCCTGAGTGTGTACAAGTACACTAAAGAAGAGACTTTAGTGTCAATTCTATTGAAGCTTATGGGAAATCCCATATGTCATTTGGAGACCTACATTAAACAATCAGTATGTTATTCTCTTAAGTGTGTTCTTTCATTTTTTAAAGAGGCATTGTTTCATCAAATGTTTTACAACATAGACTTATGTCCCTTCCTTCTTTTTTAGTTTCCTTGGATGTATATGTACGTATATATAAATAACTGTGTATGTTTTTTCTTTTAATATTGCTATTCTGTTGTGTTTATATGTACCATGAAGGAACTACAACTTTCAATTTGTTTTAACACCCTGAATTGTGTGATGATGCTAAATTACCTTGATACCTTTAGAATCCCACCACAGATTTTACACACTTCTTCCCCTGATAAACAGTGAACAGTAAAGTAACTTGGGTTGAACTAAGGTGTCCGAAGTAAATTATGAAACTGTGTGTACTGCCGCAAGCAGCCTGAGTAATGAGTGAGCCAGATCCAAAATTTTCAGATGAGGAATCATTAAGAGCATAATATGAATTTCAGCCTGTGTTTTGTGTCAGCCTGTGTTTGGTGCTCTTTATTGGCCTTGGTGTTCAACCTGCAGCGAAGTAATTGCCACTGAAAATTACAAAAAATTTAAGCCCGCTGCCCCGGTGCACGTGTAATTGGGTCCAGAATAATGCCAGTTTGAGAATTTTTGCTTAGCGAACAGCTAATCAGTGAATACACACCTTCATTTTACGTGTTTAGAAATTGACTTACAATCCAGAGGGCATCGTGTTTGATCTCCCTGGAGAAGCGCTCGTACTCATCAACCCACCAGTCGATGCAGTTTTGGCTGGTGTAGTCTGGAAACACAGTTTCTCCTGGCCACACCTGTGAAGGAGAGAATGTGAGACATGTTTATAAGCACTTTTTAATAGTTTTTGGAATAAAACTCTCAGTGAACATTAGTTTGGCATCACTGTGTGAGATCTCCTGCTGACAGTATTCACTTTAGCCCATGTGCTGTTTTTTTGACAGGACTTCATTAAAAGTTCTTATCCTTCTTTTGTCTTTAAAGGGACAGTTCACCCCCAAATCAAAAATGCATATTTTTCCTCTTACATGTAGTGCTATTTATCCTTCTACATATTTTTGGTGTGAGTTGCTGAGTTTTGGAGATATCGGCAGTAGAGATGTCTGCCTCCCAAATACAATGGAAATACACGGCGCTCAACATGTGGTGCACTGTCATGAAGGAACTGTTTCCTTTATAGCAGAAAGAAAGTAGTTCTGGCAGATTCTACCGTGAAAAGAAAGTAGTTCCTACATGAAACTGCTCACAACAAGATCTGTGGATTATCTTGAATAACTGGGTCATGATTTCTGGAAAGAGACAGTGATGAAGTACAAATACTTAGTTACTGCACTTAAGCAGATTTTTCAGGTATCTGTACTTTACCTATTTTTCTGACCATGTGTGTTTAGTGCATATCACACAGGAAAGATGTAACAAGATGAAAATTACATAAGACAAAAGTGACGTAGAAGAGGTGGCAAGACAGAAAAAAACAGGGTAACATGACATATCAAGATGAAAAAAATTAACAAGACAAAAATACTAAAAGACACAAGACAAAAATGATGTAACAAGACGAAACTTACGGCAAAGACATAAAAAAAAAAAAAAAACATTTAAAAGACAAAACAAGACAAAATGGGTGAGGTTCAGTTAGCAGAAACAGCTGGTCCTTTAAATGACTACTTTTCACTTTTGTACTTTGAATACTTTTCAGAAACTGTACTTTTACTTGAGTTGAATCAATACTTGATCTAGTCTTTTTTAAACAAGTATCTGTAATTCTTCTTGAGTAAAAAATGTGCCGACTTTTTTCCACCTCTGCTGCTGTTAAATTTTTCAAATGTTTTTTGGTGGTTTGAACACCACAAGCTGAGTGAGAGAGGGCAGACACCTCTATGGCCGATATATCCAAAACTCACTCCAACAAACAATCTAGATGGATAAATAGCACTAAAAACAAGAGGAAAAAATATGTATTTTAGATTTTGGTGGTGAACTGTCCCTTTAACTAGGCGGGAATCTATCCTTCACAATACTGTGCATGTAAACAACATGATTGGATATGATCATCTGAGATGGTGTAGGCGTAGCGAGCTCCACAGAAGCAAGCAACAACAAAAAAAAAAAAAAAACCTATGGAAATGTCAAAGAAAAGCTTAAGAGATGTGGAAATGACAAAGACAAGAGAACAGAAGGGAAGATGAAGTAAGGGAGGGGGCGGACTGATGAGTGAGATGATGGAGAGATGGAAAAGAGGAAAAGAGGGGGGTGGAGAAGACAGACAAGTTGAGGACGGGAACAGAGAAGAGGAGAAATCGATAACGCAATAGAAATCTCCAGACGTGACTGTGTGTTAGAAGTCGTCCTTAATGACATGTATTGGGAAAAATGATTAATCCACAGAGAAGGGAGATTTCGTGTGCATGTGTGCGAACCCTTCAGTAGAGAGATATTAAATCTCAAGGTTGCTTGCACGCTCGCTATCTTTTACGTTTTTACTTCCACTGCCAATAACTTTACAACCCAGTTTGCGGCGAAGGCATGAATCACTGCTCGTGTACGTTCACGTGCCCACACACACACATCGTACACACAGACGTGAGATTTATAGGCGGCTGTTTTTGGCAGGTGGTCAGAACTCCAAGGTCAGAGCTTATTGATAGTCCCTCCCCGCTGCGGTCTCTCGTTTTACAGTCCTTCCCTTTAACTCAAGATTTTGTCTTTCTGACGTCTCAAGCTGCTTACTAATGCAGACGCTCGCAAAACAAATCTGCAGGCATTTGTAGCTGCATATCTCACTCTATCTTTATGTCTGTTTGTCTGTTTTTATGCTCTCCTGTCTGTCAACCTGCCTATCTATGTCATTACCCGTCTATCTTTCCTTCTACCTGTCTCCATCCGTCCCTGCTTCTGCTCCAAAGTGTCTTTCTACCCTCCATCTTGTCTGTCCCTTTTTGGTGTTTACTTGATAATCTGTCTTTTTGTCTCTTGTCTCTCACTGTGGCTGACTTCCTGTCACTCGGGTGCTCAGAGAGACAGCCAGTCTGTCTCCCCGTACATTACTCTCTAATCTATTATTTGTGACTGTCTGTCTGCCTGCACCTGCCTTTTCCTCTGCCCATGTTCCTGTCTGTCATCCCTGCCTTTAAACCCCACAGAGACTCACCCCGCCGCAGTGTTTACTCCTTCTATTTTTTTGCGTCTGCGCTCCGAACGGTCGTGCTATGATTTCATTCGCACGCCGAAACATATGGGCCACCAGGAAAAGCTTTTATCCTTATCTTTGCGAGCAATTAGCTGTCTTAAAAGCAAAATAAATACCAGCCTGTCGTTGTATCTCCTTTATCACTGAAACAGCCGCCGCAAAGGTCGTTCTGTGCGGACCTCACTGTTTTCATAAGCAGTATACATACATTCATATGGAAATAAACCAGAATCAATTATAATCACACACATGCATGCACAGACGTAAAGCACAAGCAACCAGGAATAGTTTCTCATTTGGAGAAATGGATATGCACACTGTAGATGCACACACAGGCTGACTTTTCTTCCACACACGCGCGCTTGCTCACCTAATCTGTGATGCGGCGATGCAGAACATTTTAAGATTAAACACTAATGCGGAATCAATGCATATGTTTGACCTGTTATAAACAGCATGAAAAAGCGATTAGCCAGGGGACTGGGCCTAATCGTGTGCGTAATCAAAGGCAACACCATAAAACCATGGGAGCAACAGACTTTTACCCCCCACCTCCAGCCCTCTCCGCGGGGGAGAGCTTTTTAAACACGTGCTCAGTGGGGAAAAGGATCAAAAATAACATACTGGAGGCCTGAACTTCCATTAGGGATTATGATGGGGACTGCAGAGAGCCAGTCACACATGCACTCACGTACACACAGCAAATGCATGTATTTATGCTTATGTCGCATGATGTGTTGCATAATGCAAAGGCTCAGACACTCAACGGCAAAGCGCGCAGCGGACCTTCACATTTCCATGAGTCATGGAAGCAGCAGGGTTCTAAATACGTTCAACAAGTACCTCACCAACTGAAAATGATAATGTTACTGTATTCACGCTGACTCTTAAATAGCGTATTCAGGCTCTGCGTTTCCCGGAATCATCTTGAGTATCAGTTTCACAAAGGCTAGATTTTGACCTTGTACTTTAGCAACAATATTGAACAGTACATGTGCTCAGGGACAAACGTGTGCCGCAAAAACCAGCCTCTACAGTGACACACTTTTACAGGCCTTTACAACTGATGTAAAGTGGAAGAGAATCAGGATTAATGATGTTTATACTGTATGTACTATAGGTCACCCTTCATTTTACAGAACGCTAATGAGACATAACCAGCTGTACTTTGTATTAAACTACACAAAACAAGAAATGATTTGTTCTTTATTAGACAGTATTAGAGCCTTATTGGACTTTATTGGGTTTAATAGGTCTCTTTATTTTAATTTGGGACACATTACAACAGAACTGTGTTGTAAACTTAAGTGTATTGTGTATAACAGGGCAATAAAGAACGTCTTATTTTTAGTTTTTTGTCTAATTTGATCTGAAGTACAGCCTGCTATGTCTGATTACTGTGCTATAAAATATAAGGCCAGTTTGTGGCCAATCACAGTTTTTCTCTCACCTTAAAGGAACTCTCATATTGTGTTGATTTTGGATGCCCCTGTGGACAAAAGCGGCAGTGTGTCCAACACCAAAACCACAAAATATAACGTCAAAAGTAAAATTATCCCGAAAAAAAATCTCCTCCTGCTTCTTTTGAACTGGCTTAGATACCACTCACTCACAGTTTGACAGGGAAAATGTAAACATGGGCTCATTTCATCTGATTTCGAGGAGAATCCGGCGGCATGCATCAAAAGTAGCCATACAGAAACAGTCAATCGTCCTGTGGATGATCTCATTAACTTATGTAGGTCATATACAGGGATCAGTCATAAACTGAGACAGTTTCATAACCAGCTAAAACTCTGTAGTAGCTTTAACCAACCTAAACTTCATTATAGATTAGATTAATCATATTGTAGTAGCCAGGTTCAAATGTTGTAGTCAGTTGTTGGTCACAATTAAAGTATCCCTGAACGTAATAGGGTTTGTTTTTTTTTTTTTTGCTCAATCTGATATTTTTTCACATACTGTACTTACTGTAGAGCAAGTTTTGGCTCAAGCTACTTGGGACTGTAGCTGACTGATGCTGTTTTTTTTAGTTTGTCAGTTTCTGAGATGCCAAACTTTGTGTACCTTGCAACAGTCTTGCCATGTTAACTTTGTTTAAATAATAAATGGAATCTTTCAAACTTATGTATGGTTTATATTGTACTTTTGCCTTCCAGCATATGAACATGTAACAATAATAATAATAACAACAATAGGCCAATATATAATGATGAATACCCCTTATTACACTAAAGACTTTGCAGCATTAAGGCTGACTCATGAAGGACATGTTCACAACCCGATGACCTGAATATTGCTGTGACAAACCATTTACAGAAGATGCAGACATGGAAGATTGGTGTCAAAGAGACATTACCGTCTGGGAGAGGGAAATCTTTGCTTGGATGGAGGTAAGTATCTAATTAAGCTCACCTCTCCTAACAGAGGAGTTTTGCCATCTGAGTCAGTGACCCAGGCGTTCTTCTCAGTCCCACGGTCATAGGAGCCATATGAAGCATTTCCTACCATCTTACTGGTAGCGATTGCAGGATCCTGTGGACGAAGGGGGACACGGGTAAGAATTTCGGTGCGTGTAGGATGTTAATAGGGCTGGGTTATTAATATATCTTATATTAATATAACATTGATATTGTCATATGAGGCTACATACTGTCCCAGATTTTGGACATTGTTATATTGTGATATGGCACAATTATTGTCTTCTCCTGGTTTTAAAGGCTGCAATTACAGTAAAGTGATGTAATTTTCTTGACTTATCAGACTGTTCTAACAGCTCTGTTATTTTCTTTTACCCACTTAGTCATCATATTCATGTTACTGATGTTTATTTATAAAAAAAATCTAGGTACTTGAAAAAAAGAGAGAATTTGTGGTGTTTTGGTGTTTTATTTTAGATCAAATGAGAGCTGCAAAGCTGCAATGATTAATCGGTTAATCAATTATTAAATTAAACTATTCTGATAATTGAATAATTGGGTTGAGTAATTTTTTAAGGAAGAAAAGTCAAAATTCTGTGATTCCAGCTTCTTAAATGTGAATATTTTCTGTTTTCTTTACGTGTCTCTTACAGTAAACTGAATATCTTCGGGACACTTATGGACGTCACCTTGGACTTTGAGAACCACTAATTGACATGTTTCACCATTTTCTGATATTTTATAAGAAAAGAATTAACAGATTAATCAACAATCTACAGTAAATAATCTTTAGTTGCAGTCCTTAAAATATCTTGATATTATATATAAGCCATGTCACCCAGCCTTACTCTTTATATAAGAAAAAAATTTAATTGTTATTGCTATTTTTAATCCTAGAATAGCCCAGGTGTTCATTTTGACTGTTTTCAAATTTGTATGTGCAATAACTTTGTTGAATTAAAAGGTACAACCTGACCTTTCCTACAAGTGTCTATATTTTTATTTAGAATGTTTTTTAAGGAAATGTTATCATTTTTTCCTGTTTTTTCCTGTTAATATTGTTTCTTTTTGCACAGTTGGAGATGGTTGCTTAGCAACTAACATCATCTCTCTCAATAAAACTTCACAATTTCCAGTTTACAACATTTTCAAATTGAACTTTTTCTTCCGACGCACCTGTCAGACATTTCAGGTGTGCAGAGACCTTCTCAACATTGCTTGCACAGTTTACAACATTAAAATACAAATATTTAATTAATTAGATTCCATTAAAAATAATAAAAATATCTTTTTTTAATAATATTTTTTGTACTTGTTTCCAGCCTTCCGTGGGCTATGATTATATTTTGAGATGATTCTAGGTGGAAAGTTGTTATTAATGTTAAAAAAACATGTTTATAATTGTATAAAATACATCTAACTGTTTCTTGATATGAGTAATTCTAGATTAAACTAAAAATTAAGTTGGATAACTGATGGTTATTGAATATATGCAACCATTATGGTTTACTACATGCGATGGCATGCACATTTAAAATTACATTTTAATGTCCAAAAACATAAACTAAAAGAAAAAATGCATTAATCTCTCAGTCTGGTATTTATAATGAGAGGCAATAGAGTTTGTAAGTCAAAGGTCAAAGTGGCCGCTTATGGCTTTGTAATGGTTATGGAATTTTGGAACTTCAAGTGGTAAAATATTAGAAATTTTCCATTGTGTGGTGAGTGTAGCTGACTGAAGAATAAGAATACAAACAATAAAATAGGATCCAGAAATGCCAGCAAGCTTTAGTGATGTTCAACAGTTAGATTTATCTATCAATGCATCAAATACACAAATTTATTTATTCACAACGAAGTACATCTTACCAGGATCAGGATGTATCTCTGTCCTTTCTCATGAAGGTAGTCGGCAAACTGAGGCAGCTCAGTGAACTTGACTTTGTCGTAAGTGAAATCTTTCTTATCCTCCATGTAGTCAATGTCAGTGTACTGAATGTCCTGCAGGTCAAGAAGAAAAATGCTAACTGCATGGGCACCTCATGTACATGCAATACCTAATTAATATGCCATTCAGAAAATAATCACAAAGCAAATATGATTTGTTTACCGAAAAGTCTGTTTCCTAGTTTTACTTTGAGATGATCTTTTGGAAAAACAGTAGGTTATATGAATAACTTGATGGGTTTACTTCAGACAGATGAAACTTCATTAGATATTCAGAGCTTAATTGGAAATGCTGAAATGCTGGCATGGCTTCCACATATTAAAATCATATTTGCATCTTGCTTCAAAGTAATAAATTAAAAAGTGACTCTTAATACGTCTCGAATGTACCAGCTCTTGCTTCCACCTCTGCGCACTGCTTGGCCACATCCACTCAAAATTCAGCATCCTCATCATGCATCCCCATAACACAGTATGTTCCCATCTCAGCATGGCCATTAAACACACTGTTAAGCATTTGCACTGTGAGCCGCGCTGAAAAAAGCCCTTCTAACTGCGAGCCTGCCGGTTGACCTGCCTTTGCTGGACTTTTGGAAACCTGATGTGAGTGCAAACAACTCGCCTAATGTGCTGCTAAACCTTGGAGGAGGACAATGGGAATGTTAACACATTCTCCTTTTTTGTCAGGGTGTGACTTTATGCTTGCTCCCTGTCTGTCTGTTGTCTGCCAAAATCTACTTCATATCGATAGAGCAGATGGTTTGGAAGCTCTGCCAGATCCTTCCTCTAATGGTAATCAGCTCCAGACATATTAGGGAGAATGTGATAATGCCCTCTGTGGTCTATCTAATGGTTATCAAATATGTCCCTGAGTACAGCAGGAGAGGAAGCAGCTGCATCCTAATGTCTTTGGATATGAAAGAGAGATTGGAGATTATCGGAGTGAAATATTGAGATGGGTTCAAAATTTGTTTGCATTTGATCTTTAAATAAGACAAGTTCAAACCGCGTCCATGATTGGACGGAGTTGTGACACAGTTGAAGTGTTTTAAGGGGACATGTAAAGATTAGGATTAGGAGTTTACCTTAGTAATTAAGAAATAGAAAGTACATCAAACATTGGCGCTCTGCGTGGAAGGGACTTCTTATTGTTAGTAGTTGCAGGCCCAGGCGAAGATAAGCAGCGAGGCTCATTCCCAAGAAAATGTCAACCAGAACTGGTATTTATCAAGTGTCTCGGAGGGGAAGAGGTGTTGGAGTAGTTTTAACATTCAGATCAGGATGAATGAGATAATGAAAGGAACGCGGTCGATTGATCTTTGATCAGCGCTAACATTCAGTGATGCTTGAAAAATAGTTGTCCCGGGATTGAACCTATAGAGCCCGGCAGGCTCTCCATTATTTGACAGAAAGCTGGATTACCCCGTCTAAGCTAAAGGCCATCGCTATCACTCTGACTGTCCGTCCAACTCCCGCTTCAGCCTTCATATCACGTCTTCGCAGATAGTGTAGTGGTTAAGGCTCTTGCCTCTAGAACCACACAGCAGTGCATGAGTGGTTCACATTTAACAAGGGGTGCAGAAGGTGAGGCATCGATTTCCTTGACTTCTCTTCCACCCAAAAAAAGCTACAGCTATTGTGGCGGCATTTAATTATGCGTCATCACAACATGGTTTCAGACAGTTGGTCTTTGAAATGCGTATTTTAACACACTAAGTGTTAAAGTGTGAAAGTGCCAAATACGTGAGGACATGCACCTGAAATCCATTGTATATCATAGATGGTTTTGTGATATTTTTAAAAATAAAAAAAGTTATTTCACATTTTTAACAAGAGAATATGAACACAAATTCTCAGACCTCAGTGGCCTTGATAGCAATTTTAGATAGGCTTGAAGACAAACAGATTGTCAGGCATGCTGAATACTGACAGCGTAAAGAAAATAAACAGAAAAAGAAAGAAAATCTAGCAGACGGGATCTTACATATGGGAGGCCCACGGCACGGTTCCTCTCCACAGTTTTCTTGACCTCACTCAGGCTGCCGTAGTCCCACCGAGAAAGCTGGAAACCCAGTGACCAGTAAGGAGGGATGACAGGCCTGCCAATGAGCTGGACAATACAGTCAGACATATTGTTAATGCAATCACCGCGCCAAGGCAACTCACAGACCACTTTTGCACAACCGACTCGCCCAGAAAACCTTCCCTGGATATTATTGTTTTACAGTTTTTGTGCCTCACCGCCAGGAATTCCTGCACCACTTGTTCTGGTGTGTCTCCAAAGAGAATGTAGAAGTCAAGGACTCCTCCAATCGTTCTGTAGGTCACAGCAGGAGCGGGCTGCAAAATCACCTCTGGAAAAATGGACACCAGAGATGGAAACACTGTAAACTTAACTCAATTCTTACCTTTGCTTATCTTTGCAAACATCTTACAATAACTTTTTCAAAATTAGCAAAGATTTCCCTGCCATAAATGTGTGACTACATAAAGCGAGCCATGCTGGATTTTGCACTCACAGGCCGGCTGCAGCCTGCAGTGCACTGATAATCCACCAGAGGGCAGAAAACAAGTTTCAGATTACATACAGCTGTTTTTATTCAGTAAACTATTGATCATACTGATGTTGTAGAGGTTTTAGAAACTGATGTATTAAGTTTGATTCAGACAGGGCTAATAACACTCTTACCTGTAAATCATAGCCCTAAATGCCCTCTCCAACAAATACTGTCTCTATTTTGAGAGTTTTTTCTCTTCCTTTCACTTTTAGTTCACACATGAACAAACACACATCATCTGTGTATCAATAAAAACAGTCCATGAGAGGTGAGAAAATGCTTTTATACAAGGAGACATGAGAAAAAGGAATATGTCAGCAGGATCTCTCATTGCTTTCAGTCATGTCCTTTATAGAATAAAACAGCCATGCAATATTCTCTTTGAATTGTCAGCACAATTTTTTGATTGAGGCAACGTAAATCCATTTGTGTTAGCAGGATGAGGCATAACTGATGGCTCACGTGCCCTTGAACCATTTTGATACATTTTTTTTTATGCTTTGGATGCATATGTATGCACACGTGTATTATGCCGCCATTTTAAAGTGCGTCTTTTGAGTACTTCCCTGAAGACAATGTCATTGTTCCTGTGCTTGCATATGCATGCATTCATGTACTTCTATGTGCCAGCGTGTGTCCTTCCATGTGTCTGTGTTTCATCTTTACCCATAGCATTGCTGTTCATGAGAAAGACCCCGAAAGACTTTCCACTCTCGTCTTCCAGACAGAGGAAGAAGGGATAATGTCCATAGAGGTTATGGGTTCCCTGTGGGGAGGCGAGACACAGGGAGACAGAGGGATGAAGGGACACATAGGGAAGACATGGGAGACTTATTGAAGCTGAGGCAGTGACACCACCACCTAATCAGCTTACAAGGCATTCAATTATAAGCCCTTTGGGAAGGAGAATACACATGTCGGGAACACATGTAAACACACTACTTACACACACACACACATATACACACACACACCTTAGGTAGACATGTCAAGAGTAAGCCTCTGAGCACACAATATGTTTGGTACAACATTAACAAAAAAAGATATGACATTATAGGGATTGACATGTATAAATGCAGATACACTGTTGACTTTATAGAGCTCAACAGTGACCGGCCACTTTCTCAACAGCTCTGTTTCCAGTAGTGAATTCCCCGTTGATTCACTCCGCTGACATTTCAGGAAATCCTTTAAGAGTTTTAAGCCAACCAACTATGAGATGAAACACAACCATAAAAATTTGAAAGCAAAAAAAAAAGACTGGAAAATGGAAAAAAAAAGGCAAAGGTATGAGATTGTGTAATTATTAACTACTAACAATTATAAACCATTGCAAATTAATAAATTGAATTTTAAATTCTTTTGTCATTATAATAGTGTTTATATTGTTAATGCCAGTGTTGTACTATATTGTGCTTCATGTTGTATGTGCAAAAAATTACATTCACCGTGGCATGACAACTTTATTAATATGACTCATGTTAGCTAATGTTTGCTAGCTAAATAGCCAGCCTGCAAGTGGAAGTGCCCATTAGCAGGTAAACATTTCCATGGTAACAGCGACCTCCACCAATCAGAGATTTCACTGTTACTCTTTAGGATTGTTGGGATGTTGTTGTATGATATCAGTGTTTTAAGAAAAATGTGTTTTATTTGCAGACTTCTACACATACAGGCCTCTACACTAAAAAAAACTGAGGTGTTAATATTTTTAATTAAAACCATGTTCAGGCACCCAAATCATGTCAAATTCAAAGATTGTGACCAATTGTTGAAATACATTTTTCTTTTTTTTGAGTTTCTAAAACTTTCAGTTTATCTACAATAATTAGCTCATCTAAACATTATAGGTTGGCAAAACTTTTTTTTTAGTTTATTTAAACCTTAAAGATTTTGAGTCAGGTTCAAAAGTCAAAAACTCAAAAAGTTAGTTGCCTTGAAATTTTGAGTCATCCAACCTTTCTTTCTTTTTTTTTGTGTTCAGAATCATATACAGTCATTTCACAATCTCAGATCATGTGGCAAGTCTAACTGATTGATTATTTTGACATTATGACTAAAAGTCTAATCTTATATTCAAAATATGAGTGGGATTTTTATCTCTGAAACAGTACTGTTGAGCTCCATAGGGATTTACATGTATTAATGCAAATACACTGCATTTATTACCACATAAATGCATGAATAAGTGTGTCTTACATCACACATTCTGTCAATAATCAATAGCTTTAAAAAACAATTTTATCCTGTTGTGTGTGTCTGTATGTGTGTGTCTGTATGTGTGTGTGTGTGTGTGTGTGTGTGTCCATACTCCTCACCCCATTAGGGAAAGCATCTCTGGTGAAGATGGGCCAGGTTCTCCAGTCTGTGTTGTGACGATAATTCTGATGCACATGCTCTCCCAGGCCATAAATATTATGGGATGGAAGCTTAGCAGACAGCTGAAGGTACTGGTCTGCAAACACGAGTGGAGCCATTGTGGTGTCAAACCTGAATGTGTTAAAAGAAGTAGAAGAACAACAAGAACAAGAGAACATGAGACAAAGCGCAAAAAAAAAGAACAGGTCACCACCAGGATGTGAGAAGACAGACTGATGTGAGAAGGAGCAAAGGGATGTGGAAAAAGAGAGCGAGCAGGTGAGAGTGTAAATGTGAGAGACAAAGAAGTGAGAGCGAGATGCAGCGAGATGAGGGAGTGGGAACGAGACAAGGACGTGTGGAGGAGTTGAGCTGCAAAGAGAAAAAAACAACAGGGAGAAGACAGACCATCCCATCAAGCTCTAATAAGCTCTCTGTGTAGTATTTCTCCAGCTTTCAAAACAAGACATACAGTGGTAGCTGAAATACTAAGCCTGCTGCAGCTGTGTACATCTGGCAAAACGAAGCACAGAACATGCACAGAAACACCCAACTAGAGTGAAATAAAGACCAATCATCAGTCTTTCATCACATGACCTACGTCCACTTGAGTAGGTGCTGACTAGGAATGGCTACATCTGTGTTCAGTGAACGTGTCGGTGGTGGTTTTTGTTATCACAAGAGAACACCCACACATCAAACAGAGAGGTCAAAGAGCAGAAATGATGATGAACTTACACCACGTGCACGCTCATTCGCTTCTTTTATTTATCAGTTAAACTTTGGATATCTCAGTTAATGACACCTTAATAAAAATTTAAAGATAACTTGGTGCATTTTTTTATGGTAAGCAAATATATATTTGTGGCTCATGTGATTATCACTATCAACGAATTATAAAAATATCAATGCAATATTACCCTTGATAACGTTAACAACTGCCAAAGCAGGAACAGCACAAAAACTTGGCAGGAAAAGTTATCAAGATGACAGCTTGTAAAAGAATAAGTGTTGGACCAAATTTCTTACAATAGTTTTACAAATAGTTTTTTATTCACAATAGTTCTCTTTTGTACTTAATAATCTGACCACTTTCCAATCAACAGTTCGTATTAATGCATCTTAAAATTAAGGCAATTTCCACTCAAGCATTTGCTTTACCAGAAAATACTGCCCCTTAACAGCCTCATAGTATGGTTTCAGGAAAAATATTTTTATAGCAACTTTATTTTAGTTTATTAAATGAAGCTCAGCTTAAGTTCAGTCATTCACAGCTCTCTCTCTCTCTCTCTCTCTCTCTCTCTCTTACTGTCCTTCCTGCTTATTCTCAGCCAGCTGATTATGGATGTTCACTTGTCAGTTCAACAACCGGACATAGTGGCTGTCTCCATCAGCCAATCAACTTTGAAATCTGTCCTCCTCTCTGCTGTTGTCAGCAGTCCTTTCAGCGCAGAATTGTCACGACCCTCCTCCTCCTCATTCACCTCCAGTTCTTTATTATCCGAGCCCAGGTTGAGCTCATCAGAAGTCCGCTCCTCGTCACATCCTGATCTTCAGCCACCTCTTCACCACCACCAGTGTCTGGACTCCACTGGGGGGGGATTCCTACATTAACTGCGGCTTCACTACCCCCTCATGCATGAAGATTTCACAATGGGATCTGATCACCAAAGACCTGCCAAATTCCTCATCCAGACTGTGCATGTTTTAAAGAAATATATTATGTACACTCAGAATTAATTCTCTCCTGATTGAAATATAATTAATATAACTGCTAATGTTAGCTTGACTTAACAATATCTGGTTTGGCGACTTTACGACTTAACCTTATTTCTGTGCCACCCAGATAAAATGGCGGCTCAAAGAAAAGCCACTTTTAACCACTACAATATTCACTTGAAAGCATAACCATATAATAAAACTGTTAAATTAATAGCATGATGTGAAAAATTCTATGCCTTTAGCTGCTGCCCCCTGTTAATTCCTGTACTGTAATAGGTTAAATTAAGGTGGTTCAGTCCTCTTTCAATCGAACAAGACCTACTTATAAAAATGCTTGTGTCTTTCTTAAATCCTAGTCAGTACATTACAAAGGACCAGTGCAATGATAACTTTTAATTTGGTGGTGCAGGCGTTCATATAGGTTTTTGTATTCCATCGCCCTGACCTCGAAAGTTAAGTGAGTTCTTCAGCGCTGCCCCGTGGCTGTCCTTTCCTCAAAAAAATATACTCAGTATAATATAAAGAAGGAGAATTTTGGAATTAATAAAGTATAATCTGAACAAAAACGCAGGCTGATGAAAACCTAAGGTCTGACCTATTGCCTGAATACACCACAATACACACTGAGGGACAGCAGTGATTCACATAACAGGCGGCCTCATAAAGACATTTACGATAGCAAAAGAAAGTTAAAATAAATAAATAACTACTAATCTTCAGAGCAATCTCACTGCCTCTGATTGAAGGTCATCATGTGCAGCGTTGAGTAAGACGACAACGCCGCTCGATGCACCAGCAACTGATGTAATACATCGAGACAAGCCAAAGGTTGTCATGTGATATAAGAACATTTCACAATGAAAGTTTAAAAAAGGTCTTTTAGTGTGAAAGCTCAGGCAGTAAAGATGAACACTGAACACACAGAATATGGAGGGAAGGAAAGTATTGTTGATGTTAAATGTTTGGTCAGGTCTGAACAATATGTAAGTCACAGTAACACATTTCAAAAGAGAAGCTTTCATCTTCCTATAAATCATCTAGATTAAAGATAAACGTTTGCTTTGCAGGAAAATTTGTCATGCACCATATGGCATTCAGCTCTGATTTATAACAGAACACCATGACGTGCAGAACATCATTAGCGTAGAAAGTCACGGTTATGGTATGTGCGTCACATCCTTGTGATTTTTGTGCCTTTGTAAGTCCTATTTATCACAAAGTGCCATATTCTATATAGCATCAAAGCTAATAATGGTTTAATGCCTTTTGGTGTTTAACAGGAAGTGTGTGAGCTCTGTGGGCACACACACGGCTCTGAGGGATAGCTGATCGATGCGGTGTCACCCAGGGCTCACCAAGTGGCCTGGATTGACACAAACATAATTACTTATTGCTGTGGGAAACTAACGTATCATAGGAAGGTGTTACACGTCATCGTATGGAAATAACGCATGATAATGAGATTATGCAGGGCGCAGACCAGCATACAGGATTTCTGACATAATTTTGTCACATGAGCCACAAAGAGTCAGTGTCAGTTTACTGACAGCTGCCAATTCTCAATTCTATGATGTGAGAAAACTGTCAAAAAAACATCTGTAAGCGAGAAACAAGAGGTGACACACTGGATCAAATATTCATCAGCTTACAGGCACTTTCTTTTGCCCGTGTTAATTACTGTAATTACACTACTTTTGGCAGTAACTTTACGTGTAACTAATTACTTTTCTCAAATTAATAATGTAATCACAGTTTAAAGGGCTCATTATGTGTTGCTCTTGTCCTACCTGACACTGTAGAGGAGAGCAGACATAGCAGACAAACGCAGCTTATTACCCAATCTATGATGCCACGTCACAGTTCAGGTGAGGTGAGCTCGCTTTTCCTCATAATATGACATAAACTGTTCACCACAGAATTATCTGTTAACTACTGTAGTAACACTTGGTTATCACATGTATGCAGCTTCTTCTATTAGATCCTGCTGTCTAAACCAGAGACAATAGAAGTGTAGCGTACTGGTAGTTGCTGGTGGTTGCTGCCCTCTTGGAGTTGGGAGTATTAATGACTCCTATCAGTGATAATGGCTACAATCATAGATAGAAATTTGACGGTTGTCACTAAAATAATAAATATAAGTATATATATTAAATAAAATAATTGTGTGTGCATTAATGAGCAAATTAAAGCAGACATTTAAAAGCAACAATTATTTTCCCTTGGAACTAATTACTTTTACAATGCAGTGCACGGTAGGTAATTCGATTACATTTTGAGAGAAGTAACTAACGTATCTAAATTTCTGTATTTAAATTTCAGTAACTTGCCCAACACTGAGCATAATACAGGTTGTTTTTATTTATTTTTTTTTTTTTATGGGCAACATTCTGTATGTGGTCATTAATTTATTGCTCTATTTGTGTTTTTTAAATCATAGTTCAAATAATACGATATAAAATTATTAAAAATATCAATGAAAGTTCACTATTTAGTGCTCTGGTATCATTTTGGACGATTCATTTTATTGTTAAACTGAAAAATACCTGGCCTTCATTATGTATCTTTGACACAAGTGTTAACCACATTTTAGGCATCATTGCAAAAAATATGATTTTATGTATAAGTTCTATATTCTGTACGTTTTATTACATATGAAGAATATCAGCCAATATATCTGTATCAGAGGTTTTTAATCGTATCAGTATCTACCCCAAAAATCCAGTGTGGGTCGAGCAGGAGTAAACACACACTACATACCTGAATTCAGATAATATTATTTTGTTGAAATAAACAGTAAGTATAGTCTTCTGTCTATTTCTTTTCTTGTCCACATGACAAACAATGTGATATTGTTGTGCTTACCAAAACCCCCACCTCTCCACTCCATCCAAAACAAATACACACACAAATATATATATAGTGAGCACTCACAGGACTTTTTTGTTCTCCTTCCTGCGCACAATAAGGCCAAAGGGTTTGTTTGTCACCTCCAGTGTGTCGCTGATGGGGCTGGATGGGTCACTGCTGAGGCTGCTGACGTGCTCATGGGGGACCTCGAACCTCTGCCTGTGGGCATCAGAGATCTGAGGAGAGGAAACAAGCGCACAGTCAGAGTGAGTGTGGCCTCATATCTTACGGTCATGTTCGTACTCTGTTGTGTATATCGCTGTTTTTGTCCTCTTTTGTTCCGTACAGCATTCGTGTTAAACATGCTTTGATAAAAACTGCTTTTGAAATTAATTTGACTGGACTAGATTTATCTCACCATTTCCTTTGTTGCTGTCGAAGTGTGTGCGCGCATGTGTGTGTGTTAGGATGCGAGTGTGAATTTGTGTGTGAGCAAAAGAAGGTGTTTAACAGAGAGAGTTGATGTCTGACAGTGTGTACCTTAAATCGGAGTCGATTTTTTGTTTGCATTTCTGCGTGAAATGACAGCTCTTGCACGTCAGCTCCGAATAAAGAAGGAGAGGTCATCCTCTTCAGTTTGGCTTTCATTTCTGTAAAATTAAAAATGACAATAGAGGGGTAAAGATTATAATACAGTAAAATGTATATTTAAAGAAACATATCACATTTAACTACTTAACCCATAAATAAGGAGGAAATGACACAATACTATTATTGACTATAGTGGTGTGGTTACAGTTGGCCCAGTTTAGTCAAAACACAAAGCAGCCAGCAAAGGTGGTGATTGTGTTAGTTTGTTGTCTCTTTTACACACTCCATTTGCTAAAATTGTACAATCATGTACTGAACTAATTCTTGGTTGGACGCAGTAACTTGCTCAAGTGCAGCAATGCAGACTTTGGTGCCTCATTTTGTCGCCAGACACGGGAGCTGTTGATTGAAATACTTTCCCACGGGTGTGGATATTAAAGATGCATCACACAACTGTTAGTTAACATGAAGGCAACACTGCCTCCAGTGCTCTGGTAGCAAGTAACCGAGTAGCTACCATAAACATGGTTAAAATCTTGAGATAAATGTCTAAAGTGTGGCTGTATTTCACTTGAAAGGACTGCAAAGGGAGAGGAAAGGGAAGTGGAAAAGCATCTGGCGTCACATGGGATACACTTGAAAG
Organism: Lutjanus erythropterus; assembly: GCF_056507025.1. Classification (NCBI taxonomy): domain Eukaryota; kingdom Metazoa; phylum Chordata; class Actinopteri; order Lutjaniformes; family Lutjanidae; genus Lutjanus; species Lutjanus erythropterus. The sequence goes on from NC_139320.1 coordinate 21,595,144, forward strand.
CAGAGGGATGCACCGTGCTCTGCTGCTTGTGTGACCCCATGCCAAGCACATCTGATGGCAGCGTGGGCGTCCCTGCCCCGAGAGATGGGGTGCACAGATATAAAACTCTAGATGTGATGTGTCACAATGACTTGCCAATTACATCTATGACAGGGAAACCACTGATGATGATGACAGCAGCCTTTCCTCAGGTTAGAAAATATGATCATATTTCTGTAAAAGAAGTGTCGAAGTTTGAAGCTGTAGCTTGTAAAATACCAAGGATACCAATTCAAAACTGTTATTTAACATGAAGTTTTTGTAGTTGGGTTAGGTTTCTGTCATGCAAAGTGTTTTTTATTTATTTATTTAGATTTAATTCAATTAATACAGTGTTCAATTTCATGTCCAAAGTTTCCTTGGCAATGAAAATAACACTCTTTAATGTTGTCGGCCATCATTTTGTGCTTTTCTTCTAAGCTCTCAGTTCAGGCAGTCTGTACCAGTTGCCTGGCAATGTCATGATGACGACAAGACTCCCTAAATGTCAAAATATTCCTTTCACGCTAAAGTACACATCTCTGATGCAATTCTGACCAGTGTTCTGCATTAATATTTAATCTATTTTAATGATCACAATGTGCCCCACTGATATCCAAGGTCAAGAGAGTAATCGTTGGATGAGCTGTGTGCCAGCTGCATCAGTTATTCAGAAAAAATAAGTGCATTAAAAAAAAATATATATCTGTTTAATCATAACACGACGAATATCTACTCCGTTCAATGATGAGCGAGCTGCAGCCATAAAAACAAACTGCAACAGTCGTCAGTTTGAGCCCTCGAGTTAAAATGCATCAGGTGAGCTGGGATGGGAATCCATCCCAACACAGATGTATTCCCAGGTTAATGGTTTACCACTGTGATCAAAGGGTGCAGTATGTTCACAGAGCTTACAGCGTCCTCAGTTGCCTCTGAGGTAAATGTGGGTAATTTGCATAGTAGCCTTGAGCGATGTCATGGCAGAATGCATGTAAAAACATCTGAGGACAGTTGAACTTATATAAGGAGTGCTTTCAATTTTTATGTATTGGTTAAAGTCCCTCTTGAATAACATCAAGCCTTTCTCAGGCAGACCAAAGAAAAAATGATTGTTTTTGATAATGTTCCTCTCAGTGTAAGCATTTGCCATTTTTCAATTTAACCACCTTTGTCACACAAAACAAGCCCATAATAGTTTTTTTTTTTCTTTTCAAAGAAACGTCCTTATGCTATTTGAACAATGTGATTGAAAGTGTTTTAGTTGAGACTTTAAACGTCCAACGGTTCTTCTTTGTGAATAACTGAGTTCACAGAAGGCAGTGAAACCAAGCAGAAAATGGAAAAACCTGCATGCTGCAAAGTCAATCATGTTTTCTGATATGCCATCCATGTCATATTTCACAGAAAACCATGCCTTAGGCAAAGTAAGTGAAAAAGGAAAAGACAGACAGATTGAAGGAATGTGGAGCAGTTAGAATTAGAAAATGAGCAAAACAGAAAGCCAAATATTTTCTTCAGTTGGTGAGAGTACGGGTAGAGAAAAGGGGAATTTACCATAAGGATTCGGTCGCTCTGTGGATTCCACTGTGTAGCCATGGTTGGTTGGGAAGAAACACCAGGGGACATTTCTCTCATCCAGCGGGCTCCAGCAGCAGCCACGCTGCTCACACCGTTGCTGTTCAAGTAGGAAGGTTGTTGTTGTTAAGATTATCATCATCCACGCTGCCATTATTGTCATTGCTCCTACTTTAAACAACGTTATTTATCATTATCACCATTGCCATTGTCTGGTAATCATTACAACCAGGTTGGCATCGTCATTCTAGTCTATTTCAACTGTGACACTCCTGAGACCCGAGAGTTGGATGGGTTTTAAGAAAAAGCAGTCATTATCGAATCATCAGTGTCTTCTCAATGCCCATTTTGATGAAGCCTTTGGAGTGACATTACGTTGCATTCACGGGAATGACGGTGACTCATACCATTGAGGCTCCAGCATCGGGGAAACAGTCGACTCGTTCACCCAGAGGAATGTTGGGACACTGAGGAACGAAGACTTCAGCAGGTTCTGCCAAAAGATTAAATGTTTACTTAAAACAAAAATTCAAAGTGACAGCTCAGTATGAAGTCTATTCAGTAGCTTGTGATTTATACTAATTTAAGGAAAGCCCTGTAGCAAAGCCCTCTAGTGGACATGGTAGTTATGACAGGAGCAACGGAGAAAATGAGATGTTGTTGTTATACAACAACCTCCTCACCTGTGCAGGTCGTGTCTACATAATGTTGGACTCAGACGATCATTACCTGACCATGACCTGAGGCCTGTACTGCAAGGCAAGTTATATATCTTTACGTTATCTGACTTCACTGAGTCTAACAACCGCAATTACTAAGCGCTCACATGACAGTGGTTATCAGCTCAGTAAGCCAACCTGGTTTTTCCCAATCTAGTCATGATCGCGTTCAAACAAAGAGGCAGTGGTTGCAGCATATGACCTGTTGCAAACATGGACAAGTCTGTTGGCAGCACAGCAACATATTTTACAAAGGCAGAGCCGACTCTAATATTAGACGAATATGAAGAAGTTAAATACCTAATCCAAGCTAAAAGCAACAGTTGCAAATGACAAATGCAGGCAGCTGTCAAAAAATCGATGACAGTGAGTGCTTAACTTAAGAGGCTTATCATATTACTGCCCTATAATTAGGGCACTAGTAGATCTGAGTATAATTACAATTAATATGTGGCTTAGATTTATTCATATGGCATGTATGACAATTTTAGCCTTATTTCTTCAGCTGCAACCTCTGCAGTATCAAGCAGGCTTGGGGGAAAAAAATGTATAAAAACATAATTCAAAGCGGAACTCAAGCATATTTTCATGTCTTATAATTAAAATAAGTACAAGGATTTAGTGCTTCAGTCAATCTTTGTTGTAGGATGATATTGGTAGGCGATACAAAAGCACAGTGAAATGGCTTTGATGGGACAAAATAGCTCAACAGCTTCATACTACAAGCCTCAGATGTCATTGCTTCACAATGTCTAAGTTTATAACATGTTTACTGACATCCTGTAAGTCTCAGGAACTGCAATAAACTGCTGTTTTTATCTTGGTTGAAGTCGTATCTCTTAACACAGTGACACTCATGTCAGTTACAGTACAGTTATCTTGTTATCTAGTTGATGATTACCTACAATATAACAATATGTGGTGTAAGTATCTTTTAATGAGCTATTATTTATATATTATTTCAGGCCTTGGACTTGGTGCCAGTGAAAACAAGTTTAAGTAGCTATGATGGAAGGTTGTTTAAGTGATTAATTCCACGTGACTTTTGACTGATGGAAAACAGTAATGATTATTACTTTACTCCACCTAAATTAAAACGTGCCTCTTTATAACTCCAAAGACACAATATTCACATATGCAATCAGGTGAATTTAATTAAAATGTGAACAGGGTTTAACTCACTCGCAACCAGCTTACACACCGGAGCTAATCCCGGTTAACACGGGAGACCAAGTTGCAGCCTTCCCAACCTCACAGTGAATATAATCCAAGTCTCCTGGATATACAGCCCAGGTTATACCCTGGATATAACCCAGTGGTTCTCAAATGATATGCCAAGGCATGTTTGCAACAGGATGGTATTTTTTTCCTTCAGCATCACGTTGTTGGACTGAAGTGAGCAACAACTGCTGGGTCACTGAGGAATCACTGAAGCTACATTCACCACTGACTGTTGGGGAGATTGGGGTGTAGTTCGTGAGTCGGTTTACGGGTCATATATAGTGTTGGGGGACCACGACGCCATGCATGTCACCGAGCCATGTTTTCATTCTGCCCAAAAAATCCTGGACACAGAAATCGTGAACAGCAATTTAATGGTCTAACTCCACAATTCAGTACTACATAGTTCTCAGACTTCTCATATTTTTGGCAACTATTTTCTAACATGCATAATAAATTAAGAAGAAAACCTCTGAATTCCCTTTACACAGATTTTTGAAAATCTTCCATTAAAACAAACCACAGTTTTTCTTGCCAGATGGTGGGAATTATTGGAGTGTGCCACATCAAAGGCCCTGTTTGCCCCCCCCCCCCCCCCTACCCATAGACCTGGAACTCTGATTGGCCAGTAGGCTACTTGTTACCTCCATTGGTTAGGCTGGTCAAAGAGGCTATTTTTCATGGATATGAATGACAGTTTGCCCTTTGGTATGCCTTGAGCACAAACGTTACTAGAATGCATATTTATCCTGTTTTTGCAGAGGCTACAATAAACAGTTTCACATGGTGAGGGTTTAGAGCTCATGTGTTCTAGTTGCGTTTAAGATCACATAATATGCATCTCCGAGTATGTGAGTATGTGTAAATGCTTTCACCTACCCTCTTTAATTCTCCCAGGTTCTCCAGTAGCAAACAGAATTATGAGAGTGATGGCTGCCACAGACATCAATAGAAAGAGGACCATGAGGGTCACCTCCAACCCTGAGAACCGCCTTTTCCCCATCTAACACACACAAACACACACAGACACACACATACAGAGAGAGTGATTACGAAGGCCAACATCATTAACACCCAATAATGACACCAAGTTTACTAAAGGCAAGGTCTCAAAGGTCTCAAAAAACTTCCCTGCTTAATGAGGCCCATTGGCAGGACACACACACACACACAAGCACACACATGCACAAAACAACTAAAATATAGTAAACACAGATCTGACACACACACATATTTTCCTTGCATTAACCTTGGACTCTGCAGAAGCTTTCTGAAGTCATGAAAAGACACTTGAACTGAAAAAAATATAAACAATGAAAAAAGGGAGAACGAAACTTTGAAAAAGAGAAACAAGGAGTTGACAAAGCTGCCCGACAGGCCGGGTCTAGCCTTTGCAAAGGCACCCGTCATATCACTCAAGCAATTAGGCTTCACTCCAATGTACTCTTGGAGACAAAAACAAGGTGAATGTCTGGATGTGTGTGTGGGTATGTGTCTATTTGGTTGAATGAGAGGCTTATAGCCGTCCTGTTTAATGTGCTGTGAAGAGCAGGCGAGGGCACAGAGAGAGACAGAGAGCCAAACGTGTTCATGCCCCCCCTGCACATACAGAAGCACTGAAAAAAGGCCGGCAAACATGTAATGTAACACCGAGACAGACAGACAGACAGACAGACAGAAGAAAGACATACAAACATCCATACAGTACAAACCGTTTAGCCTCTCCTGCCTTCCATTTAGATAAGTGCCTAAAAATAGCTACCACCAATAACAGCATATCATCTTACTTCTCCTAACACACAGACATTCTGATACGTCTAGATGCGCACACACTTAAGAAAAAACAGGGCCACTTAACGGCTGCACTGTTGAGGCTCCCATGAGTACAGGCAGTTTAAGATATTATCTGATATTTCATTTGAACTTTTACTTAATACCTTTATTTCGCTGGTTACTTTGAGACATATCCTTCAAAGTTAATGTCAGCCCAAGAGGAGGTTTGTCACCTGTAATTATGCTCAAGACTGGCAGTAAAAAATGTGGATCGGCGCAGCGTACATCTGAGGAAATCTACACATCAGTATTCAAAGCCCTCCATAGACATCTGTTCCTCGGGGCTGCATTGCAATTTTCTGTGGATTATTTACTCTACTGGCGAAGAGCTACACATAACCGACATTATCATTAACAAACTTGGTCACAGTCTGTCCACAGTGATGTGGATAAGGACTGCATAATGCAAACATCTGCAAGCTGCAGAAAGTTAAAAAAAAAAAGTAAAGGAGGGTGATCTGTTTCATGCAAGTCTATATCTATAACAGGGATGATATTTAAATACCATTTTTATTTATTTATCGTTATCACAGTAGATGTTGTAGTTATTAAAAATGAATCCCACCAGCATCACAATGATTATCTAGCATCAAATTGTAAATCATGCTGTATCATCAACAAAATCTGTAGGCGATATTGTAGAGAACATATACCTACTGTAGAGTATAATAACTGTTATATGAAATAAAAATTATTATTTTCTGAGTTGAACTGCTAGACAGCCTGCAGCTGCAGACTTACCTCAGCTCTATCCGATGTTCGGGGCAAAATGCTTCTGAGTTCAAGTGAGATAGCGCCTTATAATCCACAGGATGTATTGTGGTCATAGGGGATCACCACTCCTTTACTGCTTAGCGAGTGTGTGTGTGTGTGTTTGTGTGTGCTTGTATGTGTGTCTTTTACAGCATCTCAGCATGCAGACACGAAAGCCATAAAATGTCAGATTACCATCTACAGTCTGAGAAAACAACCGCAGCCTAAAATCCCCATATCAGCTTGATAAATGCTGCTATCACGTTTGATTCCACCGCGTTTATCAGGGTGTATGTGTGTACATGTGTATGTTCATGTATGTTTATAATTTACAGAGTGCGTTTGTGTTGTTTTATGTAAGCCGTGACTCAGCACGAGTAATCTTTACCCAACTGTGACCACATCATCACTTGACACACACACTGACACACACGTGCAGACACACCTGCCAGAATTTAGTTGACTGGTTGCAGCAGAAAAAAGCAACTCATCTGAGTATCAGATTGTATCATAATGGTAAGATATTCATAGTGATCGAACTTACACGGTAACTACATGTTGGATGTAATGACTTGCTGATGGATCCAAGATGGATGCTGCATCTCACGTCCTCCCACTGTACAAAACTGAAGCTAAAATATCCCAGATACAAGCGCTGCCATTTTGCATTAGTAATGTCATTTGGATCCAGAGTCTGTGAGGTAGTGATCAGGGTTGGAGCTGTGCTTTCGAGTTCCTGCCCATATAACCGGCCACCTCATCTTTGGGAAAAATAGTTTGATGTGTATTTTGATCACAGTGAACACAGTGTGGCTAAAGTTAGCAATGTCAAAGTTAATGTCACAGTCTGCATTCAACATAATTTCACTGTACTGATTAAAACACTGCCAAACTGTGCCTGTTTTAAGAGTTGTCATCTGTCCTTTGCTGATATAAACATGTGCAGTTGCCTGGCAATTGGGACGCACGTGCATACAGCATGCAGCGAGTGGGGCTGCCATCTGATGAGGCCGCAGCTATGACTAGTGGCGGGCGGCTGCATAACATCCCAGAGGCAACAGATAACTGGGATTGTGCATGAATTAAATATTGATAAATAGTTTAAACAACTAGTATTTCTGGTCCCGACTAGCGAGGGTGCCTACGTATAGTCAACTAATTGCGCACATCCCTACTATATTCAGTCAGTGGTTTGATGACATGCAAATCATCTACTGGGATTCTAATGTTTCAGCACCAATATCTGTGTGCGCAACATTAATTCATCAGGATTTACTCTACACCACTAGACAACAACAAGATCATTTCTTATCCATTAATTGTGTCGGTATGTTCCCACTGAAGTTCTTGTTGCATGGTTGAACAACTGCAATTTCTGTATTTTTTCAAAACCAACAGTCTGACAAGTGTGTCCTCTTGAGCAGCAAATGACCAGTGTGCACTTTTATCCCCATGTTTTTTAAGGAATGTCACATCCAGCTCCTCTGTAAGACCCCATTTACATTTTGTCACTTTGCATAACTGCTGTGGACAGGGTCAGCAGCAAAACATCAAAATCAACATCAGTTTAAGTTTAAGCCATATTTAGAATATTCTCACTGCTTTACTTTGCCGTCTGACAGCCTTTCCCAACGGAGGTTAGTTTGTTTGTGTGACTTGAATTAACTGAATTAACCCTTTAAAACACTGAATTCAGATAAAAACACAAATAAACAAACAAACAGATCGAGGCAGCAGTATGCCAGCAACTGCTGTGTTCTGTGAGGTAAAATTACTGTTTTTGCCAAAAGAGTCTGGTTGCCTCAGAAAGTGATATTTCTATATTTCTGTATTCTATTTCTGATTTGACTTATATAACAGTGTTTTCCAGTCAGAAAAGGCTGTCTCTCGACATTGACATTGCTTAGCTTCTTACACCAGCACTCCTGCTGCCTCTGTAGACGTTAAGGGTCTCAGGAGTGAGCACCGCAATGACAAATATGCGACGTGTATCAGGTAGATAAAGTACGAGCAACGAGGATCTTCAGTCATTCCAGATTGCCTCTGTGGGTCTTATTAAATACCCCAAAATCGTAAGCACAACACATATTTTTTTATACTTGGCTCAGTTTGCAAGAGTCCATCATGTAAAGCACATTCCCACGACTTCAGTAAACACATATTCACTCTGGTCTGTAGTTATTACTGTAATATGCATATTTTTGTTGGCTTTTATGTCCAATAACAACCTTAAGTAAATAAAGTGTATTTGAATACAGTATACAACTGATCAGATATTGCTTTCAATATCAGCATCTCTCAAAATAGACTGTCCCTTAACCATATATTCTGGAAAAATTACAGGCTACTGAAATGTATGAACTATAAAATGTTTGTTACATGTTTTAAGCATATATCTTTAGCAGAAACGGACTGTCACTAACTGTATTCAAAGTAAACAATATCAAACTAAACAATTTCGGTCATCAGCTTGAACAAAGTGCATGTTAACCACATAAACATCATAAAACAATCGGTGTTCAAACATTTACAGTGTACAGGAGCCTTTATAAACACAATACCACTGTTAATTGACTTATTAGGCCAAATTCGCGGCAAGCATGATGACGTCATCGGGGAAAAATCCGCCAAAACAGTTACTTTCTTTTTGTTTTACACGTCAGAAAACACAGAAAAAACACTCCACACTTTTAACAGACAGTAACACAGATACATCATGACCTTATGAAGTAGAAAATTATGGTTCATTCACATTTTACTAACCTGTATCAAGTAGATAAAGTAGGAGCAATGAGGACTCCGTGCATCTTGAGACGTGCATTCTCTAACCGGTCCCCGGAGCAACTGGAGTGGACACGAAGGTTCCGCCTCACTGCTACCCAAAACAAAGCAAACTTTTTTCACTTCATGAGTGCAATGAAAATTTACTTCGCCCTCATTACTCTAAAAATAAATGTGCACAATAGCAAAAAAAATGCATATATAATTATTATCACATAAATGTGTGATAGGTGCGCCACACAGGTACCAGACTGACTATGGATAAGTACCTCACACAACCCATCTTCAAAAATTCCAAACTTTTTCCTGAGTGGAGGGAATAAAGAATGTCAATACAGAGGTCTGCTTTTAATCACAGAACTCGAGTTACTATGTGGAACTGTTCATTTTTACATTGTCTTTGTCCTGTAACAATGCTGCCTGGAGTAAAGACGGATGACTGCACCCTCTGCTGTGACGCTAACACAATGCCACAATCATCTTCATGTAGCAGGTCAGCAGCAATGATGAACAACACTTACCTGCACTCTGGACATCACACAGAAAACCAAAGAAGGTAGTTGCTTGTCCGCCTCAAAGCCCAAACAGAGACTAAATATGACGGGATGCAGTCTGCTCTTGTTCAACAGGGATCTGCCTCTGCACGTTATGTCGTGCACATTAGGTTTACTGGCTCTGGTGTTCGAACCGCTGAGAAAGAGCTGAGGCTCTCTGTGGTCCACCACCACGGGCACTGTGCTGCCTTCAAAAGCAGAGCTGAACAAACTCCACTCTGTCTGCTGATTTGGTTTGCCAGGCTAGGATGGACTGCAAATCTAAGGTTTAAATTGTGTACAGTTTCTATGGCCAGACATCCATCCATGCCAAAAGCCTCTGTAATTTGATGATGGCTTCGCTCCATGTCATCCCAATAAACAGAATGGAGAGGATCAACTGAATGAGCTATTCACTATCTAGAGACACAATCATCTGCTCTTCCAGCACAGAGCTTGATTGCCGTGGATTCCACGATCGAAGAAGCCAAGATGAGCTCTGGGTGAGTGTGTGTGAGTGGGTCCATGATGGTGAAAGACAGAGGGCTAGAAGCGCTTTCATAACAGTCTCCATAATTTGGCTGAGATACCATGCGCGCAGTGATGACACCAGCACGTTGTGTGTGTGTGTGTGTGTGTGTGTGTGCACGTGCATGGAGATGTAGGTGTCCAAGTCCTTCTCCGATCATTCTCCTCACTCTTTTCTCTCCTTACAAATCCAATTCCACTCTGCCACTGCCAATTTCAGGTGCTCTCCCTCTGGAATGCAGCGCCAGCCGATTTCAATAGAACAAACTGAAATTGGCAATTCACTCCCCTGTATTGATCCAGTCACTTTAAAACTAGGCACTCCACATTGAGAGCTGCCAACCAACCAAGTTTATATATGTGTGTTCATGTGTGGGTGTTTCTGTTTGTGTGCATGAGGGTATGACAAGGAACCCAGTATCCTAAAGACAAGGTTCAGATGAATGCACCAAATCATACCAGTAGAACGGGTCTAATCTTAAACTAAACAACTATACCAGGATTTACTTATGTGTGATTTTCTGGTACTTATCCATACTTTAAAAGGAAGCTCTCAACATTATTAGTCTGTATTTGACAATCAATACAGTGGCTATAGATGTAATTACGTGAACAAAATACAGCTAGACTTAAGAGATTTAACAGCAGTCCCACTCATGGTTTAAACTGTAATCCAGCACAAAAATGATACTTAACAACATAAACTACATCATTACCAACAGACACTACGCTAACAAACATTTCCATTTGGAACACAAAAGGGAAAAAAAAACTTTTTCCTAAAATATTCTGATGTATATTACAAGGTTTTTAAGTGTCTTTATTTGTTTGTTTTTTGCAATGAAAGCAAAGTGAAAGTGAGCAAGTAGTTGCAAAAATTTTGTTTGTATAATTCATTAAAAATTGAAGGCACCAGCGAGAGTGAGAGAAAACCCACACTCTCCTCCTGACCTGAACCTGACCAAAAAACCCTCAGAATTACAAAATTCTTTGCTTTATTTGTAAATTGTGCACCTGGGAGGAGGGGCATTGCACAAAGAAGCAAAATCAGTCACACACAAGATTATACAATGTAAAAGTGCACAAAGCATTGATAAATGTCAATAAAAAAGACACACTTTGTGTCCTTTTCAGTACCCTTGACTAAGTAAAACAATAGAAATATTAAAAAAGGTAAATACTAAAACAGTGAATCGGCTCATTAAGGTGTACATACATGACATTTGCGCAGAGGACTGCAGTGATTGATGGAACGCATAGGAAGCTAAGATGCTTAGTTAAAATTGCAGAAAAGTTGCAGTGATTGGACAAAAACTGTAAGATCCTGCAGAATTCACACTGATAGGTTGAACTGCATTAACTGCTGCGTTTGCAACTTCCTGGAGGGACTGATTAGAAGGCATCATGGGAAATGTGGGCGGCCTCTACGGCACTTATAGCAGAGTGCACATCAAAGCTGAGCAGATGGTGGTGGCGAGCTAAATTGCGAACTAGCTTGTGAAAAACATTGCTGGAAAGGCAATAATTCTGTTCCCATTCATAACAAGTTTCTCCTGTGTGCAAGATGTCTGTATTTTTATATGTTTGTATTAGAACTTGGGATGTGAGAAATGACAGATAAACAACTAAGCAATGATCCCATCATTTTTCTTTTTCAATATAAGGCTAGTATAACTCTGTCCCTGAACGCTTGCTGTGTTAGCGCAGTAGCTTGTCAGCTACAGTTTGTCAGTGCAGTCAGTAATGGAAAGGTAAGTTTGATGCCATGTTTTCATCTGCATTAACTGCTAGAATGTTTCTTTACTGGTAGCAATTGGAGATAGAGCACATGTTCTGTTATGATTTTTTTTCTGGATTTTATTACTTTTGCAGTGTTTTATCATCTGCATTCCCATTCTGTAACTCTGTTCTCTCAAAGTACAATAAAACACCCTCAAGGTCTCAATATAATAAATGTGTTTATACTGATTTTTATCTGGGCTCGACTCTTTGACTATGTGCCTCTACACTAAATTATTCTCTCCAGTGATAAATGCCAGGTCTATTAATAATTGACCATAGGAAGGTATGGTGAATGTTCACTCAGGAGGAATGCTGTTGTGATGCATGCTCTCAGTTTATTGCTTGAGATAGGAGACATTTCCATGCTGTGACTTTTTATTTTGTCACACAATCAGTCATGCCATTCCAGCTTCTACAATTACATTTACCCAAACAAACCTCTCCACATATTATGACAAAATAATCACCATGCTGTTGCCAGAATTTCTCTCCTTGTCTGTCATGTTTAAGGGTAAATTCTGTAATAATTTGTTTGCACATATCTGTAATTCCCACCCTTGAAATGCTAAATAAGTGTGCATGAATCACTTAATGTTTTAAAACACTGTCAAATTGTTTTAGAAAGAACAGAAATTAAAGGTTTGTTTGGCTGGTTTGAACCAGTGGCATGTATAAGAGGGACTGAATGAGAGCTCCCCTTAAGTCAAAACATCTCGATCACCCCCTGGTGGCTGGCTGCAGTATGAGTCACAGTCCTCACCCCACCCCCCATTTTTGTACAATGGCAGGAAGCAGAGACACGTCGTCCATCTTTGTACAAACTTTGTTTCTTATAAATTCTTAACAACAAAAGTCACCCATTATTTTGTTATTTAAAAACGTTATTATGAAAGAGCAAAAGCAGGAAGTGTTGGGTCTTCACCTGCAGTAAGACTCCTATCACCTCAAAGCTAACATGAAACAGTAAAATAAAGCAGATGCCTGAAAGTACAAACAGTAACGCTGGAGAAAAACTAAACTTCGTATCACAGAGATTCAGTTAGAAGAGAGAGGTTTTCATTTAATTTCCACAAACATATCATGAAAAGCTATTGCATTGAATCAATTTGTCCTTGTCCCTTCTACACTTTCATTCTAATACATGTTTGCTCTTTGTTAGCTAGCTTTGGCTACTAAGTGCAAAATAAACATAAAGTGGAGATAAAAGTGGACCTATTGATGCTTTGACATCCCTCTGTTTAAGGTATGACAGTTCGGTTCAGTTAAATGTTGAGGCCATCATAATGATCCATGTGCACAAATTTTAACCACGTTACCTGCTGGGGTCTGTAGTTCTCAGCTGTTGTTTCAGTGCTACTCCTTATGTGCTAGATGTCCACACCAGCCCCTCTTTTGTTGAGCCAGGTGTCCTCATTGGGATATATTTCATACATCCAAAGAGTCCAGCGCATGAGAAGCTGTACTTAACACCAGCCTGTTTTGTTGTCATTCTTGGCAGTTACTGTTTCCCATAACATGTAATTTCACTGAACTCTTACAGTGCATGAATAGGTGCAAATACTCAGAGGCTTTGTAGCGCCGTTGGGCTTTTTTGATTGCAAGTATCCAGCAATTTGAGACACAGTTTGACTTTTACTTACCATCAAGGCATTTGCTTAACAAAACAAAATGCCAGTGAAACAATAACCACATCTTTCTGTTTTTGTTTTACCACCCTTGTGGTACAGCACATTCACATCTAACGTAACCCCAATGATGAAGAGCCTCTCAACGTAGGTCGGCCTCCTTAACAAGCACCTATGTTCTGTTGGTAACATAATGGGGAGGATGTAATTACAGTCCATGAAAACATGTTAGTCAGCACTCAGACAGCACCACCACAAATTAACCCGGTGTCCTGGGCTTTTGTATGTGAAAATGAAAGCCTGTTAGCAATGTGTGCGGCTGGTAAATGAGAGTGTGGATGAAATCGATACATCCATATAGAAGGAATTTTCAAATAACAAATGAGGTGAACAGGGGTGCTAATTTGTGCTTTCATTGGCAATTTATTTGCATTTAAGTGTCTTAGATCTCCTACTGCACCACAATCTTAGAGATAAAGGTGCTCGCTACAACAACAAACACTTTTTGATTCCTGTTAGAACCTTTTATATAAGTTCCACTTGGAACCCATTCAGAAATGTTTACCTAGAACCAAACAAAAAGGGTTATACCAGCTGTAAGAGGTTTCACAGAGAACCCCCTTTGAGAGGTTTTACAGAGAACCCCTCTGTGATGGAATAGTTTCACCCAGAACTCTGTCTGGAGGTTGTATCCAAAACTTTTCCACCCTCTAAGGGCGCTAACGAAAACTCAGGATCAAAAGGGCTAACAGGGGTTCCACTGGTTCTACCAAGTATTTTAGCCAGAACCAACCCAGGGGGCTCTACCAAGAACCTTTTTAGGGTTTTATCTAGAACCCACCCAAATGGTTCTACCAAGAAGCTTTTTATGCTGCAAGAGTTTTAGCTGGATCCCACCAAAGAACCCTTTTATAGTATTGACAAAAGAAAAGAACTTGTTTTCCAAAAAATGGTTCTATGGATGAAAAGGGTTCTTAACAGAGAACCCTTCTATGGTGTAATGGTTCCATCCAAGACCCTCTCTGGGGATTCTATTCAGAACCATTACTCCTTCTTAGGGTGCTAACAAGAACTCACCCAAGGGGTTCTACCCAGAACCTTTTTATATATCAATATTTTTTCTAGATCCCACCCTGGAGGTTTTACAGTAACCTTTTTTGTATTCCAAGGGTTTCATTTAGAACCCACCCAGGGGGTTTCCACCGAGAACCTTCTTATATTCTAAGGGTTTTATCTAGACTATACCAAGAACCCATCCAGAGGTGTCTACCAAGAACCCTTTTGGAGTTTAAGAGTCTTTAAATAAATTATTTCCACTTTCTAGAACCTTTAGCTAGAACCTGCCGAGGCAGTTCTACTGAGAACCCTTTTATGGTACAAAGAACTCTTGATGAAATCCTTGACATACTCTTTTTTGTCTGGATGAAAATTGTTCTTAATGCAACCCTTAGTCTTACAACCATTACATTACATAAAATCCCTGACAAACTGGTTCTTCAGAAGCAAATGGTTCTGGGTAGAACCTCAGCCCTTCAAGAAGAACTATTTTGGAACCCTTATTTCTAAGAGTGCAGGATTTACCCACACTATGTTGTAATAAGGCTTGTGATGGCAAAGGGATAACCGTGTCCTGGGGATGTTAAACTGCTGCCGCAGGATAAAGTTCAGTGCTGGAAAAAAATGATTATCTTTGTTCTCTGCCTCACAGAAGTCAAGCCCATCAAAGAAATGGCAATATAACAATGAACTGTCCATGTTGATACAGTCGTTCAACCTCCTAGGAGACAAAGTCATCAAGCAATTATTCTGTAGTGTTGCAATTGTTCTGTGCGCGTGAATGTGTGTGTGTGTGTGTGTGTGTGTGTGTGTGTGTGTGTGTGTGTTACTGCTTTATCACCAATGGCTGCACGAGCCATAATATGCAGGTGGCCTATCTAAGTGTTCCCATTATGCAGTTTTCCCATAAGCATGGCACAGATGTTACACCCCTATGGGGGACAAACAGCATAGTGAATGAAGAGGAAAATGCATATGCACGACGCTAACCACACACACACACACACACACACCCCCCCCACACACACACCAGACTTCTGCTGCGTCATTTCTAAGGGAAATGTCTTCCATCCCTGCTGTTACTCGGCACGTTTTGACAGGAATAGCTTCACACACACACTCACATGGGCACATGCACACACACACACGCTCATAAAATAATGAGTATGCTAACAACTGTCAGTGTTAAGCCTTGATACCTGCTTTAAATGCACCATGTGCTATATCCTGTATAATCATTAACAGGTTTATTATTAATTTATTGTTTGTGTGTGTGGGTGTGTGCGTGTTTTGTTTTGTTCTTCATGTTTGGTGCAAAGCTCACCACCAGTTGGTATTATCTGTCAAAATAAGGTCAAAGTGTGAATATTTCTAATTTATCCACGTCTCACCAGCTTATATCAGCTGTGTTGTGAAACCCGACGGTGACCTTGTGAACTCTAGCAGGCCTGGAGTTCAGTGGAGCTGTAGAATATTACACAGGAAGCAGAAAAGTAGGAAACAAAGGGAAACTCGCTCGCCTTTCATATTTCGGGGTCTCAAATTTACTACTGCTGCTGAGCTGCTCACAGTCTGCGGAGTATCAATATTTCATTATTTCATATCTGTGTGCTGAGCGAAAGGGGAAAGCGTGCTGTGTGTGTGTCTGTGTGTGTGTGCGTGTCTGATTCCTCAGTTCTTGGACGAGTCTTTACTTTACCCCCGCCGTTCTCTCAGATTGTGTAGCAGATTTAAAAGCTAATATAATCTGACAGCTAATTATCTTAAATTGAATGTGCTGACGATGCCAAAATAGTGCTGCCATTAAAGGATAAACACTGCACAAACAAATTTCACAGTCATCCATAGATAATTATTTCACTATTAGTATATTCACATTTTCTTCCCCTACATCTCCACTGAACATGACATATATTACAACCATTCAGACAGATGTCTACATGAAGCATTAATCAACTCCACAATTTGAATGTAGATCCCCACCAGGCATCAGACAGTGAAGCACCTACTGCAATGTCACAAAAACTGCCAAATGCAGCCAGCAGAGATTTGCAAAGTTCCACCAACACTGACATGACCTCCACAACCGTTGTCTCTAGCTGAAACACGGTTAGGGTTTCAAACTGAAGCAGCTGATGATATAAAACAGAGCTGTCAAAAATAGAATAGCCTTAGTACAGACTCATATAATGTATGTAGTGAAGACTGTTAAGGAATTCAGTATGGAACTTATCACTATATTGAACTGTAACCTTTAAGGAATTGAATAAAAGTGTATTTCTTCAAATGGAAGTAATCACTATATTGACATGTATGATTCCAGTGAATAATTTCCAGTAAGAAACATGCTGTCTCCACTTAAAGAGCATTTTTACGGAGGAAAACAGAAAACATTCCCTCCAAGTGTTCCTGAGATATCACATTCACAAGAATGGGACAGACATGATGTCATAATAATCTTGACCTCTGACCTTTGACCAACAAAATCTAATCAGTTCATCCTGGAGTCAAAGTGAACATTTGGACCAAATTTGAAGAAATTCACAAGAAAGGGATTATCTGAAAACATAATGTCTGTGGCAACAGCCGTGTGGCCATACAAAAAAAAAGAAAAGAAAAAAGTTTCATCAAGGTTTTTCAAAAATTGTGAATCACAAAGGTCCTTTGTCATGCAGTCATGGGGTTCACAAAAATTATGCTGAACTGTCCAAAGATCGTGCATACGCGCGCACACACACACACACACACACACACACACACACACACACACACACACACACACACACACACACACACACACACATAAGAGATCACAACACCTGACAGGGATAATCTTGTTGATCTGGAGTTATGACGCTGAGATTTCCAGTAAAGGGAAACTGACCTTGGTTTGTGGAGATACGGAAGGTAGCATTAGCTGTAATTGATGAGGCATAATGATTTTATAGTATGCATAATGACAGCTGTACATGCAGTCACCAGATGAACCTGGACTGAGCTCCTGCACTCGGAGGCACCCGCCCTGCTGAAGTGTTCCCTCCAGAGGTGCTGTTGTGCAGCTGATCCTGTCCTCCAGCCTGCCTGGAAAAGGTATCTTCCTGTGGTGATCAATAAAAGCTTGTTATGACTTTGTAATCCTTTGTAACCCAACAGTATGTCTCCTTGCATGTAGCTTTCTTGTATGTGGATATTTATGCATGTGATGTGTGATCTTTTTCTAGTATTTGACAGTTCTGTTGCATTGTTAAATTTTGCAGTTGCACCCCTACAGATCGTTCACAGCAACTCTACTCCTTCATCGTGTCTTTGCCTGTCAGGCGAACTCAAAGAAGAGGAGATAAATAAAAAAGAGAAACATCAAGAAACGAGGGGAACCTTTTTGACAAGTTGAGCTGAGACACAATCTTTTTGGTTCTGTGAGTTTTATAGGCGTTGCGTCTGTATTTTTTTCACAGTTTACAATTTGTACATACATGGAAAATATGACTATGGATGTTTTAGATTATTCTTCAACTTTAGTTTTATTCTTGGCGCACAGAGATGTCTTACAGTCATTGTACTATTTTATTAACATGTATTAAAGGAGTAATATGTAACAATTGCATGTACAAAAATAAGCAGTGCTGTCCAAATAGCAAGTTCAGCCATAGAAGTTTTATTAAATAGGCTGTTATTTGATATAAGGAGGTTGAAGCGAGCTGTTTCTCTGCACCCTCCTCTACAGATTTCAGGAAGACTATTGCAATCATTTTATGATTTATTACAGTAAATATATATTACAGATTTCTCCTTTAAGTTGTATTAACATCAAAAGAATTCAAATGAAAAATATTTTTCATTTATTTTTTGAAGATATGCAGTAAATCAGCCAATAAAATTCTAGTTATATTATTATGCAGATCATTAATCCTAGAAATGAATCCTGTATCTGCCTGAAATAGAAAATATGTGAATTTGTTAATATTATCTAATGAATCAAATTTGAATGAGGAAACAGTTTATTAATATTATATAATAATAAAAATCCTAAATGGATTAAAGCGAGCAAAACTAGTAACAGAAATTAATTATTTTGTGTAATCTTTTTTGTCAGAAATGGACTGATGGAATGTGGCTCCGCTGCTATTATTCTAACACTCTTAAATATATTATTTATTATAATTAAAACTATTATCTTGATCAGACAGAGGATGGATTGCAGTTGTATGATCCCTGATTGCCGTGCACCACAACAGAGTCCAGTACGTAATGAATGGTTCTGTCCAGAAAAAGCAAAACAGAACAAAAACATATAAAATGAAAAAAAAAACAAAAAACTGCAGCGCATGTTTGATGTTGTAAAATAACATTTTGGTCAAACATTCATTAATATCCACTTAACAAATAAATATGGATTCTTTTTGTAGTATGAGATTCCAATTTGCTCCATTTTCTAATCAAACTAAAATCATCATTTAAAGTTCAATTAGCTGTTTTATTTATTTATTTATTTTTTTTCCTTCTCTTCCCTCTCATCAGGCTGGGAGTCGGGCTGTACGGGTAGCAACAACGAATCTCCTCGTTGCCATGGCAACTCTGAGCGGGTGAACTTTTGTCAGGTGCCAAGAGCTTGCCGCAACAGAATAGTGTTGGTTATGTGTGTGTGCGTGTGTGGGCTTGTGGGAGTGTGTGCGTGTGTGCACACTCGCACGTGATGCCACTGCGAGTGTGAGTTAGCAGCATAGAAAGAAAACAGTGTGCTTATCTTTGAGAAAGACTGCAAATCCCCCTTCGGTCTGTCGCTCTCACTCCTCCAGCAGCGTGACTCTCCTCTTCTTTCATTTTCGGCTCCTCACTCTCTGTATCTCCCATTATCTTTCATTCAGGAATGCCATTGTTGCATACGTCTCCCTATCACCGAAAATGACTTAAAGAGACTCCTCATCTTTGCTCCCATCTGCTCCTGTCACTTTCTCACTCCTTCCCCTCCTGAGCACAAGGAAACAAAATGTGAAAACTTACTGTGTACTTTTCTACACCTACTCTCCACCCTCACCCTGCTCCATGATACGCCGATTCTTAGCTCTCAAAGTACAGACTGTATCGATCTTTTCCATCCTCCCTCTCACTCTCTCTGTCTCTGTCTCTCTCTGCACTCCCTCCATCCATTATCCTCTCTTCATTCTGCTCTTTTTCTCCTCCTTCCCTCCTGCATCTGTAACGACCTCTCTGCTGATTCAGAGGCCACAAAGAGTTACGGCATATCTCTGTTTCTACATGACTGTAACGATAATTAGAAAAACTTCTTAGTCCCTGGTGAATGCTAAACAGTGCTGATTACTGCAGCTCAACACAAAAATATCCTTTTCAAAACATCTTGTGAAGCAGCCTCTGCATCCAGAGGAGGGCTGAGCAATTGATCGAATTTTTATTGAAATGGCAATATGGCGTACTGCAATTTCCAAATTGCAGGAGGTGCAATTTTTGTCAAAGGCAAAATGTGCATAAAAACACCATTTTAAATTAGACACTGTCACGCAACAGAGATGTCCCATTCTAAACATCATGTTCTACAGACTTAAAGGAGCAATATATAGCAACTGCACGTGCAAAAATGAGCACAACAGTCCAAATACAAAGCTGGAGCTACAGACTGTATATTTATTAGTTTGAAATGCTATTTAATATATGATCTATGGTTGAAGCGAGTTGTTTACCACCTCCCTCCTCACCCCTTGTTAGTTTCAGTAAATGTCTTCACATGTTAATAATTATTTTTCCTCCATATTTTATCAAAATTTCTCAGCCCCAATCCAGAGTTTTCAGCGAGCATTTGAAGTGAAACATATCTGTGTATGTGTGTGTGTGTGTGTGTGTGTGTGTGTGTGTGTGTGTGTGTGTGTGTGTGTGTGTGTCCTAAATTAGGTGAATGACTTGTTGTTGCTCTGTGGCTCTGCCTGCCAACACAGAGGCCCTCTCTTCGACTTCACTTAATTAGTATGCAGCTCCTCTCTGCATCACTGTCCTTGTGTTATAAATACTTAGACACACACACACACATGTGCACACACTCTAAAAAGGCAAATAAACACACACACACACCATCGAAATTCCGTCCCTGACTTCATCGTTGTCCCTGTGGTATAAATATAATGTATAAAAAGATAAGGAGAAAACACAGAACCTGGACCGCATGCGTTTTGGACCCCCACACCCCCCAATCCCCCTCTCCCTCTTTGATTTTTACTCATACACTCATCAGAACAAACACTCAAACAGGCTTCTGAGAGGCTCAAATATGTGAACGCGCACACACAAACGCACTCAGTTCAGGGTGATAAATAAAGCAGTGCGAGCTCAGCAGTAGCCCTTTGCCATGTCAGGCTTTACTGATGTCTAGTTCAATCCAGGGGAGTGGTTCAATCAGGTCCCACAAGACCAATCTAATCTGAGACCCACAACATGCACACACACACACACACACACACACACACACACACACACACACACACACACACACACACATGCACACACAGCTGTAAGAGAGAATTTTTTAACTTGCTCTTATGTGCACCAACTTTTCTGTTTCTTTAGTTAAGTCAACTGTAAAAAAAAATAAAATGAAATTGATTTGATCAAATCATCAAAATAATGCCGTCACTGCTGTTCTGGATTGCTCAAAAAAAACAAAAAACAAAACAAACAAAAAAAAAAACAAAGAAAGAAAGCATCTTTTTAACTTCACTTTATTTGACAAAACGTGAGGCTAGAGATGAAACCTGAAAATCAGAGGAAATTAAAAGAAAAATGTAATGGTGTTAAATTATTGGAGCGGTTTAGTATAAACTAGAGACTTGCAAGATGAATTCTGGAATATGAAAGGTGCTGCCTCATGTTTTTCTCAATGAAGATGATGATGGGGACGGTAAAAAAAAAAAAGGAAAGAAAACCTAGGCTCTTCAATTTTAAATGTCCTTTGAGAACACGAGGATGAGTATACACTCGAAAAGCATAAATGCAACACTTGCTTTTGGTCCCATTTTTCATGAGTTGTCACTGTAAACTGTGCAGTTTTATCTTGATAAAAACATGTATTAGGCAACAAACTACTGCTATTTCACATAGGGCTACACATGCAAATTTTTTTTACCCAGGAGGGCAAAACCATGACCTGCTGTACTATGCCTCTGATAGGCTTACCATGATATTCCTACCCATGACCTAACCAATCACGCAAACCTAAAGTACTCACCAATCAGAGAGAAGAAAATGGCATCTGTAGCACTGTGTGAAATAGCCATAATTAAGTGACCAATCAATGTCTTTATTGTTTTTAAACCATGCATTTTACAAAATGTATCTGTTTTATCTGAGAATATTATGGCTAGATGCCTTTGTTGGTTGGGTCGGTTAGGTTTGGACATGAGGAGTGATTGGTTAGGGTTAGGGTAAGAATATCAGTGTAAGCCAATCAGAGGCAGAGTAGGGCAGGTCATGACTTTGTCCTCCTGTGGAAAAACTTCTATCCATAACCCTGTGTGAAATAGCCATTGTTCAGTGGCTAATAACGGTATTTTTTCAAGATAAAACAACACATTTTAGAGTGGCCTTTCATTGTGACCATTCCAAAGCACACCTGTGCAATATAATTTGGCTGTTTAATCAGCATCTGTATATGCCACAGCTGTCAGTTGGATGGATTATTTTGGCAAATGAGAAGCGCTCACTAACAGAGATTTTAGTAAAATGTGTGAACAAAATTTCTGGAAGTCTCAGATTTCTTACTTCAACTCATGAAAAATGGGAGCAAAAACAAAAGTGTTTTTTGTTGAGTATAGGTTGCTGAAGGGTGTGCTGTCATACTGACGAGTAAAACCAGAAGTCACAAACAAGAGATCTCACATCTTTTTTTTTTTTTTTCTTCGCTGGAACCTGAGAAACAGCCATATCCAATCACCAAATATATGAGCCGTTCGTGACTGAGTGACTCACAGGGAGTCCCTTTGGGCTTATTACCTTCACACATACCCTCCCAGTCCTTTAATATATGATTGAGAATCAGCTCACATACAGGTACATGCCAGCAATCAGGAATGCAGACACACAGAAGAAAATTTTAAGAAAGTGCACTAGAGAGACAAACCATTTTAAACATATATATTTCTTTATATGTGTTCATTCCAAATGTGGACTAGGTGCTGATCAGCCCTTCCAGGGCAGTATATTTATTTATTTATTTATATATTTATTTATATATTTATTTATTTATTTATTTATTTATTTATTTATTATGTTTAGAATTTTTGGAAATCTTTTTGGTAAGGTTGCTTGAAAAAACCACAGAAAAGAGTGTGGTTTTATTGTCCCTGGAACAAATTACCTTGCCTCTGTTCTCTATTATCACTTGCTCTGTCAATTTCAGTGCAAAAAACTAAAAATGGTGTAACATGCATCACAATTATTTTGAAAACTGTGTGGAGTATCTTCAAAAGTTTGAAATGTATTGATGACAATGAAGCTCACTGACCTGAACTTGATTGAAATGTGAAAGAAATATGAGCCTAGACGTGCTGCTCTCTGTGACCGTACCTCTGTTATTTTGCATTGTTTCTGTGGCTTTGAATATAGAAAATAAAATTACAAAATAAATTTGTTTTTCTCAAGAGCATCCATCCCATCTTCTGAACCACTGTAGCACGGTTTGTACCGCTTCCCTCTGCCCGCCATAGATAGCCTACAGCTTTTGGCCACAACCTCAATGTCAGTCCTCTCCAACCTCTTTAAGACCCTGGCTTTGTTTACTCATGCATGCATGAGTGTTTATTCATCCAGTTAAGACTCAAGAATGCAGAAAAAATGGAGGGCTTTTGTTTGCCCTCCCTCTATTCCGCCAAAGATGATCAATATGTAAACACTCTAGACGATTTCACTCTTATAAAACAGCGTGGGTTCAGACATGACTGCGCAAACTGAAGATAAGAGCTTGGATATAGATGTTAAGGTGCTATTTTATGAGGATATTTTATCATTCAGACACAAAACACATGTTTATATTAAGTATCCCTGGAGGTAATCAATGATTTTCTGCTCTCAGTTGGACTCACCAGAGATCACTGCAACATAAATGCTCTAAAAAATGCTCCTCGGTATTGTGTGGAAGATTGTGCACTGTTGAGACCACGGTGCTTACATTTCATGCATGAGATTATATATGTCAAAGGGTTAATTGTGTAAGGTAAGGAGCTTTAGGATTAAATTAAAGGTGGAATACTTTCATTTAAGATATGGTACTATAATGTAATTAGCTAACTAGCATTTAAATGAATGTAGAGAGGTATCAGATGGTCACAGTAGAAAAAAGGGCACTGCATTTTGTAAAGAGGCAATATACTATAGGTCTAATGATGATACAATAGCTGCCAGTTACACAAACTATAAGAGACAGTGGGATTCATTTGCTTTTGAGCAAGGATTATTCAACACAGAGTATTATCTATAGAGTAGACTCACAAGTCAGTTTCTTAACACTGTGCTCTTGAGAGACTGAGGACAGTCTCCCAGATATTGTTGCTAAAACTAGGTGGAAGCTGTTGGAGAGTTAAAAACTCCATTGCTGAACAGTCATCAGGGCAGCTCTTCAAATTGGGGTGGTGAATCTGTGTGCTTACTACTGGGAGGAGAATGGGAGGAGAGCTTTGTTTCTGGAAAGGGTATGGGTTTGTTAACAGTCGTTCTCGCTGCCATTCATGCAACTTGCATTTAGAAATCCCCAAACGATTTATATTCGGCAAGATCTCTGACTGTCTGGTATTGCGAGGCTATCTGTACAGTGTAATTTTGTCTTCCTGCATGTACACCTCCTAACACTTTTAGGAAATAGTTTGAAATTTTAGAAAATGTTCTTATTAGCTTTCTTTCCGAGAGTTAGAGAAGATGGGCGCCGCCCTCATAAATGTGTTAAATATGCAGCTATTGCCTGTAGCCGGTTAGCTTAGGTTAGCATAAATAATTGAAGCAGGGGGACCAGCTAGTCTGTCACTCTGTCACTCTGTCAACCTCCTGCAAAAATACAACTTTTTAAACAAATACATCATGTTAATAGAGTGCTACTTGAAACCTTGAAATGAGTTAGCATATCAGCAGTTTCCATTTCAAAATCAGTGTTTTTTTTAATGGATTTTTGGTTATATGTCAAAAATAAGGTCTCTGGTTAATACAAGCTTTAGAGAATTTTGTTTAGTAACATAAAATATAACAGTAAATACCCCACTTGTGAATTTCAAAGGTCATGATGTCATGTCATGATGCTGAACACCAGTCACTTAGTAGTGGTGACATGAAGTAATGCGACCATGGTGTACTTTGTTAACAGTCGACATAAGCTTTTTACTTCTGGCGATTTCATTAACCTTTTAACAATCATAAAAGTGGTGTTCATTTGTGAAGATGATCTCTGCTGAATCAAGCATGTAAGTATCATAAACTTAAGCTTGCCACAGAGCTTCTTTTCTGCACTGATCTAAAACTAATGAAAAAAATCCATTGGCATTTTGTTGAAGAAACCAGAGCAAAGCTAACTTTGTGGTTGGCTCACTAAAATACATCATCTCTGCAGCTCTGTTTTCATGGACTTAGTATTTAGCATACATGAGGGTGGTATCAATCTTCTCATCTAACTCTTGGCAAGAAAGAGACTAATGGTATTTCCCAAAACATCCAACTTTTTCTTTAATTATCTGTAGTTAGTCAATAAATGCTGTTTTCCATTCACCCCCCACTCCCCCCTTGTTTCCCTGCCAGGACAAAGATTTGTGTCAGCAATCTCCTGGTCACAGGCTGCTTCCCTGGCCTCTAGGCTACTGCTGCGTCCAAACTGTAACTGCAAAACAATGACATGATACAGAAAGAGGGAGAGGGATGGGGAAAAAAAACGTTGGGGTCAAAGTGTCGGCAGATGATTTTAGAAGTGCAAAGCATGAGAGCATGGAGGAAAAAGGGAAAAGAGAGAGGGTGAAGGAGAGGATGAGGGTTGCCACCTCTCTCTCCCTCTCCCTTTTTTCTTTCTTTCTTACACCCACACACACATGCACGCAGCGTCTTTCCGTCTCTCTGACTCTTACATCAACCTGCCTGTCAACCCTGCCGACCTGAACGATCCATCAACGCCTGCTGCTGCTGCTGCTCCAGGAGATGGAGGGAGGGATAAGGATGTGAGGTGAAGGAGAGAAAGAAGAAAGTGAATGAGAGACTCTGGTCAGAAAGAGGGACACCACCTTTTAAGCTGCTTCCAAGCTACAACAAAACAATGGACTGGCTGAGGGAAAGTTGGGGTTACCTTTTGCCTAAGAAAGCCTGCAGGCTCCATTAGAGATGGAACAGATCCAATCCAATATTTGTATTGCTGCTCGATATTGACGTCAGGCATTCAGCGGATGTCAGACTTGTGGTGCCGATCCACGTTCACATGCATTCACATTTGCATGTAATACAAGGGAACAGCATTTCAAATTTTCAGACTACAATGTTGCTGGAGTGATGAAATGTACTAGATAACCCACTCATGATGCAACAATAAAAAATGATTATTAATAAAAATGACTATTACCAACATAAGCCACCAAATACCATCTTGTTCCAAACAAACACTCAACAAACACATGACAAACACCTTACAACCAAAAAAGTAACATTTGCATTTTGGAACATAAAATAGCAAACTTGAATGCTCAGCAATGTATCATGGGAAATTTAAAATGACAACTGTGTGTCAGCCTGCACATCAGCTGCACATGTGAAAGTGAAGTTCAGTTTCAGCCTCATGTAATCTTACTACTACTGCTATTACTACTACTACTAGTAGTAATATAATAATAATAATAATAATAATAATAATAATAATAATAATAATAATATTGGCATAGTATCAGCATTGGCAGATTTCAACATTCAGATAATGGAATTGGATCCAAAATGAAAAAAGTCGATCTGCTACACGTTCATCAGAAGACCCTTTTCCACTAGATGAGCTCTGGTTCTTGAACTGGTTCTGTTCAAAATCCTTGGAACCTTGCTATCTGGTAAACCAGCCCACATTTTCACCACTTAAAGTTCAACCATTGCAATCAAGAGCAACAATGGAGCTTTGCGTAATGCAGAACAAACAGTATAATATGACATGCCCCCCTTGGTTCCCAAGAAAAACCTGTTATTTTTAGGTTCCATGTGGGAACCAACTTTTCAGGTTCCAAATTAGGTGCTTAAACCAGGAGGGGGCCAGTTCCATGTTGGTGGAAAAGGGGCCCTCTCATTTTCCGAGGAGTTTCCCTCTCTCATCGTTCTCGCTATCACCCCTCCTTTTCCTCCCAACAACTTGTCTGCCTCCATTTCTTCTCATACTCAGAACTGATGCTAGCAAAAATGCTAAATGCGCCAATTAAATGAAGCAGCAATCTCTCTGTGCAAATCCTCTGTGACATCTTTTTTTTAATACAAAATAATTTGGTGTAATGACCAGTGAAAATTATGATAAATCACCCCAGCTCCTGCCTTAAGTGCCAGTCCAAATTACTGGCTGAGCCCGCGCTGATAGACGGTACAGTATTACAGCTTTATATTTTACAGTTCATCCTCCTCACCCGCCTGTCCATCACCTGCTCTGCTCTTCTCGTCACTGCTCTGTCATTTCTCGAAAACCAAATTATTCATGGAGCCCTGAAAATTACTCAGTCACAGCAGTTAAGCATGCTCATACATCAGACATTTAAAAATAGTTCCTATCCCTAACCTCACTGTCTCCCCTTCTACTCCACTTCAGTTTTTCTCTTCAGGTGTCCATCATTTTGCTTCACGTCTGCGGTGTCTACGCTGTTTATCTCCCCCATCCTCTCTTCTCCTCTCCATCTCATCATTCTCCCCTCTTTTCCCCCTGGTTTCTTATCACACCCTGCCCTCTCCTCTTCAGGCAAGATGGAGAGAAGGAGAAAAAAAAGACCAGGGTGGAAGAGGAGATAGTGGAGAGAAGAGTGACAGCAGCTTACGGGGAAGTGGGTGGGGGCTTTTTTTTCCTTTTTTTTTTTCTCTTTCCTTTTTCCTGTTTTTTCTATCTCACTATCCAACTCTCACTCACACACACACTGCAGGTATCTCCGTTCTTCTCTGTCTAGTTGTGTTTCCTTAAGGGTTCTCAGCTTCACTCATACACAGCTGAGATCTGCCTGGTGCTGCCCTCGCTGCCTGACAGCGGATATACGTGCACGCACACACATGCCTGGGTGAATACGTTGCATGCATGCCTGTCTACACACAAATGCTCACACAAACCTGCGGGGAAACACAGGAATATTCTCCGACAAGAAAGTATCTTCAAAAACGCCTTGCACACTCGCAGGCAAAGCAGACATGTAAGACACACATCTGATTTGCAAAAACCAGCGCCCGCACAGCCACGCAGCGTGCTACTGTAGAGGAAACATAACTGCTTTTGTCCTGCCTGTGACCGTGAATCAGCATTCTGCCTGAATTATAGGGCTGCATTATGGATTCTCTCCACAACCCACATACTCTCGAGACATTGTTCAGAGAAACAAACACACAAGCACACGCAGCAGCAGCAGCTAGTAGACCAACAGACATCAGTGAAACCTTTTAAATAACGAAAAAACAAGCACTTAACGTCAATTTTCCCCTGTTGGTGAGACTGTTTTTTACACCACCGCAGACATTATACAATGCCTGAGCCATGACAAGGAGAAACATATGCTCCTCCTACATTCATACTTGCAGCCAGAGCTCTGTAAATTCCAAACATGATAATAACCTTTTCTTCAGCAAAAAATGAGCACATCTGCAGTTTTAGTTTCCTTTCTGCCTTGGGTTCGAAGGCCCTGGGCTTTGTGGGTTATTACAGATTAAGTAGCGACAGTCATGGTTTTATCTATTGTTTTTTAAGCTTTAGGGACTATTAAGAAAGGGTGAAGGAGATCATGCATTCATATTCAAAAGCATGGCAAGTTGCTTGGTATAGGTTGTAAGAGGAGGAAAAAGCAGTGGTGATATAGATGAAACTATTTCAAAGGATTCGTATAACATTATCAAATATTTGCCGGAGCCATATTCAAACAGCGGTCATTTTCCTCTGACATCACGCTCAGGGTGGAAAGCACAAACACTGTTATCGAAAGGATGATAGCGTGTTGTTCTGCTATAGGTTTCCAAGTCATATGAAATCTGACAAATCATTACTATTTTCCTGCTTCCTGATGATCAACAACTGAAAAGACAATGGACAGTGAAAATCTGGACGGACATTGGGCCGGATTTCAAGGTAGAACAACATATTTGATAACCCATTAGTTACTGTTAGACAACAGCTATCGTTAGCATTCAAGCACTTACTAGCTAACATTTGATAGTTTTACACAATGGGATAGGAAATTTATTGAAGCCTGCAAGTAAAACACATTGGATGTAATCAATGCAATGCAATGCTAACTGTCTTTCTGTATTTTCACCCAACCTCAGAAATATTCGGGTTAAGTCAGTAAAATAATGTGACATTTTGCTCACAATGTGTCCAAGATTTTCAGTGATATTGCCAATTTACTTTACGCCTTACTTATTGTATCATACCAACACTATCAGACAGTAATTTTAGCTAGGTAGTGATTGACTGCTAATGTTAGCTGTTGTCTCATGGTTTTTACCCTGAAATATTGCCTGATATCCCTCCAGATTTCCATTGTTTTTTTCAGTTGCTGATCACTCGTTAAGCAGTGATAATGTTAATGATTTGTTAAATTCCCAGCCTTTGGACGACCTGGAACACAGCAACACATTATCCTTTTGTTAACAGCATTTGAGCATCTCTCCCTGAGCAAACTGTCAAGATGGTGAATGATGACAAAGATGAGTGTCACAAGCTACTAGGCTGTGTTCATACACTGTGCTATACTCATTAGGCATAGCCCAGGAACACATAACCAAATAACCATAGTTTCCTCTTTCTTCTACCCAATAAGAATACATTTTTAAGTAATTCCTAATCATGAATGCTTGGCTAAACTTTTCTGGGTATAAAAATCCTCTGTTGCTGTGGATTTGTGGCTATTAAAATACTCATTACCTATAGAAATGTACGTGTGTAATTGTGTATGCATGTGTGTGTGTGTGTGTGTGTGTGTGTGTGTGTGTGTGTGTGTGTGTGTGTGTGTGTGTGTGTGTGTGTGGGTGGGTGGGTGAGTGCTGATCCTCTAAAAGCAGTCAGGCCTTAATTAAGCTAGCTCCTGTACTGTTGAGCTAACGCTAACAATGCAAGTGATCCCTGCTCATTAGGCAAAAATCTCCACAAATCTCTCCCCCTTCTCTGCAGTAATAGTAGTTACAGACCACTTTCACCAGCACAACAACAGATCCACATCATTACACACACTCTAAATACACACATATGCAGACCCACAGTCACTGCAATACACACATACAGTGCAGAGACACATTACGCATCATTACGCTCTCTAACAGAGCAGAAATGTTTGGCTAACATCAGGTCAGTGGGCGAGGACACGCCAGTGGTCTTCTCTCACACACACACACACACACACACACACACACACACACACACACACACACACACACACACACACACACACCAACATCGCCAACAGTGGACTTTCGAGTTTCTTCGACCCAGAGTGGACTTCAGTTTCTGGGCATTTTAAAAATACAAAAATAGAATACAACATGAACCTTTAAGCTCTTTTACCATAATATTACTGTAAATGTGCTTTTTAAAAAATGTAAATTTTTTTATGTATATTTCTTACAGGTAGGCACTGGTATGTTGGCTCAAGTGTCATCTGACAACTCTGATTTGAAACACAAACCTGGTAAAATTTTTAAAACATCATCTTAAACTATAGCAGGCGTCTCAAAATACGACGAGAAAAAAAAATCACATATTTCAATTATGAACGGCTAAGCAACAAACAAAATACAGATTTTTGATCGAAAACTCACTCTGAAGGTATCTGTAAGTGATATGAACAACAAATGAATTAGGGAATGGGCTTTTAATCATAAAAGGACCAGTGTGTAGGATTCAGTGGCATCTAGTGGCGAAATTGTAAATTGCAACCAACTGAATACTGCTCGCCTCACTCTCTCCTTTCCAAGTGTGTGGAAGAAACTACAGTGACCATGAAACTCACAAGAGAGTGTTTGGTACATCCGTTCTGGGTAAATGTAGAAACAAGGTGGTTCAATATAGCAGCCTCTGTACAAGAAGCCTGATAACTAGGTCAGATAAATGAAGAATAACATGTCATTTAAATCCCATGACTTTGTTTGATTAGTTCTGATTATTTCTTTAAAATTAATCATAAATATTCAGTGGTCATTTCAAACTTAGAAACGTTTATTTTTTATTACTTCTCAAGCCTACATTTCAGGAATGTGCTCTAAATTATTAAAAATAAATTAAAACCATTTAAGTAGAGCAGTGGAACTGGAGACATGATATGTTTTTGCATGAAAAATGACAGTTATCAAGATAAGCATGTGACCTGTTTAGACTCAGAATCAGGATCGGAATCGTTAATTCTAACACTTAATGCCCTACTTACCCTCTCCTGGTGCTACTACCATAGCCAGGGGCAAATGGAAGTTAGCAAACAGCCAGAACCAGCAACACACACACACACACACACACACACACACACACACACACACACACACACACACACACACACACACACACACACACACTGTATATTCATAAACAGAGGCTATACGCACTGTTAGCAACACAAATACATTTCCACAGAAAATGTAAGTCAGCTTTACTCAGTCTAAAAACCTGCTGTTTTTTCCTGTGGAGAGAATGTGTGTGTGTTTGTCCAAGTGAAAACTCCTATATTTTATTCATATGCATAACCATGTATAAAAGTGATTTTGTATAGCTCAAAGTACGATATGACATTACACCTCACTTGACCTCATAAATTCAGCTTTGCATCATGTTGACCCTGCTGAAAACATGAATCATTTATTTCACATGCAAATGTGCTTTGCTGTAGTCCGTGCTGCATTTTTTGAAAGCATTAGTGTGGGCCGTTCCATCCACAGAAACACACACACACACACACACACAAACCGTCTGAGCAGCCAATGAGTGAGTGCACCACAAAGATCGACTAGTCTGCAGCCACAAAGAGCAGAATGAGAGAGACCCAGCGCTCTCCCTTCATCCCTGCTTCCCCTCTCTTCATCGCCTCTTTCTTCACTCATCACTTCTGCTTCCCTCTTATTTCTTTTCCTCTTCATTCACAATCCCAATGTCACTCAAATTTGTAGAGTGTGCTGGCACAGCAGTCTGCATTACACCATTCAGGGCCGGTTTTATTGGCGTAAATTTAAACGCGCTTTGATGCTTTTATTTTTACATCGGCAGCTAGATCTTGCTTTCACTAAATCTCTGAACACTGAAACAAAAAAAAAAGGCTGCTTTCTTTTACATAAGAAGCATTATACACTTTTAACAGCCAGGCACATCAGCTACACCAGCCACCAGCAGGTGGCCTTGGCCAACTAAACCATTCACGGTCTGAGTAGAGCAGCTGAATGTCAAAGCACTACACACAGGCACAAAAGACACACCAGGCTCCTTTATCTCAGACCTAATTTTCTTAAAATAAAACCTCAAAGAATGCAAGATAATTTCCAATGCCTAAAACAATTTTAATTTAAAGTGAAAATAATGTTTAAGCCTGTTTCTAGAGACTGGTGAAGCAGTTTAACCAGTCAGTACGCTGATATTCAGGATAATAATTCATACATGATTTTCTTTGACAGCAAAACAGCAAATTGCAGCCTTCTAAAGGTAACAAATCATAGAATTACCATGATGTGTCATCAGAAATTAAGGAATTAAGTTGAAATGCTTGCTACTCTGACATTACAGCCACAGCGTCTATCTTTGAAATTTCCATCTGGGGCCAGAATCTTTTTGCATGTCCATTTCACATTAATTACAGTTAAAAATTAATGCTGAATGTTCACCAGATTAGTCAGTGTTTGTTTATGAGTCTTTAAGAAATCATCAATAATCTTTTACAATGGTTAAATTAAACAATATGTCAATGGAGTCTGGCAGGCAGTCACTCTAGTCACTCCAGTGTGCATTGTTTTCTGGATAACGGGCGTAGTTTTACATGTAAGACTTGTCATTGCTTTTTATTGTCAAATTATAGTGGTGCACTTGTCTTGTGCTCCTGCAGCTTTGCCTGCCTGAGCTTCACCGAGTCCCAGAAGAGGGAAACAACTTCAACCCTAAATTGTATATTAAATAAGATCTCAAACTGTTTAATATACCTGTGCCTCTGTGCTTTGGATGTAAAAAACAAAAACCCTGAAAGTTCTGTCCCTCAGTTATCAGACTCTTATTTCAACCAGTTTGGCCCATTCTCTTGGGTCACTTGTAGATGTGATGGAGCGCTCTCTAAAAAGCAATGCACCTGGCTAACACACACAGACAGATGGACGCACACACACACACACACACGCACACACACACACACACACACACACACATACGCACAGAGACACAAACATCCCCAGAGAAGCTGCAAAAGCAGTTGTATCGTGTCAGCTAAAGCAAAGCACAGGATACATGACTGAACTAAACCGGTGTCGGTGGAATATTACCCGGCCGAGCACTACATCCAGACTAGCAGCAAGGTCAATGGGTCAACAGTTGGCTGTTTGTCCGTGTACTAAATAAGAGATACATGGAAGGGATGATGTCGAGATGGAGGGCAGAGTAATGGAGGGGAAACACAAGTGTAGAGAGAGGGAGATGAAAAAAGCAAAAGCTAAAGTGCAACTGAGGGAAAAACTGAAGATAAAAATGTGAAACCACATGAAACTAGGAGTCAGGGGAGGATACAGATGATTGACTTTGTGCAAATGTCACCTCATTTGTTATGGCTACATGAAAAAATAGTAAGTGCCAAGCTTATTGCAGTTTGAATGCAGAAATCAGGAAGAGGAATAGGGATAGTTTGTAGGAAATTCACTACAGGCCATCCTAAAGCACAAAGTAGGCCCCACACTGCGGAACAAAGGCAGAGATGGGCTATTCAGAACACCAGCCAGGGACACCATGCTCCATATTTTATTTTACAAAATTATGCCTCTCCTTCTCCCCTCCCCTTCCCTGAAATGAGTGATAACGACACAGATTGCTAATCTTTCTTACATGCTGAAGCTGAGACTGTAGCACAGTGCTGAGCAGCACAAACGACTGCAACTTTTCCCAAACTTGCAGCGTTTTTTTTTTTTTTTTTTCGTAGACAGGAGAGAGGGCCATGATCTCCAGGGACCCAAAACTCACTAAGCAAACAATACGAATGCAGAGTTTTACAGTGCAGACGGCAGCAGAAGTAGCAGAGGGCTGAGAATCACCCCCTCTCTCTCACACATGCTCTCACTCCAGCTCTCCTTCTGCACCCCCTTTTTTTCCTCTCTCATTCTCCTCTCCCTCCACCTCCCTCCATTTCAACATACTGGGTCATTCGAACTCCTGCACTGCAGCACAGTCAAGTGATGTGTTAAAGGCTTTTTCATGAGCTGAGGACTGAACAAATGGTACCAACTGGAGCGTCTCTCTTTTCTCTTTTGGGGTTTTCTTTCGTTAATTTCTCTGTCACTGTATAATGCACCATTTATTCCTTTTAGAAATATTTAGAACTTAATTTTAGTTACGGTAAGACTGTCAAATGACAGTTCTCTGAGGATTATCCCAGTTGACGCACTTGATGCAGTATACTGTACGGTAAGAAAAAAGACTGAAGAAAAATAATTAAAGACCTCTAGAGCTGCAGTGATTAATGAATTATTAATAGACTATTAAATTAATCACCTTCAATTTAAAAAAAAATTTTTCCCCCAAATTTTCTGATTCCAGCTTCTCAAATTTTCTGTTTTTTTGCTCCTCTATGATAGACAACTTTTGAATTTAACAAAACAAGACATTTGAGGATATCATCTTGGCCTTTGGGAAACAATGTTCAACATTTATTCGCCATTTTCTGACATCTTACGGACCAAACAACTACCCATTAATTAAAGAAAAAAAAGGACATATTAATCAGTAATTATAATGTTCATTACTTGCAGCCACAAGGCTTCTTTTATGCACACAAAAGTTTTTTCTCTCAAATTGCTCACAACAGTTCCTCGCAATTTTTAAAAAAATGTGTGTTGGTGAGCACTTCTGCTTTGCCAAGATAATCGGTCCACCTGACAGATGTGGCATATAGAGATGCTGATTAAACAGCTGGATTATTGCTCAGGTGTGTCTCGGGCTGGTTGCAATAAAAGGTTACTCTTAAATGTGCAGTTTGTCTTGAAAAAAGACATTTATTATTCACTTAACTATGGCTATTTCACACAGGCAACAGATACAGTTTTTTTACAGGAGAGCAAAGTCATTACCAGCCCTACTCTAACTCTGATTGGCTTACCCTGATATTCTTTCCCTGACTCTAACCAATCACTCCTCATGTCTAAATCTAACCAACCTGACCAACGAAGACAACGTCTACTAGCCAATCACAGGCAGAGTAGGACACCTCATGCCCTTTGCCCTCCTAGGAAAAAAATGAAGGATGTAGCCCTATGTGAGATAGATAGATAATATTTCAGTACCCAGTAGATGCCTTTTTCAACATGAAATTGCACATTTTAGGGTGGCCTTTTACTGTGACCTCTCCTGAGCACATCTGTACAATAATCCAGCTGTTTATTCAGCATCTCTATATGCAACACCTGTCAGGTAGATGGATCATCTTGGCAAAGGAGAAGTGCTCACTCACACAAATTTTAACAAATTTGAGAACAAAATTTGAGACTGCGGATAGAAGAAGCCTTAGAATTTTGACTTCAGCTCATAAAAAAAATGGGAGCAAAAACAAAAGTGTTGGCTTTATATTTTTGTTGCATACATATAACAGTAAACCTGCACTCTCTTTTCAAATAACCATGGCTATGGCCACACTCTGTCTTTCTACTAAAAAATACTCACAGCACAAAGAAAACCAGAAGTAAGTTGAGCCATCAGCATAATCACACACACCCAAAACTCAAGTGAGCTCCTAGACACGTACACACATTTCTCACAGCACTCAAACAAACACGCATGCACAAAAAGTGGAACGTGCCTTTCTGTATGCAGCACCTGCAGCGTACTGCAACTTCAGCACCATGGTCAGAGACAGATTGGCTTTTTCAGCAAACTGCAGATAATTCCCTGTTTCCCAAATGGAGAAAGCATATCACACACACACACACACACACACACACACACACACACACACACACACACACACACACATAATGCAATATTTAAGTGGTCACAACGCTCTCTCAGTCCCCTCATAACATGTTCTTTCTGCTTTGGACTCTCTGTTTGGTTAATTGGACAATTACAGCTTCTTTCAGTGACAAAAGAGCAAAAAGAATCCCTACTTTCTCTAAGTGGCACATCCTTCACAATCCTCTACTGACAACTCCATGTTCTCTCACCCTTCCCTAAGCCGCTTGTCTGTGCTCTCCCTCCCATCAATAGTGCTCTCCAACTGATCCCTTCCTCCCATTTTTTTTTTTATTCCTCTCACTATTCATTCCGTGCTGCTATTCCAAATCATGTCTGAGCTAATTAAGACTCTCAAATACCCATCAACAAACACACACTAATAGAGCGGAGGAAAACAGGAGAGCAGAAACGCGTTGCAAACGTGCAGCCACCACAATGACAGATGGGCCTATCTGTCTGTCTCGCATGCCCTGTCTGCACACATACACATGCATGCGCACACGCGGACACACATGGCTGCACTGACAATTGACAGCACCCTTCTGTCACTATGCAGTGCAGGCACATACCAGGCAAACAACAGCCAGAGGCCCAAAAATATCCTGAGCAAAAAATGCCAAAGGAGAGGAGAGGAGAGGAGGAAAATATAACACCACACCACACATGAAACCGTGTCCCCAGGGACCACCTGAAAAGTGTACCTGCAATCCACAGAGTCACATCCAGGTGACCGCCTCCACTCAGCACAAAAAAATACCCACTTATATTTACTGACAGCAAATGGCTAGGGCGAATTCTGAGCTGGTATGAGAAGCTTTTCTAACAGGCATGCATGATCTCATATCTCTCAAACGAGCTAATGTGAAGAAAAAAAACTGTGTCATGGTTGACATGTACATAAACCAACTGATATCAAATTATGTGTCATTATGTGTGTGAGTTAATAGGCATTATATCCTGCATTATGTCCTAATAAGACTTTGAAATAAATGCCAGAGGGAAAGCGTGCCAAGCATCCTTACAATTTGACTTCAGCAAGAGCAAAAACAACCGAAGGGAAAAAAAAAAAAATCCTGCAGAACATTTGCAGAATAGCAGTTCACTGTCAGTGTGTTATTGCAGTTCTCATCATTTGATCAGTGTAATGGTGCCAGTGAACAATCAATCAACCATCATCAAACCAGCATAAAAAGTATCTTAATAAAGTAAGTAGAGCTTAAACAGAAATTTAAAAAAATAGATTTTTCCCTGGCCTGTGGTGCTATTTATCCATCTAGATTTTTTTTGGTGCGAGTTGCAGAGTTTTGGAGTTATTGGGCATAAAGACTGCCTTTGCTCCAGTATAATGGGACGAAGCGGCACTCAGCCTTGGTGCTCAAAACACTAAAAAATACATTTGAAAAATGTGTCTCTTTCCAAAATGATGACCTGGTTACTCAAGATAATCTGGAAATTTTGTTGTGAGAAGTTTCATCTCGGAACTACTTTCTTTCTGCAGTAGAATCTACCAGGACTACTTTTCTTTCTACTAGAAACATCTCTACAGCTGATCTCCAACACTCTGCAATTCACACCAAAAAAATTCTACATGGATAAATAACACTAAAGACCAAGGGAAAAACATATATTTAGATTTTGGGGTGAAATGTCCCTTTAATGGAGCAAATAGACCTTAAAGAGACAGCTCACCCCAAAATCTAAAATACAGATTATTAATGAGTCATTTACTCAAGATAATTCACAGACCTTGTTGTAAGCAGTTTCGTGTAGGAACTACTTTCCTTTTTTTACAGTAGAATCTACCATAACTATTTTCTTTCTACTAGAAAGAAAGTAGTTCCTACAAGAAACTGCTCACAACAAGCTTTGTGGATTATCTTAACCAGGTTGTGATTTCCAGACAGAGACATTGCTGTTGAGCAGTTTGAGCACCGAAAGTAGAGCGCCATTTAGTCCCATTATACTGGAGAGGAAGCAGACATCTTTGTGAATGATATCTCCAAAAGTCTGGAACTCACAACAAAAATATCTAAATGAATAAACAGCACTACAGGCCAGAGGGAAAATATGTAGTTTTGAATTTGGGGTGAACTGTCCCTTTAAAGTCAGGGTGTATGAGATGCATGACACAGTTAATTAAAGTATGTGGCGGTCATTCAAAGAATGCAAATCTCAAAGGGTCAAGAGAGTGCAAGAGAGACAAGGTAGACATTTTGTTTGCACAGAAGACAGAAGACAGTCTGATGGAATTAAAATGAAAACAAATAAAACGTTCACACAAAGACAGGCAGCACCGGCCAAAACTGTCTCTTTCAACAAACGAGTTCAAGGTTGACTAAAAAAGTTAAAACTGAAACCAGACACAAGCATAAGGGGAGGCCGTCACACCAACCAACAGCCAGTTCAAGAATGAAAAAAACAGCACAGATCACAAAACAAACTCAGCATTACAGCAGAAAGACAGACATACATTGAAAAAAAAAGAGAGAAAGACAGAAAAAAAAAACCTAAGCTGCAGGGACAGACACACTGAGAAAGCCAAGGACAGAAAGAAAGGCACACGCTGCATTTACCGTGCTGAAGTCTTGCCAACGTACAAACCTCAAGAGAGACGTCGGAGGAAAGGTTAACTCCACTGCGAAATTCAAATATCACTGACATGCAAGAGAAAGATTCAAACAAAAGCAGTGCATGTTTACATTTCACACGCACACAAAAAGAAACATTTAACCACCTTTCAGTCCCGTTGGTTGGTCCCTATCTAATACTCCGCCAAAGTATGAAATCACTTGGAGATATTAGTGCAGGATAACAAGAGGATTTATTGGGATAAAACCACTCAGCATGGTATAACGGGACGAAGCCCAGCACTCATTTGTGAAATATTACGGTGGGTGGGTGACAGGGGTGGAAGATAAAGGGTTACCAAGATATGGGACTATAGCAAAAATCATCAATGATCCCAAAACTTTATTTATTTATTTATTCATTTGGGGGTGATGGTGAGGGTTAGGGTTAACAGAGTAATGCATTATGTTTTTAATCAAACTGAGTGCACACTGAAAATGCTGACCATATAGTCTATCGTCTTGGTCAGGGAAAGGAAGGTTTGTGTGTGTGTGTGTGTGTGTGTGTGTGTGTGTGTGTGTGTGTGTGTGCATGTCTGTGTGTGAGTGTGAAAGTGATAAAGTAAAAAAAAAGGAGCAGACAAATGAGGTGGGGCAGCAGAACATGGGGGTACAGCATTGTGAATCTTTCTGCAAGCAGAAAACAAAAGAGTCTTGACGTAATGCTACCATGCTTACAAAGGCTTTATATGAAGGTGACCTCCGCTCATCTGAGCAACAACAATAATTGTCAAAGAAATGAAACAATGAATACAACACAAGGTAAAAAAAATGTTCCATATTACGCAAGCTTATAGACTGGATCATTGATGATCAATACTGGAGATGACTAGACTAGACTAGCTAAGGGCCTTCCCGTTCAACAGGGAAGCATGTGGTTTGCTACATATCTTCCACTTAGTGTAAGTTGACACATATGAGAAACTATAACACCCAATTTGCAACTGAGGATCACCACTCCTAGTAAACCTACTGAAATCAAAGCAAATTGCATATCATGCCCATTTGAAAACAAAACAGAACCTCCTTTCCATAAATATTCACAAATTTATAGACATCAAGATTGCATCATATTTTTCCCAAATTAAAATTTCACCTTAGGAAAGAGAGAGAGAGAAAAAAAAGAAATGGCGCTATGATGATGTGTACTTTAACACCATAGTTGTTCCACAGCTGCATCGACCTTGTTTTTGTTTTTTTGTTTTTTTTTGTCTGCTTGTACTATTTGGTCCCAAAAATGAATCAGTCTAGGTTAGGGAAATATAAAATATCAAGTGTCACAGCAAAAAAAAAAAAAAAAAAGTTAAGCAATTAGTATTTGATTTTGCAAGAGACGGTTAAGCATTACTTTAACAAAACCAACCAACCAAACAAAAGAATTCAGTAATCAACAATCTGAAAATTAAAGCTACTACAAGGAACTTTCATATTTGTTGATTTTGGAGGTCCTGTGGACAAAATCAGTAGTGTTTCCACCACAATAACATCAAAAGTAAAATTATCTAAAAGTCTCCTCCTTTTTTTTAAACGGGCTAACATACCACTCACATTAAATTTCCCTGGGAAAATGTAAACACAGGCTCATTTCAACTCATTTCGCAGAGAATCCAACCAGGTGACAGGTGTTAAGAACAACTATACCGAATTAACCAGTCCTCTCATGGATGGTCTTGTTAAGTTTTCTAAGTCATACAGAGGCACCGGTGATAAACTGAGACTGTTTCACGACTGGTAAAAAATCCTTGTAGTAGCTTTAAAATACTAATATGCAAATATATGGATAAGCTCTTTCAGATTTTTTGAAAATAATTTGTTAATACAGCTAGAGTGACATGCTTTATTCTGTCATTTTCAAGACAACTGGTTGAAGTAAAGCAATAAAGAGTAAAAGAAAAAATAAAAGCATGGAACGGATGAAATTGCACTGAAATTAATAAAATCATCTTATGCCACTTGTAGGTTTTATATTTAGATATTTTGAAAATAATCCACGATGAATACGAGACTTGATGATCTCTTAGGATAAGCGTTTTGTGCATTACATTATACTGTAACTGCATCCAATCTACTTAATGCCCAGTGAATCTGAGCGCCTTTTTGTCGCCCTCCAGTGGACTGAATCCACACTGCTACTTTGGAGGGAGTCAGAGAAATAAGATGCGCAAATTCAGAGAGCGGCTTCCAATCACGTTTTCACTCCCTTTAACTTTCTGTTAGCCTAGATCAGCAGTACCCGTTTAGATAATTGAAATTGCACCGTGCCTTGCTGATTTGGTATATCCTGTCATATCATCCACTTCAAATCCAGCAGCATTCACTTGACTTGTTCTGGCATTGCGTTTTCTGCATCTTTTACCATCAGATTACATCCAACTAGCACCAGTAATGTAGTGGCAAAATAAAAATTGTGCACTATGATATCCAGCAGGTGAAATCATAGACTGGAAAAGTGAAAAATTATAGTTTCCAGAAAAAAAATTTCAATAACTTAAATTAATTTGGCACTAATCTGAAAATGACGACGAGCTGAACTGAGTTTAAACGTTATTGCCCTCCACTACATTCCTGTCTGGCTCTCTATTGGTTCAGTAGCTATTCTTCCATCTCCAGCAGTATTAGGCCACAGCTTCAACATGCCATGTTAACAAGACACCAAATACACAGCCTGTCAACAGTGCTCCACACACAGGTTCCCGTGGCATCAACCCTTTCATCATTTGATTGAAGAGTTTGTTTTTATTAAGAAGGCTATACCAGACGCATAATCACTATACATTGATTTAACATTACCTTTACAATTAAATTCTTCACTGAAATTACAGAATAAATATATGCACATTTTTCTTCAAATCTTTGTGAGAGAGAAAACATTAAAAGTGCTTCCTACAAAGCCGTTAGTGGGTGACGATGGGGAATCCAGAAGCAATGGAAGGAAGGGGGGTGGTGGGGGAGGGGGGTCAACAAAGTGCATGGAAATATCCAGAAAACCTTGAGCGTTGTCTTATAATAATATTCACAAATGTTTTACCATCCGTACGTCGGCGCGTCCTTTTTACGAGAAGCACCCTGATATAGACAGAAGTCCTCATTGATAGTAATAACCATATTAATAAGATATAAAAATTAAATAGAACACTGAACTGTAAATGCGTTGCAGTATCTCTGTTCATAATGTGATGTGATAGTAATCCCCTCGCTTCCTGCACTGAAGCGAGTGCATGCAGCAAACTGCAGTTCATTTTAATATATGTATTTTTTCTCTCTTTCGATCATTTCCTACAAACTTTATGTGCACGGCCTCCGGGTGTTTGTACATCCTAGTCAGGGGTAAAAGAGACAGAAAGGAAACCCCCAAGTCAGGGAGACGTCCAGCTCCCGTGCGTCTTGCACATCATGGTAACTCCATAAAAAGGGGTTTCAGTGACAGATGTATTTTAGGATGTTTTGTATGTTTTATTCCCCGGTGCCCCTCTTATTCCTCTTTTGCTCTCTCTTGGGCATATAGAGATATTTATATATTATAAAAATAACGGCTGTTGACATTGCTGGCTACTCTGAAAAAAAGGCACTTCATTGAAATATCTGAGAATGGCCTCTCCTCCAAAGTGATTTTGGGGGGGGGGAACTTTGTAACTGTAATATAATATTTTATTTTATATCATGCTGCTTTTTCAAGTTTATTTTTTCAGTATTGGATTTGGGTGGTTTTGTTTTGAGGGTGGTAACGTGAATGTGTTGAATTTGTGAATTTTTTTCTCCATGGCCTAGAGATGTTAAAACCGGTAAGATTTTTCCAAGACTTCGAGGTAATCCGGCTTGGTTTGAAGTTTGGCCCTTAACTCGAGGTAATCGCTTTGGGACGGGTCGGGGTAGCAGCCTTTCCCCGCCGTGAAAAGCAATGTCTCCTTCAGCCGTGCATCCTGCTGCAAATCCGGGTACTGCATGCCTGGTGGGTGCGCATGCGCCACATGCATGTCCTTTAGTTTGGGCACTGTCCCATACAAACAGTCTACGAAGCCCACTGTTGGCGTGGGCCTCTGACTGTCAATTACTGTTGGGCAAAGCCCTCCATTCTCATGAAATCCTGCCATGTCGGCCGTGGTGTGGTTGACTGTGACGATGGTGTTGAGTTGAGAGTTGGAGACGGCCAGGGTCCACTCTCTTTCTTTCTCTAACAAGGTTCTGTAGTTACTGCTGCTACTGCTGCCATTGTCTTTCTTCTCTGAGAACTGCGCTCTGTCTTCCTCTGCTATCTCCCCCTCTCTAGGCTTATAAATGGGGTTGTTACACATCTGAGTCACCGGGTGGGGGATGTAATCATAAACGTGACCATGGGCATGTGTGTGACTAGTGTGAGTGTGTGTGTGCATACTGGGCGTGGGTTTCTCTGGTGTGCCAGTGTTCCCGGCACTACTCTGCCTCGGCGGGTCCTCGAAAATCCTGCATTGCATTTGGATCCCCGTCAGATCTACCTCGGAACGTTTCCTGAAGGGCAGCTTCTTCCTGCGTCGAAGAACAAAGGCGAAAAGCCCAGCAGCCACAAACACAGCAGAGATGAAGAGGATGAGTAGGCTGAGGATGAGGACAGACAGTGGGACAGCCCCTCTCCCACCTGCCTCCCCCATGTTGGAGCTCCCCGTTGTGAGGTCATCCCCACCAGGCAGGGCGGGTGAGGGGCCTGAGGAGAACTTGAG
The DNA here is from genome assembly GCF_056507025.1 of Lutjanus erythropterus. Classification (NCBI taxonomy): domain Eukaryota; kingdom Metazoa; phylum Chordata; class Actinopteri; order Lutjaniformes; family Lutjanidae; genus Lutjanus; species Lutjanus erythropterus. Next base: position 21,638,235 of record NC_139320.1, read on the forward strand.
CTCAGGACAGATGACCTCAACCTCCAGGGAACGTAGGTCCTTTCCAAAAGCAAACTCAGGTGTCTTGCAGATGACATCTCCAACTACAATGACAGAGGAGAGCTTCTCCAGCCACTGTTTGAGGGGGATGATATCGCAGGAGCAGTCCCAGGGGTTCTGATGAAGATCAATCTGGACAATGGACGTCAGATGTTCCAGAACGCCACGCACAGGCAGGGAAAGGAAATAATTGTTGCGGAGGTTGAGGCGTGCAAGGTTGGTGCCAGCAAAGGCATCAGTGGGGAGGGAGCGGAGCAGGTTGTCATTGAGGAAAACCAGCTGAAGGTTTGGCATTAAGGAGAAGGAGTTAGGTTGTAGCTCACGTATGACATTATACTCAAAGTAAAGATAACTCAACATCTGAAGCCCCCGAAACATCCCAGGGGTGAGTCGCTCAATGTCATTCCCATTCAGATATAAACTTTTCAAGTTTGGCAGGTTGATAAAGGCGCCCTCCTGGACGTAGGATATCCGATTATTCCCTAAATGCAGTAAATCCAAACTTGAGAAGTTCCAGAAATCAGAACGGTAGATTTTCTGTATTAGGTTCCCACTGAGATACAGTTTCTTGGCATTTAGGGGCCGGGGCAGGAGCTCAGAGATGTTGTGAAAGCCTTTCTCTTTGCAGTTCACTGTTAGCCCCAGGTCATTGATGTGAAGGTTGCAAGTACATCCAGCTGGACAAATGATCGGGATGGGAGGCCTCGTTTGGTAGCCAGCGATGGGGGGCTGGTTCATGCCTGGGTAGATGCGGGGATGAGGGGTTGGGGGGTTCTTTGTGGGCCGAGGTCGTTTGGTAGGCTTGACAACTCTTTCCTTGTATTCCACAGAAGAGGCTGTGTTATGAAAGGACGAGAGCATGGAGGAGGGTTTAGTAGGCCATGTGTTCTCGTTGCTGAATGGGACCCGGGGAATTCCCAGCTTGGCCTCGATCTCTGCATCGGACAGCAGTGGACAGAGCTCGCTGCGCTTGATTTCCCGTAAGTCTTTGCCATGTAAGTGGAATGGGTACTCACATGTGATCTCGCCAACCAGAGCTGTATATGGGATTCTCTCCAGCCATGTTTTCAACTGGACAATCTCGCACACACAGTTCCAGGGGTTCTCCTCCAGCTGGATTTCCATTAAGCTCCTCCCAACATACTCCAGCGTGCCCTTATATGGCAATGTCTTTAGTCTGTTTCCTCTCAGGTCCAGATGTGTGAGTGACACAGACCGGAAAAGATAATTTGGGAGCACGGGGATCAGATTGTCATTCAGTATGAGCACTCTCAATTTGTGAAGGTGCCTGAAAGCACCACTTTCAATCCGTTTGATAACATTGTAGTCCGCCTGGAGATACTCTAAACTCTCCAACCCCAGAAAAGTGTCATTCCGGAAAACTTCTAGTTTGTTTTCATGTAGGAATAGCCGTTTGAGTATTCCTAAGCCATTGAACGCCCCAGCATGGATATCTTGCAAGGCGTTATTACCCAGATTAATGGATATGGCATTGTTGAGATGGAGGAAGCTGTTAAAGTAAAGCTTCCTCATGGAATTCCTCTGCAGATTGAGCTTGAAGGGCCGACTCCATATCTGGGAGATCTGGCTGACATTTGTAAATCCTTTACTGTCACAGTGGACGTGGAAGATGCCCTCTTTGACCTCGCAGTAGCAGGGCTCGAAGCAGGGCTCGTCGATCTCCTCGGAGTCCTCTAGTAGTGGGATCGGGGTGGTCCATCCTAAGGCTATGGTGCTCAGCAAGGTAACCCACAGCATCCTCGCTGACACCAAGGGGAGGAAGTGTCGGCTCCAGGGACAGAGCCACTTCACAGCACTGCAACACAGGACAGAGGGGGAGAGAAGTGAAGGGATGGAGGGTGGGCATGGGGGGAGGGACGCACACAAAGCAAAGTTTGAGGTGAGAGACAGAGAGGAAGGGTGCATTAGTTTCCGTAGAATGGAAGACAGCTTTGAAATGAACACCAATGAATAATAGAATGACTAGAATACTTTAGCTGTTGCAATATTGCTGGGTGTCTCAAACAAAATATAAAGCCAGCACACCTCGTCGGGTAATGTGATACCCAGCAACACAAACAAATCTCCACACTCAGACAGTTAACGTCAGTGTATAGGGGGGGGTTCCATTTATTATACGGCAGATATGCTGGTAAGGTCGCAATAAATCACCTCTGAGATGCTTATCGCCGTGAATAAACGAAAGCAACAGCAGGTGGGTGAGGTTAGTGGTGAGGAGACACCGTCCCCCGGCTGTGTTCATTACATAACAGGGACCTCAATCCCTCTTTCAGCAAATGAGAGTCCAGAAAAAGCGCGGCTGGAAATTAGAGTAGGTGCGTCGAAGGTCTAACGCAGGAAAGAGGAGGGGGGGAAATAGGTGTCAGCTTGGTGGGACGAGATGAGGACTGTTGAGGGACATCCATCTAGTAAAATGGTTCTCAACGTGTTTATATATTGTCGTCTGTAGCTCGTGAAAATCTGATTTAAAAAAAAGGGGGAAAAATGTGAACAGTGCCACAAAGGCTACAGATATTTCAGCCTGAATTTGCCACTGTAAATATGTCAAAAACGTCTTAGAAAGGGCTAAATTTGCCAGTGTAAATATGTCAAAAACATGTTGAAAATAAGAAGAAAAATATTCCAATAGGTCCAGAGATCCGAAGTGCAGAAAACGGCAGAGCTTGAGCTATTTGCCCTTTGTGTTTTCTTGGGTTAAATCTCCCACATATGAACCCAACAAACACGGAAAACTAGCAACTACTTCGTTACATAAATACTGTCATTTGCCAAAATACAATCAATACAACTTCTTCTTCTGGCTTTCCCAATTGGTGATGCAGTTTGAGGGTTACAGGAGCAAAATAGAGGCACAAATGAAAAGCGCAGTGGGCGAAGCTGCTTCTCTGAGAAGCTCAGTTATGAGGCAGTGTTTTAGTAGATCCGGCCGGCCTGGGAGAATAAAATGCAAAAAACTATGATAAAGACTGTCATTATACAATTATAGTAATAATTATGATCATGATTATAATAGTAATAAAATAGGTTTAAAATTTCGCATTGATTAAAAAAGGACAGATGGAATATTCCGTTCGGTATCTCCATGGTGTTAAGTGGGAAAAAAGTAACACACACACACGCTCTGAATATCTTTTCAGTAGGCTGTGACTTTTCATACACACACACACACACACACACACACACACACACACACACACACACACAGCGCTGTCCGTTCAAACGAGGGTGCTGAAAATCCAGAGATGCGCTGCCTGAGCAGAGCCGCTGTCCATGGTGCTGAAACCAATGAAAAAACAGCCACAGGAGAATAAAAAGAGAGGAAAAAACGAAAAAATAGATTGTAATCCCCCAAAAAACGTGTCAGAAAAACTGCAAAAAAAACCAAAAAAAACAAATGCTCCTTGAACACGCTCTCCTCAACGAAAAAATGACTGTTTTTATCTCCCTCTCCGTGCGTAATCCTCCAGGATTTATCGATTCCGCTTCCATGATAGAGATCAAAAAAGCTCAGATGCAATGTCGCAAAGAAAGTAACGAGGACATTTTAATCAGTTAAAGACAACGCGTGCCATAAGACATTCCCTTGAGGTGTATCGGATCGGGGTGTATACGTACTTAGTTTAGTGGGATTCCAACTTCACATATCCTCCTGCGGTGTGTTCCGTAGTCGCCCGGTGCGTCCCGCTCACCGTCCGATGCCGGGCTGTAGGGAAGAGGACGAGAAACGGCAGCCGTTAGAGGAAACACAGAGAGAAAGAGGGAGAGAGGAGGAAGGGATGCGCATGTGAATGAGCCACGGATTCAAAAATCCAAAGCTGGGGAGATTCTCCACAGCGCCTGTGTGCACTTACATGAATTAAAAGTGCTGCTCATCGCGAGGACCCATTAAAAGATTTCAATCTGGGATTCATATCAAACTAAGTTACTAAGAAACGATGATATCTGACGAGCTCCAGCCGAACCACAACTGAAATTCCCCCCAAAATAACCTTGCTGTCAACACAGCGGAGAGAGGAGCGGAGCGCTTGTTGAAATACATGCCAAGCATAATGCAGCAGCCTCTCGTCGTGACATTGGCAGGAAAACGGCGAATAAAGAACAAATGGCTATTGATCAGCCGACTGGATCTCTGCGATCCGTTCTCCTCGATGTACGGAGAGCGCTTGATGTCCCTTTTTGAAGTCCGTGGCTATGCAGACACATGAACACACACGCATACACACACACATATCTGCAAAAAGATTCCCCTCATGATGCACTCCGGCGCAGGCAAACACAACTGAAGCACTCACCTTAGTTTGGCGCTGCAATTGGAAAGCATCGGGGGGAAAAAAAGAGACCACTAGTGTGAATCTTGTTAGATCTCCCCCTCTCTTTCTCTCCCTCTCCTTCTTCTCACTCAGTGGCTGAGGCAAAAGAGAGGAGAGGAGAGAGGAGAAATGAAGACGTGATAGGAATGCAATCTCCCCCACTCTCCTCGCTCTCCGGCGACTCTTTCTCGTCTCCTTCTCTTTTTTTTTTCTCTCTCTCTAAGCAGTTTGCTTAAAATGCAAGCCCTCGACTTGTGCCCGTCCGCTTCCTCTCCTTCCTCCCCTCTCCTCCTCCACCTCCTCCTCCTTCTCCTCCGCCGCCGTTGCCGCCGCCCCCCGGGCGACCGCTCAACAGCAGTGTACAGCCGGGTGAGAGCGCTCCCCTCTCGGCTTCAGGACTGTGTGTCTGTCCGGTGCAGCAGCAGCAGCACCAACAGCAGCGGGAGTCTGTGGTGGATCATATCGACGGTTGGGTCAGCTGCTGATTTTCTTTCTTTCTTTCCCCCCCCTTTCTTTCTGTCTTTCTTTCTTTCCTCGGGTCCGTTTCCCTGTCGTGCGTCAGAGGAGTGAGGGACTGAGCCGGGGAGGAGGTGGAGGAGGAGGTGGTGGTGGAGAGGGGGGGAGCAAAAGGGGGTGAGAGACGCAGTGGAGAGAGATCCTGGCGGGAGAGAGAGAGAGAGAGAAGAGGAGGAGGGGAGGAAAAAGAGTGATGGGGACGGTTGCGCTATAGTTCTGGATGCTGTCGAGAGGAGGAGAGGAAGCGAAGTGAGGAGAGGAGAGGAGAGGAGAGGGTGAGGAGCGCTCTGGCTTTTCGCGGCGGGGACGCGCGTCAAGGAAGAAATAAATAAATAAAGTCAGAGTGAGAGGGAGAGAGCGCGCCGTGCGGGGCGGGTGAGACTGACAGACCTGTGGATGACAGTCGGGACGCAAGACGACTTTCTGCCTCTATCTTCATTTTTTTATTATTGAGATTCATCTAATAATGATGCTCAATGGGTCATTTTCTCGGAGTTGGCGGTCTGTAGCTCTCTCTTCTCTCTGCTGTGGAGACGAAGAGGGTGGCCGCGACTGTCTCCGGCAAGCTGGGGGAAGAGAGGCAGGGAAGTACGGAGCGCTTCGTCTTTCCTCTCCGTTTGCGTGCCTTCCCCCGCCTCGCCTCCAGCGGGCAACACAAGCCCGTGTTGTGAGCAGCAAGCCAGAGCTCACAAACACGACTGAAGCAACCATCACGATTTCCCAGCTCTTGCAGCTCTGCGAGGACGGGGCTGATTGCAGTGGAAAGTTGAAATCTCACTAGTGTCTCTGCTTACACACATTGGTACAATTGTGGCATTTTACAGTAAAACAATATCAGGCTGTAATAGCAACTGTTTCTACACTCTTGCACAGTAGGTCCATGAAAGAAGATACCTGATTTGTGCACACGAGCTAGTGTACAATAGAATATACCAATGGTTCCCAACCAGGGGTCACGATGCCCTCTATGGGTCGCTAAAACTTCACAGAGGTAAAGGTAAAGAATACGGAATTTGTTAAAAAAAAATGCAGACAGAGACTTGTTTAAAATGCTCCTACAGATGTCAGGGTACTGTTACTGTTGTGCATTACAGCCCTCCGGAGGGCCCCTAACCAACTAAAATCCACTGACCTTTAGGATTATTTCTAAAATTACCCTATTGTAGAATTACAGGAGTAAACCTTTATCCCATTTGTCACCCCTGTTGAGATTTACCACTTTGTATGTCATGGTCGGTTTAAAATAGGCTAAATGACTGAGCTCTTAGGAGATTCTCACTGTTACGGAATTTTCCGATCTTTGGGCAACAGGCTAAGGCCTTGGAGCCACTGAGAGACCTACACTAACTTTTAACAGACATACTGTCTCTCCTCCAAACAGTAGATGCAGCTGTCTTCTTTCATTTTCCTTGATCAAATCTTATTAAACCAGTTCCAGTTTAAGACATATTGGACTCCTGTGTACTTCCTTCTTCAGATGTATGGGCAAAGGATAAAATCCACAACACTCATCATGTGGGCATATAGGACATGGATGAATCTGCACTGTTGCTGTTGTTTTATTTTTGTGGAGGTCAGGAGACCTTTCTATTAATATTTTCGGCTCATTCCTGATTTTTTTTTTTTTTTTTTTTTTTTTTTTTTGGCAGTTCAGTGCAGAATCAGTAACAATGTGCACCAGATAATGTCCTTTATTAAAATAACTCTTCATACACCACAAGACAAAAAATTGAAATGAATGACTAAATAGCCCATGTACACCAGTTCACACACACACACACACACACACACACACACACACACACACACACACAAGCACAAGCACAAGCAGTGGATGGGAGGTTAGAGAGGAGTATTTGGGAGCAGCTGGTGGTCTGTAAAACTGCCATTCTTCTTTATGAAAAGCCATCATTCACTCCTTCAGCCTGTCAGCTAATGTCAGACAGACTGACATGAGGCCAACACAAGCCTTCATTCAGCTCACAGGACATGGATTGGCTGGAGGTTGTCCCAGTGAAGCAGCAGTAACCTTAAGATTACAGATCAGGGCTAATGAGATCACCAGTTAGAATTTCTGCTTTGACTGACACAGCAAAAAAACGGACTTTGATCTGTTTGGGCGTGGGTTTGACGAGTATCATGTCAGAACAAAAGCTCTCAAACGAAAGTCTTGGGAGTTTGTGATACAAAAGGTGTTAAAATAAAAGAAATATTAAGTCATGAGGAGTTTATTTGCATAATTTATATTAGAATAGTTTTATAGGGCTTTGAAGAACCAACATTATTTAACTACTCTTGGACTAATGTACTGAAAGTAATAAATAAATAAATTCACAATAGGTACCTGCATTTATCCATGTGTGCATGTGTTCACACACACACACACACACACACACACACACACACACACACACACACACACACACACACACACACAAGGAGTGATACTATGTAACACCAATGAAAAAAGAACTCCCTGCCAAGTCCAGTGAGGCCTGCGGCAGGACAAATCTTTCTTGAGTTATCAAAGTCATTTATGGATATGGAACTCGGCTGAGTCCAGTGATGCCTCCCATATGTGTCTACAATAAATGTTTCACAAGTTATGAAAGGGGGCGTCGCTAAAGTCTAGAGGGCAAGGCAAACTGTCACCAAAGAAAAATGAACTCTGCTTAGTTCAACAATGATTCCCTCAGGTGTGGTTAATGTATAGGGGCTGAGCCTACTCATATAATTGAAAAAGGAACTTTCTGTTGAAACCAGTGATGCCTTTCACAAAAGTCTGTGACAAACAGTTCATGAGTTCTGAGTTCCAACTGTCCGACCTATCAACTGACCAACTGATCAACTGACTGACCAAGGGAGTGACCTATAGAGCTGCTGGTTACACCTAAAGAACAAAACAATTTCTTCACTAGAAAAACAGCATTGGTCGACCTACAATGACTTGTCAATGACAGTAACATGAAACTTCTTGTGGTAGAGTGAATAATGACTCTGAAATGTTATAAGACCTCTAACGGAGCTGGTGATTGGACCTGCAAAGTGTGACATTGATACAAGAGTCTGCAGCTTCCATACCATCTGCTATAGTTCCAACAACCAGGAGTAGTTTCTTTTAACCATAACTGTAATCTTTTTACAACCTAAATCAAGTAGTTTGGTTGTCTAAACCCTGGCAAAGGCGATGGCAGAAAAAGCTTACATGGTATGTTTTTCTAACTGGAACATCTGCCATTCTGGATGATACTGAAAAGCTAAGCTGCAAGGTGCAAAATGAGAATAGACTCATACTGATTGATCTGGAAGGAAATTACTGTACAAATGATCTATTTTGTCATTTGGAGTGAAGGACTTTCAAGGAAAAAAGGAAAAAAATGAGACCTTCAATGAGAACTATTTAAAAAAAGATCCACCTGAGTCACAAAGGACAGAGAACTCTCATTCTTCCAGTCAGGCGTACAGTGGGTGCAAAGCCAGAAAGATGTTCAAATCAAGTAAAAAAAAAAAAAGCCTGTCGTTGAAAATAATATTGAAAAGGAAAAGAAAAGTGCAAAGAAAACCACATTCAAAATGTTTGACTGATCTGTCTGGACATTGTAATCGGCATTAAAGTCAACTCAGTCATCACTGACCTTTTAAAGTCACCGGTGGATGATGAAGGGACATCAGTGACAACTCTGTCATTATGGACAGCAAATAGCACTGCAACCAATAAGGAGGGAAATGGCTGCCAGTAGTGCTCAACTACAGCCACATCCTGAAATAAAAAGACACGTACATACAGCAGAGGGATGTCATTTGTTCACTCAAGCGTACAGTATGTGGTACAGCTACAAAACTCTATCCAAGATAAAAATGGCTAAGAGAACTGTAATTTTAAAGGCCAAATGAGTATTGTGATAATCACACATATTAAAGTTTAACTGAACATTGATGTTTTGTAAACTACGGCCTTCTAGCCAACGAAAAGGTTAAAGAGGGGAAAAAGTTTGGTCTCCAATAAAAACTTTTTTAGCTGTCACCTTTTGAAACTTTCCATTACCCCTTCTCCGCTTGTCATCAGGGGTTTCAGTGACATACCTCATGCCACCTGCCTAAGTCCTTTGTGGACCACAAGGGACGGTGGGAGGCACAGTCAAATAATTCCCCATCTATCAGTCTGTCTATCTATCTGTCTCTCCTCCTGTCAGTCTGCCTGACTGCTAGGGAGTCAATACGTCTGAATGCTGGTCTGCCTTTCTTGCTGTCCACTTACATCCCCGCCTGGCTGCCTGCCAACCGGACCAACCTGCCTGCCAGTCTCTCCACCTGATGGGCTGCCTGTTTTGCCGACTGGCTGCCTGTTTTCATGTTTGTCTGTCCCTGTGCCGCAGTACCTTCCTGCCTGTGCGCTCGTCAATGCGACCGCCTGTCTGACAGTTCCTTTACGTGGCCATAAGGATGTGAATTGGTCTTAGTTGTTTTTTATTCAACACAGACAAGCAAAAACAAATCCAATTATACAAAAGAAAATGATTTGAGATAGATAGATGATATGCTCAAAATCACACTGGTATATTTTGTACCTTTACTTGGTTGATGGTAGGGCTGGCTGATAAAGGGCGGTCAGAGGGGTCCAGACCTCTTCCTAGGAAAAACTTGAGTCGGCCCTCTAAATTGTATAATAAATAAATATGTAAATATAAAATATGTATAATTTTCAATGTTATTATATCATTTAAATGATCAGTATGAAGGATTTAGTGGCATCTAATGGTCAGGTTGCAGATTACAGCCAGCTGAATACCACATGAAACTATATTGGCAGTTTTCAAAGAATGCAAAAGAGCCAGTATTCAGGTTTTCTGTCCTATGCTACTTCAGAAAAATGTCCCTTTAACATGGCTGCCTCTGTGTCTGCGTCATATTCTGCCAATATAGCCACCTAAATCTTACACACTGGTCCTTTAAAATATTTGTTTGTTCAGTTCAGTTCAGTTTAGTTGGTAGTCGCTTCAGGTATTGTTCTCATTTCCCAGCAAAATTAAATATCAGCCCTTGATCACTAGAGGAATTTCTTTATTAGTTTGACATCTAGCTGTGCATCTCACCCCTTGTATTAGATCTGTCCACTCGCCCGTGAGCAAGGAACGACTGTCATGTTTTTTAATCAATAACACTGTAGTTTAGTCTGTACTTTGAAAAACGCTGCATGTTTTGTTGATGTCTGAGATCAAGAGATTTTATGGAAAGCCCGGAGAATATTTGCAGAACCCACTGGAAAGAAAAACCACAAATATCAAAACAAAATCACATGTTGTTTATCAATGCTTTAAAGAACAAAAGATTAAATTTAAAAGAAAGATTAATTAATAATACACATGGATTTAATCAAAGCAGCAGCATTGCAAAGAAAACTATTCTGAGTTTTTTATATTATAGTCACTGCATTCTAGTTTAATTATAAGTGGTGCTGACTGACAGCCGCAAGAAACTAAAGACAATGCAATGAAGGGCATTGTGTTGAAAATAAGGAAACTGCAGCGGCGTCCACTTTAAAAGTTTTCTTTGTAGCTCAGGGTCTGGCCTTGGAATTTCAATGTGTTTCCGGAGTGAGAGTCGAGCCTGGCCTGCGCTTTAACACCCAGTGGCTGGGGAAAAGTTTGACTTGGAAAACAGAACTGAAAAGATTCTTTGAGGAGATCGATTTATGTTTGTATTCAATTTGAACAATGCTTTCACCCCCTCCCAACTGAAGCCTAGAGAAAATTCTGCATGGAAATTAAGTTAAACCCCATGTGCTCCTTTTTAATAGCAACCCAAGTACTATAAGTTTCTATTGAATAGATAGATCCTTGCTGTATTTATACTGGGCCACAGAATAAGTTAAATGTCACACTGGGGTTTGCTTTGGTGATTTTTTCCTAAGTTTATGAACTCTGTGTGTGTGTGCGTGTGTGCGTGTGGGTGTGTGTGTGTGTGCGCGTGTGTGTGTTGGCTGCTGAGCAGCACTTTAATGTGGTCACGTCTGAGTGATTGGCCCAATAGTGCGAATGAAGTTCAGGACAAAAGAGCATCCAAATATAAAACGCAGACAAGTGCTCTCTCCCTCTCTCTCTCTCTCTCACTCACTCACTCACACTCACACACACACACACACACACACACACACACACACACACACACACACACACACACACACACACACACACACCCTGTCTGACATTGAGATGGACAAAGTCAGCGTAGGAGTCATTGTCTCATGAGAACATTGCATTGTAAGGCCTCATAGTGTCTCTGTTTTGACCTCAGGTACCATCATTGAGCGTCCCGTCATAAAACTCAGGAACAATATTGTCACTCTTGCTGACATTTCTGACACTGTTAAAGTGTCCAACAAGAGAACAGGAGAAGAGTACCTATGGTAATGTGGTGTTTTTCGTTAGCGGCTTGCATAATTAGAGAATTAAATATAGTGATTTAATGGGGCACACTCTGTCCTACCTGCCCCTGTCACTGCATTCCATCTGTCTCTGCCTCTGCATCTTCGGTGTCCCTAGATACACTGAATGTACAAGACTTTGCCTCTGTACACGCACACACACGCACACGCACACACACACGCACACACACACACACACACACACACACACACACACACACACACACCTACAGACTGTTTAAATAGCTCTTTTGCACAGGTCGCACCAAAAGTTCCAACGAGGACTAGTTCCTGGAACACGTTCAGGAAATTAAAAAGCTGATGAATGTGATTCCATAGTGTGAACACCTTTTTTCATGTTATGTTTGATATTTGTATCACAACATAAGCCTTGAAAACACAACCCCAAGTGCGAGTGTATTAAAATAGCATTGCGAAAGCCTACACACTAGACAGCATATGTACCAAACAGGTTTATTTTTTAAAATATATAAATACATTTTCTTATCTGTGTTCATTAAGAATTGTAGAAACCCACTTCTCTGAAGAAAAGAGATTCAGCAATGCAAACAGGGAGGAGATACATGATTGCTAATTTATTGGCCAGTTTAAGTGAGTCCAGTGCAACACACAGGGCTCACAAAACTCTGATTAAACTGTCAAACTACATTTAACCTAATGCACTGATTGCCTTGTTCGGTTGTTCTGAAGTTTCTCTTGCACTGAAACTCATCTTTCAATCCATCTCAAAGTATCTGTATTTAACAACTGCAGAATGAGACTATCAACGACTATTAATGAGACAATCAACTATCTTTCTCCAGAAACTAAAGCCCACCTTTAAGAAAATTTGGTTAAAGAAACCCTTGATCACACGTGTTTGATGGGAGGCAAAGTCTGGTTTCTTGCATGAAAGTTAGGCCAATTTAACACCGATATATCTCTTGCTACATGAAGAGCAAGCTGCTTCATGCACTTGCACGAAAACTGGGCATGCGGCAGAAATCGTGAGCTGCAGAATCATCAAATATGGACATAATTCTTGGGAGTAGCGGGCTGTTAGAGGTCTAACCACTAACATTTACTAATTTACCTTACATTGTGCTTTTCCACTGTGCATCGGATAACAAGATCAAGGATCTATTCCACAATGTACCCCAATATCCCCTGAATTTTGTTTAACAGACACTTCAATTAAATAACCACAGTCACACCAAAACATCTTACACTAACCTGTAACAACCCCGAACCAGACCACTGACCTCAAGAGACAGCTACCACTGATTATTGCATTTCTGTGTGTGCATGTGTGCATTTGTGTGTCTGGGTATGCGCCTTCCATGCACGCGTGTTTTGTTTATCTTCTAGCAGTCATGCTGGATGAGTTTTTGAGCCCGTGGCCAGATGGTGTCCTCGCCAAAAGCCTGTGTGGCGTGGCACACTCTCTCTTTCTTTCTCTCTCTCTTTGTCTTACACGCACATACACAAATGCACACACACACACACACACACACACACACACACACACACACACACACACACACACACATAGAGTTAACCATCCTATCCACTATCTCTCTCGGCTTGCTGTAGCCCCAAACTGTCGGAGCAAAAATACAACACGTCTGCTGAGAGACCTAATTCTCACACACTGCTCTCCCTGGAGAGCTAAAGAGAGAGTGTGTGAGAGAGCGAGAGAGAGATAGAGGGAGAGAGAGAACATTAGTTGCTGCCTCAACGAGTTTTTTGGGGTAAATTACAATGGCAAAAGGAGAAAGAGAATGATGGAGAGAGGTCTAGTGAGGATGGGGTGAAATCAGAAAAAAAAACACATGCACACGCACACACAGCCAGGAAAGAGGAGACTAATGGTTTAGAATTTAGCATTGTAAGCGTAAATGCCAAACACCTCATCAATGTTGGATTCCAACTCAGCTTTTGTCTATGAAAAGAAAGCAAAGGGAAATGAGACAATCAGGGGAAAAGATGTGGGGGAGAGGGTGAAAACTTGTTGGAGCCTCTCGGGAGCCGGAATTGGAATTCATAAGAGCTACTATTTCGACTTTATCTCTCTCTTGTCTTTCTTCTTTCATTCATTTTCATTAGCCTTGAATGTCTTTCCCTAGAGTTCCGCATCGCAGATGGAAGGCAAGGCAAGACGAAGTGGGAAGCACTAACAGGCTGCAGACTCAAAGATTCAAAACTATATGTGCTTTTAAGTCAAAATCATTCAGTTAGCTGTCTGGATGGCCCACAGACAGTAGAATATAAGTGGAAGGAGATCAGGGTCTGACAAATGAAGCCAACACCCTGTATTCTCTCTAATGGCCAGTGGGTGGCGCCTCTACTGGTTGCAAAAAGAAAATCAATTTTGTGGAGTCTTATGAGAAAATGACTCTACTCCTCACTTCATTTATTACCTCAGTAAACAGTTTCCTAATGAGTGTGTGGTTTCAAGTGTTTTTATATAAAGTATGATGTTCATTTGATAAATTATGGTCCTATTTAAAGTGAAATAGATGATAAAGCAGAGCGTGCTTTAGGGCAGGGATGTGATTGAGAAGTCTAGTCTTTCCAGTGCAACACACAGGAGCCCACGAAACTGAAATCAAACTGTCACGCTAGACTGAACCCGATGCACTGATTGCCTTGTTTGGTTGTTCTGAAGCTTCTCTTGCACTGCTCTATGCTGTACAGCAGGCCCTTATGTTCAGTATGTTAATAGCAAAGAAGATGATTCTTAAGGCATGGAAAGCTGCTCGAGCTTCTTGTTTCTCCAGATGGCTTAGAGAAGTGGTTTCGGGGATACAGCCTGAGATGCTTGGGAGCAACACACGTCTGTCATGAAAAATTTGAGAGCACATGTGGCCCAATTTTCAGACATCTTAATCTGCCCAACTGTTAGTTAGCTGGTAGTCTGGCTCTTTATGATTGCTGTTTTTTTCCTTTTCTTTTATGCCTGTCTTTGAAAGTGGAGTACATGTTTGTTTGAAAATGGCATTCTTTTATGTTTGTGTGACAAAAAAACTTGTTTACTCAAAATGGGTCAAGATTCTGTTATTGCATTGCCTATTTCTTGCTTAAAATTTTCAGAGACGTGATTTATTGTACTGTTTATATTATAGTAGCTTAAATACAAGAAAGATAATGAAATGTGCCATTTTGTTTCTCATCTCCAAAGGAGCCTCCGGAAACTCAAATTAAACTGCAAACATAGGCAGCACTGATCAAATATCCTTCAAGTTTCTGTTACGACATTGCAGATTTCTTCTTTAGAAACATATTTCAGTGTACTATTTAGTTGTAATACAAGTAAGATGGTGACCAGGAAAGCCCTGTTATTTCCCACCACGCTCTTGTCAGTACTGCGCAAGCTCTTGTTGCAAAAAAAACAAGATGGGAACTCCCATAAAGCCAATCACGATGGCTCTGCCCACTTATTCTACTGTCTATGGGATGGCTGAACTGCCTACAGATTCTGTTCCATAATCAAAGAGTGACTGGTTTGGTACACCAGCAGTGCGTTGCTGGTGTACCAAACAACTTCCCACAACTGTGAAAAGAAAATTATGACTGTCAGTTTTATGCCTGAAGCTTATATGTAAATCTATAGTTGTAAATTTTTGCCTCTTTCCACTGTGCATCAAGATCGTATGAATGTAATATCATGTGATGCTCACAGGAGAAGGGATATTGTAGGCTGGTAGCGAGACAGCCTCTAAGCTGTGGATTGCAAGTACTCTGGTGGTCTCTGTATAAATATGGATTAAACTGGCCTAAATCCAGATGAATCAGAGCTACAGCAGCCATTTTGGGGTGTCACGATTTCAAAGAACATGCTGGTAATTCTCTTTTGTACTTTCTTTTGGTGACACATTTACACACGATGATCAGATTGTTGGTGTCAGAAGACAATGTGAGGCAGTGACATTGCTCGCTGTTTTTCTCTCTGTGAGTGCCTCTCTGACACGTTTTCCCCTGCATCCCAGTTTTTGACAGAGGGAATGAACCCAGAAACAAGAAGAACTGGGTCATCTGCCTGACATCTATGTGACAAGATTAGCTCTGGGTTTTGGACAGTTTTTTTTTTTTTTTTTTTTTTTTTTTGTCAGTTTGACCGAGATAGAGAGGCTACACTGATAGAGATGTAAGCTGTCACAGCTAGATAATCATAAACCAAATAAATGTCTGAGGTACCATTTGAAACTCATGACAGATAACAGTTTTCAACCCCTATCAGATGTGTCTGAAACATGCACCATGATAGCCCCTCGAGTCCCATCTCATTTTGAATGAGTGCCACCTGGCTGTTAAGTGTCAAAATGGTGCAAAAATAAGCATAACAATTCTCTCAAGGGTTTTGTGGTCAAAAAGCTGACCTATTATCCCAAATTTTTAGTTCACTTTCACTTTGTTTTTTTGGACTATCAAGAGCCTGAGCAGAGTTGCATGCATCACCCTACATAGCTTTGCAGGACACACTGCTTGGTCATTGTGCTGCAGGCGTAAAGTCTAACCACCATTATTAAAGTTGCAAGGTGATGAGGTGAGTCATACATTATTTTTAGTTTTCATGACCATAGGGATGATATGTAAAAATCTGAATAATGAACTAATTCTGAGGAATTCATTTGAAATATATTATCTATATTTTTGCTGAATATAGTATTGATTTGGGATCATCTGTAGGAGGTTTTTAACCAAATAAAAACTCTCTAAAAGCTCCTAAAACAGCTCCTTTACTTTCCAAGTTGCAGCTGTGGTGCAATAAATGTAACTGTTGGGCGACAGGGGAGGCATGTTAGTGCTGCATGACACACCAAATATATTTTTATAAATCTTAAATCAGTAGAAACAATATTTGGTTGAATGTACACTGTGACAGAACATGTCCTCACACCTACATAATAGAATGAGTTGACTGCCAATTACTCCAAAATGCAATATATTACCGTCAGTGATGGGCTTACCGAATCTTAACTATGTTATGAATATCATGTGACCTAACTCACGTGACTTTAAATATGTGGGTTTGTGTTGAAAAACGGTCACAGTTTGGTGAAGTTTAGCCATAAAAAAACTTCTTAGGTAGGTTAAGGCAGTAAAACTACTTTGTTGCAAAAAGATCATGTTTGGGTTAAAACAACTATGTTATGTGTGTGACGTGATGGACGCAATGGAAGTAACAAAACTTTGAAACTTTAAATAACACCATGTTTACGTTTTGTTTCACTGTTTTTGACTGAAATTCCCGTGTTTGTTTGAGCCATCCGTCCAGTCTACCTCTTTCATATATGATGTTTCTCTTTATACATCTCACATCATACTCAGACAATTGTCAGACATTTTTCTGGTGAGGATGAGCTGACCTTAGAAATTGAAATTGACCTTAGAATTAAACTGTCATTACAAATGATTAATTCTTAGATACAAGCTATTATGCCCACCAAGCAAATAATTATTATACAGTAGGCATATCTGACTGTATAATAATGGCTGGCGTACCTTGTCTGCAATATAAAGGTAAAGTAAAGACCAACTTTAGTGTGATCATATAGAGAACAATTATACAGTCATATTCATTCTTTGCATTGTATACATGTTTTTTTGATGGTGGGAGACCCTGGAACACTTGGAAGAAAGCCACACATCATACAAACTCCATGCAGTTTGCGTTTGAATTGCAAACCCTTAGTGAAAGTATAAAGAACTTTCCCACTGTGCTACCCATGTCTTAAAATCTTGCGGATGCATTTACCCTTTGTGACAAAGAAAGATGTGAAAAACAGATGTAAGGCAGTGCCATTGTTTCTCTCTCTCTGAGCCCCTCCCTGACATGTTTTTCCCTGTATCCCAATTTCTGACAGAGGAAATGAACCCAGATTCAGGAAGAACTGGGTCAACTCTGTGACCTCTATGTGGCAAGAGTAGTTCTGGGCTTTGGCCAGTTTTTGAATGTTTGACCGAGTTAAAGAGGACATGGTGAAAGTGGGAGCCATACACACTGTTGTTAGGTCTACCAGCAGCATTACAGGGCCAGTGGACAACTAGATGCAGCAGAGCAGAGACGCACAAACTTAAAGTTAGTCTGAGATGTTTTTAAGGGGCTAATTAGGCTAGGCCGTATGGCCTGAAATTTATATCAGGGTAAAATCTGAAGTACAGACCGTACAGTATATAATATAAATGCTTCTGATGGCACCTCTATGAAGCTCTTCTGACGCACTTCTATGGCAACTATGACAGCTATTACTGCACTTTTAACTGTATAGCTAAGTATTTTAACAACATGTAATTTGCAAAACTGGAAAAATAGAAAAAAATATCTTATCTCAAATATATTAATTACTACCAACCTGTGTATCCTCTGTCATCTGACATAATATGTGGATTACTGATTTCTGTTCTTTGGGGTAACTGTCTTCATGGTTTGATGTGGATGCCCTTCCAGTGGAGACAATGTGATAAAGTGCCCTCTAGAGTGGAGAATTCACAATGCAGTGCCATATAAGCTGCTCTACATGCTAAAAAAATGTTGTCCTCTATGTGCCTTTATATTGTTAAATAGTTATTGGTTTCCTGTATGTTTTTAGTACAAAAGTTTATTAGTTATTGTAGTTTCGCTGAGCTGGTGCCTCACTGCGTACAGCTGCCGTTTTATCTCTTTTCACCCTTGCCCCAGAGGCAACCTGAGTCCACGACTGTTCCTGATTGAATACATGAATAAATTTAACAGGAAGGTCAACTACAAAATGGGCACAGATGTTAGCCTTCATTTTATTGTTAAGGCTAACTTGCCCCTTGTATTACCCTTTATGGTGTATCACTCATCTATAACTGTCACATTAATACAAAACAAACCATGTTATGGAGTAATCTAATCAAGACAAAATAAAGATTGGAAAACACTGCCCATCATCATTCATTTGTGTTTTCCATTCAGAAGACAATAAAGAAACTAAAGGGGAAATAACTAACATTACTCGCTTCTTGGTGAAGTAGGTCTTCATTTGGTAGGGCAGTCACATTCTCTTAGGGGCTGTAAGTGACTCCTTTGATGAACTGGGGTTGGATATGATTGGACACCGTAATCAGGACACGCATGTAGCAGCAAGCAGTCTTTGTTCATCAGTAACTCTACCACACGATTATACACTCAGTGACCTCTTTATGAGGTACACCTAGTTAATATAAATGGAGTCTAATGCAACACTTCTGCAATAATAAGGCTGCAGCCTGTGATGCTGTTGAATTGTATTGTGTTATACTGACAGGTGACTGTATAATTTTGTTCACAGATGAATAACAAACTCTTCACTGTGTGCAGTGCAATACAGACCACAAAAGCAAAATCTTCCAGAAAGGGTTAAGGTTTAATTTTGTTGAAACTGTTTTAGACAGGTACAGAAAAAAAGGCCAAACTTTCATGAGTGGAGGATTTAGAGCAGGGCTGTTATATCAGACTGCTTCAGTTTTAGCTAGGTGTGCCTAATCCACTGGCAACTGAGTGTAATCTATTAGAAGATTCATGGCCAGGTGTAGGGCAGAGGCTGAAAAAGCTCCCGTAACCATCTTTGGCCTTTGCTGCTACCAGTCTGTCCCGCCATCTGGCCAATGGGTGGTGAAGTTGAAAGGGCGATCATGCGGATCATTCAATTGGTGCCAATAAAGCATTGGTGGCCTTGATTCTACTTTGTGTGAATGTGGAAGCAGAAAGAAGTGTCAGCTGACAGATGTCTATTTGTCAGTCTGTGGGATAAGTTGGATGGCCTATTAGAAGGAGGAGCAGTACAGCCATGTGGATGCACTCCCGCCTCACCATGGATAGGGTTGGTGAGGTTAGACAGGAGGCCAGTCTAGTCATCTGTATGAAAATGGTGGGATTCACTCTCCCCTGAGCTGCCGACGCATAGACCACATAGTCAGGTAATCGTAACTGAACAGTCAGTCATCAGAAGAAGAAGGCCTATGGAAAATAAAGGTAAGTCAGACCTGTTTAGAATATTTTAATATACAATATTACACTACTGGAAATAAGAGTTCCTAAAAGGTTTTTCCCTAAAGGGCTGAGGTTCTACCCAGAAGCTTCTAAAGAACCTTTTTTTCTAGAAATGATTCATCAAGGGCTAATGTAAGACTAAAGGGACCATTTTCATTTAAAGAACCCCTTTCAACGATCTCTTTTGTCAAGGATTCATTAAGGGTACTTAGTGTTATAATATAAAACGGTTCTTTGTAGAACCCCCTGTGTGTTCTAGATAAAGCCCTTGGAACACTTGGAAAATAGACAGGTTCTTCTTAGCACCCCTAAAAAGTGGAAGTTCTCGATTGACCCTCCGAGAGGGTTCTGGGGGGAGCCATTATACCATAGGAGGGTTCTCTATAGAACCTCTCACAGGGGGTTGTGAGTAAAACCTTTCACAGATGGTTCTAGGTTTAACCCTTTATGTTGGAGTCTAGGTAGAACAAGGGATTTCAAGTGTGACCTTTGTGAACAGTTCTACCAGTTCTCCCATGGGGACAAAATGAAGGTGGTTCTTCTAGAATCTATTCAGCTGTTCTAGTGAGCATCTTTAAGATGTTGTATGCATGTATGTACGTATACTGACAAAGTGAAATTGCTTGACTAGTTTGAACTGAGTTGATGAAAGCCAAACTATTTCAAAATTTGAATTTTCACAGCAGGAATTATATTTGGATCACGTATTGTGCCTTTAAGGTTAAGGAAGGACACAATAACAATAATTTGCCTGTAAATAAAATTGCAAAAGGTCAAACATGAAGAATCAAAGACATCAGCTGTTGCCGGGATCTTTGTTGTGATGTCTACACTGTCACTCTGTTGTAGCATATCGAATTACAAAGACTTTCTGCTTTTATGCACTGAGAAGATTAAGCGCTTCAAGTGACATGCAAGGGCAGATGTATGTCAGTGTTCGTACTGCAATTCAATGTGTGTCTGAGTGGAAATGCTTATGTTTGTGGGTGTTTTTTTGTTGTTGTTGTACGCACTTATGCAGCATATTTATGCCAGTGAATCTACAGGCAGCTGTGCATACAATGTGGGCTCTTGAGAAAGATAATGCATTTGTCTGTGACCGTGTGTGTGTGCCCACATTTGTATGTACATATGTGTGTGCATTGCCCTCTACATGACAAAGCGGATGAAAATACACTGCACTTCAATCACGAAAACAACTTGGTGTAATACATGTACAAGGAGGCATGCTGCTTTGAAAGAATATAAATACAATTTGACAGACAACATAAGGGTTGATTGTATTCACCCAATCAATGTTATATATGAAGATATATTGGAAATTGTTTGATGTTTACTGGCCATGGATTGCTCAAGGGTATTAATAATTTTATACATGTGATACCAG
The DNA here is from genome assembly GCF_056507025.1 of Lutjanus erythropterus. Taxonomy (NCBI): domain Eukaryota; kingdom Metazoa; phylum Chordata; class Actinopteri; order Lutjaniformes; family Lutjanidae; genus Lutjanus; species Lutjanus erythropterus. The sequence continues at coordinate 21,658,931 of NC_139320.1, forward strand.
TACACGTGTACTAGTCCTCTATAGATTAGAGCTTAAGAATAATAAAAAGTAAAGGCCATGTTTATTGTGATCATACAATCATACAGAGTACAATTACACTGTCAAATTCATTCTCCGCATTTGACCCGTCCCAGTATTAGGAGCAGTGGGCAGCTACTGTGCTACAGTGCACTTTGGTCAGGGATACTGACATGAGAACTGACCTTTAAAAGTTTTAGATTTTTTTTTTTTTTTGCTAAGAGGGTTGCTAAAGGGGTTTCCATTTGAAAGACCCAGAAAAGAACGCTGATGGAGTTTCCCTTTAATGACTGAGATAGTTTTGGACTCTGTGGCTGTGGTGTCAATAAAGTGGGTTCATCTGAGAGCTGTCAGATATCCCGCTGAGGTTAGTGATGTCTATTTTGTGTTTAGACTGGCCTCACAGGTCATAAAAATATTAAACCAAGTGTTCGACGTTCACAAAAACTGCAGTGAAGCTTTTCTAGTCACCAGCCATTAGTTCTGCCAGCCTTTAGCCATTTTTTGGTGTCCACATGGTGGCTGTCAGTGGCCTAAAACTAGATCTGGCTCAGTAACACCAAGAATACTGCCGAACTGTAGATTAGTTGCTCATCGTCAACAATCCATGTACAGGAGTTTCATTTGAGTTAAGCTAGTACAACTGAGCCTAACAGAGCAGAGTGCAGAGATGAGCTGGTGTGGCTCAGACCCTTCCTGCTGCAATAATATCCTTCAACTCAGCACAAAACTTAATTGTGCCCACAGTGATTTACTCCACATTGGATTTCTGACTGACGGCTGGCTGATCAATGCGCCTTTTCTTTAATAGTCCGACTCCGGAGTTGTTTCCCCTCTGACAGCTCCCCTGTAATTAATTCTGCTGATGATTCCGTATCTGTATTAAGCATAGGAACATGTTAAAGATTTTTTAAATATGTCCCTAGTCAATATGATAACCACCAAAATTCCAATACCCTCAAGACCTGCCACAGAGTAAGTCGTACCCCTGCTGCAACAGCGTCACCAATCACAAAAATGACATTTCCTGAAGCGATTAAATTATTCATTTTCATCTGTATTATGAAATACAGCTTTACAAAATACCAAATTACTACATTCAGTTTAATGGGTTTATTAATTTTACCATTGCTTAATTTTCTTGCAGTTCAATAAGGTCAAATACATTTTCAAATTTGTCAATAAACTGAAGGCTACTATAATTTAAAGGGTGACGCAGGCCCTTCATTAAACAATCAGTACATGTAAATAACATTATCATCGAAAAAGAATAACATTAACTTAAAGTTAAAACCAATGTTGTATAATAATGTTTTAGTTACACTACTGAGAATAAATAGGCACAGGGCTCACACACAACACACACTCATACACCACTTACAAGTGCTACACAGGCTCTGGATGAAGAACATTAAGTATAAGTTAAAAACAAATTTTGGATTGTAATGTGTTGTTTTACTCTACTGGAAATGAAGAAACATACCACCCTCTCTCTCACACATACACACAATAGGCACACATGCTATAGACTTCCATGCTACACAGTCTGCACACTGCACATCAGCACTTAATGCACATTTTTGTTTTGCACACTTGCAATTCTTTCTCTTCTAATTCGGCATGTATTCAGTGTTTGTTGGTCTTGTGATGTGCTCACTGCTTGCCAAGATGAACAATCACAGCGCTGTTGATTCTTGTAACCATGCAGCTCTGGTACAGGACCCACACGTTTATTGCAGTCATGCCCAATGTAGAAGACCACGACTTGCCATCTTATTGCGAGTATTGCGTTTCCAGCTTGTCCAACATGTCAACTCCCACCTTCATCCTGTTGTAATATTGAACTGTCTCTGGCTTCTTTTTTTGTATCTTTGGGTATCTCCACCAATTTGTGCATGGTAATGAGGATGCACATAATCTTCTTTTCCTTTCTCAAACACTGAGCTTTGCCCTGTCACTCTGCACTACTTTTGTATTGTGCATCCAGCTTTCTGGTGCACAGAAAGAGGGAGTGACCATTTATTTTGTTGATGGTGCCCATTAAGTGCACACCAAGCTGATGTTTTTGGCGAGTAATTTGTAACAGGGTTGAGTGACATAAAAAAAAAAGTTATTGGTTGTTCATTTCTCACCTTGGCCAAAAAAAAGCTTCCCTTCGTTTCAGAACTACGCTCTAACCTTGGCTCTCTGTTGCAGTGGTGACTTGTATCCTTCCTCAGATAGGGATATTCATTGAGCAGGTACATCATCTCCACATCAGCAGGAAACCAAAACTGCTGAATTTAAAGGAGCAGCGAAACTTTGTGGGGTGGTTGAGCTGACATTCAGCATAAATGTTTACAACTAGTTTAGCTAAAAGATGTAAAATGGGATAGGTCTAACTAGAAGAATGGGTTTTGCTACACTATATGTATACTGGTCATATATGCTCCCATAGCGTTTGCTGCAGAGATATACAAGGTGGTCCCTCTGAGGGTATGTCATTATAGGGTGTATTCGCATAATGTTAGCTAAGCTATGTTGTCACTTGTGAATATGTATGATTCATATATAGGCTGTTGGCAGCTGAAACGTAGATATCGTAAGATGAAACATGGCCTACCTTTCAACCAAGGCCTTTTTCAGGATGTTGGCTCCTCATCCTCAGATGCAGATTCTTCATCAGGTGAAAATGACGGGTCATTGATCTCCTCCATCTCTCCCCCATCCGATTCCCTGTTACTCATGCCCTGGAGCATTGCCAGAACTTCTTGGGCATTCATCCGTCTTCTGCTTCAATTCATGTTTTAATTTATTCAAATCTCGAAGGCCTATCTAAGTATCTTGCTCAAGGTATGACTGCTTATCAAAAGATGTTGAAACAATGGGAACTGTGAAGCAACTGAATGTTGCATGAATGCTACACCCTAGCTAATACAGCAGTTTCTACAAAGGGTATAAATGAATCCATTGTGGTTCGAAGTTAAATTGATAATATTTTTCTTTTCCTACAGCCCCCTTAATGCAGTAGATGAAGACAAAATTTTAGGAAATGTCACACTCAGAAATGTACTGGTTTCATTTAACAGTGCATTTAAAAAGTGAGTGGGGTAAAAATGACCCCCTTGCTTAGTTGGCAATGCAATCAATAGTAGCTGGAAAACCATGCATTATGGAAACTATCGATGCTGCTGGAATGTGTTTTGCACCTATAAGATATTGCCTGGCTTTAGGACCCAACTGTGTAATGGATGTTTTGCAGCAACTCCAAACATTTTACAACCAAAGGTCTCTGATGTGCTTGAATCAATTTACTTTGTTGTAGTCATAAGGAGGAGTAAAGAAAGTAAACTTTTAAAAGTAAACAAAGTAGACAGAGATAGACGAGGTAGACAAGTTGTGGATGCCTTCACATCCACTGATATTTTTCTCATGTCCTATCTCAAAAAAATATCACTGTAGATACACTGACAATTGCACTAGTAGAGGACATTTTTCAGCTTAAAGTATTCAAATATCTTTTGTAGTCTCTGTTAGAAGGATACACACACAGTACAGTCACACTTTTAACTGATTTAATGAAAGTAAAATGTTGGGGTGAACCCTGCCCTCACCGCTCTCTCACACACAGTGAGTGTCTGAGCAATGCCCAGAGTAACAACTTCACACTACGAGGTGCCAAATCTTGTCTCTCTCTCCCTCTCTCTTCTTGCTTTGTGTTGGCTTTATTTACCGTATGTATATCAGTTTCAACACTCTTTTGTTCCTGTTTTCTTGTCATTGTTCATCAGTGATTTTCAAAGTAGGGGCAGAGGCAAATTAAAGATGAGGGAAATTAAAAAAAAAAAAAAAAGAAGACGAAGAACATCAAGAAGGTTTGCTGTAATACTGTCAATAGGATTTTAAAGGGAGAGTTTACTTCCAAACCAAAAAAAACATATTTCCTCTGGCCTGCGCTGTAGGTAGCAACTGTTCTCTTTCTGCAGTAGAATCTATCAGAACTTACTTAAGAATCTACTGGAACTAGTTTATTTTCAACTGGAAATCAAATAGTTCCTACATGGGGCTGGAAAGAGACGTTGGTTTTGAATTTTTCAAATGTATTTTTGTTGGTGCTCTGAGCACCGGAAGCTGAGTGCCATTTAGTCCCATAATATTGGAGAGAAGGTAGATATGATATCTCCAAAACTCTGCAACTCACACACACACACACACACACACACACAAAAAAAAAAAAAACAAAAAAACACTGTAGATGGATAAATAACACTACAGGCCAACAGAAAAATATGGATTTTTGATTTTGGGGTGAACTGTCTCTTTACACCTTACACAGTATTGAGTATTGTTGCTGACCATATCCATCCCTTTATGGCCACAGTGTATCCATCTTCTGATGGCTACTTCCAGCAGGATAACACGCCATGTCACAAAGCTCAAATCATCTCAAACTGGTTTCTTGAACATGACAACAAGTTCACTGTACTCCAATGGCCTCCACAGTCACCAGATCTCAATCCAATAGAGCACCTTTGGGATGTGGTGGAACGGGAGAGCATCGTGGATGTGCAGCCGAGAAATCTGTAGCAACTGTGTGATGCTATCATGTCAATATGGACCAGAACCTGAAATTATGCCACAAAGAATTAAGGCAGTTCTGATGGCAAAAGGGATCTAAACCAGTACTAGCAAGGTGGCTGGTGAGTGTGTATTAATAGTGGATGGTGGATGTTGGATGCCTCCATGCTGGCAACAGCCGTGGCCAGAGGCCTTATGGCTTCCGACTGTCCCATTCAGTCCACTTGGACTCAAAGGTAAACTGACTAAATTTTGGTGGTCAAAGTTCAAGGTCACTGAGACCTCACGTCTGTCTCATTCTTGAGAATGCGATATCTCAACAACTCCAAGAGGGAATGTCATTACATCGGGCAAAAATGTCCACTTGGACTCAAGGATTAAGCGATTAGATTGTGGTGGTCAAAGGTAACTGTGACCTTGCTTGCTTGTATTAAAGCGGGAACAGCACTTTCTACAGGACAGCACACCAAGTTTCAAACACACTATTTGCTTGTTAGACTTTTATCTGTGCATTGTTGTTGCAATAAGAATAAGTATTTAAAGTCAGACATAACTGACAATATTGGCGGGTGAAATGACAGAATGCACAGTTCTCAACTTTTTCTGTAGTTTTGTACTGTCTGCTCTGAAGCCACAAGAAATAAGCTGTCCCATTACCTTGATACAGTCTGGCCTCTGAACTGCTGCGTTCCAAGCTAGAAGTGCCAGATGTCTCGTTGTCAATATCTAATTTAGTAATCTGGAAACAAGAGACTCATAATGTCCTTGGCATAGCAGCCTATAGGGGACTTTGGCTGATAAGTGGTGATATATGATACTCACCCCAGATTTTAGTGAAGAACTTGCATCCTGGATCAGTAATGTTGAATAATGTGGGGTGAAGCTTTAATAAGACTGGCTTTGACAAGGATCAGGATATGGTGCAGTTACACCATTCATTGTGGAGAATCTTTGTGAATTTGGCCTGAAGAATCCATTGCAGCGTTTGGTTCCCTGTCAGTATTATACTTACTACAGTCATGAGAGCCAGTAATTGCTTTTCCATTCCAAGCACTCTTCCAGCTCTTGCACTCTTGAACACAAGGCTAAAAACCCAATCTCCGGGGACTACGAAAGTAAATGGCAATTTGAGCCCCAGCACTTTGCCAGTAGATTGTGTGGATTATCGTGTTCTTTCTTTGCTATGTTGCAGTTCTGTATGAGCCAAACAGACAGAGAGATGGCCAGAAATGTGGACAAACTGACTGACAGACAAGATGACAGACTGACATAGTTGCTGGCATTCTGGCGATGATGTGGATGAAACTCTGTCCAGCTGGTTGGATGAATTGATGGCTGAGGAAAGAGGCCTGGCTGATATGTAAAAGAAAGATTATGCACAACAGAAATACACTAATATGTTAACGGCTATGTTGATGATGACTACTACAATCAACAGCAGCAGAAATTACTATAAATTAGTAATGTACTAATTTTTTGCCAGTCAGCTGACTGAGGTTAGTAACTAGGCAACTGACTGACAAGAGACAGAGTTATAAAAGTGACATGGCAGAAAAATAAGAGAAATGAGAGCACAAACTCTTCATGTCTCCAGCTCTGATTGGCTGAACAGCTTCAGGCTCCTTTCTGCACAATGTCACCTAACTATCACATATATTTATCACACACACACACACACACTCACAAAACCACACACCTTTTCCCATAGATGAAAATTAAGGACGCATATTTTAGGAAGCAAAGTAGAGAACATCAGCACTTTTGTCTTAGTATAATTGCCCCCATTGAGTCAATCTTTTTTTTATTTCGCCCATAAACACTTTACAGTACATTCAATCTCTCCAGCTAACCACCCTTTGCCCTGATCATATTTTTTTGTCTTTTCTGGTCACACTCATGTACTCATACTCAGAGTTTTTCTATAGGCCAAGCACATTGACAGAATACACCACTAACGTACAATGTCCTTCAGCATTGCTGTGGTGGGACTGAACTTCTCTCACAGTACCACTTCACAGTACAATGACCCTCACAAAAGAATTTTAAATGATTTACAATTAGACTATTAACTAGATTGAAACAACTTTATTTAATATATATTTTTTAATGAGCTGTTACAACACATTTGATAAAAAGGCAATTGTGACTTCTTGCTTGCTAAGTAGTGAACACACATTTATCTGTACTGTTAAGCCTCAGATGTCATCGCTTTCTTGGCTCATTTTGTTTTCTCCATCTGCAGCTTTTATACCTGTCAGCTTCATCAGATATTTGTAAATAAGTTACAAGCATTTAACCACCATTAACATATTTTAGCAGTCAAGAAGTTCAATTTGGCATATTTAGTTATATAAAAGTGATGTCTGCACAGATGTTGGTAACTTTACATCATGCAGCATCCAACAGTCTTATTCTGTCGTTTTGTACTTTCTGTTCACTTTATCAGCCAAATATGAGTCAGAAATGGCTTAAACTGAGATTACAGACTTTCAAGTTTTAAGTCAACATAGTTACTTTTCATTTCAGTAAAGGGCTGACAGTGATTAGTTAGTAAATTAATATGCATCATAGCTCCTTTTGAAGTTAAGGTCCAGAATTTTTCTGGCATTTTACAAGGAGTCTATTAAATAAGGTGGGAATTAGACAAACTTTTATTGAAATATTGAAATATAATTGAGACAAGTTTTTGATATGTATTTTAAATAAATTAACTGTGATATAATTAAATAAAAAAACTTTTGAAAGAGCAATTGAAAAAATGATTCATATATAATCAATACATATATCATTAGATTTAGCCCTGAATAGAATGAATAAAAAGTATGTACTTCTAGAAGAAAACTGCTATATCTAGATGTTCTTGCTCATCAAGTAGCACTACAGAACAGAGGGAAAGCAATGAATGAACAAATAATAAAATATAAATATATGTGCTGCTCTCTCAGACACTCAATGTCTCTTCCAAGTAGTAGCTGTATTTTGAGTTTGAGCTTTTGACCCTTTGAGGTTGCTGTAGCTGGTCAGTGTGGGGTGTTGAAGCCAGAGTAGCAGATCAACGTGAAATCACAAATCAGAGATACTGCACCATCTTCATAAAAAACTGTTAAATGATGGACTTGGATGTATTGGACTGTGTGTGTGTGTGTGTGTGTGTGTGTGTGTGTGTGTGTGTGTGTGTCCAAAGTGCGTTTACATAAAGGGACAAATAATTATATAGTCTGTGTGTGTGACCGGGCTAAGCAGTAAATCAGGTGCTTTTTTGTTTCAGACACGTGCAAATACGAAAGGCCAATATTTATACAGAGAAACCAAGTGAAGTCATTTTTATTGTAGGATAAGCAGAAGTAAATATGGCACTTAAAATATTTAGCACTTTGCCTTCCTCTGCTCTGCGTGATCAGAATGGTGAATTCAGTGTTTCCTCTTCTACATGTATCTATCTTTTATAACAATGCTTTTGCGTGCAGCATCTCATTTAGACATCATCTGCAGACTGCTGTGTGAGCAGAGCTGACACATGTTGATTGCAGTAGTTCAGGTGCTGTGGGAATCTCCAACTTCTGAGATTTCCAGGTCAGTGAATTGTTGCTTATCTTGTGGGTCTGATTGTTAACATGCTGTAAATCCAGGGGTATGAAGCAGCTAAAGAAACTAAAGAGACACTGAGGAGATTTCTGGTGCTGTACACAAGCATCAGAAGGTATCATGCATACAGACACACTCAGGCCTGTTCATTTAATCTGATGTCAATTCTGATTTCTGTTCATATTCACAAAATGTACTCATGGACAATCCTACATGATTTTTCATATTTATTATTTTCCAGGAAAATTGAGATGCTTTCTAAGAATATGCACGGATGAAGTGCAACCTTTGCCGCATGCACACAACATACTCGCACACACACAAAACCACACCGCTGAGACTGAAATAGCAAGGACAATATGACTCATACAGTAATATGAGAGGCTTGGAGTGTGGGTGTCATCTTATATTAGCAGAAAGAGCTAGCATAATCTCCCTGGACACAATTGCACAGAACACACTAATGAACATAACTATCCAGGTTTAGTGTTGACACCAGAAAACAGTATGTATTACAGACTGATTATATGCTTAATATTTAATAACTGTTTCCTTCTTTTCAGCGAGACTTTGTCTTTGTTTTTGATGTTGATTTTAATTAACATATTTCTTTGAAAACAGAAGCCTTCGTGAAACATTATGATCATCATTAGTGAAACGTGAAGCTGGTGTAATTGTTATGTCTCGTCACTGAAAGAAATTGAGGATGTGATTTAGTGTAACATGCTCTTGGATGGGATGTTGGTTGGTTGAGAGGTGGACCAATCCAATACAAGTCCTGCAATAAATCCACTTTTTCAATCTGATACTTTGATATCATAGTGTGGTGGTGCATATTTATATATTCAAGGTACAATGTTTAAAACATGGAAATTGCGGAAATTATTCTAAAACGTGCCACCTCTGGTTCATAAAACATTGCCACATCGTTATCATGAGTGCAAATAACTCTGACTGATCAGAGGCAGCCACTGTTTGAGACTCATGCCATGGCCAGATACGCAACCACTATTGTGCATCTTTGGTGATGCAGGTTATTCTTTACATGCAATATATTTGACGACAACAAGACTTGCACTGGTTACTGCCTGCACGTGTGTTGCTTATTGTTTCTGCCAAATTGTCAGGAAAGCAGAAACATGTGAGTTTACTAGGCAGACATAAGGAGCTTAGGCTAACAGTCAGATATACACGCCCACACCCAAAGCTGGGCTGGTCTGAGTGCTCGCTGTTGACAGCCGCCCACACAATGCATACTGATGCATGCAGGCACTGGGACAGGTTCTCTGAGGAGAAGAATGCCAATTTCTCCGTCACTGTGAATGACACCAAAGTGGTTGTAGCTTGAATTGACCATCAGCTCGGACTGCTAGCAGTTCATGTAATTACTGGTGTAATGTTTCTTTATATAATTAAGGTTTTGATATTTTAAAGGGTATTACCTGAGACTTTTTTTTCAGTGAAACAGTCTGGTGGATTGTGGTGCCCTGTGTACTGAAAGATTAAGACTACTTTTTTTTTTTTTTTTTTTTTTTTTTGCATAAGCAATTGGTGTTTTGTCACATTCCAAGTTTACTTGTTTTGGGCTTCTTTTGAAAGACTGCGTCGTTCGTTTCTCTCCCAGATCTGGCCTCCCTGTTCCACAGTCAAAAATAAAATTGCAAGGAGAAGCTTTTTTCTTACCGTGCACCTTTCCTTTGCTGTGATTAGACAAGCATATTCCACTGAAGTCTCTGAAACCAAGTTTGAAACCTACTTTAACTTTATTTCAGACACATAGGTCCCTATCAGTGGAAAAATAATAAAATTCAATATGAGCACAACAAGACAGAAATATAATCATTGAAATTCACAAGTCCACAGTGATTAAAACATAGACATTGTCCCAGTGTTTCCAAAACCAAGAGGAGTAACTTGTGTCACTTGTCTGTAACACTGTGTAGGCTTGATTCGGACCATTATGATTAAAGGGACTATTCACCCCAAAATGAAAAATACCTATTTTTTCTCTTACCCATATTGCTATTTATCCAACTACATTGTTTTGGTGTGGATTGCTGAATTTTGGAGACATCTGCCTTCTCTCCAAGAAACTAAATGGCACTCAGCTTTTGGTGCTCAAGTTCCCTCAAAGTCTTGTCTCAGTCTCCACATGCTCTGGTCTTGGTTTCGACTTGGTCTAGGTTGAGGTAGTCTTGACTACAACACTAGATACTGCCTTACAAGGGTACCTTATGCTTCAGTAGACACAGAGGGGAGAAAACAGATCGTGAGTATGTGACAAATTGGGATGAGAACAGGTTGGTGCTGCACATTGTTGTCATCACATAGGTGACTCCTAATGATGTGACCAAGTTTCTTACTTTGTTTTCCACATTTAGCAGTTGGTCTGCCATAAAAAAAATTTCATTACCAGGGTTTTAAGAGATAAGATTATTAGATAGAAGTTAGCAGCAGTTACGTTTACGTTATGGGTCCTAACCAACCTCAGTTCAATGGGAGTCAATCTTCTGATTATTGTTAATTATGACTAACTCAGGTTCCTGCAGATAGGAATTTAATTTGTGATTTTGGTTGTGTGCCCACGCTGATGTGTATCAGTCTGTTGGAAAAGAGTTGGAAAAGAATGAGTGCAAAAAAAAGACAGGGAGAGAAATGGAGAGAGACAGAGTGAATGAGGAGATGAGGTATGTGTAGTGTTGGGAGATTGGATGAGAACTGGAGGCCAAAGAAGAGTTAAGTTCACTTTTGCAGGTTGAACATCTATCTATCAATCTATCTATCTAGTTTTTCCTCTATTTTCTACTATATCCCTCAGTCTGTTCCCATTTACGATTCAATTCAATCTCATTATCTCTGTCAGGATGGTTTGACTTTGTGTGTGTGTGTGTGTGTGTGTGTGTGTGTGTGTGTGTGTGTGTGTGTGTGTGTGTGTGTACATGACTATGTTATCACTGATATATCACACTGGCAAACCTTTTGAAATAAAATGTTTATGGCAGACCAACCTGAGCATAAGGATTCACAGCAAGCAGTCCAGGATAGAAGCCCATGAAAGAAGGAGTGAGAAGTGAAGAAAGCTCTATTGCACTGAAGATGGCTGCTCCTCTCGGTGTGTTAATGTGCATTATTTTGTCTGTAAACTTAGCGTTTTGCTACAGTAACTGGAGCTCTCTCGGCTGAGAAAAGCTCATAAACGCTGTGTACAAATTTTCTCAGTTCATCTGTGGGATTTTGACTTTCTGGTCAAAGGTGCCTCCACCTTTGTTCATTCAGTGACACATTGAAGCAGAGGAGGAGAGGGTCATGTGTTGACCGGCTTGTGCATCTCAGTGGACTTTACATATTGTTATCAGGAATATTTTATTCCATTGTGTATTCATTGTGCAACAAACTGGGTGAACTTTAACTTGACTTGACTTATTCCTATGGGCTACAAGGTGGAGCTTTGGGTCACCATAAAATCTTTAGCTACTGGTGGGAAAAAACAGACTTTTCTCCATCTTCTGTTTCGAGTGTTTGATAAACTATATTTGAGATGTTCATAGCTGAGATATCCTGAAATCAGCAGACGTAAATGTTCCTGCTGGGGGACTTCCAACTCTTCAGACCAGATTGCAACACAGAAATTTATGGCAATGTGAAAAGTGGAGGTATCTATTTTTATACTAACAAGACTGGTGTAGAGATGAGAACGAGATCATATTGCATTGTCTCCTGACCTGGAATAACTTTTCACCATGTCGAACCCTTCTAGCCCTGCCGTAAGTTTGTTTCATTCACACTGGTCCAAGTTTAGCTTCTACCACAGACCAGCGTGCAGGATGCTCAGTGCTGGTTCGCTGACAAGGTAGTGTATGTAGAGCGGGTGAACCCAGACTCCTTTGTTATTGTTCTCTGTGATTTCAGGAACTCTCAGGTATGAAAACGGCAAATACAGTTTATATTATTATTACAGATAACCAACTACAAACCTAAAGCCCTCTCACTCCATTAATGACTTGTACCTGGCCAACGAACTGAATGAGTTTCATTGCCACCTTGAAAAATGAATGGACAGTCATGACACCATTCCTTGAGATACTCTCCACCAGCTCCAGCTCATCAGCTCAACAGGAGCCTTGGCCTCCTAAAAAACTGCCCACCTCAGCACCCCCTTCCCCATTACTACACTGACCATCTCCATCCACCCCCATGGCTGTGTCCTTTCTCTTCTGCTCTTCTCTCTGCACACCAACATCTGCACCTCCAGTCATCAGTCCGTCAAGCTCCTGAGCTCATCTCTGGTGGAGATGAGTCCGCCTACAGGTGGGAAATTTACCTGGTGCAGTCAGAACAGCCCAGAGTCCAACATTCTAAAGACGGTGGAGATGGTTGTGTTGTGATGTTACAGGAAGGACTCAGCCCCAGTCGAGACTGTGGAGTCCTCCACCCAGGACCTCAAGTGAGACCTGAACATTACCTCCCACTCTAAGAAAGCCCAGCAGAGGATGTACTTCCTGAACTTCACCTTGCCTTGTAGGTTACTTCTATGCCCCCATCACTGAGTATATCCTGCCCTCCACACTCACCATCTGGTACACGTGCCAAGGATAAGGGCAGATGACAAGATATCATTCACACCACACAGAAGGCGATCAGCTGCAATCTCCTTTCCCTTCAGGACCTGTACACCAGGTAATGTTGTGACTGACCCCTCCAACCTCAGACACAAACTTTTTGAGACACTTATATTTTTCATGTAATTTATTTATTGTTATGCACCAACACACCAGAGAAAAGTACTTGTATGTAAAAGAAAAAAGTTTACTGCCAAGTCAAGTAAACCCTGATTCTGAAGCGATTGTAAGACAGGTCACAACTCATTTAACATTACAATGGTCTGTTGCACCAACAATCAGCTTGGATTCAGTATGGGCCATAAAGTAAGTGACAAAGCAGTTTTTGGCTGAGAAAAGTGTTCAGATCCAAAAAAATGAAGACAGAAAAATGTTGACTAAAACATGAGACTGCGTGCAACACTTTCTCTGCATGAATGCACTTAATATAAGTAGCAGCCAAGCGCTGCACTGCATGCTAGCTAGAGACATGAATAAATCCACCAACCTAAAGCAACAGCAGGGTAGCCTCACTTCTACATGAGCTGGTGTGAAGGTGAATCATATTGTAAAGGTGGTCCCTGGAGAGATGACCCAGGATGAAAGGTAAGAGTCATTTACATGATTATCCTCCTGTGAGCAGGCAAAAACAAGAAAGACATGCGAGAGGGAGGCAGAGGATCAGTGAGCTACTGAAGTCACTGTGAAATGGTGCTATTGTTAGAGATATTAAAAAAAGGTTCTTGTACAGAGAAATCAACAGCCTGACTTATGCTGCTAGGCTCTGCCTTCAGTAAGTAATTTTATTTTATTCTTTATAGTTGTTGGGGAACTGTTTTCCATTTCACAACATTAAAATAAAACATTATTACTTTATTACATCATGGCATGCCATGCAAACCAGAAGTAGATTATTATTATTGTTTTTTTAACATTACACACGATACCCATTTGATTTACCGATGTTGGCAATAGAGAGACAAAATCCTCCCCTTCTGGTGGACCACCATGGGATCATGCTTTGGAAAAAATATTTATGGAGAATATCAATGGAGAGAGAAAAAATATTTTTTTGCTCCCATCTGAATATATACATATTGCCAATTTTAAATATAATTTTACAAGTCAAGTTGCATAAAACTTTTGAAGTGTACGACTGTAGAGGTTAATGTCACGACTGTCTCTCTTTAAAAACTGTTAGACACTAACAATATTGTGCAAGTTCACACTTAAAAAGAGTAAGCTCAAAGTTCAGCTCAAGAAGATAAAAAAAAATAGTTCACGTTCATTTCTTCTGTTTTGTTCATTTCTTTCTACCAGGGTGCCGGAGTCTTTATAATGATGTCATACTAAGTGATGCATGATATTCATGTTTTAATTTTAACATCATTCCTCAAATCTGTAGTTGTTAATGACAATTCACAACAATTTGAGAAGATTTTGCACTATAGCAATCCTTAACACCAAAATACTGTTGAAATTTCCAGTTAAGAACTTCCAACTTCCCGTGCAAATTGAATACCCCATACAATAATACGTAAGAAGTAAGATATGAAGAGGGAGACGAGACAGAGGAGGAGAGCAAATGTGGATCTCTCTTTCTCACTGTAACACAATTATGTCCACTCCTCAGTGTAGTTCATACACTTCAGGCTGCATGATCAACCAAAGATTTTATACCACGCCAACATTTCTGTCCATATTCACACGCTCTGTCTCTCTCCCTGCTGCGATCACACTTTGCTTTAATAAGCTGACGATGTGAGTGCTGTTAATTCTCTCAGGAGTGATCGTTGTTCACATTCACGTTCATTAATTGCTAACTGATCCGTTCAACTCTACATTCACCAAAAATATGAGCATGTTCGACGAATGCTGCTCTTTTAGCATGTTTACGCACAACACTGGCAACTAAGCTACGATGTCTGTGTGTTTTTGTGCCAGGATGTAGGAACAACAGGTCTTGCTCATTCTTTCTCTTCCTGGCTGATAAAAGGACTGTGAGTGGCTGGATAAAACACAGCAGGTGAGATAACGTGGACAGCGAAATACATTAGTGATGTACACTGGTACTGGTTGCATGTTGTGTGTTTTGAGAAACATAGTTCACTGAGTGGTTTCACACAAAACTAAATGGTATTACAACAAGCCTACAGCAAAATTGACAAACATCCTATGTGTAATTCATGGCACAATTCAAACGGACTAAAAAAAAAAAAAAACAAAAAAAAAAACTGACTTTTGTATTTTTTCTTATGTAGGGTCCCATGGGGGACAGTGGAAAGGGAGGGACTTTGCCTCTATATTGGACAGATGTTTTGACACTGTAACTGACTTCCTCAACAAATAAATTTGTCATTTAGGTCTAACTTCCTCGTCTTCTTCTAGTTGTGGTGATCCAAACAGAAAAAGCACTATAAAGCTGTGAGAATTTAAAGGTCTCCATATTTAGGGATGGATTAAATTAATTTCCTCTCCACAGATCTTTGTGTTTGTAATTCTGTAAAGGAAATATAGAAATACTGCTCCTCTACAGCTCATTTTCCATACTACAATGGTGCAAAGATCCATATTGGGTCATTTTCAAGTAATGCTTTGATGACTTTGTTGGACTTGTCAATGAGGATCACTTTCCCCTGTGTGTGTGTGTGTTTCAGCTGTGTTTGCACTGCTCTCTGACTGAGACAGAGGGAGAAGAAAGTTCTGGCAACGCAATAAACAGTGATAATCAGCCGCGGGGCATTACATGAATATGCATGAGCACAGTGACACCAACCAGTGGATGGAACGAGAGAAGGGACGCCTTTGTGTGTGTGAACGCGAGAGACGAAGAAGGTTCTGGTAGGAGAATTAGTCTTTGTCCAGCTGGAAATTAAAGAACACAGTTTATGTTTCAGTGAACGAGTGACAGAGTGACAGAAATTGAGTGAGGAAGTGATGCAAGCAAAAGAAAGAGAGAATGAAAGCAAACAATCAGGGTGTGAAATCATTCTGCGGGAGATTAAACTTGTGAGTGTGTGTACAAGCTTGGGCAGGGAGAGTGTGAGTGTGTGTCTTCACAACAAAGGTGTGACAGAATTAATCTGAGTTGCTTGGAGCTTGTCTGTTTGTGAGGATACCGAAAAAAAATGACCTTAACATAGCGCACGTTCCCACACAATTCTCAGTACTTGTTCACACTGTGAACCTTTTTCAACCTGATTAGCTTCTAAAATGCTCTTACCAGACTTACAGTACTGAGCTAAACTAATTACGATAGCGGGATGATAACAGTGGAAATATCACCAGCTATATCAGATACTATTGCATTATAATTACATCAATAAAGAGCTGCTCTGCTCTAGTGCTGATGTTGCATCAACAAAGCTTCACATCTCCACAGTGACTGATCACAACAGATCCAGTGTTCATCCTGCGCAGCACAGACCGGCCTCCCTCTGGCAATCAAGGAGGGCATCCTAAGCTTTCAGGCCCAGTGGCACATTGATTCTCTGTTTAGGCCTGCGTGAGAAAGCAGATGGCGTTTCTGCACACACATACAAGTGGGCACATACATACACTCAGTTGCCAGTTTATTAGGTAGACCTAGCTAAAACTAATGCAGTCTATTACCCCTTTTACGCTTCGCAAAAAACCCACTAACATCTGTCTTTTTATCTCAGTGGGAAAGGGTACAATCGGCATTCAGTCCTGGGTCAAATGACTCCGCGGTAGCCTCGGTATTTATTTGCTTCAGCTCTAATCGGCAGCGATGTAAACATGAAACCTGGGTGAACAAGCTATTTTTTGCCATTTTTCAGTGGAGGCAATGAAGGTTTATTGCCTCCATTGTTAACTTCTGTGGCTTTTTTTTTCATCCACATGCTGCTTGGCTTGCCTCAGTTTAACTCAGCTTGTTAGCCCAGCAAAGCGGATTTTGCAACCGCTCTAAGGTGTGTATTTAACTGATACTTTAGTCAAGCAGCTGACGTGTGGATAAATGCTTTATTTCCCTCATTATCTTGTTATCTAAAGGCTTTTATTATGAAAGAGCAAAATCGAAAAATGTTGGGTTTTTATTAACAGTAACTTGAAAGTGAAAAGCGAAGATGAAGCAGTAAAATGAAGCTGATTCCTAAAAGCACAAACAGTGAAGCAGGAGACAAACTAAACTTCTAGCTATCAAGATTCAGTACGAAACTACAAAATTACTGGGAGCTGAACACACAGAAACTTTTAAAAATGCCTTTTCTCTGCTGACCTGCACAGACATGAGTTGCATCTCAGCTTTCCAGCACACATCAGGAAAAAACAGACAGCCAACCTTGTCTACTTGAAATGGGAAATATGTGAATTGCCTATTTTTAGCAAGTTTTAAAAAAAAACTGCATATACACGCTAATTTCAGTGTGAACAAATCTCAACTGAAAGGTCCGCTCACCAGCATTTGAAATCAACCACTTTCCTCGAGGTCTTGTCATGGTGACAATGGCCACATTGATACATCTTGTCCTGTGACACCTGGTTGATGATATTAAAGTTTCTTTTAAAGTGTTGCAGAAGTTTAGACATCTTCTGGCTATTTTCCTTCTCCGTGCACCTTCGAAGTAGAAGAAGAAGAAGTAGAAGAATCCGTGCACTCACCTCATCAACAAGATGTTTGTATCTGGGTGGGTGGGTCATCACCACTAATCTGTTATATGCACCCACCCCATTATATCAATGATGGTAGATAAAATACTAGAAACAGCTCTCAACATAACATGAACTATCCAATCACCACCATCTACCATTTACATGCCCATTAAGCTGAATTAACACCTCTCTAAATCAGTTTCAAATCTAAGATTTATAAGATTATAAACTGAACATTATAATCTACATGAAAGTGGGGTTTACTGACAGACATTTATATTAGACAGCATTAGTATTAATCAAAAGTAACAAATGAACTGGCAACTAAGTGCACTTGTAAGTATATATATTAGTGATAGATTAACTGGGTGGCATTTTAAGATAATCTGCACTGGCTGATGCCTGTGCAAAAAAAGACTGCAGTTACATCAACAGGCAGCCTGGTCAGTGTGGCTGCTGTGGACCAATGTTAGCACTCACCATTGTGAGTTTTGGGAAAATGGTGAAAAAGTTGGTTTTCGAGGTCTGTGCTATAACTCTCCTGCTGTAAAAGTTTGCCTATTTTTTATTTTTTTTATGTTAACACATTGCTACATCCTAAATGATAGCAAATCTATTGCCATGTATCATGGTACTATATATAAAAAAATGAATGATGTCATTTCTGACATATTGCACCCTGTTCTTCCTTAAATATCGGTCATGTTCTGCAGTCTAGAGCATATCCCAATGTACTTTTCTCTGTCACTGAAGAAGCAATGTATCAATTGCGCATGCAAAAATTAATGCAACAGTCTTAATAGCAAGTTGAAGCCATGGACTGTATATTGAATAGATCAAGGTCCTATTTAATATACAATCTATGATTGAAACCCCCTCCACCCCAGACTCAGGGAAACTCCACGAGCTGCAGGAGCTCCGCAGGGGTGCAGGATGCACACTACATCATGTATTGTAAAATTGTAAAACTGCTCTGAAAATACACCTCAAGTGGCTGCCTGTCTCACTGCCAGCCAGACTCCATTGACATATTACTTAATTTAACTGTCCCCCTTCCACAAGATAATTAATAATTTCTTACAACTCATAAAATGACACTTACTCATTCAGCGAACATTCAGCATTAATTTGATTTCTGATTAACATGGCACAGGCAAACAAAATTAGTTATTCCTGCCTAGAATATAAATTTCAAGATATTTCTTTGATCTATGATAACATATCTTGGTCTTTTTATGATTTATTACAGTTAATATATATCAGATTTCTCCTTCAATTAATTAAAAAAAACATCTAAAAACACATGTTACTGGCTAAAATAACCATGTATACTAGCTTGTAATGTGCATGAGATAGTGGAATTATATATGGCTTATTTTTTGATTAATCAACGTTAATATTGGCCATCAGCAGCTCCACTCTCTCAGTATCTGCTATCTAATAATATGTATGCATATAAGCACACAGGCCCCAACCGCCTCTACACACACTGCACACAAACAAATGCCAAACTACATTGCTCTCCATCACCTACACAACTAAACATTTTTAACAGACCATACTGGACTTCCATCTCAGTAACCCACTCCTTGCCTGCTCTCTGCTCTTCTCTGTAGCAGTATTAGTGCTGGTAGGAGTATAATTGGACACTGGGGTGACCAGAGTAGGAAGCTCGTAACAGCTCCAGGCTGGATTTAGACGTGAGCAACCAGACAAATCTGATTTCAACACCGATCGTGACACAGACATGGTTTTCACATCATCAGCTCAACATGGCAAAACACCATCAAATTTGAGGTCAAACAGGGTTAAAATCAGATTTTAGGGGTAAATCCAGCTTCGGAATCCCAGATTTAGCCGCGCATTTGGAACCACACAGCCACAACAACATTTAACTTTAATAGCACGGCAACTCACAATCCGTTTGTCGATATCTGGCGCAGGGTGCTGGGATTGTTGGGTGTGGGAGGGATTGATATGGATCAATCTCACAGGGTGAAGTAAACAAAGATAAGGGCTTATAGTCACAGTTACACATCACTGATCTAATGGTCTTTTCATATGATTACACAAACAGGAGGAAAGAGGATTTTTTTTCACAAAAAGCCTGTTGGTTTATCTCTGAAATATTTTGTTACAGTAAAAAGAGGCCACAATATGCTTTCTTACAGCCTGGTGAAGTCATTTCTCTAATTCAGTCACAGGGCACATACATGAATCAGTGTGTGAACACACATACATACAGATAAGCTCATACAAACTGTGCTAACTCAAGGGATAAATTGCAAATGTTCATGTATCCCACCAAAGAACGATCTAGCATTACATCAATGCTGTTTCAGCATTACATGCTTCCCTCGTGCAAAAAGACACATCCACAGACAGAAACAGAGTAAAAGAGGTGTTGTGAGAGACGTCAGCTGCTATAAATATGTAATATCTGGGATTTTTGTCACGGCAGAGGGAATGTAGGACATGTCTTTGCGGCTTTACTACAGCATCTCTTAATCCTGTTGTTGATGTTGACGTCACACTGTTGGGATGATGGAAACCTAGATGTGAAAATTCATGTATCACAGAGCCGAGGACGGGTGCATTTGTTTGAGATTGCGTGGGTGCATGTCGGGTCAAGTCAGCAAGATAACCTTGCAGCTGATGTGCCAACAATGAAATGCAATAAACAGTGGCACATGTGTGTCTGTGTCTGCATGTGTGTGCCAGCACATTTTTATTGGTGTGTTACTTGAATGTGCCTGGGAAAAGGACACCCAGACACCTCTCTTTCTGGAAAAACCAGACAGTTGTCTCCCTCAGCATATCATTGTAAACATATATGCTCTGGAAGCACTCGTGCTAATTACAGTGATGAGCTACTCCAGTAAGTAGCTACTTTGCAAAGATTAACTCGAAACAAAGGTTGTGTCAGACATTTTTCTTTACTTCCACCACACAAAAGAATAAAATACATTCACAGAATCCATTTTCTCCCCTTCATTACCACGTTTCAATCTTGTGCATCAACATAGGCCGCCACAATAGTACAAGACAGCTGCGTATCTGAATGCATGTATCCCTATGAAGACAGGAGGTCTGAAGACTATATTAATAAAGATAGACATAATATAACAAACACTAAAATATTCAATTTCTGGCAGGCCTCACAGCATTCTGGACTTTCACACACACAACAGTACAACAGTACTTTGGGTGGCACATTTCATGTCCCCATCAGGAAGTGCTCTTGAGGGTTTTTTTTCTGTTGGTTGTCCCCTTCAACAGTGAAATTAAATATCCTGGAAGCATGACCAATCAAAATGTCTTCACAACAGTTAACCTGTGATAGTTTTTATTATTCTTTAGGTTTCATTCAAACCAGAACCATCTTGTCCTTCATTTTGTGAGTAGGATGTGACCTGTTATATCATATTATATTTATTTTGTCTTTATCTTTCTCCTGATGTAGTTTGGGGCTTTTACTGAATTTTGAAAGGTACTGATTTTTATCCTTTCCATAGAAATATTCCCAAAATGCTGTGATTTATTTAATAATTTAGGATACATTAAGAGTCAGTGGGCAGCTAAAATGTGAGGCGCGTTGCTATGGGCACTAAGCTTATGTCACTGATGGGCTGTAATCCCTTTTTGCCGATTTATCTCAGGCTGCTTTGAAGGACATTTCAGGATTTTATAAGATTCAGTGTGTGTGATTGTGTTGCAAGCTGGATCAGCCTTATTCCACAAATAACACTGATAGATGCTTTTCCAAAATGTTTGCATGCAGGTGAGCATGTGCATGTATATCTGTGCGAATATATTTAGGTGTCTGTATATATATGACTCTATGTACAGTATGAGCCCTGCAAATATCCCTTGGTAGGAAGAGAACCTGAGATTCATACTTGCAAACCTGAAATCTAAATAAAGAGACCTGATAAATCCAACCAAACTTCTGAAACCCCGCTGGAGTTTACATATATAGGCGAAAGACATATGCATTACAGATACATAATAGAGGTTTAGGGGTACTGGTGCCCTTTTAAGTGACTGCATAGAAAACTAGATGGTGGAGACCAGGCAACCCAACCCAGAACGTCTACGTTTATTTTGTATTTTAACTGCATGTAACTAATTGCATATAACTAGAGGTGGGGTACTTCAGTCACATGACTTGACTCAAATCAGACCTAAGTCCCAAATTTAAGGACTTGAGATTTGCTTGACTAACAATGGTAAAAGGCTCGACTTGACTTTAAATTGTTATTCATGACCTGAGACTGGACTTATACTTGAGATGGATGGCTCGAAAGGACTTGTTTTTTTTTTAAATTAAACATTTGCAACTTTTCTAAACTTTGAGAAATCACATCTTATTTCTCATGAAACCTGGCAACCTACTAGAGTGCAGCAGACCAGTCCAATGCACGAGTTAGCTATCATGGAGGGGTTTCATCCACAAATAATACAAATTTAGTAAGATGTGAACAGCTACACAAATGTGTCTTTTTAGTTAACTTAGTGGGATTGAGAAGCAGTTACGTGGCTGTCTGTGCTCCTCCTCCTTCTCTTCCTCCCATCCTCATTCCTCTAGCACTATTGTGGGTGTAGGAAACAGAATCAGAAGTGTTTCTTTAGAAAAATTACACACAGGCATATCCAACCAGCTCTGACAGAGGCACACAGACCTTTTTTTCCTGGGTCAGGCCAGTCTTGTGTGGTCAGATATTATGTCTTGTCTATTTTGTATGTTATAGATCATACTTGTTTAATCCTTGTTTTTCTGGATCCTGATAAACACACAGACGCAAACACTACAGCTGCTCCAGCTGTCATGCTGACTGATCTGTTAAAGACAATCTGACAGCTGTGATCTTGTCTCGTGCACACTTTGCAGGTCTGTTGAGATTTATTAGGCTTTATAATTATAATATTAATTCCTTTTTTCTTATTAGTGACATTAACTTTAAAGACAAGTCTGAAACATACGCTCATGCATGCGGCTAAATTCAATATTCACATTTTACTGCTGATAGAAAATATGTTCAAATGACACTTGACTAATCCACAATCCTGTGTGGGGGGAAAAGACTGAACATAATGAAGGTGTTTTGTGATTGTGGAGGTGTGTGTGTGTGTGTGTGTGTGTGTGTGTGTGTGTGTGTGTGTGTGTGTGTGTGTGTGTGTGTGTGTGTGTCTTGGCCAGACATGCAGATTTCTATCTTGTGCATTCAGACTTATTGTGCAACAGACTTTGACCAGGTTTTAGAAGGTCTAAGGCGCAAGTGGTTTATACTCCAGTGTGCAAAGCACAAGAATACAACAAACACGTAGGGCCATGCCTTCGTTTTGCCTTCATTTTTAGACCTTGCGCCCATGGCCTCACAGACTAGGTGCAAGTGCGTTTGCTATCTTGCAGACGTGGCAAAAATGGCATATGCACTAGTGTAAGATAGCAAATCCATCTGCACCACCAGCACAATGGTTTTGCACCGGGTGGGGAACCTTATTAATCATACCAAGAAGCACGTTTATATAAGAAAACATGGCTTTGTTATCATCTGCATGATTGTTCATTGTGGTGTAAAGCAGTACAGAATGGCTGCAAATGCAAATGACATGCAAGTCTGCATGTCAACAAATGGCATGCTGACAAAATAGATAAATTGAAAGTTTTCTCCGAGACATCAAAACAAACTATGTCTTTACGGTTGTGATTCATGTTATAACACCACGGCGTGACATGTCACACACATGTGTGATCAATATGTTGTCTTTTCTCTTTGTCTTATTTCCAGGGTTGAACCTCTACGCTGTTGTCTGATTTCTGTACTGCCTGTTTGTCATGTTGATGAGTTATCATGTCACGCTCAGATATCTATTATTGCTGCAGTTTCCATATTTGTCAGTGTGAGGATTCTGTCACACCACATGGGCTGCTGTAATACATTCCAGTCAATAGGATTTTTGTGCGCAGAGCATCAGCCAGCCTGGATGGCTTTAATTAGTAGTGAGCGACTGACACTGATGGGGAGTAGGGCTCAGGGCAGAGCAGCATTCTGTGGGAGAACTACATCTTACGGAGCGTTTACCCCAGGTTGTGAATGAAAGCTGGGCTCAGGTTCAAGTTGTAAACTTTTCCAGTGTCAGGTCTCAAATTGAGAAGTACTTTAGTTGCATTTAAATGCAGTGGTGTCACTTTTCAGGTGTAGGCTTTGGAGAGGCTGGCCTGCAGCACAGCCAGTTCTCAGCTGAATTTTAATTTAAAGATTTATTGGCAAGAAAATTAGGTAGGTACTTACTGCCAAAGCAACGGACACAAATACATATTAGAATGACAGTATTTACAGTAAAAATGAAATACAACACCAGTTTTAGATGATTAATGATATATATCTGGGTATCTAACAACTCTAAATTATGCATAAAACATAGAAATTATGCAACAATACAAAACGTTTACATCAGGCCTTTCAATGACAACACATTTGTCCAGACTTGGACAGTAATGGATTATGCTGCATGCAATGTAATTATGTTATTTGGATACAAAAAAGGGTAACTGATATCCATTACTTACAGAAAAAAAGACACAATTAGATTACTGATACATTCAGTAAACAGGTAGGGAATATTAGCGGGATTACAATTTTAAAATACATTTTAAAATAAAGAATGATATATTACCAGTCTCACAACAACACTCTGCACATGAGTGAAACCAGTTAATCTTAGAGTCAAAAATACCATGAAAATACCACCAAGAACTCGGCATCTAATTTAAAGAAACCGGTAAGACCAACCACTAACATTATCTCCACGGCCAACTGCTAATGTTAGTTACACAGACTAACCACTAGTGTTAGCTACAGAGACCAACCGCCAACATTAGCTACACAGAACAACCATTAATGCAACCGCCAACATTAGCTACACAGACCAAACCGCTAATGTTAGCCACAAAGAAATCCACTAAGCTAGCTAACCTGTTGATACTAGGTTACTACTAGCCTACTACTGCTCGGAAGGAAAAATACTTTGGAAGGTGGTGATGCTGGTGAAACAATGAGCCCCAACCAGGATAAGTTTATGTCTGTTTATTTTGAATATGAATAGCATAATGTTACTTAATAAAGTACAGTTAAAGTGTATACTATTAATCTAATGGCTATTCATGCTCAACAAAGAAATAAATAGCTGGTCAAACAATTAATAAACCTAACAACGAACATAACACATTATATTAGCCTAAACAATTTCGCATATTTGGCATTTAGGTCATATATGTTGAAATTACTACATTATTATGGTGAAATTACTACATTATTATGGTGAAATTACTACATTATTTTGATATTGTGGTACTTCGGTTACTGACTGCAGGTAATTGCATCAGAATAGTTAAATAACCATCCCAACTGTGTATTTGTCATAGTTAATTTAATGTGTAGTGCACAGGGGTTTAAATTGGTGTAAAAGCTGTGTTTTCAGCTATAGCATGCCCCGAATAGTTTGTGGATGGTTGCAAAGTACAGTGCGCATGTAAGCATTATGCATGGAGGCTCATGGGATATGCTAGAGTTGGAGCTCGTCATATAGGTGTCAGTGCTTACTCAGGATTATACGTTTTAGGATCTATGTGTGTTTCTTTATTTACACAGAGAACTGCTGACTGTGTGGCCCTGACTGAGTCATATGCAAGGACATGACATGTGCCAGAGAAAAGGAAAAAGAAATGGAACAAAAAGAGTGGGAGATAGATTGAGGTAGAAAAAAAAAAAGGGGGGGGGGGGCAAAGGGCAGAAAAGTGAGAAAATATTAGAAGTAGAAGGGAGGACGGGGGAGTGACGATGATGAGGTGGTGGAATTCACCTAAATCTGGTGAGAAAACCACAGAAATCCCAAACACTTAAATCCCTGGGGTGCACAGTAAATTGACATGACATCTTCCTCTCTTTTTGTGATGCCAGACTCAGATTAAGACATTTGAATGCTAAGATTAAAAAAAAAAAAAAAAGTACCTGTCTCCATGTGATTTCTGTCTTTTCTTTCCAAAGAATTGAGGGAGAACTCTGGTCTATGTGGTAATATTCTGACCTCCTGAACTGCTTCCAGACATGAGTGGCACCTACCCTGTTATTCACTGTCACCTATGTTTGTCTGGACTACTACTAGTAATAGTAACTGCTGTGTGAATAGACCAGAGTGAACCCGAAGTAGAGACAAGTCAAGTTACTTTTAACTTGTAAGAAACAAGATAGTGACGCAGGTTTGTGAGATGAAAAGATAGAGAGTGAGAGAGTAATAATTGGTTATGAGAAGATTTATACTAAGGGGCTGTTCAGATGTTGTGTGTAATTTACTTTTCTTCTGTACATAAATTTAAATATTTGAATTTTAGAAAGGCCAAAACGTTGTATTTTAAAAATTTTAGCATAAACCATTTAATTTTAAGGCAGAAAATAGTAATAAATCAGGTTCACAGTTAACTGTGACCAAATTTTGAAAAACATTTTTTTTAGTTTCTCTAACTTTAACTTTTACTACAAATTTATCTAAGGAAGAATCATAAATTATCTCAACTAAAGGTCAGCAGACAGTTTGTAAAAGTTTGGGTTGGGCACAAAACTCAAAAAATCTACTGCAGTATGTTGTACACCAAATTTCAAAAAAGTGTTAATATTTCATCAACTAAAATATCAAAGACTGTCTATCGCTCAGTGCCTTTTCCTCTAAATTGTGATGGTGGCTCGTCTTCTTGAGTCTCCATAAACTATGGCTGCCAAAAAAAGTCTTCAGGGAAAAGAGAGCATTTAATACTTACACCTCCAAACAGATTTTTTTCTCTCTCTTTTTTGGCCAAAAATGGCTCGTCTGATCGTAAAGGTTGCAGACCCCTGGTCTAAACGGTGTAAATTAACTCTCCATAGACAACAAAACTTTAAGTGAGGCATCTGGGGAGGGACCAAAGAATCACATGTGTCTCTGGAGCTGCAGGTCTCAGACACCTGCACTACAGCCAGTGTATAGTTGTTACCTCACCAGCTGCAGAAGTCCACCAATGACCACGAGCACGGCCTACTTTGACACACAAATTTTGCTGTGCCATTTTCTGCTGGTGTGATCGGGCCTTAAATGCAATCTGCAGCCAATTAGAAAAGACCTAAGGGACGCTGAATAAGAAATTGGACTAAAGCCATGAATGACACCTGTAATGTTCTACAAACATAACAGGAAGTCTCTTTCTCCTCAGAGCTTTTGTGGCTGCATGATTACAGTTTTTAATCCTGAACTCTAATTATATATGACTCTTGCTCCGGACAAAAATGCGTGTCTGTCTTCAAGCCCACCCCCACTCCTCTGTTCCACAATTTGTCTTTTATTCTGCTTCCCTTCTGTTTCTCCCCTGGTTCATTCTCTCCTCCCATCTGTCGCTTTATTACTATGTTAGGACAGAAATAGTCAATAGTTGGAAACGTTCATGCTCTCTCTCTCTCTATCAGTCTCTTTCATAAGTATGTATTAATGCAGCCATGAATTTACTGTCCTCTATTTTCCTATGGTTACCATCAAAAATGCAGCTCCATCTGTACTCTGTAACACATTACACCCCTCCTTCCCCCCATCTTCAGCCCTCTTCTTCTGGGAAGAAGCAAAGTGGTGCTCACAACGCATACCATTACTTAACAATTACCCTTTCAGATGGAACTGCATGACTATTTATGGTCTTCCTCATTTATTTCAGCCAGGCAGCAAAACGCTGATCGCTTCTAAAATTTCCATTTGTGTCTCCGCTGAAAGTGAATTTATTGTAAGTGTTGGACCAGAGTGTGACTCCACACTGTTTGCGCGCATCTTTGGTTGATGTGTGTCTTTGTGCGTGTGTGCCTGTTCATCCATTTGAAGGAATGTAACCCTCCTAACATTTGTTTACAATTTCATTAATTTATTGCACGCACACACGCACGCACACACACACACACACACACACACACACACACACACACACACACACACACACACACACACACACACACACAAATCCACGCATCGCATGCATACATTGTGAACATTATACTGTACTGGGACTGTGTCAGTTGATATAAAATTAAATATAAGAGTGAGAGTCACAAAATGAATTATGTTTCAAGTTAAATAGACTGTATACAGGTCAAGGGTGCTGTACTAGTATACCTTTGATTGGTGTGAAATTAAAATTTAAATGTTCTTCCCGTTTTATGTTTCCCTGATTTATTTGACCTAATGTTTTAGAGTAGATGGGAAATATTAAAACGTCTGTTTGCTGTGAGTGTTGCGACGTGCATGTAAAAGGTGGGTGCATGGCAGGAAAATATCCAATTAATTAACACGTAAAAGCACCATTTGCTGCAAAGTAATCGTGATCAATAAAGCTGCTCTTTCATTTTAAAGATTAGTTTAAATTGCGCTATTAAATGTAAAAATTGTGTTCCGCACTGTCGGCTGTGAGTGACAGATAAACTCACTTAAAGGGCACCCATTTACTGCATTCTGCTGAGAAACTAGTACAATTAGCTGATAATCAGCCTGATCAGCCACCGTCAGTCATCAAAACACACATTATTAAAGCATTAATCAAACCAATAACGAACAGCAGCAACATCAGACAAACTCATCATACCTTAGCAGTTACCTAGTGCTTCTGTAGAGGTGACAAAATGTTAAAATATATAGATATTAGCATACATATTGGAATTAAACATAATCTCCCTGTTCTTTCCAGGGAATTATTATATATATTACATATATATTTTTAAAAAATATTACATATTATCAGTTCTTTGCATGTCTGTAAAAACACATATCTCTGGATACCAAAGATTAAAAGTGTCATATGTTCACAGTATTCTTATCAATTTGGTGTCAGTATAATCCATAAAAATTGTATTTCAATGCAAACTTTACATTTTTCATTTGGTCAGCTCAATTATACAGGCAACACTGCTGCGTTTGCGCCATTGTTCATGCACCTACAGACAGGGGAGTTGAGTGGCAAAGTTCATATGGGTAGAATTAATAATCTGTATTGCTGATTTTGTACAGAAAAACAATTTGTGAAACTCCAGTTTTAGTGGACAGTTGTGCAAAGTGATAATGAGTTGTTAGTGGCAGTAGACCTAGGCTGTCAGAGGAGCAGGGGTGAAGAAAAAAAAAAAGGGCACCAGCTGTTCATGGTGGAACAATAGCATGGTGAAAATCATTATGCATTTGAGGTGAAAAAGTTCTAATTCCTGGTTTAGATTAACATTGTTTTATTTTACAACAAGTACTACAACTCTTAATAAAAACACACAGGGAATTATTTAAATATGGAATATGGTTGGTATGTAGACCAACTGCATTACATTTTCTAGATGGGCATCCCAGGAGGCACTATATCATGTTTTATGTACCATAGGAGTATCCAAGAAGGTACTTTTGCATTGTTTTATAGAACATGGGGAACTTCTGAGAAACTGAAAGTAAATTTTTGAGTTAATCAGACAACATAAAACTGTGTGTGTGTGTGTGTGTGTGTGTGTGTGTGTGTGTGTGTGTGTGTGTGTGTTTATCTGATGTGTTGGCAACAATCTAGTGCAATCGGCAGCAGGGATTTCTTAGGTAAGACGTGTGTAATACACAGAATTTACTGGAGCCACATAAGTAATGTTAAATACTTGCACACATTTTTCACACACACACACACACACACACACACACACAGGTACAAGGACACAGAGAGCGGGGTCACATGATGATCAGCATCTCTCATGTTCTTCAAAAGAACCACACGTTTCCCTCGGGTGCTGTAGATGCACAGTGATACATCAGAGGGTTCAAGGACGTACTAGCTTATTAGGGAAATCCTACGTTAGATTCCTCTGTTTGACTAACGCCCCTCCATCGCATTCGCCTCAATCTCTTGACGTAAGCAGCGGTGGGAATCCTCGCTGTGACCTCGCACTGCAGCGTTGTTATTTATACCATTGCCTGAGTGAATACTAATTGGGTGGAGGAGATTATTTTTTTGCCAACTTTGCACCTCCAGACTTGTCGGGGTCCATATTACTGTACCGAAAAAAGGTTGTAAGATTCAGGTATACAAACAAATAATCAAACTAGCTTTAGAGTCTTTGATTAGAAGGCAACACTTTGTCCTATAAGACATGTCCTACATGCTTATACCTATATGGCAGAAGCAGCTATGTCAGTTAATTGTACACTATAATTCATTTTAAGCAGATTTCATTTAAAAACCAATGTTCCCCTGCTGCATTAAAAATGTGAGTTGACTGAATTTATTTTAAATTACTAGGTCAAAGTTGTCTAATGGTTGTTTTTTGTACTTTGTACTTGTAGACTGTAAATTACCGAAAAAAGATTAGTTCCACTAAATATTTGTATGATGTTTTGCAGTGTAAAGATGGTATGGGAAAATATATGCATTTTATTGATTTTATTCATTATAATATATGCATTTTTACATATTATAAGAGTAAAAATAATTGTTAATTGTTGATAATTCAATTATTGGCTAAATTCAAGTAAATATATTATCCTTGTCAGTCAATAAGACAAGCATTTTGATGGCATTTTACCTTGTCTTATATAAACAAAACTGTCAGTGCGGCTTTTTATCAATATTTCCTGATTTTTTTAAATTATACTTGATGTCTAGAATTAGTGAGCAAACTAATTGATATTAGTTTTATCCTCTCACGAAAAAGTTCACAATTTTGATTATGTTTTGGATTTCATCTGCTGCACTAAAGGGCTGTACAAATCAGTTTCCAACATGCTGCCTTCAAGGTCCACATGAAACAAAGCTGTGGACAATAACGCTAAAATTAAAAACTGATTCATGCTTTATAGGTCTAAAAGGAACACTTCCATCATTGCCCATTCTCATTGACATAATCAACTATGTCACTTTCTGTTTCCTGTTTGGGACTTCCCGTTTCCTGTTTGGCAGCAGCAGCAGCAGCATAAACTTTGGCTCCAAGCCACTCAGATTGTTTTACTAGATTTCTGGTCTTTTAAAATAATTTTAAACTACAATATAAACATTTTTGAAGTCATATATGAAGATGTGTCGCTGAGATTTTTGATGGATTGACAATTCGGGCCTACTGGATCCTCTATACCACCTGCTGTCATTGACTGTGTACTGTCTACTCAAAGAAAGCTACTCTACTTCAAGTTACTGTAGACACTGTGAAGAGTTAAAATGCCTAAAAAAGGTGAGGAAGACTGTCACTCTATCTATGGTTCATGAGCTGCTGGAACAGCAAAAGGCTTTTTACAAGGAATTACTTGAGCAACAAGAGAAGAGCTACAAATTATGTCTTCAGGTGATTGCTGACTCTGTGTTTGCCCGCATGGACAATCTTGTTAAAGATGTATTGAACATGGCCAAAGACATTCAACATCTTCAGGCTAGCCTCCAATTTTCACAAGCAGAATTGGATGACCTGCAAGCCACCAAAGCATGCAGCACTGAAAAAAATCCAAGTTATCTGTGACAGCCTTGCTGATTACCAAACTCCCATAAATGTTTGAAAAAATTGATTATTTGGAAAATCAGTCAAGAAATGACCTGCTAATAGATGGAGTGCCAGACTCAAAATCAATGAGACAGAGATCAAGGCAAAGAAAGTATTTTCTGATCACCTTAAAATAGACTCCAAGCTTATAGAAATTGAAAGATCTCATTGGACTGGAAAATATGACCATGCTGGACGTCCCAGACCCATTGTGGTTAAACTGCTTCAATACAAAGACAAGGAAGAAATTTTGAAAAGAGCAAAATCCCTTAAAGGCACTAACATCTTCATTAACGAGGACTTTTCTGAGAATGTGCGCATGAAACGAAAGGAACTGCTGCCACAACTCAGACAAGAGAGGAAGAAGGGGAACATTGCCTTTCTGAAATATGATCAACTAGTTGTGCATCTTCCCAGATCAAGTTAATCTCCCCCAGTTATTTCTCAGTAACAAATTTAACAGATTTCTAGAAATTAACTATGAGTATTGTTGTCAAGCTGCCATGCGTGTGCAAATGGAGAAAACAACTTAATACTTAAGAAGAGAAGATAATCTTTACCTTGACTTTTTTGAGCTTGAGAGTCACCTAGTGTGGGTGGCCAAACCTGTCATCTTTGTACTCGCTTGTTAACTTCTTTTTGAAAAATTGTTTGGCTTTGAAAAAAAACTTTTTCAAATGACATTCCACATCATTTTAAGGACATAAAAGTGTGGGAAAGGTGCATTTAGATGAAAAAAAAGTATATATAAATGATCACTAAAAGAAAAAAAAGAATCCCTGTAATTCAAGGTGCAATTTTATGATGCTTGTCCCAGAGATATACACACAACAGAATGTACTTTTTAATGGCAGATGGAGTATTTACGTAAAATAAAAACAAAGAGCAATGTGATTTGGAATAAAATACAAATTGTTACTGTTCTGATTCATTCATATCAAATCAATCTAGATTAGCTATTTAAAAAGTTAGAGTGTCTTGTGCTGTATGTATGTATTCTGCGGCTTCTGTGGTCCATTCAGCAGCTGCTAAACCTGTGCAGCTGTTTCAGTCTGAGGGTTTGTTGGCTCATTTATTTAACTGTAATATCATTTCGTGACAGCCTGTGAAATTTTGAGGATTTACCTGAATAACCACGTTACAGTGGCAGCAATTATTACTATTACTCAGCTCAACACCTCGGCTTGTTGGGCCAACAGCCAGCAAGACGAGGTGTTTCATTACACAAAAATAATGTCCTCCCACTTCCCCCATTGCCTTTGTTCAACCAGACATCTCATCCTGCATTAGCCTAAATATCTCATTGTCTGACTCAATTAGGTTTTCATTTTGACAGATAAATGAGTTGCACTTCCTGTGTCATTCTATCAGAGTATCTGCCCGTTTAAAACAAAAGCCAGGATAACTTTCCCTGCCACTTTATTTGGCTCCTATAATCATTTCACCCATCAGCCTGCCTGCTTGTTGAGCAGGATATGGAGAATGACGGCGGAGTTTTATTGTGGATTTAATCCATTTCGAACAGGAAGTGAGATGCACACCTTGATGAAGCCATTATCAGCAGAGAGGGGAATCGGATTAATAATGCAACAATCGTAGAACTGAAGATAGACAAATAGAAATGAACTCACAAGCAGCAACATACCGAAACACTTGGGTAAGCATACAGTGCATGTTGTGGGACTATTAACCACATTTCACTCTGAGTATTTTGTATTATATCCTCACATAAAATATGAATAGGTAACGGATAAACAAATGGAAATTTTACAGTGGAAGTGTTCCTGAAAGTGCTCCCGTAATGAGACACAGGGACACTTTCCCAAGAGTTCATTTTAATAATTTATTAATTAAAACCGTTTTTGTTGTGTTGGAATTTTACACATCTCCACAAATAAGTCCAAGACAGTGATGCAAGAATGCAGCTTCAGAGTGAAAGACTTAGAAAATTATTCGCACTTCATCTTCCCATCCAGCCACTCTTCATTTTCAGGCAAGTTTAACTCAAGCACTCCTATTTAAGACGCTCTTTTTTTATGGTACATTCCAGTTTTGCTTTGCTCTTAAAACTAATGATAATTCATTCTCAACTGTTTGAAACACCACTGCAGGTTTATGCACTTAGCTTACCTCAAATTTACACCAAGGCTGCAAGTGTTTTTAAGTGCGGCAGTGTATTTAATAGCACTGATGATGCAAGTGACCACAGCCTGTTTTAATACACCTGAATACCTGCTCGAGATTTACTGTGCATGTCTGCAAACCAACTTTGCATCTAAAAAGCAAAAATTCCTTGCTACTTTGATATGAAGGGTCAGTAAGTAACTTTTTGTCACATTTACTGAAACTGTGACTATGTCCTGACCAGGGCTTGGTATCATTCAAAGCTTTTGATACCAATAATACTAGCAATACCTTGATTTTGATATTGGTCCCTGAACAATACTTTTTTTCGATACCAAGTTTACAAAATCCATGTCAAGAAAAAATACAATTAATCCTGTGCCAAATCAGGGACAGCAAAACTGACTAACTGTGTGCTTATATTTCTTAAGAGAACAAGTGCATTTTCTTGTGGAATGCAGACTTGTTGATTGTAATAAAGTTATACAATTTTGTAATACTTGAAAGGGATTGCATCCTTTTAAACTCAGAGCAAATACAAGTGGAGGAGCTCTGCCTCTTGTTTTGAATTTTAGGATGCAGGATGACCTCACTACAATGTTGTCATGAATGCATGTGTCTCGGTGTATTTTTCATAAATGTTGCCGTGTCCATCTTATGATCACAGAAAATACATAAAAGATTTGCACAGCTCCAGTAAATGTGATAAAATAATATCCACTGGAGGAGAAACAGGAGAGAGCAAGTTGGGCTAATTAAATGAATTCAGAACAGCAAACAAAATCTGTTTTTGGTTTTCTGGCTTTTGAGTAAATTCTACTCTATTATTTCCCGTGTGACAGAACACACCTGTTTCTTTTTATCTAAGTTTCTTGTCCCGTGTTCCCTCTTTCTCTTTTTATTTCTGTGCATCTTTTCCTTCTTTGCTGCAGTTATATTCCCATAAGCTTTAATAATGTTCTTTACTTTCCAAAGTGTTCATACCACATCATCTTTTTCAGATGGAGATAAGAAAAAACTTTGCACAGACCAGCTGACTCATATAGCTTGGTTTAATGATCCATTTAAAGCAAAAGTTAAAAAAAACAACATATATATTTGGTAAAGGTTCTGTAGAACATGATAGGCATGGTTACATTCAGCTCACACTGCAAAGTATTTCAAGTCAGCGCAGGTGTAGTAACAGGACACATTAAGTACTTGCAGTAAAATAGCCACAGTGAAATAAGGTCTGAGTAGCCACAGAACCAATGTGTCAGTGAAAAAAATCAAACTGTCATGTCCTCAGGTAAAGTATCCCGTGCCAAAGCTCTCCACCACCTCCACTGCTTCTTCATCCCATCTGCTCTTCTGTTGTTCCCATTTCTCACCATCTCTCTCTCTATCTTTCTCTCCTTCTGCCTCTCAGAAGTGAGGACATAGCTGAGGGACCGGTGACCCATATTACCCTGGCAACCATTCACTTGTGATAGAATAGTTTCTGCATGTCTGTGTATGTGTGTCCACATCTTCATAGAAGCAATTGCTTATAACTGTGGTATAACAAGGATGCTTGACAGAGACAGACAAGCTGAATGAAATACTCCAGCCCTCAAAAGGGACCTCATCCCACTTAATGTGGTATGATGATGCTCACATCTTTGACTGTGTGGAATTTGTGTAGATTTGAGTATGTGCATGTTTGACTGATGCAAACGTGTTTGCATGCAAGTATGTGCATTTGCCATACACTGGCATCCAAATCTCTGTGTGTATGTGTGTATGTTTGTGTATATACTGCCCCACATAGTTGTTTACGTGAGGCATGAAACAGCAATGTGAAGAATGAGCTGCTGCAAAGGTCAGCCTGACTGTGGCCATTTCATTAACCATGCAACCGACAGCATCGTCTGTGTGTGCATCTGCAAATGCGCGCTTTGTTTTGCATGGGTCATGATGACCTTGGGGTCACAGCCTGCCAATGATCCAGTGTGTGCATGTTTGTGTCTGTGAACTTATTTATGCACAGAGACGATTCTCACTTACTATCTCTCTACATGACTTATTTTCTTCTTCCTGCTCGGCCTCTCTTCTAAACCATCTATATTTTTTCTCCATCCCTTCATATGCAATTCCCTTGTGGAACTCCTCATTGTTCTTTTGTGACTGTAAATAGCTGACAAAGATCTGATATACTAGCTTCTTTTCCCTTGTGGCTTCAGCACAATTGTACTTCAACAACAATTTGTAGAATTAACCTATTTTAACACTGAAGTAGCACAGCAAACAGCTTGACCCCCACAACAAATGCAGATGGATGGATGCTTTAAAGAATCACATTCCTTAAAATGCATAGTCTTCTCCTAGATTCGATCATATAGCTTGTTGTATTCGTGAGTGGCAGGCTCACTTGAGCACACTGTGAGAAATGCAGGAGGCCATTAGCTAATAATTTGATCACATAAAATGATACTTCATGTCTCCAACAGCCTCCTCAAATGAGGGTTTGACATGAGAGCATCAAGTCCATGTGTGGCAATGGCTCTACTCAACCACATCAAGCCCCTTTTGCACTGCAGAAAAAAAACACTAACACCCACTAATATCTGGATTTTGTCTTTGGTGGGAAAGGGTACAATCAGAACTCATTCACAGGTCAAATGACTCTGTGACTCTTTTGCCCCTTTTCCAACCATGGCTTGACTTGGTTTGAGCTCGTCAGCCCAGCACAGCATAGTTTGCACCCACTTACAGGTGTGTATTTACATGCTTGTTTCTAGACAATTGTCTGTAAAACATCAATTTCTTATAAATATCTTAACAAAATAAGTCCCTTTATATTTTGTTATCTAAAAGCATTTATTATGAAGCAAATCAGTAAATCGTAGGTTTTCATCAGTGGTTAACTTAACATGACTCTTATTCAGCCAAAAACAAACAGTACAATAAGGCAGACACCTGGAAGTACAAAGAGCGACACAGGCATGAAACTAAACTTCAGATTCATTAAGAAGCTCCAAAAGTCTTGAGAGCCAAACACACAGACACTACTTCTTCTTCCACACAAACCTCTATTTCTCCGCTCTCCTGCAAGCACAGGTTAAGCCTGCTTCATGGTGACACGTCTGACTGCACACATACACATTCTGCTATAGGGGGGAAAAAAACACTGTGCCTTGTTTGCATTTATTTAAACCAATCACAAATGTCTTGGATAGTGCTAAGCCCAGGATACCAGTGCTGCTACAAAATAATGTCGAAAGGGAACTTATTTAACTGGAACATTTGCATGTCAGGAAACAAGCTCTGGCATTAAAAAAACTACATCACTGCAAAAGAAAAGGTAATAGCTGTTAGCTTGTTTATGCTTGTATCATCTGTATCATTTCTCAGTAGTAGTAGTAGTAGCAAGTGACCAGTGGCAGGACTTATGGCAGACTAACTGGCAATAGAAATGAAGTTAATCGCCAATTTTTTATTTTTTTTTTTTTACAGAAGAAGACTTATTTTGGTTGAAGCCCGTTTTAGGCTCGGAAATGTATTCCCTGGAGACGATAGCAATTCCATGTACTGTCATCTCACTCTACTGAGGTGGTGTTATCTGTCTGAGGACAGGCTGTGTCATCCAAGGACAATGGGCTGTGAAGTTTATTCGTAGGAGTGTTCAAAGTTGGATTCACCAAAGTCTCTTAACTGTAGAAACATGAGAGCCGCCTGCTCATGACAGGATGTGATGATTCACATAATCAACTCTCAAAGATGTTATATAAAGGTACCTGTTCCCCTAAGTTTGTGGGCAAGTTTCATTCACAACAATGTCACCAGTAAAAAGGGGACTTTCCCAGCACAGAGATGTGAAAGTTCTGCTTTCAGAAAGAAAAATAATAAGTTTTGCGTTGTCAGTAGTGGCGCTAGATGACAAGAAACAATGGAAAATATTAATAGTACAGCTGCCAGTGTTGTGGCATCAGAGCAGAGCTTTATTGTGACAGTCACAGACATAAGGAGTATGGTTTGACATAAAGTCAGGCACCCAGGAATGTGAAAGTATATTACTGGGATAATATTATAGCTTACAGTAGTTGATGTTACATGTTACATGATGTTGCAACAGAGGATGATACTGGACAGTGACCTGCATATAGACACTCAATCAGCTATCAGAGTTACAGAATTGTCCACTTACTGAAATACATAAATCACTGTGTCAAAATGTGCCATTAAAAATCACTAAACCCCAAAATCCTTGCACTAAATTGACAAGCCATGATGTTATTTTAGCCATAAGTCTGTTTTAGTTATATATTTTATTTTAGTTCATTTCTGCATCTTACATAACACCAAATTAATTCAGATGAAGGCATGATGAATTCATGTCAAGTTAGCATCTTTTGCCCTGTGGAGAAAGACA
The DNA here is from genome assembly GCF_056507025.1 of Lutjanus erythropterus. NCBI lineage: Eukaryota > Metazoa > Chordata > Actinopteri > Lutjaniformes > Lutjanidae > Lutjanus > Lutjanus erythropterus. Next base: position 21,696,373 of record NC_139320.1, read on the forward strand.
GGAGAGACATCTGTGCTTGACTCATACAATGTCCAGACTGTTCAAATGTTTCCAATAATGTTTAAATTCAGATAAATTTACTTATGGTAATGGCGTGTTTGCTGTTAGCCATTGCTAAGTACTTGCTAATTGCTATAGAGCTTCATGCTTCTTTTGGTTTGCCCTGTAGGACCTAACAAGGGTAAAAATATATAAAAGTTCTCTGTGGTGTTAGATAAATAATTTTTTGTTCATTTTTAATTGTTTCTTGAATTATACATGATGTTTATCAATTTAAAAGATTTATAAGTCAAATCATGTTGCATGTTGTGGTAAGTTGGTTGTAGTTTAGTTTAGTTTGTGATATGTGATGATGATATGTGTCAGTTGTGTGTGTATGTGGCTACCATTTAATTCTTTTCTAAAGTAAGCTAGTGCGGTAACTTATATACTGTTACTCTGAATTACTTGTACAGTATTATATTGTGTCTCTCTCTGTGCAGTTGGTCCTGCTCTGCAACAGCATGTGGATGTGTTTGTGAATAGATGAGAGTCAGCAACAGTGAATGGATAATGGTCTCCTGGCAGAAAAACAAACTGGTGTGGCAGTCCGGTGTTGTCTTAGGAGACTGTGGAGACTGGAATGTTAACTGATGGCAGGCCAGTCAGAGTAACACGCGGATATCCTCCCATGCTGTCAGACTGTCGGTCTAACACAGTGAGATGACTCCATCTGGGAAGGGCTAACCCACCATGTGTGGTTGCTAGTCAACAGACCCATCCATGTGTCAGCAACAGCACCCTGCCCACGTGTTCCTCGACCAAGATGCTGAAGCAGCAGGCTCTTTCTCTTTTCCTCAAACAGCTAGATTCCTCTGTTGCAGGCTGCCTGTCCATGTCTTATGCAAGAGCTGTATTCATAAGATACTATGGATACAGATATTTTTTGCCAGCAAGGCAAAGTGCAGTGTCTGGGAATGAAGTATGACATTCTTTTAAGTCTGGGTTATTCCTGTGCATACGCCTTTCATTTCATTTTGAGATGCCTGCTATAAAATTAAAACTAATTAAATACGTTTATTTCTAGAATCCATATGTAGCACTTGTATAGACCAATACAATAGTAGGGCTACTGGACCAGTTCTAGGTTTGTATGAAGTGGGGGTAACAGTACGAGAAGAGACCATAGACCAGACGCTTTGAATACAAAAGCCGGCACTTACTGAATGTAAAACAAGGCAAAATACAATATAACAGTTGCTCCACAGAACAAGAATCCTGCAGGTAACCAAAAAGTAAATAAAATTCACAAAAGGTAAGTAGAATTCACTTTTCACTCCTTTAAGCTCTCTAAACTATGTAAGGAATAGTTTAGTTTTGACAGCTCATCTGGGCTGGATGGCTCCTTTGAGTTAGATAGTCTGTGTTATTTTTGGTTAGACCAGCCTTTGACTAACTATCTTATTTTATATTAACAGGTTGTTCCTATTTTGGTTTTGTTATTTTCCTGAGTTAACTGTATTTTTTTTTCTCATAGGTATGTCACTATCTCAGAACTCAAAATGAAGTGAAACATCACATACTATACACCATAAATCACAATCATGACAATTATAAAAGGATACAATATATAACACTTCAATCCAATCCAGTTCAAATGGTTTCAAACTCAATTTAAGTTCAGTTCAAGTTATGGTTCCAACTCGGTTCAAACTCAATTCAAGTTCAGTTCAACAATCCAGTTCCCTCTTGATTCAATTCGGTTCAAAAATCCAGGTGCCTCCAAATCAGTTCAAGAAGGAAGGAAAAAATAAAATGGGGAAAAGAAGGGGTTAAACACTCTTACCGTTCTGGCAGGAGTTTACCATCAGTCTATCCATGTGCAGCAATCTTCTCACAGGCACAATGAGGCAGGGTCTCTAGAAACGTAGTCCTTGGGTTTGGCTCGTGGAAGGGTCTTCACTCTAAGTCCAACTTCAAACTGGTTCACACAAGGAAAAAAAATTACCTGCACAACAGGTCATGAAGAAAATAAATCATTCTATCTGTATAAATGAACTCAATAAAGCTTTACATTCATTGCGAGTTGTAATGTTGCTGCTACGCTGCTCAGCCAGGCCCAATATGGCGGCGTAATGTTACCTACGTTGTTTACACAGGCTAAACATGGCGCAGAAGCTGCAACATCACTTTCACTCTTCCTGTCTGACACATAACAAAACTCAGCATGTCTCCATTTAACACAAGGTTCACTCACACCTGTCTTCCTTAATAAAGAGGAAAATTAAAAGCTTAGCAGTTTGTGGCGTTATAGGCTTTCTTTACACAGTTACACTAAGCTAGCTCTCTGCTAGCATTAATCCACTCAAGTGTAAACATTACAGCAAATTACATCAAGAGCAAAACTTCAAGTAAAAGAGTTAAAACCCACCAAAAACCGTTGAGGTTCATTAAATATGAAGTTGTCTTGAATCACCAGCCGGGTAGGTTTTGTTTTACAGGGGTTGAACCAACTCTTTTTTTCAATTCTTAACTTGTTAGTTCCTCTAGTTTTCTCCTGCTTCTCCCTCGGCTTTCGCCTCCGTGCTCTGGGCATTGGCTACGGTAAAGGTGCCTCGAGGCTCTTAAAGGGGAAGCGTCACTTTTATTTTCTGTAGGCAAATTTTTAATTGTTGCCATTAAAGGGCTATTAAAACGTCTTTACGGACTTTTAATCGATGAAATACACATATTTTATTTTAACCTTTTAAACATATTTATGCATTTTAATCACTTATTTATTCATTTTAAAGGACTAACTGCATTTATTCACGTCATGTTTTAATGTGGGTTACACATATCCTGACTAAAATGAAGCTTTTAAGGAACTTTATCATTCTTAAAAGGAAGGGTCTGATTCTCTGCAAGTACAAAACAAATAAATTATCATGTAATAGTCTTCTAGTAAAGCTCAACTATTGTGATGCTGGGGAACAACTGCTCCATAAGTATAAGACTTAACTATAACAATTTATCTTAAGTCCATGAGAATGAAGAATTAGCAAACATTCACCATGACAGTCATGATTTACCGATATAAAACAAAACAAAATGCATATCAGAGATGCACAGTCACTACAGACTGGGCTTGGACTCATCTTTAAAAGATTTGAGACTCGACTTGGACTCAACATTTCAGACTTGTAAACAATCTTTATTTTATTTTTTGGTACATTACATTAAGCAAGTGATGAGACGACTGACAGCAGCAGCAAGCACAACTTCAGCTGCTGTGCCATTTGTCATAACCTTTGGTTTTAGGAACTTCACACAAGTCCCAAACCAGAGAATCAAGAAATACAGCATCTGCAGGGAGAAAGGATGTTGATCGACCACAACAAACTTTATCAGACACCTGACAACGCACCCAGACATGAGTCACTTTATAAGTTAATATCAAAGTTAATGTTAGTGCCTTCATGTTCAGCTCAGCATCAACTATCTAACATTACCTTGCTTGCTTGATTAGACTGGCATTTGCTGAATACTTTGAAAGGATGAGTGAGTGTTTGTTTGCCACACTTGTTTGCACAGAGTGCTGCTTTGCATTGAATGTGATAATTTCATCTTCCCCAGCTTTGCATAGAGGAATGACAGGGGTTTCTTGGTCTTCTTCTGCTCTTTTATTTGCTTTTATCTGCCAGATGTATGACTCACTCTGTTCTGAGTGTTTTGTGATTGGTATCAGGTGATTTGGTTGTACGCTCTCCCTTTTGCCTTTTCTCTACTCTGCTCTTAGTTGGTTTGTTAGTCTTCTCTTCCTCACAGCAGTTGGCTTTATACACTCCCAGCATTCATTCCCTTCTGCAGAAGGTCAGACATTCTACTGTCCTCTGACTGGGACGCATATGTTAACCTGCATCACATCATTACACATGACGCAGTTGCTGAATTCAATCTGCAAGTGATCACATACCAAACAACTAATCAATACTGATACTGTAAGCCAGGGGTCCCCAAATGGCGGACCGCGGTCCGAGTCCGGACCCACACGCCGTCCTATACGGACCCTGACCTATAACCAATAAATTATTAATAGATTTTAAATTTTGACAGGACGCTTCTATTTTAACTGGTGCAACTTTTCTAGTCTTTCCGGCGCTGGTTTATCTGATCAGGAAACACACAGACCAACTGCAGAGAAGCTGCGTGTGGAGGAGACTGTTGTTAATGACGGAGTTTATTACAACACAAACTAACGTGATGGTTAATGACATCATCACCAACCAGATGCACTTATAAAATTAAACAACTGTATAAAGAGGCCTATACGTAAAAGAGGAGAGTCTGTGTTTCTCTGTGAGAAACTTTCAGAGCTTCTCACAGCAGAGTGAACAGGTGAGGGAGGAGAGGAGGACAGACTGATCACTAATCAATCACTGATACCGTCGTCCTCTTGGACTGATTAAAAAATAAAAATGACAAAACCTGTGTGTCCACACACACAAAGTGTTTGTGTGAAACACTGCAGAGTGAAACATCGTGCTGTTTACAGACAGTCTGCTGTCTGTAGTCTGACAAAGAGACAGAGAGGGTCGTGTCTAGAAGGGAACCCTAGACCCGTGAAAGATCGCGAGAGTTTGATTATTTTAGTAGAAATAACGAACACAAATCTCGCGAGAGTTGTGCAAATAGAGTTTTGAAGAGTTACCTTCTAGACACGACCGAAAAAGATGCGCAGCTCCAAAAATAGAAAGTCATGTCGTGGTGTCGATGTTTTTAATGTGGTGGGCCGCCATAAATAAAACACTATTCACTGATCCACAGAGAGTCACTGAAACACTGATCACTGACCTGCTGTGATGGAAAAATACTCACAGTCTTGACTTAGGTATTTTTAGATTGTGATATTAGTGTTTTTACTTAATTACAATTTAAAAATTGTGCATGTTATTGTTTCCTTTTTTGAAAAATCAACATTTTTATTGCTGTTGTTGTAACTTTAATGGTTTTCTTGTTGTTATTTTTTGATGATTAAATACAGACCTGCAAACTCATAAGAGGAGAAAAAGGTGGCATGTTGGTAAACCAGTCCCCTGTCCTCTGTCCTCTGTCCTCTGGGGGTCTCGGCGTGTCTGTCCTGCTCCAGAAGAAAAATGTGATTTTAACATGTTAACAAAACATTCTGGTGACTGTTTCAGTTCAAAGAGTTAGTTCCATCTTCTGTTTGTGGTTTCTGCAGACATTACAACCTTTACTTTTACCTTTGTACTTGGAAAAAAAAAGTAAAAAGTAAAGTGAAAACAGTAAAAGTAAATCTACATTAAAAGTAAAGTTACTTTGCTGAGTATTTTTACTTTAGCAATTTATAGTTGTTCATTTAATAGACCTGTCTTATCTTCTCTTTTGTATATTACCATTGTTCTTAAATAAAGCAAAAGTAATGTAATAGAAAAAAATGCAGAACACGCAATATTTCTTATCTGATTACTCGATTAATCGGCAGAATAATCGATAGATTATACTTAAATTTTACTGGTTTGACCCACTCGAGAAAGTTAGACATTATGATGTTCTGGACCTTTGCTTTAGGAAATTTTCTCTAACTGGACCTCTTTGAATTTTAATTGAATACCCCTGCTGTAAGCAAATAGATAAATGATTGATGCTGATACAGTAATGCCTTGAATTCCTTAGTTATAGCTATGCACTGTTCTATGCAGACTATATGGCAACTAGCAGATGATGATAGACCTCTCATTTTAGTCATGAGAGACTTGAGACTTGACTTGGACTTGTCCCTCAAAGACTTTAGACTTGACTTGGACTCAATCTCAAAGACTTGAGACTTCATTTGGGCTTGCAAAAAATGACTTGTTAGCATCTCTGATTACACCCAGTGCTCATATCCATTAACCAGATTATGGTATCTGAGGGGGAAAATAATCATCATATTACCATCCTGCTAGATACATCACATATCATCAACCATGTTATGAGTGCGGTGTGTCTCAACCTTTCCCTTTCTGTGACCCACATTGAAGGGGATGTCTCTCATCTCTCCAGCCTATAAGTGACAGAACAGCAGCACAGCATCATTTGGTCCATATGGCTCTGTTGTATTGAGGGTATAAATCTAGCAAGAGTCCCTCTGCAACAACAGCTTGGTTGAATTACGGCGTCTGGGATTTGAATGGTCTAGTGTAGTCTTTGAATACCAATAAATGTAAGTGAAGCTGCGGAGCCATGATTCCTCCCTTAGTGTCTTGTAATTGCCTTATCCAGATTACCATTTCTGATTACTCCCTCATGAGTTTGAACTCATTAACTATGTATGTCAGCCCACATGGGCATGTAACATTCATATGTAAATGAATGTTGCAGCATCAGAGATCTTATTCACCACCTTATGTTGGCCTCGCACTACGGGAGTTTCAGGCCGATTTGCCTCAGATTCACCCTCTCGAGAAAAGCCCGACAAGGCTCATTGGGCCGCTCCAGTAATTTTCATACATGTTTGGTATTTATGACTTAAGATCCGGATGATTACCTCAGTATAGAAGTGAAAGACACATATTGCCTAGCAACGGTAAATATTTTAGCCCTCGTGGCTAATATTGGCTTGCATGTTACTGTTGATAAATATTAAAACTGACAGTTAAAATCTCATCTCTAGTTTGTACTAAAGAGTAGACAAACCATGTTGACTCTGTCTCCCCAAACATTTTCTCATCCACTCGTTTAGCCTTCTGCTTGGTTTTTCTTGCTGCAAAGCATTAACGTTATTTCAGCACATTGTTCCGCTACGCCCACCTCTATTTATATCTGTTGTTATCTTTATATTTACATATTATATTTATAAGTACATTATGTTAGCATGCTAATTCATTAAGTTAAGATGGGGAACACAGTAAAGATCACATCTGTTATTAATGTGAGCATGTCATCATTCTGATATTAGCATTTAGCTCAAGGAAAAGTTGTACTAACAGAGCTGCTAGTGAGGTTCCATTATCGCAGAAGGTGCTTTTGCTTTACAAGAAATGTCACCCAACAAAATGCAGATATGAGGGCTCTAACGGGACATCTGCAGTGTGTCTTTCCCCTTTTCTTAGATCTTTCTCATTAAATCAGCTCAGAGGCTTCACCAAATGGCCAAGTGGACAGTGCTGCTGTCGCCAGCTGCTGCTGATTGGCTGAAACCAAAGCATCCATTTTTACGATCCTCAGATTTTTGAAAAGAAATTGATCCTGTGTGTCACACTCAGACATTAATGCAGTGTGTTCCTATACAATTTACTATTTGTAATCCATTTTATCTATGGGTCTCATGCACAGATTGAATTTTATTTTAAGCGTTATCAGTGAGATTGTCAGGATTGTAGAAATTCTCATAAATAATATTTTACTTGTTACATTTATTTCGTTTGCCAGTAGCAGTCGTTCAAAGGGCAAAGGTTCACTGTCATCCCATGCATATCTACCATATGGCAGCAACATCCTGCTCAACAGCAGGACACATAAACTACTAGTGGTGCTTGTTGACCACAGTTACCGAGCCAGGGTTAGAAGAATATGTCTTCACAATCTTCTGATGAAGCCGGATTGTTGTCTGGAAGAGAAAAGGATGGAAGTAGTTTGGCCTGTGTGGCTGAACATAAAGTTATAAATTCTTCAGACTTCAAGGGAAGTCTGTTGAACAACTTCAGCAAATCAACAATGGTACTTCAAACTCAGTAAAAATTGGCTGCATTAACCCTCTTGATCTTGTTACATTAAAACTGTTTCAAGTATGAATGGAGCATAAGTTGTTTTCTCCCGTTTGCACACTGAGTGGGATCTTTTGTTGTGGTAAAGGCTGCACTCCTTTTCTAAATGTTCCCTGTTGTTCTGTGGTCAAGGAACTAGAGCAGAAGCTCAGAGCACTCTAATTTCACACCATGTTGTTTAGAAAATAAGTTCTGTGTGCTTGTATATGGGTTTGCACTTCTGTTTAAGTGTGTCTAAGCATGTGTAAAATGGAGAAAATGTGTGTGTGCAGCACTTAGTACCTGTGTATGGGCTGGCTCATGTGTAACTAGTGTGGTGCCGGGTCTCTGTGCAAGACATTGTGTTTATGTGTGATGTGAGGAAAAGAGTCACGCAGGTTTGTGTGTGTGTGTGTGTGTGTGTGTGTGTGTTTAATTCCTGTTCTGTACGGATGGCTAATTCCCTCAGACTTTGCTGTGATAGTCTGATTAATGACCCAGAGCCCGACTTTAAACAGCAGACGACAGGATGAGGGCACAGACACCTTCTCTTCCTCCCATCCTCTCTCTCTCTGTTTGGATTTGTTTTCCCTTTGCCTTTTTTCTCCCTCTCGTCTTTTCCCTTTTCTGTATTTCGAACCATTGCCCTCCCCTCTCTGTCTTATTGAATCTAATTCTCTGTTCTCACTACCTTTCCTCTCTTTTTCTACTTCTTTCTCCTTCTTGTTTCTTTCCTGTTTGTATCTTCCAAAATCATTCTTTTTTGCCTTCGTCTCCTTGCCCTTACCCCCTTTCTGGGTCTGTCTGCCCCCCTTTTTTCATGATTGTCAGGTTTATGGATTAAACAATATTTTTCAGAGTCACCAGGTTATTCTATTTGTGTTTTGTCCTTTGTAACAAGTCGCATTGACTTCATCAAGACCAGCTCACATCATTCACCAGAGTTTATCTGTCAGGCCACAGTGGACCAATTTGTCCTTTCTTAGAGAAAATCAAGCGGGAATCATTCTGGTAGTTCAGCGTGACTTACACTATAGCACAATGAAGCTACTTTTGCTGGTCCACTATAGGGCTGCACTAGGGCTCAAACTATTAATGTAATGATTCATTGAACGATCAATTGAAAAATTGTTTATTATTTAATTAATCTAACAACTAATTTACCCCAAAATAATATTATAAACTAGTCTCATTAACATTTCCTTATTTTACTCAGTCATTACGCTGAAAGCAGACACGTGAAGCACATAAGAAAAACGATAATGGTGGCATATTTTAAAATTAGTCTAATTTCCACCCTGTGTCACAGACTCCATTTATCAGATGCCTTATCAGAAAAATATTGGACTTCAAATTCAGAAGAATTACTGTGACACATATTAATAGTGCTAAACATTAACATGTTCAGATGTTGATAATCCTTATATATCGTGATTGGGTGCTGACAGAAGTAAACAAGGTGGTGCTGTCTCGCTGCTGCTGCATGACTCGGCACTCCAGGGCTTTCGCTTAAAGGGCCCTATCTTACGCCTGGTGCAAAGGCATTGCGCCTCGCACTTGCCACTTGCGGTTTAGATCAGTGTAAGATAGGGCCTGATTTGTTCGTGCAGAGCAGTAGCACTGCTGCAATAAGCCATTTCCAGTGCAGAGTTTACGGTACTATACTGTTTCGTCTCCGTCTGAAAATTTAAGATGATCACTGGGGGAATCCATGTTTGGCCAGGTGCAACAGTTAATTGAGACACATCAACGCATGTTATGCAAACTGACGTATTTCCATAATAATTGACATTGATAGCATTGATGAATTGCCCCAGCCCGATCCACTAGTCTTAGTGATGTACTGTCTCTCACAAACAGTGCAATAGGCCTGGTGGTTTCACAGCAAATCAAGCCTGCATGTCATCCAGCGATGAATTTGAGTTTGTTGGCTCTCAGTGGTCCAGTCAGTCCAGAGTGCACAGGCTTACTGCGCCACCTCTACTTATAAAGCAAACTGGATTACCTTTTTTTTTCAAAGTTGTGTGGAGAAAAGGGGCTTAACCCACTGTTCTGTTTGATCAAGTCAGTGCTGTCCTTCCTCCAGGTTCTGTTTGATAGATACCTTTTGCATTCCACCGTGAAGGTATACAGGTCACTGGATACTGTGAGACGATTTTGGCAGGAAGTGTCAGAGGCCGACTGTTTGCCCCTTTATCATGCAGCAGAAGCTTCGGGCGCTAAGGTCCTTCTCTGGGCAATGTGAGCGCTTTAAGAAAATTACCCTCAATCTGGTGCCTGTGAGGACACAGCTTTTTCGCTGGCAGTGACTTTAGTGAAATAGGTTCATAGGCTTGTGTACTCTGTCAGTCCACCTAAGCTGTCAGGTTGTCCATGGGGATCACAGTGGTGCCACATTTCAAAAGACCCCGTCTATTATGACTAAACACATCAGCTGTCCGGTTTAGATTTTGTTTCTTTCCTATCCTAGTCTAAGGGGAGATGAAACTGCATTGATTTTGTGCTTCATTATGCTAGGTGGAATGAACAGATTGCACAACTCTTTATTTGCCAATTTGTTTATTTCTACTCTCTGAATTATTGTCAGTGGATTCAAAGAGCACAGATGTGCACATAGAGTTTGAGTTTCTATAGACTTGCAACGTAAAGGGCCGGTGTGCAGGATTTAATGGTGGCATCTAGTGGTAGAGCCAGTGATTGATGTGTCCGTTCTGGGCTACTGTAGAAATACGTCAGTGCAACATGTCAGCTCTGTGGAAGATGACCTGCGCCATCTGTAAATAGAAACAACAACGAAAACGCAACGATTCTTATTTCTGGTGTTTGTACACTGTCTTCTGTTTGGTCAACCCTGGTAGGTATTTAAGTCTGTTTTCAGCAAAATCTTAAATTTTCTTCAAAATACCAACATCTCATATTGCACTGCCTAATTTACCCCTCATTTAATTGTGCCTGTGCTTCTACTCTACCATGCCTAATGTTTAAGATATGAAAATAGTAAATGAACAAAGTTTCAATATCAAGAAAACAGCTCATCCAAGCTGTTGCAGTGCTGCATGCAACATCTTAAAATGTTCTGTCTTTGTACCCTCCCTTCCCTCTACGTATCTCTCTGTTTCACCCTGTCACCCAGTGTCTTCCACTGATAATTGCAGATGACCCCACTTCCACGTGGGACTCATCAGTGTTGAAAGGGAAACTAGCAGTGAAAGTGAATGCCCGAGGAAGCAAGGTAAATAATTTCACCCGACAGCAGTTTACCTGTTGATGTCACTAACAGATTGAAAATAAATGGGCCGTTTTTCCATGTTCTTCTCCTGATAAAGCCTAATGCGTCCAGCCGAGGACTCTATATGTGTGTGAATGTTGGTACATCATTGTGCATGTGTGTGTTAAGTACGGGTTTGTATATACATGTATGTGTGGGAGTATGTAATTCTGTTGAGGTGGCCCATGGATAAGTGCCTGTGGCAGTTTGTGATTACTGTTTGCTTCTTTCACTCCATCCTCTTTACCTCTCTGCTCCCTCCACTCAGTCACCCAGTGTGTGCACACATGCATACACACACACACACACGCCCACACATCAACACACATGCATGCACACATTCCCCTAAGTTGTCCATAGGGTCCTCCCTCTGTCTGTCATTAGAAGATCAAAGACACCGTTGTTCTTGTGTAAATGCAAGAGTTTACCCATCCCCCCCCCCGAGTATACATCCCTGTGTGCAGCTACAGTGCGTGTTTCATTGAAGGCTGTATTCAGAATGGGTTTCATATTTGTACTACAACTGGAATAGAAATTCAAATTATAAAAGAAGATTACGTATTGTTTTGTTCACTGAACACTGTGACTTTTTTCCGAGTTTAACATCTGGAAGTTTTAGATAACAGACTCAGTGAATGCATCACCTAATCATTGATAACCACGTAAGAGCCCCATGACATAGATATATCACGTAAAAGTTTAGCACAATTGTTCAACTCTTGTTTGTTGGCTAGTTGTAGGTAATGCTTCATGACCTGTGGTGCAAGTCTTTGTGAGGATAATACAACCCACCTGGTCACACCAGAAACAGGCAGAACAAATTTCATTCATGTGTCCTCATGATTTGGTGACAGTCGAGGTTTGGGGACAGATGGATCCCATTTACCTCTGATGTCGGAAGTCAGAGCTTAGAATAACATCAAACCTGAGTTGACCGTGTTCCAGTACAACAGGTTGGAAAACAAAGATTAACACCTCCATGAAAACCTTTATAACAATGCATTATGCGGTATTTTGCACATTCAAACACCATAGCAACGTGTCCACAAATAGAAATTGGACTACTGTGTGCACGACTGACTTAAACAAGGAGTTTTTAAGTGGTTATGAATCAGTCTTAGTGCAATACTGATGTCACTATATGGCCAACATAAGCAAGCATAAGCAAGTTTCTGTAGTACATTAATCAGTTAAAAAGAAAAAGAAAGCTCCTTGTAGCTTTAATGAGACACAAAAAGCATAAGTGCTAATAGAAAATATATTACTACAACTTTCACTTATCTTGATGGACAGAGCAGCCATCTTGGATTTTGAGGTTGGCATTGGCGAGTTTCCTCCAACTTTCGGAGTTGGAAATCCAACTGGAATTCCGACTCCTGACATGCCATAAGCGACTGCATGTGTCACGTGACACTGCTGATGTGTAGCACCCTCAAATTTGGACTCTCGTTTCACTTAAAAGTTGCACTGCCAAAACAATTTGGAATCAGTCAATGGCAGAATATGGTTATTTTAACTGAAATGATTCTCTCACTCTTCCATGACTACAAACTGCTCTTTGCCACTTTGATCATAAAGGTGACACTATTTTATAGAGTATATAGGCTACAGCCAAGTTACATATACAATATAATATACAGAATAGTGCAATATTGAATATAGAGTAGGGTGTGAGTGAGAGACAGAGGCACAATTGTCAGTCTGCTACTTCAGCACCAGGAACAGCACCATGGATTCATCATTACACAGGATACTGATACAGATACTGATATGTCAGAGCCGTGGTCAGGGCCATGGATTCTAAAACGCACAAACAAACCTCAGTTAGATAAAGGATGAATTAGACAGGCTGCTTAACATATTCAGCTAAACAACCCCTCTGACCTGAAGCGTCAGCTTCTAGAGGATGGCGAGGGGAGAGGTTAACAAAACATTATGGCCATTTTGCTAACAACAGACAGGATTTATTTCTTTTTTATATAGTTATCTATTTTTTCTTTTACATAATTGCTTCCTGTCAGCGCACTAACAAACACATCTGCACACACAATGGCTCACTCATACTCGGTGGATCTTCTTACCTGCGCAGCCATGCCAACTGTCACCCACAACATCTATTTATGTACTCCAACCCTGCTTTCCAAGTTTTTGATACACATGTTTTAAGTGCTTTAAACAGCCACACAGATAGCTAATAAGATAACTGCTAAATGATACGTGCAAACTGCAAGAATCTTTCAAAGAAGAGAAATGAGACCGTTGGAAGGAGGCGAGTGATGTAGATGAACATTGTGATAGTACTGGAGGAGGACCGGAAGATGTCTGGTTTCCATTCCCCTGTGTGTTTGTGTAGCATCATAATCTCTCTTCATATCTCAGTGTGTTTCTTTCTCTTCCCGCCTGCTGTGCCTAAAAAGGATGGGCATCATGCATATGGATGAGTGAAGTGTTAAAGCCTGCCCATCGGAGGGCCTTAAACTGCTGACTCTTCGAGTCGTGAACAACTTATCTGGACAATTTAATAGATTAAAAGATTTAGTAGAATGTAAGAGTAACCTGTATTTTTATTTTCAACCTCATTTTAACGTATCCAATGACTCATTTAAGTTATGCAAACTATGTTTAATTATGTATTTTGTTGTTTAGTCACATTTTTCATGATTGTTGTTTCAGTATGTTTCAGTATATCTCATTGTGTGTGTTCAGTCTCACTGCTCATGACTGTTGAATGAATATGAATAGAAAATGATCGAGCCAGAGCTGCTGCACAAAAAGTCTGCCATTTCTTTTAGTTTTATGTGTTTAATAATGCCATAAGTAAACTGCAGTATACACTGGCATGTATTTAAGCACTTGCAATGACAGTTTTAGGTGCAGCTAGCTGTTATCAGATATCTAATGGTATGTTATATCACTGGAATTAACACACCTGAACTACAGCTGTTGTTCTGTCAAGAATTTGAACCCTTTTAATTTCTTTCAAGGAAACTTGAAAACATTTTATCAAAATACAGGAGATTTGTTGTCAAAATCTTAGTTTTCCTTAAAAAATGATTTTGACTTTTTGCTGGAAAGCTCTACATTCAGTGAGATGTCTTTACATCAGTTTTTTAGTAAATGATTAACAATTATGAGGGAGGCAACTGATTGGATTTCAGTTAAATAAAGGTCAGCATCAGCAAACTCTTGTTTGTTTAGTTTCTCAACATAAATCATATTCATTCAACTTACACCATATATTTTCCCCTGGTTATCCACACCTACCTATGCCACACCAGTGGGACCCGCCCCACAGTTTTAAGAACCACTACTTTACATGGGTGCAGTGGTTTGCACTGCTGCCTCACAACAAGAAGGTCCTGAGTTCAAATCCCCCAGCCGGCTCGGGTGCTGGGGAGTTTGTGGCTGGGGCAGGGCCTTTCTGTTTGGAGTTTGCATGTTCTCCTCATGTCCGCGTGGGTTCTCTCCTAGTACTCCGGCTTCCTTCCACAGTCCAAAGACATGCAGTGTAATTGGTTAATTGGTGACTCTGCCCTCAGCCCTGCGATGAACTGGCGACTTGTCCAGGGTGTACCCCGCCTCTCACCCAGTGTCAGCTGGGATAGGCTCCAGCCCCCCGCGACCCATCAAGGATAAGTGGTTGAATGACAATGAATGAATACTTTACATACTTTAAAAAAAGCTATTAAGAATCAAAATCCAAAATTAGCCTGTTTCCAAAAGTAACCTTGCATGCCGTGCTTAAGTCCACATCCACATCCCACGCGATGAGCACATTCAAAATGGAAAAAGAGGCCATAAATCCAATAATTCTTAATGTATTCCGAATGATAGACATTTCAGCCTTTTTGTTTTACACAAATAATAAATTTCTAGGTTTTGATAATCTTCCATCCTGCTTTAGGCAGAATATCCTATTTGTTTTCCCTCTTTCTTTTCATGATTTGTGGGAGAAAAACAAGTTATTCATTACTTGGACAATGCAGCATTTGCGGACAGTCAAACTTAAACAAGGCGGAAATGACAGTCTGTGATTTCATGCCAATGTATAGCCTCAAGACACTAAAATGAATGGGAGGCTGACTTTGTCAGCACGCAGACATGCTTTAAAACAAAAGCATAAACATTTTTGTTAATTCCAAGGGTCATCTGCAGTACCAAGTCAAATTCAGAAAACAAAGCCTATGACACGTGTCAAAATCTCACGCTTGGAGCGGGGTAACATCTGGGAATTTTAAAAAGTTTGGAGCTTAATCTGCATCACACCAATCAGAATGCATTCTGCCAAGTGAAATAATCTGACTAGCATGTCCTGCATTATAAACTCTCAATACAAAGCTTTAACTAAAACATTCATGTCTACCACAAGTTAAAAGGCACATTTGCTTGATAAAGATTGTGGACATGGAGGCAAAGAGCTGTGGTAAAATAGGTCAGATTATTTCCCAAATCATTTTCCATCTGAGACATCTGTCCTCTGCAGTTTGGAGTGGGCACTGGGGTGCACACAGCTTCAGGGCAGAGCTTACTGATGCTTACTGTTATAAACCTCTTTAGCCAGAGGGCCAGAGGTGTGTGACAGACTGTGAACAAAGCATGGCAGCCTTTTTAGCGGAGCCACAAAAGAGGGTTGTTAGAAAAATTAAAGCAGCAAATTTAT
Source organism: Lutjanus erythropterus (assembly GCF_056507025.1). Classification (NCBI taxonomy): domain Eukaryota; kingdom Metazoa; phylum Chordata; class Actinopteri; order Lutjaniformes; family Lutjanidae; genus Lutjanus; species Lutjanus erythropterus. The sequence goes on from NC_139320.1 coordinate 21,712,007, forward strand.
GATCTGACTGATACCACTGACATGCCGCTGTTGATCCTCAAAAATACAGATTGGGGCTACATTAATAAAGGATGTGTCAAGCCAGATGACCCAGGTGCATGAGAAGTGGGTGGCTGAAAGAGATGGACGTCACAGGAAGAACAAAAACCGTGACCAACGTGAGTCATAACTGTGGTCTCTACATCCCAGAAAAGGGCAGGTTCCCCCAGCAAAATTGTCATCACAGACACACACACGTGCGCACGCAATCCCTCTTCACCTCCTCCTTCCTGAGAGGTTTGCTTCTTGAAAATTACACACTCCATATTCAGTCACACTCAAAGCGATTGGCGCAGATACAGAAGAGCACGCTCCCTCAGTCACACACACACGCACACTCTCAAAAATTAGACACTCAACGCAATTCAGCCGCTTTGACTCTGTGTGTTCTATTATTCCTCACTTCTTTCCCACTTTTCCCCGGCACTCTTTGGAAACCTTTGCTCAGGGAAACTAAATCTGTAATCAGCTTAGTCGTGTTGATGCATCAGACATTTTTAATCAGCGGTATTGAAAAGAGAGCAGCTCAACGCTAAGGCGCTTGGCAAAAAGCAATGCACCGAGAGGAGAGGATGGAGAGATGAAGAGAGGACAGCACATGTTTGTTGTTTGTTTGTGTTTTTTTTTTTGTATCTACATATCCCTGTATTTATTAATCAAATGAAAAATGTCTTTAAAACGCTTGAGTACTGCATCACTGCTCTTTGTAATGATTTAAGCAGACTCTTTCTCAGAGAGACCGTGGAAAAAAAGGACGCATTTGTTTTCAAAGAAAGAGAGAATGGCACTGTAATCAATCAAGTTTACCTTGAGTTAGAGCAGTTAGTGGTGAATCAGATCGAGAAGTGCCATGAATGGAGCTGTAGCTTTTCTGTTTAGATGCACAAACAAACAAAAAAAAAATCGAGGCTTGGTTGTACTGGTTGGTTATATAGTTAAGTTCTCTGAGAAAGATAGGTGATTATTGATTCTCATTTCCAGGTCAGCAGATTACTAAGACACTGGAGTGGTTCCTCAAAGTTGGTTGATTGTTAAGTCTGATTCCCAGGTCATCAAATACAGACATTTTGGGAGTGTTCTCATCACAGCTACTAATGTTTTTGTTAGGGATGCACCTGAATCTGAAAACATTATTTAAGAAAGCACAAATCTAAGCTTGAACTAACGATTATTTTCATTAATTCATTACTAAAATTCAGTTTACTGCCAGAGGGGAGTGAAGAAACAAGAAAATATTCACATTTCAGAACCTGAAATAAGAGAATTGCCTTATTCTCATAAAAAAGAGCTAGACTAAATAATCGATTATCAATATACTTAGCAATTAATTTAATATTTGATTAATAATCATTGTAGCGCTACACAAGTCATGCTAAACTGTAAAGCAACAACATTCAGAGTACTACTTAATCAAAACAAAAATCTCCTCCTGCTTCTTTTTAACCGGCCATTGTATGGCCCACTATAACTTTATTGGTGAAAAACCGGTGTAAACACAGGCTTGTTTTATCTGATTTCACAAACGTGACGTCTCGGTGCACCTCTAGTGTTTGTCACGCCTCTTGACATCTCATACTCATATGTGCAAGGTGGCTGTATGACTGATCATCATTCGGCTATTTTATATCCACCAAAACTGCTTCAGTGGGTTTAGCAGAAGAAATAAAATGTTAACTTGTTTTAATGACGTTTCACGTGGGGCATGAACCCCAGGCTCTGGGTGAAAGTGTTTGTTTGACCCATCAATCCGTCCCACATCCTCCATATGAGGACTTTCTTCCTTGTGGGTGGGTTCATATTGAAGTCACTTGAAAGTCTCTCTCTTACAGCTGCCAACAGGTACCTCGCATTTTTGTATTCATGGCCGAGGCGCCGAAACATTGGTATTTGGCAACTTAGAAATGAGAGCAGGCTGAGATTTTCTAAAGACTAGAAAATAGAACAAAGAGGAGGAATGTAAGTTTTCTCTCAGACCAATTGAATTACCATATGCTTGAAGGTTTTTATATAACTTTTGCCCAAATGATGCCAAAATTGAACTGCCTACGCCAGCTTTAAACACCAGACATAGAACAGACCGGCTGTTTACTTTCTTTCCCAATTCCTTCATCATTTCAAAGGTAAAAGTGAACATGTGTTGGGTTTACAAAAATGCTATGGTTGCATTTTCATCTTCTTTGGTTAGATTTTACGATGCACTCCTCATTTGCTGAGTGAAAAAGAAATATTAATAATCATTACCAAACCCCAGCACTGATTTCAGATTTTATCACATATCAAGAAAATATTCCTTTGAAGCACGGAGAGTCAACAGCAGGTCAAGCAAACGCCTCTTTGCATTGTAAATGCAGAAGGAGGTTAGGACCACCACAGCAAAACTGCTTCTCTCCAGCTTCAAACAGCATCACAGGGATCCAATTTTACTCTTACAGCTAATTATTGTGCACTAAAGCTATACCGCAAACTTTTGTTGACATTTCAGACTTTAAACTTTTTTTCTTGAAGTGCACAGTATCATCGCACAGCATCATCTCTTTCTTCCAAACATAAAACTGGCTCAATTTAACTTGAAAGAGCTGAACTACCAACTGACATTTGCTTTTACGTAAGCAAATCCTGCAAGATAAACTGTACATGCAAAATAACTCAGTTCCAATACATACTCTATAAACAGTGGAGACCTCCTGTCCCAGTGAAATTGATTACTTTAAAAGGATCATTATTATAACTTTTTCTTTATTTCTCATGCAGATTACCATCTAACTACCATTTGTATATATGTATTACATGAAGTAATATAACATATTTAAATTTAAAGCTTTTGATGATTGTTTCAAAGTACAATACAGCAGCTGTTGCAAGTGCTTTTCACATTTCTGTACAAAATATATTAATTATAATACAGTACAGTACTGTATATAGAATAAAACTTACTGAGATGAGATGCAACCTTTATGATCCCTCACAGGGGAAATTTGGGCACCTTGTGCTTCAGTATGGGATGCTAAGGGATGCTCACAAATTGTTGGTATGTGATGAGTTGGATAATGGATTGGAATTTCTAGAAAATCAAAAGGTACATGTTTATTAATGCAAGTTTATATTCAGTTTTAATATTCAAGGCCCTATCTTCTGCTGATCTACAGCGTAAGTTGAAAGCACGAGGTGCAATGGATTTACTTTATTCAAGATGTGTCCAAATCCCTTGTTGTCTTGCACCAGAGGCGCAGGGGTATCCTGCCCTGGTCCTGCACCTTGCACCAGCAGCGCACAGCAGGAAACACCTATCAGCTGTACCTAAGTGCCCTGATTAATTCATGGGTGAGTTTAGGCCGAAAATGCAATGAACCATTCAGAAAGTCAGCTCTCATCACCTTTAAGAAGCAGATGCATGGCAGCATGACGGCAGATTTCCCAGGAAGAAACAAAGAGAGAAGATTTTTAAGCGAGCAGACGGATGGAGACGGCAGGATGACGTGTGTGTGCGCCTCACTGAAACGCAAGACACACCTGCATGCTTTTAACTTCAATTTATACTTTATTGCTGATAGAAAATATGTTCAAAGGACACTTTACTAATCTACACTTCTGTGTGTGGTAAAGACTTCACATAAATGAAGGTGTTTTGTCTTCATTTCAGACCTCCCACAACAGCTTTGCGTCTGTGTAAGATAGGGCCCCAAGACTCAAAGGTAAAAAGTTGTTTTTAACTAACTATTTTATTCCATATTTTCACAGTCATATCAAAACTGGTGGGTACAAACACAATCGCTGTTATTTGTTTATAAGAGATGGTTTTGTGATAGACTGACAGCCGGTTCACTGTGTAATCTACCTGTCAAAAAATGGAAGTTAGGATAGACTTTAAATCCTCTCAATATAAAAAAAAGACAGAAAAGAAGACAAAAAGTTAAAATAAAGTTCTAGTAATGTTTCCTAGCTTATCCTCATCTTTTCAGTGTTGAGGTGGCCTTGAGCCAAACCCAGTAAACATTTAGAGTCAGGTGGGGCTCACCCATTAAAGAATGCTAGTGTTTAACAGAGCAGACAAACCCAAGTGAAATAAAATGATATCATGTTAAGTCCTTTACTCTAATTTATTTAATGAATTATGGGTATTGTTATGTTTTCATTCTTGCTTTTGTCTCTTTAAAGCCCTTCACAACTCGTGTAAGATAAAGAGCTAAATTAAAAAATGACCCATTGAGAAAATGAAAGGACTAAATGACTGAAGCACAAAGCACATGATTGAAATTGCTTTGAGTGAGCCTAGATGCTGGAGTTTTATAAAAGCTGATGAAAATGAAATGTTGAGAGAAAAAAACATCTGAAATGTTGGAATAAAAAGGAAAGGAATTTATTGAGTAACCAGAAATCATGTTGGCATAATATTACACATATTCAAGAAGAAGAAAAGCAGACACAATTCCATTTTTTTTTTTTAAATTCATGATTGTGCAAGTGAGTAGAAGAGACTAATACTTTTTGCATATTGCATCATCAAGATTAGTGCAGCATTAGACAATCCCACTGTCACTCCCAAGTGCAGGTCACCAGAAAAATAAGCGTCTACCTCACACATGTCAAACTCAATGCCTGCAGGCCAAATCCGGCCCACAATACAATTATATATAGCCCGTGAGAAAATTTCAGACAAACAAACAAAGGAACTTTCAAAGCAGGTAGGAGGCAGAGTACCTGTTCGTCGACACCGGAGGTAAACCTGTGTGCCTTGTTTATGGAGCTAATGTGGCTGTAATTAAAGAATATAACATGAGACATAACAGCAGGACAAGTACAAAAACCTGGACACACAACAGAAGCTACAGAAGGCAGAAGAGTCTAGTGTCACAGCAGGCTATGTTCACAAAAGCAAAATCACAAAGTGAAGCTGCCATGAAAGCTAGTTTTATAGCGGCAGAAGATCACCAAATCAGCCAAATCAGCTCAGCCATTTACGGAGGGAGAGTTTTTGAAGTGCTGCATGATTAAAGTGTGCGACATCTTGCGTCCAGACAAAAAGCAAGCATTTTCAAAGGTAAGCCTCAGCAGAAATATTGTTGCTGATCGGGTATGTGAGCATAAATATTGTCAGCTGAAATATTCTCATTTTGATTTATGCTACTGTCCAAGAAAAAAAAATATTTTAAATTGTATTTATTTTATTGAGGAAAAAGTTGTTGCAGTCTGGCTGTTCAAATTCATATTTCTGAATAAAACATAGTCAGTGTTCAATAAACATTAATCCTGTTTGGCCCGTGACTTAGACTGTGTTTTAAATTTTGGCCCCTTCTATGATTGAGTTTGACACCCCAGGTCTGGGTCATCTGTGGAGGAGGCGGGGTGGACGGATGGCTCAGACTAACACAGGACTTCAAGTCCTGTGTGAAACAAAAAAAATCACTGTGACGTTATTTAAAGTTTTAGATTATTAACGTTTCTTTATGTATGTGACTTACATCAGGTCACCTACCTCATGTGACATACGTAACGCATATTTACAACCCCCCTGATTTTCCGAGGTAGACTCACATTTTTCATTGCTCTCTCCCCATTTCCTCCCATGATCACATTTCTCCTGTATTTCTTTCGATTTCTGACACATTTTCACTCCTTTTTTTCCTTTTCACTATCACAACCTGTGTAAGCCGCATATCACTCTAAATGTCTACTGTTTCCACTCAGACAACTATACAGCAACATCAAACCTGACTTTCTAAGAAGAACTTCTGTTTCTTAAGGGACGTTGTAAAGTGGCATGCATTTTGTAAAATGTGTGGCATCGATTTTCTTTAAGGGAGCAGGGGCAAAAAAATAAGTGAATGACAGAAAACTGATTAATATTAGTTTATATTAGAGACTTACGCAAGTTAGAGTCTCAAGGTCTCAGTTCACTGAGAATCCTCAAATGAAAATGTTCCTACTAAGCCCGAACAAACAGTTCTATCTCAAAGAAAGAGAAAGAAATTGTTCGTCACAAGTTGTTTTCATTTGAAAAAGCACAATTCCCACTTTAATTTGATACCAAATATGTGCAATTTGAAGTTTTTTAGACGAGGTTTGATTCAACATATTTCAGAAAACACCAGACAAAAAAAACAAGTAACATTAAAACTGCTGCAAATCGCTGTGATGGAATGAATCTCAGTCTGCCTTAAAGAAGAAAAAGTAACTTCAAGTCCATTTTGTAGGGAATATGATCTGTACCAGACAAACATTTTTTGCCACGACTGATGACTGTGCCAAGGTTAATGCACTTCTAAGCATGTTTAAGCCCTTAAAATGCAACTCTTTGAATTTCAATAGAGTCCTTGCACCAGTGCTCAGGCCCTAATAAATAAAACTACAGATAGAATAAAAAGAAATCAAATTCACACAACTAATGTCAGCAGGTAAGACATTCAAGAGTTTGGGGGCCCAGACTGCAAAAATCCTTATTGCCTTAACTAACCTGGAGTTTTTCCAGAGCCTTCGTAGCACTACGTGCATCGTAAGTTGTATTTTAAGGTCTCCTGGGCTGTTTCCCAGAGTTGGGAGACAGCCCGTAAACTTAAGTGATTTGGGAATTACAGATTTATTATGACAACATCCCATGAACTAAAGAAGAAAACTGAAATCCATCTGTTGCGAGAGGGAGGCAACATCAGATCATGCATTCTTGTAGCATGATTTTGCAGCCCCTAGAGGCTTCAGTGTTCCTCACATGTGGCTGTCGACAATGAACAGCCACATTGATACTGTGGTCGTAAATACTGTAGATTACACCAGGTTAATTTCCTCTAACCAGATGTAGCAACACAGGGAAAAAAGTCCAACTCAGCTTACTGATTAGAAGCTGAAGTGTGCAGAGTTGACCTGAAGCATTCATCATGCTCCTACCTGATCATTTATTTCATTCACCTCTTCATTGTGTGCATGATGATTAATTCTTTCTTCACCTTCACTTGTCATTCAGTGACAATAGACAAGGACGGTCCATCCCTGGACGTCTCCGAGCCTTATTCTTTATCATCCCATTCATCTCTTCATACCTCTCAGTGACACGCACCTTCATCTGTTCTCATTAAGCCAAAGCTGCAAAGAGGATAAGATGAGGTCTACTTTCCTTCATTGTAGGAAGATGGCTAATATTCCACAAATAGAAATTACAGAAAGCAAACCAATTTAATATCCATAATATGATGCATGACTCCTATTCCACATCTGACCTCAGCGGATCATGTTGCAGCTTCCTCCTCGCTTCTCCCACAAGGTCAAGTCGGCGGTTTGTCTTTCTTGTGGCCTGGTCTTGCAGTACACCGAAAGACAAATATTTGTTTTACCCTTGGCTCTCCTCAATTCAAAACCCTTGAGTGGTAATTAAAATCCGCAATAGTGCAGTTTCTGTTCTACACATTAGCACAAAGTTCACATGTGAAGAACTTTGACTCACACAGCCATTTGCACAGCAGACTGTCAGGCTCCAACATGGTGGAGCCTCTAATCATGCCAATATCACACCATGTGACGTCATCTGGTTTGTCCTAATGTATGTCCTGCAGTTCGCTGCACCCACAGCAACTGCACAAGGGTAAGTGTGTATGAGACAAGCTTTCTAAACATTGGGCATGCAGCCAGTAAGTGGACAGTAGGAGTGTAAACAAATATGAATACATTATTTGAGTATGCACTGATAATGTGCTCTGAATAGATACAAAAAAGTTTCTGCAGTAACATCCAGTCCACAGAATTTAACACAAATCTTACAGCACTCCTTCTCACAGTCATGAATCAGTCAAATCTAAGCGGTCAGACATCTATCAGTGGAACTGACCCAGCCCTTTGTGCTCTGTGCTCAGTACTGCTGTCTATTTTCCTGCTTCCTTTACTTAGAAATGCTTTTTGCTACCCTCTCTTATGCTGAAATGAAAACCACATTTGAAGATTGTTAAAAGTGTCATATAGTCACATCTTATTTTTGCTAATGTTAACAAAACTCTGCAAACCAGCTAGCGAGTCTACATGGATAACTGGCTGGCTGGGATTTTGCTAACATTACCTTGATACTTATCTAGTGCTTAGTTAACATTAACTTAGGATGTGAATATGTGTCACTTGTACAGGAAAAAGAGAGAGTTGACCAAGGTACAAAGTAGGGTTCCACCTGTCCTGTCCATAGGATTGTCCTGTATTGAAAAATAAAATACCCCTCCCTTACTGAATCAGTACAGGACGCAAATTGTCCCTCATTTTCATGCAAATCCTACTGGAATGCATAACACTATGTTTTTCACATATTTGGAGTGACATGAGAAATATCAGTTTAAGACATAGTGTATTCGTGTGCATAGAAGTATTAAATCAAAATGACAGGCAAGTTGTATGTCACTCATCATCGGTGGTGCCCTTACGGACACTTAGACACTTGAAAAATACCTTTAGCTCAAGTCCACCTGTAAAACAAGGTTGTCCAAATACAGATCTAAATGGCAGACAGACGATGAGTAGGTCAGTCCTGTCAGTGGGAATGAGTACAAGGAAACTGTGTGTTTTACCAGAGTATTTTCTGTCGCCGATGGTGGATTGTCCAACTTGGAGCAGGTACAAGCGGAGAAGCCAAGAGTGGAGTTACTTTGACAGACCAAACATTTTGCCCAGTGTCTGTGATCTGGTGTTTGAATCCCTCATATCACTGATGCAACTGTGCTTTACTCTTACTGACTCTTTATTCCCTTTACAATTATGAGTAGCAGGAGAATTTGAAGTTGCTGCACAAATAGCAAAAACTGGTGGATAAAAATTCACCAGAATGCAGGAAATAAAATATATGACACTCAAAATCTCCCCGCATTTGAGGTTGCTGGCAGTGTCCCTTATTTTTCTACACTGACGGTGGCAACCGTAGTACCAAGTTTCCTCAAATGCCATTGGAGCACAAAGCAAAAAGGGGTGGGACTTAGACAGGGTCTGTTACCTCCTTACAGTGGCATCAGGCTCTCCATCAGTCCACTTAGAAATCATATGAAAAAGGTGATCCATGTAAGTTGTTGGTTTGTAATCATCAGTATCAAAACTTAACACAACAGTTTTCTACAGTGTGAACAGGAGCCACTAACAGCCAAAGCAGCAGGACTTTTCATGATGCACATCTGCCAGAATGTAAATAAAAAAAGCAATACACTAAAAACATGAAAGTGTAGATAGTTTTAAGCTTGATTTTTTTTGAAACATTTGGCAAGGTTCATCCCTAATAAGTTTTCATCATTTCCCACCTGATTGGTTGTGCAGTGCAGAATATAACTTGTGACCGATATCCCATGGATGTTATTTTTACCTCAGGATCCCAGAGTGAAGCGTGTTGCTTGACAGTAGCCTGAAAAATGAGGGGCTGAAGTTAGGGGATGTCTTAAAAGTGCATGGAAGCTTTCTTTCTCTCTCTTCCCAAGCCCTTTTCTTTTTATAGACGCTTCAAAATTAATTTTCATCTGGACCCTGTCCCGGTGTATGTTATAAGGCAATACAGCAAAATGACCTATTGGTCTTTTTTTTCAGCCATACTTCAATATTCATCATAAATGTCAAAACAAATCTATTTTCATCGGAGCCTTCTTCTCATTTATACACAACCTGCAGGTTTGAGGGAAGAATCATGCAATATGGGCCAATGAAATTGTGACTTTAATGCTTCCACTACACATCCTGTTCTAATTTCACTATTGATTCCCTTAACAGTTACATAGCTTTCAGTTCTTTTACTTTTCATATTGTAGTATTTGATTTATCCAGGTAGATGGTTAAAGCTACAGTAGGCAAAAACATTTCATTAAAATTTTGGATGAAATACTCTGGATAACACAAACAATTAATGCAAGCTAGCATGTAACTAACCAATCACAGTGACTCTGTACAAACAAGGGTCATCCAGGTCTGTGTTTCGGTGTCTTTCTTATTTCTGAGTCAGACAGAATTAGCAGAGTAGAACAGACGTTAGTTTGCTAGTTGGGTACAACAGTTGACAGCTCTGATGTTCCGCTTGAAGTCTAGCAAAATGCGTGCACATGTTGGTGGGAGGAGCTACCAGAGTCATGCGATGCAGCAGAGGGACAGATGGAAAGTTTTGCATTCTGTATGTTTAAATGGCTCCACGACCTACATATACGTGGCTGAGAGGAAGTGTCATCATGATGTTTAAGTCATCAAGGACAGTTCATGTTAGTCACTATGGTTACAAGAAAGAAACCAGTCCTTCAAGTCGGAATCTCTCTGGCATGGAAACAGACCTTGCTGACACACATCCACATCCACATGCAACAACACAACCATAAAAAGGACCACACGCACACACATAAACACAGAGTGAAAGGGGAAAAAGGTGTAAACTAATTCAGTATTTTTCCCCCTCCGACACACACAAAGCACACATATCCTCACTCTTATCATGAATTAGTTAAACTGTCTCTGAATTTTACGACCTCTTTAAAGCTCTTTCCACGACTTGTACACAGTTGTGGACATATGATATATGAACACACAGTCAATAACTAAAAGTACATTATTCTGATTTCCTTAAAGAGAGGGAGACAGACAGGAAGAAGAACACTAATATGGTCAACTGCTAGTGACACATCCACCTTGGCCCGGTTTCTCCATCCTGCGTAAGTGTACTTCACAAATCAAGCTTGATAGCTCTTTCATACAGTGTGAGTATGCAACCCCAGCACTGCACTACAGCATTGTTCTGTCTTTTTAAATTGTGAATATCCGTCCTTGAAGGTGAATGAATAATAAGACTTACGTAATTGTTGTAACAGGAGAAACTGAGTTGAGGGAAAAGTTGAAATCAGGAAAATGAGATGCTTCACGTCAGCTTTCAGACAAGGTTGTGTTTATTTTCGCTTCTGCAAGCCTAAAATTTATCCCCATGCCCCATGATAAACCATACAGTGTGCATAAAAATGATTTCAAAAAACATTTCCGGGACCTTTTTCAATTTCCATGGAATGATGCTATTATATTTCTCCGCTCCCACTCATCAGTAGCCTGATGAAAGCCGGCTGCCTCTTCTTGTATCGTTCAGTGTCACCAAATCCCTTCTCATTTTGAAAGTCTTCAGTCTTTCATTACCCTCTCTGTGTGTCCCTTTATCATATTTTTCTCTCTCTTCCCAGACTTTTGTGTTTATTTTTTCTTGGTCTGCATAAAAAGGAGCCATCCTCCCTCCCTTTATCCCTTGCATTTTCTTTCTCTGTCACTACCTCAGTCCACTTTTGTGTCTGAACCCTCTTTGTGTTACCGTTGTATCTTCAATTTCCCTTCCACCTTCCGGCTGCCATCATTTTTCTGCTCTCCCATATCACTGCAGCCTATGTCCGTCTCTTCCTGTACCTCCTCCTTTCTTTCTCTGTTTCTCTTTAGCTGTCTGGATTTGTCCTTCCCCTAATCGCCTGTCTCATTTGAATGATGGGTGTCTCCGTCTCAGCTGACAGCCGAGGTCAGACTCATTCTCACTCTGCCGTGCTGTTAAATAGCGTTTTCTGGTTAACTCCAGGCGATGTCTGAAATGCTTCTTGTTATGGGATTAACCAATTGAACGCAGCTTTTTCATGGGCATACCAATCATGGGCGTGGCTAAACACCCAGACAAAACTCTTGAAGGTGATTCAGGATTTTTTTTTCTGAAACATGCAGGACCTGGGATTGAATTGGAAGAAAAATGGTAATACTTTATTTTAAGGTATGTGCATAAGACATGAGACGTGTCTTTATGAATGTTTATAATTGTTGTCATTCTGTGTCATTCGGTCAAATATGTCATTTTTAATGCAAAGTTGACAGTGTTTGAGATATTTGATAATTTCATTTAAAAACAGACTGCATCAAGAAGATCGTTAGCATCAAGCAAATTCTGACTGCACTGGAAATCCCAGCTGGCCTCTGAGACTGACGGTGGTCAGTTTGACAGGAAATATAGTACCAAGGCGGTTTTCGTCCTGGATTTGACTCCTGGCACCGTGGGGCTGAGTCTGCCAATTAGGTGGCTAGCTCCATGGCTAACTGAGCTAACTAGCTAAAGCCAACTATAGATAACAGCTGATAGCTGTAAGCCCACTTTAGCAACAACTAAACTGCCTAAACTAAATGTACTCTGTCATCAAACTGGCCTTATGACATGCAATGACATCGAGTCCAAATGGTTACTAATTTTGTCAAAACTAACAAAATGTGACAGCATAATATTAAAACATAAAACAGCTTATTTTAGCTTGATAATGTCAAGTTGTCACAACAAAGACATTATTGGCTTGATTAACTTCAAACTGTCGTAACAAAGATGACAATGTCAATGTTGCATTAAAAATTACATAACTGACCAAGTGACACTTAATGACAACAGTCGTAAACATTTAAATAGGCTCCTTCGTGTTCATGACAAGTGTTATGACGGTGTGATGACAGTCTTATGCATATCCCTAAAGTGTTACAAGAAAAAAAAGTAGGTTTCCATCTGTCCTGTTGAGGCCATTTTGAAAGGATTTGAGTGGAAAAAGTTGAAGTGGTACTTATGTAGTGAGCCGAGCTGTTAATAATATATGAATAGCCTAAATTATACATTTAAAAGTTGCAGTTGTTTTGCAACTTTTTTGTTGTACATTTGTTGTTTAAAAAAAAAAAAGTGGTGAAATACACTGCCAAGTCCATGTATCCGCTATGTTTTTATTCATTTTGCATTTGAGTTTCATATTTGAAAGTAACATTTCATCAGTTGGACCTCATCCCAGTGCAATTTTTGTTGAAAATGTGTTATGCAACTGCTATCCTTTATATAAATCAGGACTGCCCCGGACTACAGATTTTCCGAGTCAACCAGGGGTTTGAAGCGAGCTGCCTGTCAAATGTTAATGACAAAAGCGTTAACGATTCTGAATGTGTCAGAACAGATGAAACATTTTGTAGTTTTTTTTCATCACAGTACCATCACATAAGTCTCGTTGTTTAAAACAACTTCCAAGTTGACAAAAACAAACACTCAGACTTATCAACACTGGTTGATGTATACTTACAAACGAACCTGTGACAAAGTTACTCCTTAATACTTTAATAATAATAATAATACTAAAGACAATGTATAGATGTGTGATAAAAGTTTACCCACAAAGAAGAAACTTGCCCCTCACCTATCTAATTCATATCTTTTCCTTGTTATATTTGACTCTGGAACTTTGCCATCTCCCCCTCAAATCTTTCCCTCTCTTATCTTTCTCTCCTCATTTATATATTTCTCCCTCTTTCCCGGTTCTCATTACTTCGTTTTGCTGGACCAGAAACCAATTTATCTCATAACAAACGCATGTACTGTATCAGCCAAAGCATGCAAGAACATCCGCCTTTCCAGCTCCACCCTGTATATCTCTTGATAATGAAAACAAGCAGAGGAGAAGAATCAAACATTATTCCATGGTGATAAGGTTTGTTGTGGTTTCCATAAGAAAAGTTGTACAGTAAATAAAGGTACAGTTTCGGCATAGTTCAACGTACATGGAGCATCATGAAGTAGACACATACTGGACTTAACAACAGTAAAATCAGTGTGAAAAGAGAAAAAAAGAAAATAAGAATCAAATCCTAAAAGGACTATAATAACTTAATGAAAAGGTCATGAACTATTAAAGAGTTAGTTAAAAAGATGATACTGATTTTGCCAGCCTCAGATCCAGCTAAGGGCCATAAAGAGAATTGCTCAACGACCATCAATATTGAGGCATATTTTAAGAATTACCTAGAGGGCTCTGCCTCATCACAGGTTACAATCAGGCCAGTAAGTGAAGAACTTTAGGTTTTAACAATGTCTAAATTCTCAAAATTTATCTATAGATTCAATTCTTTACCAAGAGAGGTAAGGATATAAGTCTATAGTCTTGAGACCCCGTACTGCCCCCATAGAGTTATATATATTTCACTGTTGCTCCTGGGAAGTTGTCAACAATAACCAGAACTGGATATATTCATCTTAACATTGAGATCTGTGATTTTTTCTTACCATTGTTAAACAGCAGGACGTCCCTGGCTCTCACTGCCAGAGGCAGATCTGTTATCTGCAGGAAAGTACAATGTAGAGTCAGCATGGACGACTGATCGGGCTGCGACTTTTCCAAGTATTAACTGATTTTTCTCATACAAGTTGCCAAAAACGCTACTTACAGCACCATCATCACCCTGTCCGTGATGGAGGCCGTTTTCCGGGGTGAAGTGCGACAAAGAGTGAGGTAGGGACAACTGACCAGGTCATGACTTTTCCACATATAAATTCAGCAATGTTTTCATATATGTTTTGTTGTCAGAGTCAGTGTTGACCCAGAAAGCAAACAGAGAGAGAAAAATGTTGTGGATCACATTTGTTTTAAAATTGACCTGCAGTTACTTTCTCGTCTTTTATACAGACTGAGATTCATTCCATCACAGCTATTTACAGCAATTTTAGTGCTACTTGTTTGTTTTGCCTGTTTTTGAATCAAAAATTGGTCTGAAAAGCTACAAATGCCACATATTTGGTATCAAATTACAGATGAAATTGTATTTTTCACTCCTTCTACTACTCTGTATCTCCTGCGCCCCTCAGTGTAAAAATCAAATTGCTCAAATTCATTATTCAGAGCTGCAACTGTGACTATTATTTTGATTAGCAATTAATCTGCTGATTAGTTTCTCATTTTGTCTTAAAATATAATACAATTCTGAAAAAAATGTGTGTTTGGGTTGCTTTTTTTTTTTTTTTCCATCAGTCCAAAACCCAAATATATTCAGATATTTTCGTTTAAGACAGAGAAAGTATCAAATCCTCATTGAAAAATTACAAAAATTATTAATCCAGGGGCCATTTCCAGTGGATGTGACACCTTGGCTATGGATGCCAAGTGGGTGCCTCCTGTGGATGGTGAACTAGGAAAAGCTGACCAATGCAAACACCGGGCCAAATAAAAAACAGGACATCTCTCAGTTGGCCTGAATAAATGTCAGGAAGGGAACTAAAGGAAATTTGGCACAAAAAGCACACTTACTAGAAACAGATAAGTGCCACTACATTCCATGGTCAAGTCAAGTCAAGTCAGTTTTATTTATATAGTGCCAAATCATAACAGAAGTTATCTCAGGACACTTTGTATGTAGAGCAGATGTAGGCTGTATTTTTTATAATATTAGACCCATTAGCTCACACCAAGAGCATCTCAAAACCTCAAGCAGAGCTCTTTGGTGAGCAGTTTGACAGTTTGACTGAGAGAGAAAGAGAGATAACAATAATAATTAGCAATTATAATAATAATAATTGTAGTCATTAAATATTTTAATTGCAAGGTAATGTAAAGAATACAGAATATATGTCTAAATATTTTGAAACACATGAAAGTAAAAACCGAAAAAGCTTCAATGGACAGTGAGCGCCAGTGGCATCTCACTGAGAATCTGACTTATGCTTCAAATGTCGTTTTGAATTCGTAAATATTTTAACGAGTTTCTCAGATGTTTCTGCTTCGTGTGGAACAAATGTTGCCCCGAATCAAGCATTGTGACTCTTTTGACAATGTTTTCTGCCTTGGCTATATGCCTGGGGTTTGGTAATAGTAATTTCACATGACACACGGTGGGAGGTGTTGTCCTCTTAATTAATAAAGCTGTCACTGTCACAGGCATTAATCACAGCTCACCCTGTCAGTGTCATGTCTGAGAACTAAACTGTGACACTGACACAAGTCAAAACAACTAACCTCCTGTGAAGCAGCTGCCTGTAGCTCCAAAAATATAATTTGCGTATAATTTGTTGAAGAAGCTGCAGTTTTCTCAAGTGGAATGATACAATTGAACTATTTCTCTGTATTATTATATCAAAATCCAGTTCAATTCGTCTTATAAACAAAATATGACATGCTAACCTAGGCTTGAACCAACCAGTTTCAACCAACGATATCATGACATCCACTCCTCAGCATTTTATGCCAGAGTTCCCTGAAGCTTCTGAGGAACATCAGCAAGTTATAAATTACATTTCAACAATGTCCCACCCTTTAAGTTGGAATCGAGGACACGTTCCTTGATGACGCACCCATTTTTCAACATTCAAATCCAATTCCGCCGAACATTATGTTCCGCCTGCCTGTCCTGTTTCACTTGGAAATATGTTACAGTATGATATTCATCCATATTTATATTTATCATGTGATACATAATATTTCATGTAAACTTTTGGTAAATACAGTTTTTCCTATAATATAGACCAATTCAGAATTAAATTGATTATATTGTTTTTGTTGACCACAAGGTGAAATAAAAAGATTACTGTCTGAAGCTAACCAATTGCCAGTTTTTCCAAAAATGTAATGTTCAAGATATGAATGTTGTTTTTGATTCTAAAATAAAGTGTATTATGGTCAACGAAATTTCATAAATGCCTGAAGTTTCAAAGATGACTTTAAAAAATCATATATGTAAATAGAAAAGAAATGTTAAAGGGTTCACACTTCAATAATAATAATAGTATTAAAAAAATAGAGTGTTAATTATTTCATGTGTTGTGCCTTGCTAGCAGCTTGATTCTAGGAAGAGCAGAGTGGGATCATCCACCATGTGGAATAAAACACATGCAGGTTAATGACAAAATACTTTCAAAAGTAATCAGCTTCACCTCTGCTTTGTGTCAGCAAATGTAAGCGTACAAACACACTAATAATAGTGGACATAGTCAACAATATACAGCTAAGATCAACATTTAGCATCATCATTGTGATTAGCATGCTGACATTATTGTCTTATTGTCATAAATGCATTTACAGTTAAGTAAATGGAACCTACTCTACGTTGTTATTCTCATGACTAAGGAATATCAGCAACATTAACCTTAACCAGCACACTCTGGGGTTTGGTTTGTGTCTGTTTTTTTATTATATTTGCTCTGAGCCTACAATTTTCTACTTGATTGAATCTTTGTTGTGTCTCATAGCAACTGTAAAATATAACAACAAAAACATCTAAGCTGTGCTGTTGGATCAACAGTAATGATTCACATTTCAGTGAATCAACACTCAGGAATTGTAGCTAAAATACTACACTTACAGTATACACTATATTATTTATCAAAAGCCAAGACACTTTATGGTTTAATTGGCAATCAAACAATTTGAAATTCTTTGTCCTGCACAAGAACACTTTGACATATTGAGAGGGGAATCAAACCACTCAGCAATTAATGGCTGACCTGATCTACCACCTGAGCCACAGCCGCCCCAAAATGGGAATAAAACTGCACCTCATCTGTATCGGCTGGTTATCATGATTATGATGAAATTAATGTTTTTTGTGTGCTTTTGAAGAGGTCTCTAAGGACCCGTCCGCACGACAAGGGTATTTTTAAAAAGCTTTTTCTATGTGTTTTGGCCTTTCAGCCATGCACCAACAGCATTTTAGGTCACTAAAAACTGAGCTTTTTGAACATTTTTTTGAAAGCGCTGGGAACCGACTGACCGACTCCATGACAAACTCCATGACAAAGAGTTAAATTTTCGTTCTTTGAGTGTCAGTGTTGTGTGACGACAAGTTCTGTCTCATTGTTCTCAATAGTAGATTTGATGCATCAAAGTTTGCTAGTATATGACAGCTTTGGTTAGCCTGCTGTTAGTAGTGTGTCCAGTTGCACATGTTATTTAGCATGAGCATTGCTAGCTGAATAAATTACTTTCTTTTAGCATTTAGGGGCAGCTGTATCCAAACATGTTGTAAATTGGTGTGGTAATAACCTAAGACAATAAAAAGAAATGGTGATTCTGCTGTAAAGCAACAACTCGAATGCAGTTTGAAGAACAGACCAACTGAAAGAGCACGTGTATGTGCGCTACAAGCATCGCTGGCAGATCATGACAGTCTGCTTCTTGTTTAAAATTCACGAACACCAGTCATATGCCACCCAGTGAGTTTTCATGTGATATGCATTTTCAAGCTTATTAATACGGACAGATATTTTTTGGAGATTGGTTTTCATTTTTTTTTTTTAAACTACCCGTGTAAGTGTCGACAAGGCCTAAGACAAAACCCGCTGTGGCCACACGATTGCTGGCCCGCCATGAGCTGCGGTAGGTCGCCAAGTACAGTGTGGGAGTAAGGAACAGATGCAGCCATGGATAAAAATCAAGCTGTCCCACAGTTTTATTCCCACTTGAGGGTTTAAAAAAAAAAAGGTTAAACACTTGTCTGCTTTTTTTTTTTTCATTTTCAGCTTTTCTTGATCCCCGTGGTCATGACAAGAGAGGAGCATCACCTTGACTTAACACAGCGAAGATTCTCAGCCAGGGTTGAAATGACTCCTGTTCTATACCTTCAAAGACTTCTTTGTAATCGTTTACAAAGATCCTCTTTGCGTCTTCTTTTTCTTTGTAGTCCTCTCTTCACTCCCACCCTCCCTCCACGCTCCTCCTCACTGTCTTTACTTTCATCCATTATGGATGAGGCACATTGAAGGCGATGCGATTCTCTTTGGAAAATACCAAACGTTTCCAGAAATGAATGTGCGGTGATGTCACTGTTAATGTCAGTGGTCATGTCTCAGCAGACCATCTTTACCAAACAGACTCCTTCTGCAACTTCCCTGCCCTCGGTATGCATCTTACTCCCTATACTCTCCTGTAAGAGTGTCAGACCAACCCGAGAGGCACACACACACCACATCCAGTGCTCAAGAGTCATCCTACATTAGTCACTTTAAAAGGTCAAATAAGAAAAGAGTTGAAGAGTTCTTGTGCGCAAGTTTGTGTAAGTGTGAGCGTCTGTACTTTTGGTGGTAGAGGATAAAGATCCAAACAGATGATGACAAAAATAATTTGTTCAGTTTATAATGAAGACAGGTTTATTTTGGCGGAAGAAACACAAACTGACGCATGTGACGGTGCATACAAAACAACATGTTAGTCATAATAAAGGTGTTGGCAACTTTTTAAAAAAAAATACCCCCCACTCACGCACACTTTGTACCAGATGCTCAAACAAAGTAATTACTTTTGCATCAGAGGATTTTAAATAGCATTCAAGGTCATTCAACCAGAGCCATTCATTTCTCTCCAACATCTCATTAGCTTTTTGTATCAACACTCTGACCTTTGCTCGGCGACACTGTTTATTATCACATTACTGTCTTCAGTGACAGAACGAGGAACAATAACACAGTGTGCTAAACTGTGAAACACTTCCGATGACAAGAATAAATATCATTCGGCAAGTCCTGATGGCAGTTATGAGATTGTTTGGCACTGACACTATGAAAAACTTGTGTTTACATGATACTTTCTGCTGCTAAACATCATATGTGTATGACAAGAATTACTGGTGATAGTGCACTTCCAGATTTTCACTACCCCCAAGTTTATACAGCCAGATTTTATGCGCCATTGTGTTCAAAAGCAAAGTGTTTCCTTTTGCAAGATCACTGCACTTCTCAGAGAAAGATGATAAAATGTTAAAAGAAAGAAGAAAATTCATATAAGCTGCTGATTATGCACATCCAATAAAACTAAATATAACTAAGTATTAAGTGTTTTAGCTTAAATAATATTTTCAGATCACTATTTTTTACTCACAAACATTTTTTCCTGCCTTCCTTCACAAATGCTACAAATAAAGAAGTAAGAACAAGTGATTTGCTGTGTGTTTGAAGAGGCACATTTGTATGGAAGAGGATTAGAGACAAATGAAAATTTACTTGAGCTCAGCTGAGTTTATAGTCAAAATTCTGAGAATAAAGTCATAATTTTGGGTTAAAAGTCAGAATTAATCTCAAAAGTTCTGATTTTGAAGTTAGATTTCTGACTTTCTCGAATAAAATGTCCACACATGGCCCAAATCCTCTTCCGTAGATGTGTCTGTCAGACAAACATACAATCAGTCAACATACTGCTCATCGATTTAAAGAATATTCCACTCGTTGTCAACTTAAATTTTTAATTATCATTACATTATTTTTACTGATCAATACACCAGACAAGACATCAGTACAAATCCAAAGCATCCCTGACTGTCTTTCGATAAAGTAGAGACATGCAAAAAACCAAAACAATCATTCCCTCAGCCTTAGTTGTCAGCGAAGAAATAATACATTTTCCACAGGTTGAAAATTAATTTGCATAAGTAAAATGACAGAATCTGACTGTTCTGAGTCAAATGCATTACAATCAACAAACAAATCTTCAGCAGAAATGTGGTAAAACATTTCAGTCAGTCAGTCATTTACTGTGAGCACCATTTATAAACTCCACACATGTTAAAGACAGGCATAAACAAAAAGCTGAACGTTAACTGGTGATCGGAAATTCCCACGTCATAAGGCCACTGTTTGGTTGTTAGGGATTGTTAGGGATGGATTATGACGTCTAGCATCCTGAAATATTATTCCTGCGGAGCTGGGGACCATATAGCTACCATGAAATAAGAGAAATTGCATAGCTGAATAAAGTAACCACTGTATATTCTTGCCGTTATTAGAAAAGTTATAACAAAGGTTCATATAAGACAGAAAATAATTTTCTGTACCAGTGGATACAGATAGAATATTGAAGTGAAGCATTTCTTTGACTAAACTGCCCACTCACTTTAGCGAAAACAAATTTCTACAAACATAAAATGCTGACAGTAATAGTAAGCTTTGTTCATTCTTTCTCTCCACTGTTTTTTTATGTAAACTGTTGTATATGGCTGTATGAAACTCCATCAG
This sequence comes from Lutjanus erythropterus, assembly GCF_056507025.1. NCBI lineage: Eukaryota > Metazoa > Chordata > Actinopteri > Lutjaniformes > Lutjanidae > Lutjanus > Lutjanus erythropterus. The sequence goes on from NC_139320.1 coordinate 21,732,768, forward strand.
ATGGTTAAAGTTATAGCCAATAAAATGAGGAGGAACGTGTAATTAGAGCGGAGCATCTTTCCATTTGCCTTACAAAGCAGCAGATCATCTGTGGAAAAAGAGAGACTTTTGTTATGTCATAGTTCACAAAATGATTGTTTAATGCAAGCAGATTTGTGCATATATTTATGTGTATATGTTCAGGTCAATTTTTTCCTCTCACTTCCTGTCAATAACATTTATCTAAAAAGTTTTAAGCATGACTAACGCCACATAGTAGATACTGCTTCGTATGATACAACAAAGATCTACATGTGCTGATGTGCAGTGTGGGATGTGTGTGTGTCTTGTGTTTGTACAAGTGTGTGTATTAGAATAATGACCTTAGTGGAGAGGTGTATGAGTATTATTCACCCTGTGTTTGATCAGTGTTCAGTGAAGTGATGACTGACCCTCCTGTCCTCCTACTCAGACCTCCAGAATGGCGCTGAAGCGGAGGGGGAGCAAGCCAGGATACAAATCTCCTCCACAGGCTAAATAAGGCAAAACGCCTCCCTGGCAGCACCTGACGCAATGCCTCCTACTACAGATAACTATATAGATTTCCTTGTATGCGTGAGTGTGTGTGTATGATAGATAGATAGATAGATAGATAGATAGATAGATAGATAGATAGATAGATAGATAGATAGATAGATAGACCGACAGTCAGTCAGACAGAGAGATAGATGTGTGTTTGTGTGTCTAACCTGAGACTGTCTCTACTTTGGGTATTAGTTTGCTCCAGAGGTGACACTCTTTGGCTCTCAACATCTTCTTTTGTTCTGGGTGGTTGTGGTTCAGAGTGACATACTCCTGCTGTCCAGGGGTGAATGCAGGCCATGCAGCTCCATCAATGCCTGGATTCCTGATGAAAAGAAAAGCAAATCAAGACAATTAAAAAGTGCCACGAGGGTCCTCACGCGGCCAGAGCGACTGATTGCCTCTCTAATTATGCGAACCCTGTCTTGGCAAAGTTGGTCCAGTGTTTCATGAACTTCTTGGTCATGTTCACTTCATTCTTCATGTATCCCAGGGAGGGGTTCAGTGGCATCCCGAAGACAAATTCTATCTCGTAGCCGTGCATAACGCCCATCCATGCTGGCCAAGGATTGACAGACGAGTGGTGGTCAAAAAGATAAAAGAATGTCTTGCCACCACGCTGCGAGTACCTGCAGGAAAACAAAATCCCACATTGAACTTAATCAGGTTATTTAGAGACAGTGAAATGCAAACACACATATGCAACAACACAAGAAATGAGAACTGACTGTGTTATTTATATTTTGTTAGTGACCCAAACTATTCAGTTGGATTAGACAGTAAAACCCCTTTTCCACACACTTGTGCTGGCTTGGCTGAACCTGTTTGACTCAGCACATCAGGGCAGCATACCAGAGATCTGCATCTCCATTACAACAGGGCTACCCACTTGAGGGTGTGTCTTTGAACTGAGGACAAGATTATCTCCAGTCAAGTGGCTATAAAAAGGAAAATAAACACTTCACGTCTTCTAGTTTTGTCACAGTAAAAATGCCTTAGTATATCGTTATTTAAATGCTTTTATTATGAAGTAGCAAAATCTGGAAAAGTTGGATTTGCATCAGCAGCATGTTTCACTCAACTCCTATCAGCTGAAAGTGAACAAGAAACAGTAAAATAAAGCAGATACCTGAAAGCTCAAAGAGCAACACAAGAGAGAAACTAAATTTCAAACCACAGAGACTCAGTCAGAACAGACCTGGGCAAAAAGTTGCCTGGGGGCCAGATGCAACCCCCTGAAAGGTTTCAGGAGGCCTGCAAGGCCATCATGAAAAACAAAAAACAAAAAACAAAAATTAAAAATCTAGCAAAGACAGTCAGTAGCATTTGTTTACCGTTAAAGTGTTATCAGACCTTTATTTTGAATGGGGTCAGTGCTGTGTTCATTGCTAAAGATGATGAACTGCATCTTTTATATTAAACTGTAACTTAATTCACTCACTGCTTCACATCCATGTTGTTCTTCTTATACTCTTGATGCTACTATCGTTACAACCTATATGTGGTGTGCATGGACATTAGCAACAAAATTTTAGCCCACAATTCAACATGGCAATTCGGAAAGGGTGACCAACAGTAGAAGTGCCCTATATAGAACACTTCTGGCCCCTCTGGGGCCTTATATCATTTGTGTCTGGTGCACAGCCATGAAAAATAATTGCCCACCCTTGAGTTAGAACCTACCAATGTACTGTGAGCTGAACACACACACACTTTAAAAAGCCTCTTCCCCTCTGCTCTCTTGCAGACACAAGTTCAGTGTCACAACACACATTTATTTGTGGGGGAGAAGCGGGGGGGGGGGGGGGGGGGGGGTCATCACGGGTTGGCCACAGTCATTGGGAGGCAGGTTGGGTGCGCTTTGTCGCCACTCTGGCAATGGTACATCTCGGGGTGACTGGTTATAGCTCGACATGTTATAAGTGGTGATGAACTGCAAATCAGCGTGGCAAGGTTTGACTTGGCACAACCAAAAAGGTCATAGAATGAAAAAATGCAGGGTTAGGGTTGGGTGATTGGACGACTATATTTTCCATCGCTGATTGCTTTTTTTGCCCGATTTTTAGGGCGATTAGGTCATTTTTATTTTGCTAATGTAATAGTCTGCAGAGTGACAGCCTCTGTTCTGCACCGTGCTCTCATCCAGCGGCGAAGATCACACCCACTCAGCTGACCATGAGTGCGCTGAGCTGGGTGATGAGTGAGAGGAAAACAGCCTGCAGAGTCAGACTCTTTAAACTATTTCCATGTGGTAAAGTGAGGATTTTTTTTTTTTTTTGGCATTTTTGCCTTTATTTAGAAGACATGACAGGAAAGGGGGAGAGAGAGAGAGGGTATGACACGCAGCAAATGTGCTGCAGGTGGGAATCGAACCGCCAGCCGCTGCAGAGGACTGATAGCCTCAACACATGGTGCGCATGCCCTACCAGCTGAGCTATAGGGCCCCGAGGATTTATTTTGACCAAACCAGAGTTGGTGATTGTTGGAAGAGTGGACAGATTTTAAAACAAGCCTTTGAAAATTCAAAGATTTGTCACACACACAAGTAATATATGTAGTGAAATGCAGTGTGGCTCGCTCTTGGCCTCAAGCAATCAATGCCACAGCAAATTCCTTGTACATGAATACCTACTTGGTAATAAAACTATTTCTGTTTCTGATTGTTTCAATAGAGAACAGATTTCACTCTGCATTGCTGTTCCCTCAAAATGTCCTTGCTGTTCCAAATTAATTGTATACAACAAACATAAAATAGAGAACAACTATAACTTACTATTAAAAAAACATAAATATATGTTTAAAAATAGTAAAAATGTATTATGTTACAAGTGTAAATATGCATTGTGCAGGGCAGTGCAAAGGATTCCCTGAAGAAAATGTGCCCGACAAGGCTGAGGATATGCAGAGGTCAGAGTCAGTCAGTCAGTTTACAGTTTCTGGTGGCCTGAGGAAAGAAGCTTTTTCTTCTCTCCTCCTGTCTGTGTTGGACTTGTGGCTACAGAGGCGCTTGCCAGAGCACAGAAGCTGGAATAATCTATTGCTGGGGTCGTGACAGTCCTTCATAATCCTACTAGCTCTGGTTCTGCAACTTCTGGTGTATAAGAACAGCACAACCCCACCAATGTAGCCTTTTGCCTTTTTTTTCGTTCTGATTGCCAAGTTACAGATAGAACTCCCTTACTTTTACTACTATTAACACCCACCCCTGTGTTACCACACAATCAAAGATCTCACTGCCTACCGATCATCTGGAGATTTGCAAGGCAAGGCAGCTGCTTGAACATCAGCCAGACTGGTGACTAACAAGCCTTCATCCTTTCGATCTTTTCAAGGACACGCCCTACCGCAAACAATACTCTCCACCCATTCTCCTCAGTAGTAGGCACACACTTCTGCATGTCCCCAGTCCAATATCAATGGCAGCCCTCAAGACTTTGGACTGGTTCTGCAGTGCAGGTTTTGCTCTAATTGTTTCCACCCAGTTTTCACAATGAAAGCTGAGAGAGTGTCTCCATTGAGCAAAGCATTTAAGGGCTTTTCACACTGCACTTAGCCCCAGGCTAAGAGAGATGTTAGCCCCAAGCTAAGGGAGCTGTTAGTCCCAAGCTAAGAAAGCTTTATTGGAACTGGCAGATTCCAAAGTGGGCTAACCTCGACTTTAGCCTGGGGCTTGCTGGCCCAGCTCCAAAGCAGGGCTAGTCCTGGGTTTGTGGGATTATCCCCTGAAAACTGACTAAACACAGGGCTAAAAAGGTGCCAGCATGAACCTAAAACGATTTAAGAATAGTCAAAAAAACATTCCAGAATGGTCACATCAGTTGCTGTACCAATGGATATTTAAGCTAAGGCTAAAAGAAGCACAGTGTGAATCATATAGCCCAGGGCTTAGCTTAAACCAGGGTTAACAATATGTGTATGAGAGGGGGCTAAATTATCTCAGGGCTATCCTTAGAATACCATAAGTCAGACCACATCATTAAAACTTTTTAGAATTGCTTTTCACCTGTGAGCGAACTCTAGGACAGGACAAACAAACAGCTGGTCTCCAACCAGAGTACCCAGCAAGTCTCGATTTTTCATTCTGTCGTTCTCCTCTGCCCAGTCAGTGTACTGGAAAATGGCTGTTTCTTTTGTGACATCGTTTGCATCCGTCATTGAAAGGTCCACTCCCTTCAGGTAGTCATTCCTACTGATGAGACTCTCACTGGTGATGTCAAATCCAGGCACTCCATACGGTAGGAAGTAGGTCCCTTCGTCCTTGTTTAAGCCTAACACCACCTCTTTCTTTGGGAGGGTACCAGTACTTAAGAGCACCTGCAGGGGAAAAAATGGTTTACTGTTGGTCATGCAAGATGTGCTCTGATGTGGTGTTTCTGAGCCAAATAACACTGCTGCATTCAAATGTTAAAGCAATAATAGAGTGCTACAGGGTTTTTGGTTATTTGTTATTTAAAACAAGGACTGTGGACACTACACTGGTAAATAAACCACCCGTGAATTTTGAAGCTTTTTCGTGTCTTTAAAGAGACAGTTGCTACAAAGTGCCTAAATGAGACTACAGAGGTTGTTGCAGACATTAAACATCATCGAGCCAAACATTCATGACTTAGCGGTGGTGATACTGAGCCACACGACCATGGTTTAGTTTCTTTATGGGCTAACATTAGCTTTTTACTTCTGGTGATCAAATTTACACTTCAAAAATCATAAAAGTGATGTTTATCTATGGAGCTTATTTTTCTGCAATAATCCAAATGTAAAGGAAAACTACCACTGGCTTGTCGTGAAGGGGGCAAGAGCGATGCTAACTTACGGGCCGGTCGACAAAAATATGTCATCCCTACAGCACTCTGATGATGCTAGGCTGAAACCTGGATACAGTTGGTGAAAGTCAAAGTTTGTTAGCTAGATTGTCATAAATATGTCAACTGAATTTCAGTGTGTATTTCCATGCGTGAAAGGTTTTACGGTGCAGGAACCAGGAAATAGTTAACAAAATGATAAATCTAAAAAACAGCTTTGGTTGATTGATATTACTACATCAGTCAATCAAGCTAGGATAGGGAAATAAACTAATACTTCTGTATACAAGACAAAAACAACAACAACATCATTAATTCATGTTCAAAAGGGACATTCACACCTAGTGACTGTTTCAAAAAAACGCCAACCCTACCCACATACGCAAAAGCACATACACACACACCTACTTCAACTTCATCTGGTAGGAAGTCACCATCAACAACAGGGACAAAGGGTAGGGCTAAGAGCGTCTGCTTCATGAGAACCTCATATTGTTTCGAAGTGATTGACACCGGATCAGCCTTCTGCAAACACTCTTCAAGTTTTCGTGGATCAGACGTGGAACACCCCAGTTCCGTCCCCAACTTTGTGGACCTGGATATTAACATGGAGAGGGAGCAAAGCAATCAATGATAAAATTGAGAAAAGGATCTTAAGGGTAGGACGCAGAGCTGGTTAAAAGGAAGTTTTTCTTCACCACTGTTGCCTTAGTGCTTACTCTTTGCCTTAATTATTGGGTCTCTGGAAGTAATATAAAATGTATGGTCTAGACCTGCTCTATATGGAAAGTGCCCTAAGACAACTGATATTTTAATTTGGCACTGTATTAAGGAAATTGACTTGACTTGGTTAATGTATATACATGTAATGTATATACATCCATGATCTTGGTCAAATTTGCCAGAATGCAAACAGTGACACTGTTGTGTATGGAAAGAAAAAGTATTTGTACCCTGTGCCCCTATTTTTGTAAATGATATTTCATGCGTGTGACCACTGGTCATGACCAAGCATGCATTCTATTCATTTAATACTGCAGCGTCAAACAATCAATGAGACAGTAAATACAAGTGAGTGACAGAGGAAGTGAAAAGATAAGCGCCTACATAAATCAAATTAATTAGTGACTGAATTGATACACCGTACTGTACCTGCGCCAGGCCTCAGTCTTGCTGATTGTGGCCCATGGTGCATTAGGAGAGCCACTCTGCATCACAGCCCTTAGAAAAAGCCTCTGGCTGCCTGGAGAGAGCAGGTGGAAGCCCACAGACGCTGATCCAGCGCTCTCCCCAAACAGAGTCACCTGGAAACAGCAGCGAATCACAAGCCAACAATTTGTTTTATTGTTTTTTTACGAACTATTTAAACAAACTGTGTTATCTGATATTAAGGTTTAGGACAAAAAAAATTACCTTTGAAGAATCGCCTCCAAAAGCAACAATATTATTGGCTACCCACTGAAGGGCCAAGCGCTGGTCCAGGAGGCCTGCATTTCCCCGGACGTTCTTGTTGTCAGGAAGGGACAGGAAACCCAATGGTCCGAGTCTGTCGTAAAGAAGGACAAGAATTATTAAAGATGTAAACAGCATTCAACTGGAGACATAATTGCACACTACTCTTATAGATTCAGTAAAGAACTAAACGGGTAGTGATAGTATGAACTTCCTGTTTACAAATTCCTTGGCTCTGCTTAATGCACCCAAACCAGCAATCATCTGTTGATGACCTTTGTCTTATGCAACTTTCCATTTGGGTCCTTGTCCTCATTCCCAAATCGTCAAGGAATTTACAGTTCTATACAGTAACTATGATCAACTAAAATATGAACACAACATTTTTGTTTTTGCTCCCAATTTTCATGATTTGAAGCAAAAGATCTAAGACTTCTTCCATGCACTGAAAAAATTTATTTCTGTCATTTTTTACACAAATTTGTTAAGATCTGTGTTGGTGAGTTCTGCTCCTTTGCCAAGATAAACCATCCACCTGACAGGTGTCGCATCTAGAGATGATGTTTAAACATCGTGATTATTGCGCAGGTGTGCCTTGGACAAAATAAATGGCCGGTGAGGTTGAAAGGAAGGAAGGAAGTTTAAGTTGAGACATGAAGTTCCTGAAAAAAAGACATTTATTAGGCACTTAATTATGACTATTTCACATAGGGCTACAGATACTAGGAGGGCAAAGTCATGACCCGCCCTTCTCTCTTTGATTGGCTAGTACTTATTGCTCCCGTTGGTCAGGTTGGTTAGGTTTAGGCATGAGGAGTAGTTGGTTAGAGTTAAGGTAAGAATATCAGGGTGAGCCAATCTGATGCAGAGAACAGTAGTCCATGGGGTCTCTGCCCATCTTCCAGCAAAATACAGTGAATCAGACGCTTCTCAGCTTGAGGTCATCAAACTTCCAGGAAATGAAAGGGGACAGGAGCACACTGATTAATTCACAGTCTTTAATTACTGTGTCTTCATCTGAGTCTTCTCCATCAGAGAAAAAAAAGGTATGTTTCCCTCTGCGAAATAGGCAAAGCTTAGTGTCTCATAAATGTCTTGTTCAAAGATCAAACTGCACATTTATAGCATAACGTGGACTTTTATTGTGACCAGCCCAAGACACACCCGGGCAATAAACATCTAAACATCATCTCTAAATGCCACACCTGTCAGGTGGATTATCTTGGCAAAGTAAAAGTGCTCATTGACACAGATTATTTACAAATTTGTGATCAAAATTTGAGAGAAATAAATATTTTCTTTACACAGAAAAAATTCTGACATATTTTACTACAACTCATGAAAATTGGGAGCAAAAACAAAAGTGTTGCATTTATATGTTTTATTGCACATCTACTCATTAATTGCATTTCATATTTTCAGTTTACTTCAGTTCTTACCTATAATTCATTGATACCACAACAGCACCTTCAGATGCACTCAAGAAGCGACCATCATAAAGGTCCAGCGAGGACGTTCCCGTACTGAACCCGCCACCATAGATCCACACAAGGACAGGAGCCGGTGCTGAGTTCTGAGGCTGGGTTTTGTTAAAACGTGGTGACCAGACATTTAGGTACAGACAGTCCTCACTCATAGGAGTGTTTGGGTTCCACATCTGTGCACCTTTGAACCCTGCAAACAATGATCATATTAATCAATGTTTAAAGAGGCTGACTGAGAGAATAGTCTAGCAATTGATAGATAATATTATCTCTGTTCCTTCAGATAGTCAGTGTGAGATGAGGCAAAGGTTCAACTTCATTATGACTTTATTACAAACAATAAATAAATAAATAAATCTCTAGTTTGTTTTTCCTCTTGATGAACAGCAGTCTATCATCAGTGCCTTTAGTCCATATCTATCTGTAATAACATCTCTATATTTGGAGTATGCTATTCTGTCCATATGCCTGGTACTGGGTGTAGTTGGCTTCCAAGCAACCCCTGACAGGTGGCTGTGTCTATAAATAGCTATGTATCCATGACCCAGCCCCAGTTCATCTCTTGAACGGGGGACTAGGTTTGTATTAAATTCAATTTGTGATTGTGTCCTAATGAATGCATATAAGTAGACAGTAAGTAGAGATATTTCTACTAAACTGATAGTGGCTCCAGTTTATCACCATTCATATTTGAGGTTTATTACTGCCTACAGCAGAGTAATAAATCATTAAATCACTCCCTCACACACTGTGTGTGGGTGTGTATGTGTAAACAGGGTGTTATATTACTGCCACCCCCCCACCCCACACCACCACCACTAAAACACCTACGTGAAGTTAGTACAGTAGCCCTTTAAAGTCATATTTTTGTCAAACTTTCAGATGGACTACTTTGGTGCACTGTCACACTCTGGTCATCCAAGTGTTACAACGCACCACGAAAAACCAAATTCGACTCCATCTCAGCGTGATTTAAGTCTGCCAAGTTTCAACTTAAAGGAGCAGTCCACCATCTCTGCACATGAAGAGCAGTTCAGTGGTCATGTTATGTACTACTCAGCCAGAGAAAATTGTCAGGTGACGTTTACGGCCCTGAAGGAGCTATCCCGAGTCTGACAAAATAATCTCTACTGATGTCATAATGTTATAATTAGGTTTATTGTGGGCTGGGCTTGCAGATTTAAAATTGATAACAAAAAGCCTGGGTTGTAAACCGTTTGAAAGACATGAGCATTTACCAGGCAGGGACATCATAATCAGATGTTTTCAAGTTGCATTGTTTGGAGGAGTAGGATCCAAAGTTTTCAGTTTGAACCGTCAATTTACATCAATTTTAACCCAATTTTGCTGCTACAGGGACAAATAAATGTTTGAAATGACTATACTCCCTACCTCTTAACACGTTCATTAGCTCACACTGAGAGGTCAACACATGAGAAAGTCCAATGAAATCCTGGTCCTGCTGAATACTTTTTTTGTAATCATTAAATGGACAATACATAAGTTCTATTGCTATGGGGTCTCTGTCACATTAAAACAATAACAAAAAACACAGTTTGATGACACTGTCAAGTACCGCGAGATCATGGGAGTTGTCTTCATTTTTGAACAACCACCATAGCTGATAAAAATATATCTGATATGACTCAGGCAGAAATAAATGTCATAGATGAGATCACATATTAATGTTTTATTCACCCTACATTTTCATTCCTCGCTCTCTGTATCCTGTCTTTCCCAAGAAGTTATAGCAAGAAGTGGCTAGCAGGTGTTACCTTGAATAAATCACAGAAGAAGAAATATTAGAGAAATATTATATTTTATATTATATAATTTTAGGCATTTTAATGTTGAACTGTTACATATTATAGCTTTAGAAGAGTACATGTGTTTATGTACACGTACACGACACCACACCCTACTTTACAGACACACTTCATTACACTATGATAAAATGCTATGCCATTTGTTTTGCAAGTTATTAAAAATAGAAAAATGAAACCTACGAGCACTCTATATAAAGTGAGTAATGATTAAGACTAAGTCAAAGTGCTGGGCATGACAAAAATCCTCCCATGATACTATTTCAGTCCCCAATGAGTCATCAAGTAATGGCTGACATTTTAGGCAGGACTTATTTTGAGCAGGTATTTCACTGACAACACCCACCTGAATAATTCAGAGTACAAGTTCTGTATACTGTGCTCTGTGCATGTATACATCGTGTCCATCCGTGCAAACTTATATCCTACCTGGAAATGTTGTATCTGGTATCTGGTGGCATGTTTTTGGGAATTTGGTAGCATCCCTCACCCCTTGCCACGCCTCCACTGGCTCTGGAGGTCTGAATCGCAGTTTCCCCAGAGGTGGTTTTCCGTAAGGAATTCCAAGAAATGCTCGAACCTCACCACCCAACACTGATAGCATCTTGCCTTGAACTTTCCCATGCTTCGTAGTGACCAGAAGGTCATCTTGAGTGGCAGGTGACGCACTCAGGACATTAGCCAGCAGGAAAAGAAATAGGATGTGTGTACACAGACAGAATGTCGCCATCAGAAATCCTGAGAAGAAAAGCAGAATGTATACAAACACTTGACTAATTATCTTTTAAAGGGATAGTTAGGGTTATTTGAAGTTAGGTGGTATGCGACATTTACAACATTCTGACTTTGCCTTGCCACCAAACAGCCCTTTACTTTGGCACTACATTTTCTCATCCGTTGTAATTCTGTATTCTACGCATAACTGCACCTATGGTCAATAGTCACAGCCTGTTTTATACTGCAGATCTGCTGTTTGGGTCAGTGTTATAGCGGTTCATGGAAGAGACAACAAATACAAGAAAATGAGTGATCATTACAGCAATGACACGATGCTGTTAACGATGGAATCAAGGGCATACCTTAATGAACCGAAGTAGACAGACAAAGAACTTTTGCAGATAGAAACTTCATGTGGTTTTTCATAATCTCCTTCAGAGAAATGATCGCTGCCAATACAGAGTTGTTCCGGTCTTGCATGTTAAGCGTTGATATCTATATTAAGTGCAATGAGGCACAGCTGTCTAAGGCCAATATCGCGTAATGGAACATGGTGAAATATACAGTGACTGGGCCACTTGTTTGTTTGAACAGCCTGGAAAACACACACCCTCTTTGAAATCTTTTAAAGTTAAAAGTACAGTTTGATTTCACAATGTTGATCTGAAGCATAATACAGTGGTAGCACAGGCAGGTATTCTTATGGTTAGGAATACAATGGCTGAGACAATGTATTGTCAAAGTAAAGGAGAGTAAAGTAGTGAATATATTCTACATATATATCGCATAAACTTAAACAGATTTTTTTAGGTAAACCTTTTTGGTTGTGGTGTATTTTACTGTGCACTAGTAAGTCATGACAAGCTGTACTTTGTATCAAATTAGACAAAAACTAGAAGACTCTTCATTAGACCGTTATTAGGCGTCATTAGAGGGTAATTAGGGACACATTACAGAACTAAGGTAAGTTTGCTATGTCTTAGTAGTGTACCATTAGGTGTAGTGTCTAACTAGAGTATACCCACTTCTAGTTTCTGTCTAATTTAATACATAATATTGCTGCTTTTATTACTGTACTGTAAAATTAAGTGTGACCACCTTTTTTTAGGTTGCTAAAATACATTTTTCTACAAACCCCATTTGCATCAGTACAATGCTGAGCTCCTCTCTGCTTCTCCAAAACTGGGCACATGCTGACCTGCACCCTCTGTAAGTAATACACTGACTTTGATAAGTACCTCATACAACCCCACTTCAAATAATCTGAATTATCCCTATAAAATGAAGCCCAGATTTATGTTACATATATCAGCATCCGACACCTTCAGTTCCCTTTAGCTACATTAAGCTGCAAATACTGATCTATATTTTATATTATATATATATAATATATATTTTCTGTTTTACTTCTATAAGAATACTTTACCTTCTTGGGAGAAATTTTAGTGTTTTCAAGACCACCACAAATTTATTTTGAGCGATAGGGTTCGGAGGATTACTTTAAAAATATATTCTGGGGTGGCCCTATAGCTCAGGTGGTAGAGCGTCCACCCCATGTACTGAGGCCGTTAGTCCTCTGTAATGGCTGCTGGTTCGACTCTCCCCCTCTCTTCACCCTGTTTTCTGTCTGCTCTTCAGCTGTCGTATCCAAAAAAGCCCAAAAACATATCTTTAAAAATATATATGTATTCTAACAGTCACTAATTTTCTTTTAACAAAAGTAGTCAGTATTTTAATCCGTGTATCACAATATTAAAGTAATGTAACCTGATTATTTTCAGTTATTTTTGGATAAACTCGATTTAAAATATGGTGAAATTGTTTAACCCGATATAATGTTTTATGTTCATTGGAAAGTTTGTCCAGCTATTCCTTCCTTTGCTGTGTGCATTTTTTTTTGTTTGCTCAGTTGATTTAAGGACAAAAGAAAGAAAAATTTACACCCAGTGAAAGTATTGTTTCATTAGAAACTGTGATAATGAATTGGCATCTGTAATCTGTTTCCATCTTTTTTTCTGTAGGCTATCTGTAATAGAATACAGTTACTTTTGTGTGCAGATTACATAATCCCTTCACCTGTGATCTGTTACTCCCAAGGACTGCAAAAAAGAATTAAGTTTAGTACAAGTTCATGTTCACTGAGTTGGGATCAAGGATCGGGCAGTCCAACTTTAGATGCTGTATATTTAGACTCTGGAGACACTCAAGAAGACACAAGCAATAGCAAACAGCAAATTTTTTTTTTGGTTTTGTTTGTTTTTTTTTTTTTGTTTTGTTTTTTTTTACAAATGCTGTTACAAAATATTATACATATGGTTAACATTTCCACAATGGGCCATGCAATAATGCAAATGGCAGAAAATCAGCTGGCACTGTTTGGCTCAGTAAAGCGCGGATCAAAGGTCCAGTTCCTCAGAGAATTACAAGTGAATGGAACAGAGCGGCGGGTCCGTGTGAGAGAGACAGAGAGAGGAGGTGGGGAGCCGGGAGGTGGGATAGGGCCATTCCCGCGGCAAGTGTCACGTTAGGAGCGTCTAATTATAATCCTCCAGTATCTGGTGACAGCAGTTCCATTTGTGACGATTTGTTTCGAAGAGTCGTGGAGCCGCTTTACTTTGAAAAGACGGACTGGACAAATAAAAAGCTTAGAGAGTAAAAGCGCCGCGCACAGCTGGAGACAACCCGCGCTGAGGAGAGACGCGCTCACTCATTTATACAAACCACTTTAAAAAAAAAAAAACATATCCAGATAGTAAAACTGATAATAACAATTTATTAAAAAGCTTCAGTGACGTCTTACCTTGTCAGTTAGCAGTTTGGGTCTGGCCGGAGTGAGTGAGGACGCAGCATTGATGGGGTGAGGAAGGCGTGGACAGGATCCCTCTGTCCAGCGTCTGCTGGGCTGGTCCTGACCGCCACCCACAACTGCACTACTACTACTACTGCTGCCACTACTACAGTAACAACAACAACAACAAGTGATACAAAAATATAGAACATGAACGTCACATGTATTCTGAAAGACACAATTCACTGAATCAAATAGTAATAATAATAGTAATTAAATGCCTGTCCAGTGGTGGAAAAAGTCCAAAGATCCTTTACTTAGGTAAGTACCAATGCAACAACGGAAAATAACAAGTAAATATTGTGCTTTACATAATCCCAGCCAATACAAATTATATTTCCTGTTTATGTATGTGTTTTTCTCTGGCTCTTGCCTCTCTTCTTCTTAATGGGGACCGGGGAGTGTTGTAACAGCAGGTTCTCAACTCTGCAAGTGAGCCTGTTTGAGGAAATCACATTACCGAATATTTACTGTATAATCTAACAGGACTGTTTGTGTAAAAAATATATCATGTGAGTACAGAAGTATGTAGATTTTAAGTGTAGTGAGTATGAAAATATTTTCCTACTGTGTTCATATGCTCTGCATTCCTGTTTTTGAAATAGGGGAGACTGGGGAGTATTGCAACACTGGCTTAGTGGTAACAGTTGTCAGTCTGACCAATTAGAAAAGAGTTGCAGTGATGCCATCAATATCATAAACTGTCATGAAATATCATATCTTTTGAGCCCACAGAAAAAGTGACATGTCTCTATGAGCAATACTTTACAATATTTACAACAACAACAAAGTAAACATTTTATCAAGTTTTTTTTTACATAGCATTCAATGCATTCTACATGCATACATAACCTAAAGCGTCAGTCTCTCTAGTTTAATTTGATGCTTTGTACCTATGCTACATCTAAGCTAACATGCTAAAACAATTATGTGCAAACTCAAGCCCAAATAAAGCATCTGGTGTGAACATTGTCAGTTCTGAGATCCACAAAAACTGCAACCCAGGGACAGTCATCTACATCTGCCGCAACTGTGAAAAAAAACAAAAACAAAAAACAGGCTAATTAAGCAAGATGCAGACTCTCAGCAGAGTCAGAGCACTCAGGACGAGTGTAAGAGAGGCAGCGTGTGTGCAAAGTGTCGACGTGAAGTAAACTTTCTTTGATCTTGAAGCCTAATGGTACTCTACACTTCTGTGGTTAACTCTGCACTCTGGAGTCTCAGTTAAAAATGACAAACAGCTAGATCCATGCTATATATACGCTCCTCTCCTCCTCACTGCAGTGCTGGATGCGCTGTCTCTCTCTATAGATGCCCATTACTGCCAGTGTAATGGAAAAGAAACATCCTGTGAGACATTGTGAAAAACTGACAACACAAAGTCCAAATGGCATTACCCCTAAAAAGATAAGATTCCAGGCCTGGAGTAGATTGTAATTCAGCAAATCACTTCTCACTGTTACATCTATTTTAAGCTAGTGTTACAACTAACCCCAGTAGTGGGATAGGTTGTAACAAGGGAACTCACATAATCTGTGATAGTGCAGTAGACATCCAAGTGAGTTTTATTTCTCATAGACAAATAACAGTACCATGTATGAACGTTTGAGAGATCCAGCATGAGACACTGCTGAGTTACTGATGCTCAAACAAAAAGTCTTGCCACCAGCTCAATCCTCTCATACTGCAAATGTCATCCAGATTGTGACAGCTCATTCTGGGTTGACTTACTGTAATAGAACTTACTGATAATTAGAGTACCTTCCTACTGTTATAAAGCATTCTTGCATATTGACTGTGTAAATTGGGGATATGCCTGTACTGTGGATAACTCTGGAGGAAATCCAGGCTTTGCAATTGTCATATTGGACATATATTTCCTTTCATGACCCCCATGGAAATGTAAGGTAATTTGCCATGATGACACATAATCTAGTTCCTCCTCATTATACCACTTCCTGTTTCTCTCCCTTGTTTCTTTCTCACACAACTGTCTGCTTATACTGTCTGTGGCTTTTTTTGTCATCTTTGCTTTCCTTTTCCACTTAACTGGAGGCCAAAGCTGGAGAGAAAAGTAAACTTGTCTTTGGAATTTTCAGTGCTGAGTGAGTGTGTGTGTGTGTGTGTGTGTGTTGTTGGGGGGGGGGGCTTTGTTGACTATGCGTGTTGGATGCATACATGTGTGAAAATGCCCATTAATTATGTGTATGTGTGTGCGTGTGTGTATATTTGTGCATGTATTCATGATATTTATAGTATGTTAATGTGCAGTTGGATCAACATTGCGTGAAGCCTTACTAGGACTCTGATGCAGTGCCTTGGCAACACACATACAGACTGAGGCACACAGGCCTAAATCTACTTGATTAATATTATGCTCACTATCACAGTGTATCTGTACACAAACATGGACCATAAACGGTATAAATGATTCATTGGTATGATAATGTTTTTGACAACTACAATGTCTTTTAATGCATTGGATGCTGATTTTGGAGACTGTGTCATGATGGCTGAGATGTTGATTAAAACACACTTTACTTTACACCATTATGTATTTATATGGTTCTTTTCCGCTGCTATTTATTCAATTTCCCTTGCATTTTTTGCTGTTATTGTTGCGGTGGTATGTACATGGTGGAAGTTGGACACCAGTGTCTCCTGTACTCCAGGTACTCCCTCGTCCCTCGCTAAGGGGACAAAAATAAAGTTGAATGATTCCCTGTCTGACTGAAGCCAAGCAACTGACACCTAGGTTAACCTGGAATTCTCATAAAAATGAACATCCATTTATCAAGAAAATGTAACACGTAACAAGTAATAACTAATGCAGCATTAATACCACATTTATGATGCCTATTATATCTAATGAAACAAGTCATCCTCCCCGGAGCACTTTAAAGCTGTACCCTAAAGTGCAACCTTGAAATGCAGTTAATGCAGTAATAAAACTAGACTAGTGGTTTATACCGCACCTTCTCCAGTTACTTTTCATGTGGTGGAATGGTGGATGTTTCTGATAAACTGACTAAGTGCTCCTTTATGAGTTGAGAAAATTCTCCTACTTCTTACAAAAAAGCGAAAACCCTGCCTTAAATTAGCTGGAAAAAGCATTGTCACAGAGCTTGAAATGGGGCTGTTTTTGTCATGAAGGGTGTCATGGTCGGCACGCCCCCAGTTAGGATATGCAGAGAGGGGCACCACCATGGAAGCTAAGTAATGAACTGATTTGGACGAGGTCAGCAACAAGACAGCATATTCGCCTCTTAAAAAGGTCAACCTAAAAAAAAAAACGTAAAAAGTGTGCACTACATTTATTAGAATATTGTTTTATGTGATTATTGTTTTTGCCATCAGATATCCTTTTCTGATGGCAGACTACCATTATATAAGCCAAATGTTGCTCTTTCCTAATGAACTCCATTGGTAAAATCAGTCATTTTACCTCGCAGCACACAGGTTTGTCTTTGTCTCCCTTGATCTGTTATTTTGCTTGTGTTATTGTGTGACTTCAATAAAACCAAATTGTCCTTTTAAAACACAGAAGTCACACAATAACACAAACAAACTAACAGATCGAGGCAGCAGTAGACCAGTAAGTCCTGTCTTCTGTGGGGTAAAATTACTGCTTTCAACTTTGGTTGAGTTTGGTTGGTTTGCAAAGAGTGGATGAACGCATATACAAAAGGTTCTTGGTAGAACTCTCTGTGTGTGTGTTCTATGTAAAACCCTTGGAATATAAAAAGGCTCTGGATAAAACCCCAAGAGAGGGTTTTGGGTGGAACAGAAGGCTGTTCAGATGGAAGCTTTCACAGGTGATTCTAGGTATGACCCTTTATGTTCTATAGGTAAAACTCTGAAAGGGCTCCCAGTGAAATGGACCTTTCTACCAGGTTCTACCAGAAACAAAAAATAGGGACAAGCTGAAGCACCTTTATGGTTCTAGTTAACATTTTTTATACTGTGTCTGCGATGATTTGTTTTCTTTGTCCGTCACTTTGCCTGTCAGTCGGTGTCACTCCATGTTTCAACATTCAAGCCAGCTGGAACAGTGGACATCAACCCAGGAAAAAGGCAGCCACGGGGGGTCTGGGTCTTCAGAGAGGTAGTAGGCCTACGGCTCAGCAGGAGGGTCGGGCACATACACAGACAGAGGTAGGACGAGAGACAGACAGCCAGAGAGAGGCAGCAAACGGTTTGAGAAGCGAGACAGCATCATAACCACACACCATCAGGGATTAGATGGTTAAAGGAAGAAATGACAAGCATTTGATAGGGGCCTTTGAGAGAATGTTTTCTCTCTCTCATTCCAACATCATCAAAATAGGCTTGGGACTGCAATGCAACCCCCAAACACACACACACACACACACACACACACACACACACACACACACACACACACACACACACACACTCACAGACACTCAGACAAGTTAATTTCACCCATGCCCTTTTAATGCCAATCTGCTGTTATGAAGGCAGGGATAAGCAGTGAAAAAAAAAGAAAAAAGAAAGAAAAAAACATTTAATTCATTTCTTGTGTGTAAGCTTGGAGCAATGAGATAGTAAATATCCAATCATGGTGTCACAGAGAGGGATATTGGTTTGTGTCATGCTCTTTCTGTCTGTCTCTATTTTTTTTTTTAATGTGAGTTTGTGTGTGTACATATCCATATCCACATGCATGTGTATGAACTGAGACACTCAAATCTTGTACTCAAGCATCAAAAGCACAAAACTTTGAATATGTATTTATCAATATGCATGCCATCATATAACGTTAATAACGTTAACCATAATGATTGCATAATATTCATAGCAGTATTTTTCTGAAGGGAAATATAACCATCAGTGATCGCTTTCAAAATTTCGATTAATCTAGAATTACTCAAAATGTAAACCAGTGAATGAATGAATGAATGAATGAATAAATTTTAACATTTATTACAAATTTCCTTCTAGAATGTCACAGAAAATAATTATAGCTTATGGGAAAAGGCTGCAATGAGCTGAAAATGTTTTTAAAAAACAGCATATAGAACCATACAACATGATCTATTATGAATAATGTAATATAATATATTTCTACTAGGTGTCAATGGGTTGTGTTCTGCTTCAGACTTCTGTTCTCTGAACCTGACATTGCCTACATTTTGGTATATGCAGCTGTGGTTTTTGCCTCTGCTATCTTTGTGATTTTTGTGGGGGTTCTTCCTCTAAATTGTCAATAAAACAAGACAAACATTGGGAATGTTGCTGTGTTAAAAGCTGAAAACCCTAACACAAAAGTTCAGCAAATTACAGGTGCAGTTATTTGTATTTCAGTGAAGGCACCTCTACGTCTGAGGCCACAGTTCTCAGCAGGAAACCAGTGGATTGTGAATGAGTCCTTACCACAAGTGAAAGAGTTCAAGTATCTCAGGGTCTTGTTCTCGAGTGAGGGGACAATGGAAGCGTGAGATGGGCCGGATAATCGGAACAGCAGAGCGGTATTGCGTTCGCTTTACCGCACTGTTGTGATGAAAAGAGAGTTTAGCCAGAAGGCAAAGCTCTCGATCTACTGGTCAGTCTTTCCTACTCTCACCTATGGTCATGAAGGGTGGATCATGACCGAAAGAACGAGATTGCAGATACAAGCGGCTGAAATGGGTTTTCTCAGGGGGGTGGCTGGCATCTCCCTTGGGGACAGAGTGAGAAGCTCAGTCATCCATGAGGAATTCCGAGTGGAGCTGCTGCTCCTTTGCGTAGAAAGGAACCAGCTGAGGTGGTTCGGGCATCTTGTAAGGATGGCACCTGGTTGCCTCCTTAGGGAGGTGTTCAGGCACGTCCAGCTGGGAGGAGGCCACAGGGCAGACCGAGGACTAGGTAGAGGGATTATATCTCTGCCCTTGTGCCCCAGTCAGAGACCCGATTTTGGATAAGCGGTTGAAGATGGATGGATGGATGGAAGCAAATAATAAAAATCAAGATCACTTACAAAGAAACAATATCAATGCGACGATTTCCATGTGGTCAATAACACCACCTATGGCTAAAATAGATGAAAATGTCTAATTTTTTGTTGCCTTTTGTGTAATTTATGTGTATATAACAAATTTTAAATAATAATAATAATAATAATAATACAGACAGTTTTAGGTAAAGTCTGGAACTGGCGCCTCTGCAGTTAAAAAACAATGGAATGTGACAAACATGACCCTGCTCTGATGTTTAACGATAAATTTTCCAAGCTGAACTTTATTCACTAAGACAGACCTAATGATTTACAGTTATAACAAAAATAATAAGGAACAGGAAAATCTGCTGATTACAGCGTGATTACATTGTAGAACCGGTTTTCCTTAACTTCCTTAATCAGGACCTCTACATCCTTCCTTTGATTTTCAACACAAAATAGTCACTTACCATGTGCTGCATATCAGACATGACATGTGTGAGTGCACGCTTACACACATACTAACACGCACAGAGACACAGACCAGATTAACCAGAGATGGGCCTGGCTTCCTTTAACCTTCACAGGTAATGAAGCACTTGTCCTTCACTGACATGAGGGTCCCTAATTGGTAGAACAGAGACAGATAGAGACCAGAGACAGAGCTGGTGGAGGTGGTGGTGGTGGGGGGGGGGGTTACTTAAAACCTGCTGAGCTGAGAAACGGGGGGGAAAGGGGTAATGCATGTGAGACAGCTGGTTAACAGGTTTCAGAACGCACCACTCTAACTAGATAACTGAGTAAATGGAGTGTGGGATGAAGACTGACAAGGTCAAGAGGGACAGAGTGGTCTATACTATCTAGTTTCTGTAGATTTTTTTTTCTTTTTGGTGGCCTGCCAGCATAGGTAGAAACAATGGAGTGGCTGGGCCAAGGATACTTAACTGTACTGTATATGCAGACATTTGCATCTGAAAAACCATCGCAAGCACCCAGTTTACACCGGCCACATCAGCTGCATTTTCTATTATCCAGCTGCAAACAGCAACACAACCCAGAGCAGTGCTCCACGTGTGATATTTTAATAAAAGTCCACTGTGCAGCTGTGTTCTGTATAAACAAATTAAAAAATATTAGACTTGGATAAGGATGCCCCTGATTGGGGCAGCTGACACTTTCAGCTGCAGTTTGCGCTCTTTCGGCATCAAATGCTGCAGTATCTCTATCTCCCATCATCATTCACCCAACTCCACACTCGGTGCTGACTCACAGACTGCAGTTTCATTTTTAAGTTAATTTGTCCTGTTTGTTAAAAGTGTTATTTAACAGTAGTGGAATTAGAAGATATAAGAATGAAGTAATGAAATAAGTTGATGGAATGAATGCTTTTAGGGGAAATGTAGCTATCTGAAACAAACATTGTGTTCAATTTCATGCATGAGAAACACGAGTGAAATTTTGTATGCTTAGTGACAGATGGGAGGGTAATGTTTGGAAATACAGAAATCAATAAGAAAAAAATGTAAGTTGGTCACAATTTGTCAAACAATTCAACAAATATACATAGCCTGAATTAGCTAATATCAAATCAATACATTTGTAAACACATCTTTTTCTCTGGTTTCAGCACTTCATCCAGACAGAAAGGAAGGTTACAATATCACATCTCTAGTTAAGCGCAGACGGGGCCCTCTGCTGGACTCTATGGGTAATAGCTTTCTCTAATCACATTCACGTATTCGGCCACTGAAAATCTGGATATTCATAGCCAGCCAATCAGGACAATGCTACCAATTTGTGTGTGACAGAATATAAAGAAGCGTCTCCCTGCCTCTTCATCTGACAACCTCCTCAGCAGACGGTAACAAAGAGCCCATTGGTGGAGGTCACCGCCTGCTAGTAGTTCTAAAGTTACAATATCGTAACCTTACTCTCTCACACACAGGCTCCACTCTGTGGGTACAGTCAGTGAAACCCGATGAGTCAGTTGTGTCAAGCCAACAGCCCCAGCCTGAAGGTTACACACCACGTTCCTCCAACGTCTTTATAGTAAGGCAAAGTCGTGCCCAATCAGATGTGCCCCATGGGACCTAGACTTCAGAAAAAATATAAGACATTTAAGAAAAACAAGACTAAAGTGGTGTAAAAG
The DNA here is from genome assembly GCF_056507025.1 of Lutjanus erythropterus. Taxonomy (NCBI): domain Eukaryota; kingdom Metazoa; phylum Chordata; class Actinopteri; order Lutjaniformes; family Lutjanidae; genus Lutjanus; species Lutjanus erythropterus. Next base: position 21,754,542 of record NC_139320.1, read on the forward strand.
ACATTAGATGAAAATGACTAAAAGACGTAACAAGATGAAAATGATATAGAAGACATAAGACAACGAAACAAGACAAAAACATCACAATACATGACGATGTTAAAGACATAACAGGATGTAACAAAATAAATACTGTGGAGAAAAGGTGAGATTCAGTTAGCTTTGCACAGAAACAGCTGGCAGAAATGTCTTCAGAGGACAACCTTTTACTTTTTCAGAGCCTTCAGAGCCTGTTCTTTTTCATTTTTACTTGAGTAAAGAAGTTGAAACAGTATATCTAGTTTTACCAGTCTGTTTTTTTGTTTGTTTGTTTGTTTGTTTTTGTTTTAATATAATATTTCCACTATGTGTCAGTGGGTTCTGTTCTGCTTACATCTTCTCTGAACCTGACATTGCCTACATTTTGGTATATGCAGCTTTGGTTTTTGTGATTTTTGTGTATTATTTTTCCCTAAATTGTCAATAAAACAAGACAAACATTGGGAATATTGCTGTGTTAAAAGCTGAAAACCCTAACACAAAGGTTCAGCAAGTTACAAGTGCAGTCCCGGTCAGGAGACAGGCCGGGAGAGGTTGTCCCAGCGTGGGCAATGTGCCAATCACGTCTGCTTCCTATGACACAGGCCCCCCAGACTTTGGGGATGGTCCAGGGCTAGGCCGTCAATATCAAGGTCAACTCTGCAAACCATGGAAAAGACTCCTGTCTCAGCAGTGGGGGAATGAGATAAACGGGGGGAAGATATAGAGCAGCTTTTTTGGCCCGAGCTTTACTGTAGCTTACCAACCCACCGAGGATTGAGGGTTAGCGTTAGAGTTAGGGTTACAACAATAAAGTTAAGATGACAACTGTTAATTACCTGATTTGAAATCCCAATATAGCTGAATACATACAAGAGCTGTTGTTGGTTTTTGTCAGATGACATCTCAATCATAAAATAAGGATTTTATCGCAGCACTGCAGAACAACTCCTTGTTAACATGTAGTGTTCATGGGCCACAATTATACTACTGCAAGTAGTTTTAACTGGCTTGAAATCAAATGTGACAAGCCTGTGTTTACATTTTCCCAGGCAGAGTAACAGTGAGTTCATTAGCCAGCCAAGGAAGAGGGATGATATTTTTATTTAAATAATTTTATTTTTGATGTTGTGTTTTGTGGTTATGGAAGAAACACTATACCTTTTGTTCTCAGGGGCCTCCAAAGTCAACACCATATGAACACTCCATATAATAGCTTTAAATAACTGCAACAGAAACAAAAAAAAGTAAAACAAACAAAAAACAGTATCATGAGTCAGCTGCATCAAAACAGATTTCTTTAGGTGACCACAGACACCAAGAATTAACTTCAGATGACTTTCTGATGTCTGTATTCAATTTAGTCATGAATTTTAAAACATTGATATAAACCATCCTAAAGCACAGCTGTTGCCATTAACATGCATTTATGTACAGTATATTTATGATTTGACCATAATCCGACCATTTGGTCAGCTGGGGTGTCTGTCCCGTATTTCCAGATGTTGGCTGTTATGCGGTTTTGTTGTTGACTGACTGAAAAGACACTGATGACAAAGAGATTTATCTGCTATTATGTCGTCCTGACAATTCATTGTGGAGGTCCTTACAACATGACCAGGAACTGCTAATATTAATAAAAATAGTTTTCACCCTAAAACAGCATTTTACAATTAAGATGGATTAATGTGGATGTAATATACATTTGAAAATTTGACTTGCAGGTTTCCAGATTTAATGGGAAAAGCCAATCCAAGCTCAGGAAGAAAGGTTTTCTTCAAAACAAGTAAGTAAGAATAATGTGCAAGTTGAAAACAGAAAGGAAAGACACCTTTATTTCCTTACCTTTTATTTGTTTTGTCATTTATGATTACAATTTAACATTTTTTGACAGTTGTAGAGTTTTTCGTGATACGATGAAATATTATAATGTAGCCAACAGGGACTGTAAACAGAACAGCTTAGGATAATTTAGGAAGGAGTTTTGAAATGTTTATGATTTGCCTTTTTAAAACCCTTCCTTTTTAGATTAAGACTAATAGGCTTTTACTTAAACTGACTGTACTCTATGCTTTAAGTTGGCTTAGTTATATATGATCATTCAAATGTTTCTTGTCATGTAATCAGTCATCAAAACATAAAATCAAATCATAATTTCCTGTCACTGCAACATAAGAGAAGTGCTCTGTCCTGAAAGTTGGATTTGTCAACAATGATTGAACCTGCTGCATTTAAAAAAAATCCCCACCAGCCACTTAGAGCAGAATATTTAGGTCAGATGAGTGTCCACTTTGCAGATGTCACTGCATATAATCCTGTGTAATTAAGTATTTAAGACCCAAAAAAGGAAAAATGTCTGCCACTTGACGCTGCCATGTCCATTTGTCCAACCAAAAGACTGTCTTCTTGTCTCCATGCAATCATGCATGACACTATAGTACGAAATAATAGGTCACATTCTTGGCTCATGCCCACATCCATATTTGGGTCAGGCTTCACTCTTCAGAGTAAATCAACACGGTCCTCATGCATGTCACAGACAGATTACCGGGGATTTAGCCTGTTTATGCTACATTATGCTGGTGGCTAAAAGGTTAGGAGTGTGAGTGCAGCGTGACTGCAGGATAGCAACTGGACGGGACTCTTTTCTGTGCGTGCGTGTATGATAGATTATACAACCATTTCAATGGTGTAAAATTTCATTTGAAATCCTACTTTGGATTCAATCTTAATAAAACACTCAACTGTCTTGCGACCCATTTAGTGTCCCATTGCTCACATACCTACCCCAAACTCACTCCATCTTTCTCACTTGCTCATGCTCTTAGAAACAAACACGCACGCACACACACTCACTCAAGTGCACACATGCACACACAACAGGGTCTTATCAAGCTGCTGTGTGTCTGAAGTGTTGTTTTTATATTGCAGCCATATTTCATTTTGGCCTAGTTTCTTTAAATTGCCTATGGGGTTTTGTATGGGGAGAGGAACCATCACATTTATATATGAGATTGAAGGAAAAGAAAGAGAGGTGGGAGACTTGTTTATGTTCTTATTCATTTTCCTTGCCTCCTTCTTACTCTCTGTATGCTGCCCTTTTTCCCATTGTGTTTCATTTTCTCCAGTTTTTACCTCTCTATTCCTTTCTTTCATGTGTCCTAACACATCTCTCTGTCTCTTTTGTCTGCCTTTCTCTCTCTAAGCATGGGCAGCTGTGCAGGGTGGGTGAGGAATGATGCATGGAAACAGAGGAGCAAAGGGGAGGAAAAGGGATGAAAAGGAAGATGGGATATACTCCCTGGATGATACACACTATGCTATTGTATGAAGGTATTTTAAAGCTACTGTTTCTGACATTTATTTCCTTCAGAGGTTGCAGCAGACCACCAGCATCTCAGACCAAAAACAAATGCACACTTCATTTACGCAAAAAAGTTGTGGAGAAAAGTGTCATCTGAACACACATCGCTCACAAAACTCAGATTAAAATGTCAAAGTAGGCAGTCCTGATAAAATATGGATCACAATTATGTTTCTACTACCACTTTCTCACCCAAAATGTTTTCAGAGGCATATGTTATTGTTCGATTTAGCTGTAATACAAAATATATTTTGCAGGCTGTCACCATTTTGGCTCTGGTTTCCTGGAGACTTCCCACACTCCGATGAAACTGTGAAACTAAGCAGTGCTAATCAAATATGGATCAAGAATATGCTAGTACACTGTGTGTTTCTCACTTAAAATGTTTTCAGAAATGTTTAATGTAATGTTTAGTTGTAAAGCAAAAAATATTGTAACAGACGAATGCCATTTTGGCTCTGGTTTCCAATTGAGATCCCCAAACTCAGATGAAACTGTGAAACTTGGCAGTGCTGATCAAATATGGATCAAGACTATGTTAGTACATTGCTCACTGCTTGCTTAAAATGTTTTCAGAAACATGTTTTATTGTACTGTTTTTCTGTAACACAAGATTTTGACCAGGTGGCTGTCATTTTGGCTCAGGGTCCCGATAAACTCCCAAAACTCAGCTTAAACTGTCAAACAAGGCGGGCAGTGTTGATCAAAGAAGGCTCAAGATTCTGTTACTGCATCTCTTATTTCTCTTGTTTTCAGAAACACATTTTAGTGTACTGTTTAGGTGTAATATGAGAAAGTTACTCACAAGGCCGCCATGTTGAAAATGGATGCTGGTAAGACAAAGAGTGATGTGCATGCATGAGCATGCATGTGCTGCCATCCCAGGTAGACAGAGAAGCTTGGATAACAACATACATACAAGGAGTGTGGTGCCATTTTCTGCTTCTTCACTTGGCAAATAGTTGTTTGCTGATATCTAATGAGACTAAATGTTGCTTATTGCAACTTTAAAGTGGGCAGCCAAATTAAATGTGAAGATAAAAGTCTTTGAGTTGAAATTAAAGTTTTTATTTGTAAAAACAGAATAGACTGGATGAATAATAAAGTGGTAGACAGTTTCCTCTTCCATCTATTTTAACATGTATATTTCATTAAATGTCATTTTTTTACTGCTGTTCATCACATTACTTGAGTTGTGTAGACAGTCAGAAATTGCTCTCGTCTCGACAATTTATTTGCTTTCCTGCCGTTGCATCACAAATTTGAAAATGTTTAATGTGACTTTTGTGCTGTAACAAATGGTAACTCACTGGAAACACTGATCATGTCCACCACAGCGCATGTGAGAGAGAGAAAGAGAAAGGTTAAGACAAATTATATTCATTTTGATTCATTTTGAAGTTGACACATTGACTTTTGGTTTGACTGTGAGAAAATAAAAAGATGCTCACACAAACATGGAAGTACACACCCCCATGCACGCTCAAACGTCTGTGGACATAATGCCTCGTGCTGGTGACTTTCAATTTGCTGCAGTAAAAAAACTCATTTTAAAATCACTTTGGCCTTTGACACACTAGATGCGTATTTGCATACAGACTAAATGTTTCCGCATGTTATGCGTGTGTGTCTGTTTATTTGTGTGCGTGCAATGCAGTCTTTTTCTTGCATGTTTATTCAAATCATGAAACCAATTTAAAACAACATACTTCCCCAGTTCAACCTCGACATCAGCAAGAAGTGACAGCAGGTGAATGCAAATTAAAGTACAGCTGTACGGTTGTGAAATTGAAAATGAAGCTGTATTCTTTCTCAGTCTTATCAACTTCTAATCAAAATCACTCAAGCCAAAAATAGTCACATGCACCTGACATGTCAAGCACTGTTAGTCCTGTGTGGGTTGTGAGTGTGTGTGTTACTGTGTTTATGCAAGCTAGGCAACTTTTGCTGCTATTAGCTGTTAGATTTGTATTAATAACATTTAGCTGCTCAGCAACTCACTAGAGAGGAACTAATGACTAATGAACTTATGACAGTTAACCAATTAAGGTTCAGACAATCAAGACAGCACAACTTCCCTTTATAACTGTTACAAACCAGCTCAAGGAATGCAACAAGAAGGGGAGTCCACACAAGGGGTTAAAGTAAAAACTAGAATAATTTATTAACCTAAAGCTAACGCAGAATGAAACAACCCAAAAAGACCACAAGGTGGATGCCAGCTGGAGGAAGGGAGAGACAGAGTGAGCAAAGGGCCCAGCTTTTAAACTCAGAGGCCCAGGTGAGCTCAATCAGCTGATGACCCTCCCATGTCAGCCAGTGGACAGCTCCAAGCTTAGGGAACCAATGAGGAGCCTGTCCATTATCACCTGGAGACAAGAGGGGAGGGGGAGGGGAGAAAGGGCAGACAGGAGGGAAAAACAAGAAACAAGCTCTTTTCCTGACTGGCACGTAACAATAACTGTTGCCAAAGATCAAGAAGGCAAGTCATGTCTGGTGTGAGCCTGTCTAAAGGCAGATGCCAATGAAAGAGAAAGATAAGATGAGGGTGGCGCACCGCTGATATTCTAATTTTTTGTTTGGACCATGATGGATGGTGGGTTATGACTCTCATCTGTAGTTTCTGTCTGTTTCATTCTATTTGGTAACCTGGATGGACTAAAGCCAGCGCAGAGCTCAGAGCACGACTGGCAACACCAGAGCAGGAGCAGGTTGGCCATTAACATGCTTTGAGTACCAGCGATGCTGTGGGAGCCACGCTCTCCGACTCGCTGGGGTTCATGATGACCCACATCTCATCCTGTTGTTGACAACCAAAACATTTAGTATACAGTCTGGTCTGTTGGTTGCTGCAGTCTACATGAGGCTCCACTGCAGGCAGTGCGATCACTCTGGGGAGAAAGTTGGCCCTTCCATTACAAGTGATACAGCGCAGAAATTTTTTTTTTTTGGCCCTGTAGTTATTACCTTGATTGTTTGTTTAAATTCTACAGGACATTTTTATTTAAGCACTTTTACTTTAAAATGTCACCTTTTATTTAATATGTTACTTGGAGTATGTTCATAATTATGTATCCTCACTTCCATATGTAGATTTTATTACTTACATCAAGTAAAATTAACTAAATTACTGTACTGACTGCATAACCAGACACAAGAAAATGAAATTTCCTTGGGCAATGGGAGAGGAGTGTGGTCAGAGGAGAGTTTGCACTTTTTCAAAAGTGACAGCAACAACCAGCAGGAAGTGTACAAGGACAAGGGACTGACTGTGGTGGTTATTATTTGATTAAAAAAATCATGGATGTGAAGCCACAGGGGTAAGTTATATGCTTAATTAACTTTGTATATTCCTGTTGGCCTGCCAGCTTCAGTCAGTGTTTGAGTCCTGAATATTTTAACATTAGCACTAGTTTATCAGTTTAGCTTGCTGGCTAGTTACCTTGCTGGCACACATGCTGCTACTTTTTGTGACCAGGTTTTCATTTGCAGAAGAGGTTGTCATGGTTAAAACTACGGAAAAGTCACATTTAGCTAGCTAAAATGCCTTACTTGCCTTATTGGCAGCTTACTTTCTGATGGAGGTATATTTTGTTCTCTGAAATACATTAATTTCTGTCAAACAGCAACATGTTGAAGGTAGAAGAGATGTCATCATCCTCTGCTTGATGGAGATTCTGAGGGGAAAAACAACCAGACACATTTTGAAAATGTGTGTTTTTCCAGTGATTATTTAGACTATAATAAAGTTGTCTGTTTTCCAACCTAATAATCTTGGTTAACTTTTTAATTCAGTTCAACAAATTTTAAGTCATTAACTAAAATGGGCATTTATGATACAGTAAGTTGGTGGGACAAATTTTTACATGTCCTGTATCTTGATTTTACCTGATTCTATTTTAAAATATGTCTTAATTTATTTGTTTTATTTTGTTTATTTTGAAGTTGAATTCAAATCCCAAAGTTTATCTCAGGTGTACTGAAAAGGCTAAAAACAAAACATAGTTTTTAACAACCTTCTAGGTTTTTCGAACAATGCAAGTGGATTATCTTTGAGAAAAAACACTGGTTACCTCAGTGACCCAAATGTACACTAATTCATGAAAGTCACAAACCACAAACTTGTTAATATAAGTCAAAAACGGTTCGAAAATCATTGCATTCAGGTTTTATTTATGTATTTAAAAAAAAGTGCCCCAACTTTTCTGGAACAGGGCTTGTAGTTCATATGATACCAGCATCCTCACAAGCTTTAAAAGCCCACTACAACTAATGAAAGAAGAACGGTTGTCTCCCACACACGCTCACACATATTTACGAAGATGGATGGATGGATGGATTGCATGGAGTGTCCGCATGGGTCCTACAGCCCACAGCAACAGAGGAGGGGCCAAAGCAAGTTGAGCCCAGCTTTCCCAAGGTCGGTTAATGCACGCTGACTTTGGGTCAGAGTGGGAAATACTAATACTGAATACTAAAATATATTTTATTTTGCTGCCAAATCCGAGCGCCAAACCGATGTGTTTAATTTGCAAGTGCATTGCAGTCTTTAAAGATTACAATCTTCAGAGGCACCACATTGAGAAACACCCGACTTTCCAGACGAACTTGCCCGATGGATCACAGGAGAGAGCTGCAAAAGTGCAGAGTTTGATTGCATCTTACAACCAGAGCTGTACTACGATGATGCAGTCATGCACAGCCCAAGAGAGAGCTGCAGCAGCTTCCCTCTGTGTGTCCTGGATCCTGGAAAGAAAACAAGGCCATTCACAGACTTGCAAACCGTGAAAGACTGCGTGTTGGCTGTCATGGATGATTTGACAAATAATGAATTGTACTGAATTTGTAATTGAATAGCCCTGCACTTTGAGATGTGCCAGGCTCAGATGTGACCAAAAGGTTTTTTTTTTTTTATATTATTGTTTTTAATTTCAAAAGTGGGAAAAAGTTGAATTGCTGCTACCTCAAGTTCTGTTAAGTTACAGCTCTTTTGTTTTTTATGCACTTTTTGATGTGCTTGTCTCAGCTGTGCCCAAATTTAAAAGGGAAACAATGAATAAACATTGTTCGTTTTTCATTCCATTAATTTGTAATTACCTGCTGCTTAGCAGCTACTGAAAATGTCTGGCCCAGCTAAATTTCTTGGTTATAAAATTTGGCCCGATTGAATTTGTAATTGAACAGCCCTGCTGTAAGCCATTACTTCTTGCATCAGTGTTGAGGAAAACATAATAAAGGTGCTGCTGTTAAAAAAGACATCTGTTTGTTCATGTTTTGTAGAAGCCTTATATGAAGACAATTTTATTAATTAAAAAGTAGCCCATATTAAAAATGCAAGAAATGCATGAATAGGGCTGTAGATTAGTGGTAGATAGACGAAACATTATGTAAATGTTGCTTACAGCAGTTCGGCTGATATCAGCATCGACACAGCCCTCAGTTGTATGTCAACAAACATGCAACAGGTAACATTATAGGATAACAACATGTGTGTGCTTCGTAACTTGTAACCAGCGTGCACTGGAGTCAGTCCTACCTTATGCCACTGCTGGTGGTCGACCTAATGGCACACAATTTTCCCTGTGCTGCCATGACACTGTCCGTAACTCTCTTTTGCATGTGTCATGAGATGCCTCACTGAGTGGAAAAAGAGGAAGAAAGAGAAGGTGACACTGTATCAAAAATAAATCAGAAAGGGGCAAATCGTCATTTAATCGCAAATGGCAGAAAATACAGTTTCAGGTAGGACCTGAGTATTTCAGCACTGAGAGAGAGTCAATGGAGTTAGTGTTCTTTGTTCTTTCCATTTGTTTGTTATTGTTTTGTTGTTTCTATGGAGTCTAATGGTGGAGTATGCTCAAAAAGAACTAATTAATATGACCTATCATCGAAATATGTTGTATGTTGACCAGCCAACAAACACTTCTGTTGAAGTGTACTGGCACCTGAAGGACAGAGGCTGTCATATGATGTACAATGTTGTGGATTTTTTTTTTTTTTTGAGTATTATGTATTTTATCATTTTTGCCTACTGACTTGAGGCCTGTGTTTTTTTCTGCAAGTTCAAGCAGAGTCTTGCCTGACTGTGAAGGCAATACTAGTTATGGGCAGTATAGAAAAGAACGGAGTGTAACCAACACAACAGGAGGCATTTCACTCAGAAAAGGTTTAAGCATTGCAGACCATAAAAGGAAATGTTCAACTTAATATACAACGACAAAGATTATCTTTTCCTTCTTCAGATAAATCCGGTCTGTTTGAAGAATGAATATCAGCATGTGTTTTCTTCTTCTGCCATGCCCTCTTAGTTATTTTCTAATCAATATGAAACTCATTTCTTCCCGCTGTATGTTTTGAACCTTTCTTATGTTTTAATATCTACACTGCAGTACTAATCTACTGATGCTAATGACTTGCCAGCTTTGTAGAAGAGACAGATAATAATGCATGAGATATGTGAACTTGTTATTTATCTGTGTGTCTGTGTGTGTACCTATAAAGGAGGCAGATTATGTGTGTCTGTGCATATGAGTGCATGCATTCACCTTGCATGAGGTCTGTAACTGTGTATACTTCAGCCTATGTGTAGTGTGTCTTTGTGCATTCATTGTATAAGGTGTATAATCCATCCTGTGTGTGTCTGTGTGTGTGTGTGTGTGTGTGTGTGTGTGTGTGTATGTTTTTTTCTTTTCTTTTCAACAGGCCTGACCTGCTGGCGCAGTAGTGGGGCTGGTTAAAGCTGGTCACTCAGCAGGACTCTATTAATTAGACACCAGAGAGGGATCAGGGCTCACCAGTAGCAGCCAAAGGGTCAGCTGAGTAAGGGAGAAAAGGGAAGTAATGATAAAAGAAATAAAGGGAGAGAGAGAAGTGGGATGAAAAGTTAACAGAGACAAGGAGGGGTTGGGGTCAAGCGTGAGATTGAATAGGTACAAAAATGTGTCAGGTTAAGCCACTAATATTAGACAAGAGAAGAAAAAGAATGGCTATGAGCAATGGAAAGATTATTTACAGACATTTTTGGGAGCTAATATGTGCACACAGAAAAATATTATACTTCAGCTCAAAAAATGGGTGCAAAAAAAGTTGCATTTATATTTTTGTTATATTAATTTCGTAAAAAGAGTATGGACATGATAAGAGAAGGAAATGACTGACCTGGGGAGGTGAAAAGGACTGAAGGGTAGTAAAATTAGGCAATGAAAAGTCTTTTGGACATATTGTAATTTCATGAAAAGAAGGCAACAGCAAAGTATTGTAAGTTAGTGTTTTAAAATTATGTCTGGCAAGTAAATGTATGGATGATGGGATATGATATCAAGGTAGAGATTTATTATACATATCAGAGCAGCTTATTTTTTCTTTTATAAGATTAATTTTATAAAACCACATACTGCATAATGAATAAACATAATGCTGACTAATGAAAGGCTTGTAAAATATCAAGTAGCCATCTGAGTCATGCATTAAAATATAACTCTATTAAACAGAGAGGACATTCATTATGAAGGCGAGACAATCTATAAAAGTCATCTAGTATAAATACTATTTTTTCCTTTCCCTTTTGAAATATGTTCTCAAATAACAGTGATTTGTCTTTTCTGGTGGATTTGATAATAAGACTCAGTAGAAGGAGGTATAATGGCAATGTAAGCAGACATTAGTATCAGACAACATGGTGTGTTCTGGTCTGCTGGGTTGAAATCAATTCTGGTGGTATCAAAAGTAAAACCAAAACTTCTTGGTTCTGTTTAGAATAAGAGTGTAGTGATGGATGAATTCACCATAAGATGCCATCAGCCTCAGCTGCTCCTAGGTCTAGTGTTTAAAAGCAAACTAAAGAACGAAGATGATGAACATTTGTCATTTACATTGTCATTATTGTCATTGTGAACATGCTGATGTTAGCATTTAGCTAGACCTCTGTAAGTCACAGCCTCACAGTAGCATAGCTGTATATATCACACACACACACACACACACACACACACACACACACACACACACACAAAGAAGGACATTGAGGCACTGGCCGGACTATCAGGAGCAATTCAGTTCAGTATCTTACCCGAGGACAAGCTTTGGCAGGTGGACAGGAGGAGCTGGGGAAAAAAAAGTCACACTGTAATATTTTGTTGGACCATCTTTAGCTTTGACTACGGCACACATTTCGATAAGCTTATGCAACATCACAACATTTATTTCTGTCCAGAGTTGCAGAAATTTTTCAGCAAGATCTTGTATTGATGATGGGAGAGTCGGAGCGTAAAGTGCGTAAAGTCTTCTCCGGCGCACCTCAAAGATTCTCACTGGGGTTAAAGTCTGTGGTGGCCAGTCCATGTGTGAAAATGATGTCTCACGCTCCCTGAACCACTCTTTCACAATTTGAGCCCGATGAATCTTGGCAGTGTCATGTTGGAATATGCCCGTGCCATCAGGGAAGAAAAAAAATCCATTGATGAGCTGACCTCATTTTTTGGGCACATAACGTTGCTTAACCTCGACCTGACCAACTGAACTAGGCATGATGGGTGCATCACTTCATCCGCCTCTTACCCTGATGCGCCCATCACTCTGGAACAGGATAAGTCTGAACTCCTCAGACCGCATGACCTTTTTTCCATCGCTCCACAGTCCAATCTTTATGATCTTTATGCAAACTGAAGCCTTTTTTTCTGATTAGCCTCACTGATAAGTGGTTTTCTTAAGGCTCCACAGCTGTTTAGTCTTAATCCCTTCAGTTCGCTTCACATTGTGCATGTAGAAATGCTCTTACTTTCACTATTATTAAATATAGCCGTGAGTTCTACTGTTGATTTTTTATGATTTGATGTCACCAAACTTGTAAGTGTTCTCTGATCATGATCATTCATGTATACACTCTGAAACTCATGGTCATTGAACCTGGAACTGCTGGAAATTATACTTCTGGAAGTTAAATTTCTGGAACCAAATTTCTTGGAACTTATACATTCTGAAATGTGTGCCTCTGGAACTTGAAAATTCCAGAACTTCCTGGAACTTTTCCTTTTCGAATTTACATATTCTGGATCATTGAATGAGGCGTGTGATAACTTTCTGGCAATATTCTTTGTTACATCTGTGACTGCAGAGCCTCGTTCAGCACTTTTGAAAACTTCGCAGTGGGACGGAGAGGCTGATTGGACTGGTTATTTATTATTTGAGAATAAGCCAGCAGAGCAGTTGAGCCTAGAGCAGATTGTTAAAGACTTAAGGTGCACGGGACTCACAGGACTACATTCAGACAGGTGATTAAAACACTCACTGTCCAGAGAAGAACTCCAACAACCGCTGTGTTGCCTAGCAACGAAGCATTGTGTGTGTGTGTGTGTGTGTGTGTGTGTGTGTGTGTGTGTGTGTGTGTGTGTGTGTGTGTACTATGCAGTCTTCAAAAACTCACTCCTTTGCTTTAATCTGTGTGTTTGTGGGTTGTAGCTGCTGTGGAGTTTATGCTGTTCATGTGTCTCTGTGTCGGCTGCACTGGTGATTTATTCAGCTGAAGCGTCAGGCTATTTCATTTATGTGACTTAATAATGCTTGTTTCACCCTCTGTTACCCAGAGTGCATTTTAACCAGCATGCTTTTTAATTTAATCTGAGTACATTCTTACACAAATATTTTTGCTTTTACTTGAGTAAAATTTCTTTAAAGTAACAGTAACTTTTATTTGAGTGTACTGTTCAAGTACTTTTTCCCTCCTGAGTACAAGACTAAGATCCAGTTCCAGAGGTGGAAAAATCCTGCTCCATTTTTAAAATTCTTTCTTTCCATGATATCTGCACATTGGTAACAGTCTGGTTATGATAAGGTTGTAGAACCTGTCCAATATGACTATGATACTAGGTAAGGTTCTGCAGTATTGATAGCAAGACTACTTCTGCTTTTACATGTCAGAAAGCACAGTCATTATTTGTATGACCACAAGGCTTCTTGAAAAAATAACTAATGCTGTCAATTTTTTTGTAGTTAGGACAGTCTGTGAAAAGAAGGGCTGGAGAGTGGAGGTGGAATTGACTGTCACGTTCTACCATGGACATAAAAAATGCATTGTGCCCACAAGATAAGATATTTAGAAAAGATTATCGTTAGTATGTTTCTGTATGACTGTACACTGCAGCAGGTTGAATGTGCGAGGACGTATGTGCAGGCACCCATACATATGTACACACACACACACACACACCTTGGAGTGTGTATTTGTGAAGTCATTTGTAACTCCCCCAGTATTAGCAAGGACATGTGGAGTGAGAATCACAAGGGGAAAGCCTGTCTTGCAGTGACAGCACTTTTCAACACAATAAAAGCTCTGTGCAAGATGCCAAAATGCATGGCTGCATAATGTGTCTTCATTTTAAACTTGGGAGATATGTATATGAAGAATGGAAATATAGGAGGAGAATGTATCTCTGGTGCAAATGAGGATTTTATTTTTTCCTCTTTTGAAAGAAGGATGGCTCTGTGCAATTCTGCACAAATTGATGCCAATTAAATTCACTGGCTGGCTCCTTCCTCCTATTACATGGAGTTAAATTATTGTCACCTTCCTGTGACACAAATAGGAGAAAAAACAGACACCATACACACACAAACACACCCAAAAACAATCACAAAGGTGACAAGATGGCGGAAAAAAATTGAATACATTTTCTACAATTGAATGCATGTGTTTTCTTGTAATTTGATGCTAGTTTTAAAAATATTAACGCACACATAGTATGAGCACACACTTGAATAATTCATTTAGAATTCATGATTGATTTATTTTGGGCTGAAACTTTATTCTCTAATTGCCTGAGCAAACTCTGAAAGTCATTTAATTTTTAGACCAATATTGAATTGACTCCATTGTCATAATTATGTTGGATTTTCACAAAGGCTTTCCTTGTTACAAATAAAACTATCAATAAGCTAACCTTGCTGGGCTCACTGGCTCCGATATGAACTCTGCTTAAATCAATGAGAATCTTTGAAAAAGAGCTTCTTGATATATTTGAGAGAATTATGCATTGCCAGATCATAAACAGTACTGAATGAGACAGAACCTGTCCCAGAGATATAGGAAGAGCTGATTGTTTGCATTCAAATGACTTTATATTGTATGTTTGCCTCTACGTGAATCATCACTGTGTTGTGCTGGAGAGGTCTGTATGTCCTTGGGACCGTGGGGGGTTTGTTGTCAGGTCAGCTGTTCCTGAAATAATCTCCAAAGAAAAAATGGCAGGTAAGAGGTGAGGCTAAGAGCAATTTAGAGACTCTTTTGAGTAGGCTGCAATGGAAAAGACTGACCTGACCCTGCCCTCAGGGAGCTCGCAGCCATTACCAGGTGGAGTAACTGCATGCCAAGGCCACCATTCAGGTGAAGGAAGATGTCAGCATTAGTGGAATAATCCCTGGATTTCTAACATAGCCACTCCAGAAATCAAGGATTCAATTCAATTATCATCATAGGGTTGTACAATGAAAACAGAGTTGTAGTTTCTCCATAATACACCTTAAATAAAGTTGGAATGATATGGAACTTAAGGGAACAAGAGCTGGAGCTTTATTTTTGTGGGTGTTATTTGCTTGTTTCAGTTTGTCTTCTGTTATTACATTCAGGTCTATGAATCCCTCGTCCCCCCCTACATGGTTGCAGTTTTGCAAACCTGCATTCAGTACCAGAGCCAACCCGTTACCCACAATTACCTCCAAGTCAAATCCAGACGCACGCGGAACCATGATTAAACACACAGTCACTCACTTGTGCTCTCAATCGGTGTAGCTGTTGATGTGTTTTATCAGCAGCAATGTTGCTAGGTTGTGGCGATCAAAAGATAATACTTTTTGGTGCATTTTTCAACCAGCAAAGCCACTGACAACGTTATTCTCACTGATTCTGATGACACCAACTTTCTCCAAAACATCCAACTCGGCCTTTGACGATTTGATGTCAACAGTTTGGTATTCTCCACTGGTTATTTTTGCTTGCATGTTATCCCTTTTAGCTAGCAGCCTACTTCACTGTCAGATCAGATAGTTTGCCTGAAGTAGGGTCAAAAGTTAAATAAACATATTATTGTATTATATGAGTTATATTATTGTTCTCATCCACTGGCTGTTCATTTTGATCCTGAGAATTTATATTCATATATTTTTTACCTTTTACACAGATTTTTTGTTGGTTATCTGCAGATACTCAACCTGGTGCAGGACTCTAATCTCTTGCAGGACAGTTGTGAAATGTTTAAACAGTATATTCTGCAAACACAGTATGTTGTTTTAAATGTTGTGACTGTGACATTCTGTCTGCAATTTTACACTTAAAATGTTACAGCGATGTTACTGCAATATTTTGCACTAAACAAGTTACATTGCAACCTTCTGGCAACAACCATGTCTTAGTAGGGATGTTTCATGTGACATCAATATAAACTGACGTTGTCACATCTCCAAAAAAGTGGTAAAAATGTTGGGACAAAACACCAGTGACGCTTAAAATAATGCGCTGGCGATGACGCTCTGGAGTTTCACGTGGTAAGTTGCCACAATGGTTCATGTCACATTCCAGCAACGTACAACGTCCCAAGAAATATGTTGCATCTACATTCCTGCAAGAACTTTGTGTTAGTAGGGTAATCCTAAAAACTATTTGTAATGTTGTTTACATGTTTACTAGGTGAAACATATGGGACACTGGCTCATTGACGAAGTGTACCAGAGTCATTGATCATCTTACTCAAATGAAGCCCAGCTCTTGCCTTCTGCAAGAAACACATCTTACAATAACAGAACAGAAGTGAAGAAGTAGACATAAATATATTTTCTGCATCATATAATTTAGAAAGAAATTGTTGCTCTACTAATAAATAAAAACATTTCATACCAAAACAAAAATCAAATTGTAGATAGTAGACAGTAGACAGTTTCTTTGTTATCATGAAAATAATAATGTGAATGACAATAATCCAGATTTCTTTCATAAAGACTTCCCACACCATATGGATTTCTATGACTCGATAATCATAGTAGGAGGAGACTTCAATGCAGCCATTGTTGGCAATCAAAGAATCCACCAAATAGAGAACATTCCTGTCACTCATCCGAAGGTTACTCAAGAATAGACTTCTTCTTCTAAATTTGTTGTACCTCAAATCAACAGCCCCATTCAGAGATGGTGAAAAAGACCTAACCCCTCCAAGTAGGGGACAAAGATTTCAACAATTTCCTTCCAGAGAGGGGGCATCCGTCACTGAATTGAACAACAATCCAGGAACATCACTATCTGTTCTCTAGGAGACAGCATAAACAGTTCTCAGAGGATGTAGCGTATTATTCTACACACAGGAAGAAAAAAGCAGAACAGCAAAAAGAACTTGAACTAAAACTAAAACATATGAAAATTTACTACAGATAAATAACAATGACAAAAATGGTAAATCCTTTGCCAATCAGCTAGAACAGAACGCGAAAAACACTGGTAACAGCCATCAAATATACATGGAAATTTAATTCATAATCTAAATGACTTAAACCGGATGTGATTTGAATAATTGATGGCTTCATCAACTATCTGAGTACATTTCTAATTAAAAGACTGAAGACATTGGGCCCATTTTATTAATATTCCATTAGCATACAAACATATACACTGCAATACTCACTCATTCACTCACCCACTCACAGTTACATATAATCATGCAAAACAATAACAAACACCTCCATGTTCTGTTGAAGCCAATCAAGATCAGCCCACTTGCTCACACTTCATCCTCTCATTCATTTACTTACATCATTTTCTTCTCCGCCTCCTTTTTTTTATTATTCATATTACTCATTTACCCTTCCCATTGTTTCTTGTCCTCATGAATTGACAGGATTGTCTGTTATCGCCTTCCCAATCATTTTATTCTTTTATAAAAAAAAAAAATTATTTCCCCCTGGAGACATTGCCTCCACACCCCAGTTGGTTAATGAAGTTTCAGGAAATCATCCCACCAGTGCCGCTGATGAAGCAGCACTTCTGGCTCAGCCGTGGTTATTGCAGGGGGTTGTGGTAGCTTCAAGGGCAGTTGCCCCCCTGCCCAATGGATTCTGGGTGCAATGAATTAAAACCTGACGGAGGCAGGTTCTGAAAGGGGCCATTGTGCCTACAAAGCTTAACTGCAGGAACTATGCAAAGGGTAAAACTGAGAAAAATGGCTTCTTTTCGCTGGCCAGATTTTGAAGTCACTACAATTTCTTAAACACATTTTCCTCAAAAACAAAGAAAAAAATAACCTTGAAACTTTGTCACAAGATCAAACAGATACCTAGAAGTTAGTTGTAACTCAATTTCAACCAAAAATGTACTTACAGTGGTTATCCTTCTGCAATGGGCCACCGCACTCCCAAGGGTCAGGGTGCCTCTCAGAGCATATTAGTTGTTTGCAACTGTGTGACTAGCAGACCCAACTGAGCTGACCTCTGCCTGAGCCCTGTGGTGCCATGGACGGTGCCCAGAGGTGCCAATTTCAATGCACTTTTCCCTCTTTCTACTGTCTGTTCTCTCTCATAGACAAAAACATTTAGCAATGATAAATGCCATGCATATAATATTGTCATTATTGTTGTTATTAATCTTTTTTTAGGTTTTTTGTTGCTGTTTGTTTGCTTTATTATTTTTCTTTATGTTGTGTTTATGTCTTTCTTGGTTTATGTGCATTCCTGAAAAAAAAGAAGAAGAAGAAAAAATAAAGATTTAAACCTATATAAACAGAGTCTGGTTTGCAACCAAACTCTATAAGGGCCGCAGTTTCTCATTGCCCATTGTGCAGAGTGAGCGCTGCCGGGTGCATGTGGGGATATTCACAGATCTCCTGGTGAGTGCAGCTGTGTCAGATTTTTCAAAGAGTCATGAGGGAATGAGAGGCAAGGGTTGCCTGATGGTTGTGGTGTCTTCAGTCTGACGCAGGCTTTGTATGAGCCTGTCATGAAGGTGGAGAAGCTCAGACTAAGTGAGCAATGGTAACATACATGGACTCTATTATTCTACTTTTTGCAGCACTAATAAACTGTACTTACCTTTATTAGACCCTTATTAGATTTTCTTAGAATGTATCATTATGAACAGAATGAAGAGCTCAGATAAAGAAGAAATTCAAAGTATGACACTTGCTTATTTGTCTCAGCATCATGCTTATGTTATAAACTATTACACTAACTTTACAGTAAAGTCGAGGTCAAAGTCACAGAGCTAACCTACTGTTTGTCTGACCTTTATTGAACGCTCTACAGCCTCATATTTTAAAGTGGGATTGTCTGCTCTGTCTTTTACATCCACAGCCACCCATCACGTGTCAAAGTAGCTCCAGACTGACACTGTATGTGACATTCTAAACACACAAGTTACTATACAAAAGTTTAACTTTTTCTAATATCGAAAATAAGTGGGTCAATTCACCACATATATTCTATGCATCAGCAGTATTAAACAATACATATTCAACTCAGGCGTTGTATTTCATCATTTAGCATTGTGTGGCTACTGCTGTGCATATCTGTGCACTTCTGTTGCAGGTATGTGCGTGTATGTTAGTATGCATGCGTGTGTGTGTGTGTTGAAGTATGTCTATAGGTCCCACTGGCAGCATTGGTACCTTGACTATGAGCTAATAGACCTATCAAGCAGTCCCCCCAGGTCATACAAGGCTGTGTAATTGAACCATTGAGAGTTTTCCACTAACCTGTAACTACTATTTCACACACACACACACATAAGCACGTGCTCACACACACACTCAGCCCTGTGGCCCCAAACACACAGCCACTCCAGCTTCTTTGTGGGCACAGGCTTTTCTTCACACATCCTAACATCCCAATTGCCGATTCTCTTTCCATCCACAAGCCCCTTCACCGCATTTCTTTGAATCCCTTTACTTCTTTCCTCTGTTCCCCTGACCTCCAATTTTGCAGGCATCACTTTGAGCTATGTTCCTACATCCTCTTAATAGACATCTACTTCCCTCGTTGCTCGACAGCCATATTTTGGAACAACAATCATACCAAGTTACCCTTAGAGTGAAAGACTCCCCGGGGTGACGCTTTTTCATTTATTTATTTTCTACCAAAAGTGGTGAGTAAAGTTTTTGTTAGTGTATACAGTAATATAGAATACGGATTGTTAAGTAAAATTTAAATAGTAAAACAGCTACAGTAGATTAGCTACCATGCTTTTAAATCTAGTGATGCACCAAACCACTTTTTTTCAGTTTTGATCTAATATCTGAATTTGGATATCTGCCGATACGATACTATACTGATGCCAGCACCCTTTGACGCACATCCAGTCAGAGTTTTCACCATCTGGAAAGCTTATTTAGTTTGTGTAATATAAGTTGCATAATGGCGCCCTTCAATCATAGCGGGACAATGCAAGATTATGGCTTGTGAAATTCACATGTGCAGCAGATGGGCTGAGAGGCGGCCTTCATTTGCATAATTTCCTATGATTCATTGTTGAGAGTTTGATATTTTATGTTCCAAAATGTGTTTGTTAAAACATGGTGGTTTATGATGGCTTATGTTGGTAACTGATTTTTTTTCTTACTGGTTTACACCATGGAGGCTAGTATGCTTCTTCACTCCAGCTGTGTATCCATGTTAAACCCATGAAAAGGGCGATATTGCTCTTAATTAGCACTATCTGGTGAAATACAGTAATATAGAAAACACATGGCATTGTGTAAATTAGAGCAGCAGTTAGCACAGAATAGTGACACAAGTCTGAAGAATGCCTTCTGTCAGTATCAGGCCCTGAAACTGATGTTGGATTGGATCCACTGGGTCCATCTCTGTTTAAACCATCCCATATGTCAATATTACAATAAGCAGTTTTCCCTGCTACTTTAATTCCTCTTCTTATGGCCTTTTATCGTGGTGTCCCTGCAATTCTTGGACATCTGTTGCATCTGGAGTTGATTTTTTCTCTTAACAGAAAATTAAGAGAAAATCTAAAAGACAATTTAAGAGAATGCTGCTGTGTAAGACCTACTGTCACTATTAACGAGGCAACTTCCAGGGCAGCACAGGCTATCAGGTCTCAATCACGGCGGTTATCAGGTACACTATATTATTGTTCATTACTGCAAACTCACTGTCATACAAAGTGTTTGAAGTAGAGTTAAGGTTTCTGGCCCCGCAACCCTTAATAATAGAATTGAGAATAGTCACCTGAGCACATGGTGTGACTGTGAGTACTAAACAGAGCAGGTGACAGAATTACAGGACAGGCTGGTTTCAGACTTGCTTTGAACAGGCATACAGTATATCATGTCAGTCAAAGCATTAACGTAAAATATTCTCTCATATCATGTTATGATGTCAAAATAGATAAAAAATTTAAAAAGAGACTATTATGCTTTTAAAATATTAATCTAAATGTCCAGTTATGCCTTGGGCTAAGACTTGAAAGGCAATAATGAGGCTGACCAGTGTGTGTCCATGTCAGCACTGAACAGGTTGTTTCAACAGGATTTGAAATCTTAATGACTGGACTGTGAACATTATTACTCCCCCCTCCATTAAAAATCAGCAATCTTCTGGGGCCAGAATCATAAAGTTTTGACTAAGCTTTGACAGAAATATGTGTAAGCTTTCATTAAACCAATCATGGTCTGTAATGATGTGAAAAACTGTGATAAGGTTAAAAAGATAAATACAGTCATAAGCACAGTTCATGAAGATTGATTAATACCATAAAATTATTTCAAATAGTCAAATAATATGCCTATTTTAGTTATTTTTTGTTAAATTTAGGCTGTAATAGTTTTAATAAGTCTTAATCTGATGGTCTGAGATCAAATGCTTCTGTCTCCACCCACATACACGGACAAATCACGGCGTCTTAGTCATTAGAGTAACCTTCTTGTTGAGGCAACACCACTGTATGGGGACTATGTCTGTCTGTAGTAAGTTGCTCACATGTCATGAGTGTCAAGAAATTGTTATTGTGACATTCTGCAGTAAAATCAGCTGATTTAAGTGCACAGAGAGCGCAAGAGAGAGAGAAAGTGTTCCGGCAGACGAGCATGAAAAATGGAGAATGCAAAATGGACAGAAGGTGATAGTATGTAAACTCTGATCACGAATTCTAACGTTACTCTACGATTCTGTGGTTTACACTGCAGACTGGAGTCTCTGGTAACTGGCAAACATCTAGGTCAGTGTTATACACTCGTCTCCTCTGTATTTTCTGCTGTCTCTGCCCATCGAAGGCCAATTTAGCCAATCTGATGAAAAAAACAAAACAATCTTGAAGTCAGTATAATGAGAAAAAAATGACCAAGTATCTCAAAAAATGTATCTAAATCACAAAATCAAGAGAATCTTTTTCAAAATAATGATTTATTCATTCATTCATTTTCTGTAACTGCTTAGTACGTAACGGTCGCAGGGCTGCTGGAGCCTATCCCAGCTGACATTGGGCAAGAGGCAGCGTACACCCTGGACAAGTCGCCAGTTCATCACAGGGCTAAAATAATGATTTAGACACTAAAATTACATGTCAATCTAAAAATATTAACTTGAAGTCAAGTCATTATTTTGAGATTCTAAGAAATTATTTTGAAATATCTGAAAATAGTATTTAAAGTACAGTATATAAAAATAAACTCATACTTATGTTAAATTTATTATTTATCTGGACTTAAAATCATTGCTTTATTTGATGGTCTTGTTGCCCTGGTATTTGGCCTTTGTGCCCTCAAATGATGCACAACACCAAATTCCAAGTGATCCTGCCCCTAAAATAATGAAATTCCAGTCCTGCTCCTCACACTTTGTACAAGTTGACTTGCTTGCTTTCGTGACACATTTTGTAGCCATGGTAATGCAAGGTTATTTTAGGGAATTTTCCAATTTTAGGTATCATACATACAAGACCCTGGAGTCACCGAGAGGCCTGCAGACAAAATACCTCTCTTCTTGACGGCAGATGCAGCTGTCTTCTCTTCTCAGATAAATAAGGGAACAACCTGATAGTGTTGCTATGGTGGCTCGGGTGAACGGAGAAGACCTAACTGTAAGCTGTTTTGGATAACACTGACCCTGAGCTACGGAGCCAAGGGTGCAGAGCTGTGGTCTCAGACCTTGTGTATTCATAACTCCTGTGTTTGGATTTGCAGACCAATACGCTAATTCGATGTGTTATAGATGTGTTGGGTCTGACCCTATTTGGGCATAGGTTCATTATTACCTTATCTGTGAGTGTTTAAAGACTATCCTGGAGGAACGAAACTCCAGAACTGAAGGGAACATCAATGCCAATCATCTACTGGTAATTCCTTCATGATCAAGTATTCAGTTTCAGAGTAAGACATATTGGACTCCTGTGTACTTTCTCCTTCTGATGCATGGGCGAGAAATAAAATCCATGACAGGTTAGCTAGGCAAATAACAAGAAATCAAACCTGTTCTAAAAAAAAAAATCAACTACAATTAACAATGCATTCATTGCTTTCTAGCCAGCTTTCCAGGTTAAGATTATTGTGGCTGTCCAGTTAAATTCCTTCAAATTTGAAACACAACTTTAATGTGTCAAGAAAACATTACAATGCTGCCCTGCATGCTCAATAAGTTTTCTATTTAAAGTAATTTACAAACACAAGCTAGATGCAAGTTTAGGTCAATGCATGTTTAAGTGTTTTGTATTGGTTATAATTACCCCACCACCCCACTTCAATTATGTTTAAAACTTTATTAAAAAATTATGTCTTCTTTATCAGTAAAATAAGTTCATAACCAGTTATTAACAGCAGGCGTACAACTCCTGTTGTGCATTAGTCTTTATGTGTGAGTGTGCGTGTGTGCATTTGTG
This sequence comes from Lutjanus erythropterus, assembly GCF_056507025.1. NCBI lineage: Eukaryota > Metazoa > Chordata > Actinopteri > Lutjaniformes > Lutjanidae > Lutjanus > Lutjanus erythropterus. The sequence goes on from NC_139320.1 coordinate 21,777,776, forward strand.
TGAAGTAGACACACTTTGAAGCCAGACAGCACACACACACACACACACACACACACACACACACACACACACACACACACACACAGTGACAGACACAGGGACACAGCCACAGGAGTATTTTGCATGTCATTGATATTCCACTTAGCTGCAGAGACCGCAGCATCTACTGCCCACTATGGTAAATACACGACAAAGCAATTAGCAGATAACAATAATTTCTGAAATGTTGCCATTGAGCAGGATATGATCCCACTGGACTTAAGTCATAGATGTAAACTAAGAGAACAACTCCTGGGAAACACAAAACAATACTCTTTTCTTAATTTTATCGACAATGACTCTATTGGGGTTTCTTAACATGAGCAATTACAAATTTATACAAACCTAGCATGCAGTGAAATATAATTTTACACATCAATAGCTTAAATTGTCTGTATGCTTTGGTGGGTGTTTTGCTTAAAGAGTGTAACAAATGTCTTTTCTCAGCTAAACCGTTTGAACAGGTTGGCAAAAATATTTGTCACTTTGAGCTCCTAGGAGCACAGTTACAATGCATCTGGATTCATGTGGGATATTGTCAGGGGATCAAAATGACTCTATGAGGCTTTGGTGCCTACGGTGCAATTGAATAATTCTGCAAAGAAATCTCACCCTTTTCTTTTTGGTGAAGCAGAACTCTCTCCCCTCCTGAAGTGATGAAGTCCACTGCTGAGACCACTGGTGTTCAGTTTACACCTTCTGGCCCTCACCACCAAAACTGCCTGTTAAAAGGTGCCTTCAAGCTTCAAGCCAGTGTTCTCTGCCCGAAACTTAACAAGCTCTGGGAGCGTGCAGAGGCAGAGTGGCAAGAGCCTCTCTGTGTCACAGCCCATATCTGGGGTTTGCAAACCTTACTAGAGTGGAAGGGAAGACTGTCGTCCTGTGCCAGGGCACTGCTCAACTCGATGATGTGCAAACTGCCTGGTACCTGGTTCTGTTAAGTGGTTTGGGAATAAGGGACCTTCTCCCTGCGAAGGACAAGGAGTTGGTGTAATGTTACATACTGTACTGTACCATACGTCTTTGGATGGTGGTTCTGCTGGGTCTTTCTACTTGAGTTCTCCCTTTTAGCTCAAGTTTATTTGCGTGTCCCACTTATTTGGACAACTAAGAACCTTGAGAAGTGTTTGGCTTTTCATCACAACCATCTAGAACGTGGACGAGGACCGTCTAAAAGTTGTGCCTCCAGTTCATTTGATGACTCCTACTGCAAAAGTTTAAAAACTTGAAATTCTAAACATTAAAGGCACCACAGTTTTTTTATATTAAAGCTACTACAAGAAGTTTTTAACTGTTTTACCTTTTAATGTTTTACAGATTTTTGTTTTTTTTGCTGTTATATTTTGTGGTTGTTACAGTGGAAAATCAATAAAAATGAGCTTTCAGTTTTACAGGATTGGTGATTCTCCCAGTATACTTTTTTTTTGTCTTCTCCAGCCTGCTCCCGCAGCATGTGTCCGAAAAACAAGAACAACCGTTCAAAGATGGCACAGCATAGCTTAGTCATAGTAGCGTAGTCAGAGACATAATTCTTGTAATTCTATTTTTTTTTTTATCCCCACTCTCCACTTTCTCTACAGTTATCTAGCAGCTACCTCAGTTTCTGCTGATAACATTTAGGGCATCCACAAATAAGTTTCACATAACTCTACTGTGAAGCACGCGGGAGGACGAACAATTTGCTCCCAGATGTTGTGACATTTTAAATAAATCGGCAGTTATATTACACTTCACACCATAGACTCCTTTTACAGTAAAATTAGAATATCTAAATAATAGTTGTCAGGGAATAAAACCAATGATCTTTTGATCTTTATAAATCAACACTCAATAGTCTGAAAATAGCATAGCTGCTATGACCTTAAACTTATAGGTTAAGTAAAGTGAATCGTGGATTTGGAGAATTGTGAGACCATGTATGTTTAAAATCTCCTCTGAAATTGATTGTATAGTAACTAACAGTCAAATTCAGTAGCGGTGGAGTTTGTAGTCAAGACGTTCCTTCTGTCAGCTTGCTGGCTTAAAATTGCATGAACCTCACTGTACCAGTTTCACAGCAATATAGTCAGTCAGCATATAAATCCCCTTTTAGGGGTACAGCTTGTTTGGAATAAAAGGTCATACCCCATTCAAGACTGACAGTGAGACATAAATTTTCATTTGCAGTCAATCTAAATAAATCAAACTGACCTGGATTCTCAACCCTCCTCCCCACCTGGGTGAAACACGGGTTGGATGCAGGATAAACAACCATTTATATCATGGACAGTACATTAGTTTAATGACGTTTTAACATTTAAACATTCAATATTCATGTAGGAAAGTGGTACATTTCTATATCTAGTAGTTGAGGCCTCTAATGCGCTGCTCAAGAATGCAGCACACATGGGGTCAAGTACGATCATCAACTGAATACTAAGTGCATAACTTAGTACTAAATGGCTAAAACCTTTTTGGCAGCTCTTCCTCTGATCATAGAACAACAGTTACTATGTGTAGCTATGACTTCATTCAGTCAAAAATGCTGCATTCGTATGGTGGACAATTAAATTAGCAATATGTAACAACTGTCCATCCAAAAATGAGCACTGCAGTACATTAGTACATTATAAAGGTTGAAATCTTACTTAAGATATGATCTATGTTTAAAGCAAGTTGTCTCTCCTTCTAAAAGATTATTAATGATTTTTTCTTATTAGAGCTGCACCGATTTAAATTTTCTTGTCCGATTCCGATATCCGATTTTTGAAGGGTCTGACCTACTGATTCCGATTTTGGCTGATTCAGATTTTCAGCCTTTCTAAGAACTGTAATTGGCAGCATTCATAAACATTTTTGCAGCTTGTCTTGTAAAAATTGAATTGGATGTTCATAATACGACATCGACTATTAATTATTCATTAAATACGTTCTCCAAAGTCCTCCAGATTACAACCAGGCCTTATTATAGTTTTATATTAAGTGCAAGTCTACGTCTTATAAAGAAATGCTTACACCCTCTGCGAACATGTGGCATTAATTTGAACTAAATAACACAAAAAGGGCAAACAAAAATTCTAAATTTCAAAGGAGAACACAGTGGCTGTAGCGTTGTTGTCAAAGTCCTTATAATTGAAAGATATTTTAATCTATAATGTAGTTATATAATATATATATAATTGTTTTTTAACATGGGGACAGAAGCACCTGAGGAACCTGAGTTCCTGAGCTATAAATTCAATGCAGATAAAATCAGTTCTCGTCTTTCTTTCTCTTGACATTACTCCCTCTCTGTCTATGTCTCCTCCTCTGTCGATGAGGCGTTGTTGAGTGATTTGTCCTCAGACTAACCCATGACGTCAATATCCTTCCTGTGTCTTCTCCTTTCTCTGCACTTTGACATCTACTTAGGCATGACCTCATCGTGACCCCCTGACATGGCCCAGGAACAGTCAACCGACGGCACACAGCTCACTTCATTACTAATGGATGTAACCAAAATAAAAACTCATTTGGAGAGTCTAATTCTTTTCTGAGTGCTCTGTGGCACTATTGTTTTATGGGGTCAGCTAATCTGGCACATTTAGAGATGAGCAATTATCCCATGCTCAGCCTGTGTCTAACTCGGAGAAGAGAAAGAATAAAGAGAGGGTCATGAGAGATCAAGTTATTTCTCATGGGGTCACCGGGTCACTTGTTGACATTAAATGTGGAACAGAGAATATCTGATGTGCGAGGTGCAATCAATTTACAGTTATTACCCCGCACCACTTGTGAAAATAATGTTTCAATATGGCACATGTTTATGCATGTCACTCATTGACTGATTTCTTTGTTGTCCTCATCTTTCTCTAAGTGTTCCATTAATTACAGCTTTTATAATGTGCAAGACCCCAATTCAGCCAAACACATACAGTAAATGTCCGTCCTCACACACGGCCTCATGGCCCAGTGAAAAGGAGAACTGTGTGTTGTGTCAGGTTTTGTGTGTGTGGCAACCAGGAGACAGACAGGACAATTACCCTGCAGTGACACTTTAAGCCCGATCCCCAAGCAGAGGGGTCACAGGGTGGTGGGCTAACCCAGGCTTGGCGCACACCAAGGGGGACATAGAGGTGCTCTTTGCACTCTTGTTCTGTCACTGAAGCCCAGTTTGGAACAACAAGGTCAGACACCCTGTCCTCTTAATCTGCTTAGGAGGGAGCCAAGGCCATGTCAACACACCTTAACCACCACATGTACACACATGTGGACTCAAATTCACCAACAAACCTTCCCAAACATATAGGTAGGTCTTTGTGTACATATAAAGATTTGCACTAAATCAAGACAGACAACGAACTACACATACATGCATGGATGTGAACAAATGTGTGTGCACACAAGTGGGTACACAGGAATAACCACAGACAATCATGAAAGAAAAATATACACACCAAAACAAAACATACAAGCACAGAAATAAATCCAAGCCATGATAAAATATCTGTACCACACTCTCTGTGTCTCACACCAACATATTCTCTCTCATCTTGTCAAATATGGCAGCTTGGTCAGTGGCTGTACACTTCAAAATATGATACTCTACATAAACTTCTAGTAGCAGTTTTGCACATGCAGGGCTCTGTGGTCACATTAGCAATAATAGATATGCAAAATCCTTATACACTTTCAGAATAACGACACAAAAACAACTTCAGTAGGTTTAGGAGACAAAACTACATTGTCAAAATTTAGAGCTGCAATGATTAATCAATTATTAATCAAGTATTAAATTAATCGCCAACTATTTTGATAATCTATTAAATGTTTTAGGTCATTTGAAAGAAAAAAAAAGTCCAAATTCTCTGCTTTCAGCTTCTTAAATGTGAATATTTTCTGGTTCCTTCAGTCCTGTAAGACAGTGACTCAACTCAGTGATTGAACATCTTTGGGTTGTGGACAAAACAGGACATTTGAGGACATCTCATTGGCCTTTGGGAAAGACTGATAAACATTTTTCACCACCGTCTATGGACCAAACAACTAATCAATTAATTGAGAAAATAATCTACCAATTAATCAGTAATGAAATTAATTGTTAGTTGCAGGCCTCATTGCATGTGGGCAAAATTCCCATTCTCATCCCAAGTAATCACATACCATTGTTTTGTCACCGCCCCTCAATGTCTCATATTGATGCACAGAAATGACCCTTTAGTGTCTTCATCAGACTGTTGGAAAGCCTTTATAACATGTGGACTTTGTGAAATGGCTAGGATTAGACAAAAAAAATATACAAGGCACATGACGCAAATAAAGTAATGTGCCTTACAACTTTAATAATAATGTTTTGGTTTCAAATGGGACACAAACCCTAATCTCCTGGGTGAAAGTCCCCACCTCCTCCATACATGAACGTCTCTGTCTTTATGCTACATTCAAAGCCCACGGTGTCTCATACAGTCCGGGATGGGTTTACATTGAAGTCACTTGAAAGGGTGGTTTCAACCGTGAGCAGGTACTGTGCACACTTGTATGAGTCACCAAGGGGCGGTGACAAAATCTTGGTATTTGAGGATTTAGCAGTGAGACCAGGTTGGACTTACATACCTTTCCTAAAAAGTACATCACATAAGTTAAAAAGAAGCCAATACTCTGGGTCAAAGTCCTTTTTTTGACACTTCCATCCATCCCACCTCCTCCATCAACTCTTTCTCACTCTTTATACTCCATAACCTGACTTTGATGGCACATCAAAACATAACACCTCCACAAATGTCACAAGAGGGACACCTGCAGCACCATACTTTGAAGCGTAAGGGACCAAGCTGACGTATTTGATGCATTTGGGAGTGCGAGCAGGTTGCCCACTCACACCCGGTTCTTTGTGAGTAGCATATTAAATCCAGTCTTCTAACCACTGTCCTTCAGCCACGTCCTCGCCGGTGCCTTCCTCTCCATTCTTTCCCTCCCCTCCTGCGCCACTCCTTCTCCCTTCATCCTCCTGCGTATTCTATTTCTCCACTTCTCTTGCTTCGCTTATCATTTCTCTTTTCTCTTGGAACACAAGACACAGGGAAAAGGGACACATGGGAGAACAGGAACAATGGAGCAAAGAGAGGATACAGTCTTTGGGATTTCTTCAAGCGCCAGCCTGCTTATCTTTTGGTTTTGGTGCTGCACTGTGCGAGTGTTCCTACTTTTCAATCTGTCTGTGGGTGTGTTTGCTTTTGTTTGTTCCTCACTGCCTTTACTCTTCGACGTCACTTTGGGCACACCAGCAGGCCTAAAGCAGCAGCCTGCTGAGGCCTAGAGGCACTTCGAGCCAAACATAGAAACATGCAGAGCAACGAGGCAATCGCACACCATTTGCCCGCCACTTCCCAACAAGGTTAGAGCTATTATAAAAAAAATAAAAAAATAAAGGCATAGATCGCTTGCGGCCCTGTGCCCACACAAAAGGGAATGGTTTTACATTTTGTCCTTTTTTGATTGAATACAAGTGTGTTTCCTTGCCAAGCATTTTCTTCCAGGCAAACGCAGTGTACCAGATTATAATTGACTATGTGGCCCTCCACTCTGCCTGACATACAGGGGCAATATACCTCACCCTCTAAATGCTGCATTACTTTTTGTCCTTTCTTTTTAGGTAGAAGTGGAGTTGCTGATAGAGTTTGTGACTGTGGCATAGGAAACCTTGTGTTTGCACCGTTTTCACTTCCAATACCACTCCTGCGTGCTTTGACCGCATACATTTTTCGTTCAAAAGATGCAAATGTGAAAAATATCTCATTTGTTCTTCACCCTTTAAAACCTAGCTATTGACAAGAACTATAAATTGGGTTATAATGTTTTTCTTCTTATGCTGTCTTTAAGGAATACCATTTGTGACCATGTCATTGCTAGAGGGGTCCAAGTGATATTAAAGCGATAGTTCACCCAAAAGTGAAAATTCACTCAATATCTACTCACCCCTGTGCTGATGTGAGGATGGGTGAAGATCTCCAGTTCACAAAACACTCCCGGAGCTTCAGTGGAAAACAGCGTTGCAGCCAAATCCAGAACAATTGCAGTGAATAGTGATAATGTAAAAAAAGAACACAAAAAGCACAAAATATCTCTATACTGCTCGTGTGGTGTAATTCAAGTGTCTGTAAGCCGCAACATTAAAATTTGACCCAAAAAAGACACCATTTACACCATGTTTTTAGGCTAAATGTCAACTGTAGCCTCTCAGACTCGAGCCGTGTGCACACGCCTGAAACGGCTACACAAGCTCTATATGAGATCTTGCGATACCTTCACACTTGTGTTTACATGCTGCCTGGAAGCGACTCAGACTCAGACACTTGGATTACACCACACGAGCAGTATGGAGACATTTTGCAGGGTTTTTTGTTGTTGTTTTGCGAACTGGAGATCTTCACCCATCCTCACATTAGCACAGGGGTGAGTAGATATTGAGTGAATTTTCATTTTTGGGTGAACAATCGCTTTAAGATGCATACGGCGCCACAGAGTCTGGGGGCCCCGTCAAGAAAATAGATTAGTTTACTTCTAGAAGGGACCTTGTAGAAGATGAACAGTATGATGTTTGCCAGATGTTTGAGGCAAATTTACCTTATATATATGTTGTACCCTTAGAAAGTTCTTTGTCAGACTTTGTTCTTTCTCGAGACTGTGTGACCCAGGCCTGTAATAAACAGTTGAATGAATCTTCTCGACTTGTCTCTCCTTGGGAAACCACAGAAAATCATCATTACCAATGGCAATGCTCAAAAATGATTGGAAAATTAAAACAATTACAATAATGTGGATATCTATTTTCCCTTATTCTCTTACACTAACACCCTATATTTTGCTATATGTTAAGATTATTCAGTTTGAATAATTCAGTTATTAAAGGTGTTATACATGGCAATTGTGCATCCCAAAATGAGTACTGCAGCAAGTTTGAGCCACTGATTGAATATTAAATAAGTTGAATCTCTATTTAATATACAGTCTATGGTTGAAGTGAGTTGTTTCACCCCTCTCCCTCCTCCCACGTCTCATGGAAGCTCAGGCAGACTGCAGGAGCACAAGACGAGAACAACACTGGAATTTGACAACACCAAGTGATGGCGAGTCCTACGCTACGAGCTGAAAAGCTTTTTCTAACATTCAGCTGTCTGTCGATGCAAAGCTTATTCCATTATCCTAAAAATAAAAGTCTACTACTAATACACTCTGGAGTTGGAGTTCAGTGAATGCCTGCCTTCTGCCTGCCAGACTCCACTGTCAAATTGCTCAATCTAACCGTTATAAACATCTACTCCTTCCTAAAGATTAGAATGATTTCTTACAGCTCATTTGGTGCACAGTCAGCATGAATTTGAACTCTAATTAATGTGAAACGGACAAACAATCAGCCAGAATAGAAGTTTCAAAGGACACCTCAGCTGTAGCATTATTGTCAAAGAAGCCAGTATTTGAATTTAGCATGTGTTCTTAATCTTTGATGATATATCGTGGTCATTTTTTAAAATATTACAGGTGTCCTCTTTAACATTATTCATCCAACCATCCACTCATCCATTTTCCATGACTGCTTATTCTATGCAAAGCACACAGTCGGCCAGAGGATGGGTATGTGCCAGGCAGGTCACCATTCTATCACATGAATAACACATATACGGTCAAGCCTTCTCACTTACGGGCAATTTTGAGACTCCAAGTCACGGAATCAGCATGTTTATTGAGTGTGTGAGCACCTTGAGTGACACAGGGATAACATCTACACGTCAGGGACAGCTCTACATAGAAAGACCCAGGTCAGTTGGTAGATTCAGACCATTCTGCTGGGGGGTGATAGAGCTAATCAACCATGCTGCCACATTATTATCCAAACACAAAAACCCAGTGAAGAATATGTCCTTTAATTCAAAATCAGAATTAGAAGGCATTCTGTAGGCTTCACATGCATTACTCGCATGTGGCTCATATTGTATGTGTCACTCCTCCATAAATGAGGCATGATACTAGATCAAAACATGTCAAAGTCACTCCGTCTCTAAATCAGCACATTCAATCAAATAATCAAAATTATGGCACTGTGCGCGCACACACACCAAAACATTGCAATCAGCGAACACACCAAGCATCCCTGCCGATCGTCTAAATAAACAGAATCTGTCTAGGCGTATGTGCCGCATTGAGCTGATACTATAATTAGCTGCCTAATCATAATCATTGTTACATTTCTCTCGTTCACTTCCTGTGCAGGGGGAAATCTCAGTCCAATTTACGTCATTAAAGTAATTGCCCAACACTTGCTAATGCACCAGTTAATGCCAACTTATGCCAATCTAGCCTCCCTGCTAGCTCTCATTTGCCGTGATTAGCCACTGATGCTAACTGAGCAAAACGGTGGGAGACACATCAAGAGTTGCATGCTGGGTCACACAAAAAAAATATGCTGTAATACACAGTCACACGTGAAACCTAGATTTTTTTGTGTGTGTCCCTCTTGGAGCCTTTATAGCTTACAATTATTTTTTTCGGATGTGCAGCTTATTACCTCTGACCTGCAAACAGACTTTTGTGGGTAAAATTGGTGCAGTTTCCTTTTAAAGCTACAAACATTAATAGTATTTTAATTTGGACATAGTCAGGTGGTGCTCAGGTTGTCGTGTCACTTTAACAGGACCAATGAAAAAGCAACATGTCAATAATGGAAGGCAAGCATTAACTCAATTTTTTCTTTTTGTTAGTTGGCTAGATGTTGTTAATCACAGTGTCTTGGAAAAAATCTAAGTTTGACCAGTTATTCATTTTTTTGTTAAAGTATGAGCCATACTGTTAACTCAATTATCATGGATCTCTCCGCAGTTTACCGCTGACATTTACACTTCATAGTGACAAACTTCAAATTGTTTAAACTTATCGATCTGGTGAACCTGAATGCCTGATTAGCTCTGTGAGAGGAGGACTCAGTCTTCAGACTCGATGAAAGACCCAGGTGGACAGCGTCCTGGAGGAGCCAGCCCCCGAACTGCAGAGCAACATATACCTGCAGATTTCTGAAAGGAAAACAAACCAAGGAGAGACAGGAGAGAGTGACATGTGTAACAAACATTGTGAAAAGCAAATACATATTGATACCATTTAACACTTGCACATGGTGAGTGGTCAGTGTGTGTTGCTTTTAAAACGTACCTGTCTGCTTATTGCTGCTAACTACTGAGTCATACACTCTTTATGGTGCTGTAAAGCACAAAGGTAGCCTCATATATGCCACTCAGATTTATTAACAATAGAATTAATTACACATCTATATATTCATAAAATACCTATGGATATTACACTTAGTGCACACAGACACACACACACACACACACACACAAACACACACACACACACACACACACACACACGTTGTGCAGCAGACATTAAGCAATTTGCAGAGGGTGTAAACCTTTTTTTTTATGACACATGCATTAATTTGAAAATGAGCAGCGACTGAATATGATCTTTGACTTTCTCTCTCAGACTTGTTTTGTAGCATTTGCATCATCACAGCAATGGATGGAAATGTAAGGATACAAAATAACTACAGAAAAAAAAAATCAACTCCCACTGTTCAGCGATACTTTCATTGTGTTCCTTCCTCAAAGGGGTAGTTTGGTTTATGTGATGTGGGGTTGTGTGAGGTACTCAGTGAGTTAGTGTCAGTGTATTTCCTACCATAGATGCCAGTTGGCATGTCTCCAGTTAGGACAAGGAACCTAAGCAATGAACTACTGTGACAGGGTCAGCTACAAAAGCTATTTTAGACACTTAAAAAAAATCTATATCATTGCCACTTCAATTTGCCATCAGCCAACCTTTCCTGATGGGAAACCACCATAAGGCAGGCATCGCTCGCTCCAAACCAACCAAACTTCATGGGAGAAATCTGTAATTATACCATGCACGACACGGGAGTTGCTGGTCCACAGCTGCCTCGATCTGTGCGTTTCTTTGTATTATTGTGTGACTTTGATGAATCCGAACTGTCACCAAAGTCACACAATATCACAAACGAAGTAACAGATCTGGGCAGCAGTACATTGGCAACTCCTCAGTTCTGCGAGGTTAAATTAGTGATTTCACCTATTGAGTTCAGTTGGTTTGGAGAGAGCGATATTTGGCTTATATAACAGCAGTTTCTCATCAGAAAAGGCTGTCTCACTGTAAAGCATAAAAGTAGGAAAATATTCTAAATACAGTGTGCATAACTAATATTGACTTTTAGCTAATACACTAACTATTGATAAAGACCTCATAAAGATACCACTCACTGAAGAAATATCCTTTGTGTTTGAATATCTTTTCCCTAGCAGATAGTAGAAACAACTGACTTTATTACTCCGTTGCAGATGGACACCGTGTTGGGTTAATAAGAGAACATGGGCGTTCTCCGGGGTGGCGTCTGTCTCTGTGTGTCTCTCTGTTAAGAAAAAAGGGAGAGAGAAGGAACGACAGAGAGAGCTGATAATGATATCTTGCGTGGGTCAGGAGAGAGAGTGGGAGGGAGACCCTAACCCTGAATGCCTATTTGGAAGAACAAGTGCTCCGCTTGCGGTCAATTAACCTTGAGGGCTGTTACTGCATGTGGTCAGTTCAGGCACAGGCGCGCGGACACGCACACGCACACACAGACACAAACACGCACAGAGGGGACCCCAGGAACTAGGAAGAGAGTAATTTACTGAAGACAGGCCTAACCCCTCGCCCTCATGCTGTCATTCTGTTTAACAGCAGCTGACAGGGAAACACAAATGTACACGCACTCAACTATTCTGTCTTCCTCACCTTTAAACCTCGAAAAACACGTGCAAAGAGAAATCTTAGCTTTGAGTTTCGTGAAGTTGATTTGACCTTCACTCTCTCTTTTTAAAATATTACAGTACCACACACTTAAAAGTAAGAGACTGCAGCACGAGGCCCATAGTAACACTAAGAATAGACGCTGAAAAATGTCCCTATTCTTAGATCCCTCTGACACATTCACGCCTTGTTTCCATGAACGTAAAAAGCATAAAAATGTCATGTTGTTCCAAACTGGGAGTGTTAAAGCATTATTCCAAGATGGTTACCCGTATTTTCAGGAGTGTGATCACACCACTAAATAGAGACACGGCCTAAATTAGTGTTTTTTTTACTATGTACAAACTGCATGGTCATTTTAAAATGTAATACATTACATATTACTGGTTATTTCAAAAATAATAGGTAATTAATAAGTTATTTTAGTGTCTTTGTAATGTAATGCATGAATCCCTGCTTCGAGATCCTACTTATCCTACAAATCCCTACATAGCCTTGCTCCACCATACGTTTTTGAACCCCCCTCCATATGAATGTATGCATATGTATGTGTAGGGTCTTTGCATGTGTGATGGTGAGGCCATGCAGCACTTTGCAACCTTGTTTTAAAAGGTGCTATTTTATACTATTATATACTTTACTTACATATAACTAACAGAGGTAGGCATTATAAAATAAGGCTAATTTTGTTTCCTAGCTGGGTCCCTGCTAATGCTCCTATATTGCAGCACTTGCAGTAAAAAGACTTTTAAGTTATTCATCCTGTCACTTTGTGTCTGCAGCTCTGTGCAGGCTCTCGTCTCAGCAGTGTCCCTCTGTGCCTCACGATCGTAACCGCGAACTCAAGTGTTTGTTTATGCGTGAAGTCTATGTTTTTGACAATATGTAAGTGTGAGGTCTATGCCCAATTAAAAGGCACTGGATGAATATATTTATCTACATTTTGCGACTGCTGTGTGCTGCTCCCTGGCTTTCTGTTCTGGTTTGTAAACATCGCAGCAAAAGCCCACATTTCCCATCAGGGCCCATGTTTGTTAAATCTACTACCAGGAACTTTAATAATTTGTTGATTTTGTAGGCCCCAGTGGACAAAAGTGGGAGTGTTTCCACTGAAATAACCACAAAATATAATCTCAAAAATAAAATTATCCCTTTACTTCCCTTTAACGGGCTAACATGCAACTTGCGGTAACTTTACCTAAACGTAACAGTGTAACATTACTTTTGAAACGAGTTTCCCACAACATTGTGAATGACACAATGTCCCTACCTCGATTAATGCAGTATTATGACTGGGTTGGGTTCTGTGATTACATTCATGTCAATCATTGCTCAAAACTCATCTGTTTAAAACTGCTCTTAATGTCTGAATAATGTTAGGCTTTATAATTTTTGTGTCGCTTCTTGATTCTTTAGCCTGTGTTTCAGTAAGTTGTTATTTACTGTAAAATTCAAGGCTATTAATTAAAATCAAAAGGCCTGTCTTTTCAAGCATGCATAGATTCTCTTTCATTATTTCTTTCTCTCCTTCTGTGCATTAACTGTTTGGATTTAGCCCTCTTTATTTAGCTATAGAAATAAAAAAAATGAGCTTTCCAACTGTACAGAAGTGATCCAAGAAAAGAAAGCAACAGACAGTTGCAGAGGCAGAAATATAAAGAGAGCTCTTGAGAGAGAGAGAGAGAGAGAGAGAGAGAGAGAGACGTACCGTATTCATTTTCTTGTCATAACCCAGTGTCTCCCCTCGCTGACCTCTGGAACAGTGGTTCTCATAAAGGCTGCATATATTTACAGTAACGGAGCAGGGCCTTTTAAACGCCGGCACTCCAGCCCTCCTGATTTATGAGTTGGGGTTTTAACCCTCACTTGCGTGTGTATGCGTATGTGTGCGGATATAATTCTGCGTTTGGGTGCTGATGTAGAAGTCTATAACTATTGTGAATGTCTGTGTGTGTGTGTGTGTGTGTGTGTGTGTGTGTGTGTCAGCTGCGACCTTGAATAGGCAGCATATCATTGTTAAGCACGAGTGGCCTGCGTTCACCTTTGCTGTAATCTAAAGCTTTACCCTGTGTGTGGCCAGGCACAGAGGACTGGACAGAAAATTGTGTGTGTGTGTTTGTGCGTGGGCAGTGTGGAGGACAGACTCAGGGAATAAAAAGTGTATTTATCAGATTTATTGTGTTTTACTCACTGTGTAGAGGCGAGTACACTCATACTCCCACCATAATAAAATTGTAGACATCATAAAGTAGAATTTGCAACGTCCTATAAGATCCATAAATTTGACGCCCAGTTCTTGTAGTCAAAATATGAACTCACCTCCTCAAGTGATGTTACCGCCTCTGATGCCAACCCTCATGAGATATTATGACAAACCTAAGTGTCTGGCATTGACGTGGTCTAGCGTTGCTATAGTTTGTCAATGTGCGTACGGGCAGCAGATGCTGTCTCCATAATGATCCAAGTCTAGCTCTAATGAGCAGCACACCCTAATTGATTACAATCAGCACCAATGAGACAAATCAACTCACCACAACCTCACCCCTTTCCTCCCCCCTGGCTGCTTTGAATCCCCTCCAAGCAAACAAAAGTAGAAAAGAGAGGCGGGAGCGGTGAGCAGGTGGAGACAAAGGGGAGAGAAAGGTGTGCAGATGGAAGGAGAATGAGGGGGAAAAGCTAATGAGAAAAGGATCATCACTAGGGAAACGCAAGCAATAGGATGAAGAGCATCGGGAACAATATTTCAAGCTTGGATTACGTCAGTTTCGTTTTGGCACACCGCATCTATAAAGTACACACAAACTGAAAGAGAAATCAAGATGACAGCTTGAGATAATAGAGGAGTTCAAAAGAGATAGATGAGACAGATGGAGTGATCCAGTGACTGACAAACGTGCATATAAACACAAAAACTGCTTCAGAAATATAAAGGCATGAAATAAAGAAAGGAAAAAAGTAGTTTTCACTAGAGATATGAGAGTGTAAAGGGAATAAAACAAGGCTTTGGTGTTCAGCTATTGTCCCACAACATTAAACTCTGATATGGCTGCAGTGAAAATGGAGAAAAATAAAACTGAAGCTTACCTCTTCACCCTCCTCCGCCCCTCTCTCTGTCTTCCTTGATCACCTCCTCCACCTTTTGATTCAGTCTATTCCTGTATCTTTCCATGTCAGCGCACTGCATGTGCTGACACATGGTTCTTTGAAAGACGCTCTCTCCAGTATCCTAAAGTAAATATATGATGTGTGAGTGTGTGTGTGATCATTTCACCCTTCTCAGTTTCAAAGATGCGACTGCAGCCGATTTCAGCAAATGAAGACAATGACACGCATCCCCCCATGCATCCACACAAACATTTGATTTGTGACGTTCTTTGTGGCATTTCATTAAAGCTTTTTATAAGCTTACTAACTCATCATGTTCATGTCAATCTGAATCTACATTTTCCACCACCAAACCCCTTCTACGACAAGCCCAGAGAGACTCTGTAGTAGCTGTGTAGTAAATTCTCTTTTCCCCTGTGGCAAGGAAGTGTTGGATCATGTAATCACAATGGAATTTAAACTGGCACATTATTTTGACTTATTTGGCTTTTATTTGAATAAATGAATGATAAACTATGATTATCACATGCACATTTGAATGTGGCTTAAATTTGAACTGTTATGGTACCAGGAATGGTACCAGGAATTTGGTACAGGAACCCAAAATACCTTTATTTTCCCTCTGTAATTTACTTTGTCTGTAATAACAAAAATGTAATTTCAGCTGCAAAAAAAAGTCCAAACTTTTCAGTTTCAGATGTGTTTTTTATTAGAACATTTTGTTTGTTTGCTTGTTTTTACACACTTTACAAAATAAATCCCCTCCTCACCTTTTCCGGACATGGACTTTACATTATATTATTTGAGAACCTGTGTCTCTTTTAGCTGCTAACAGGTACTGTGAGCATCTGTTTGCGTCAGGGGCAGTAACATCACGTCAGTTTCCGACAAGTTGGAAATGAACGGGCTGAAAAAGCAACAAAAATGCTAAGCCAACGTCAACCAAGACAGAAAAAAAAGCACAGATATCTCCAATAACAACAACAACTTACCCATCTAGCTAATTAATGATGGATGGATGCTTTACTTAATTAACCTTTAATGTTCAATGTAACTGCAGTTGACATTTTCACAATTAAAGCTGTAATAAAAAAATACTCTTAAAAGAATATCTTTGACCATCTTTCCTTTAGGGTGCTGGCTAGCTGCTAGCATGCTAACATTACCTATAGCTGTTGTGAGTGACTTGCAGACTTGCAGTTTCAAGCTAAACACTACACTATTTAGGGTTCAGATATGTTTTGTGTTTGATCAGGCGTTTCCTTCAGGTTAGACGTGTTTCCCTGATCAGCTTTGCATTTCACATTGCTTCGATTGTTATCTGGATTGAGTTCTGGTGGACCCACACTTGTGAGCACTTTCAGCTCACCGTTGCCCACTGTGATTTGAACAAACTGCATGGGTAACTTAGCCGGAAATTCGCAACTGATTGATTTAACGTGAACTGGTATTCTGTAAATACAGCCGTTATTCAGTCAGTCCTTAAAGGTACCCAACCCTAGTTGCTTGTGAGGTGATTTTTCTCTGTCACACATGTATTAAAAACATGCATCTCTTGCCACAGATATTATTATCATATTCTGCATTGCTTATCTTTTTTTTCTTGGCTTTCTGTCTGTGTTGTCCTTAGTGTGTTGGCACTTTCCTACCTGGATCCACGGCAGACTCCAGAGAGAGTCTTGGAAGAGACTTTGATGTAGTTGACAACTCAGTAATGAGGATGTTTATATTCATCTGATCTGAGACCCCATTATGAAGTAAGGAAATTTTGGGTCATGTTTGTTGATATCATTCAGCTACGCCACTGCTGTTGATTAATGGACAGGACGCTGCCAGAATTCAACATCCATAAAGTTCGAGCTGAGAGTGTGGAAAATGATCTATATCGAATCCCCTCTTGAGAGAGCTCAATTTAAGGGAGTTTCAGGATGACTCCCCATCCTGTCTAATCATCACTTTCTCTCCTTTATGGCATTCCCTCTTCTCCCTACGTCTTTTTATCTGCCCGGGTTTTCCAGGTCTCACACATAACAAATCTGATTTATGACAGACTCTCTTTGCTCACTCTCTTTCCACTCCACAGTTTACTTTGTCATGTTTTCTCTTCCCATCTCCCTGTATTAGCAGGAGGTGAGTAAAGGATGTTAAGAGTCTTGATCGCAGACTAAACAACCCCTTACGCACATGCACACAAATCCTGGTTACGGTATGGTTGTGATGTTGACGTGCTGCTTAGTGCTTTGCGTCACGTAGTCAGGTGTTGGCTCTAAGTCTCCCATTTCTGTGCCGGATCCTATCTTGTGCATCACCGTGGCTCCACTCTGCAAGCAGAATCATAATGCGCTCTGTCAGCTGCTGTCAGAAAAGTGACCTGACTTCATGACACATTTGCCGGCATACTTACAAATAATAATGACACACTCACGCACGTATTTATATATTAATACACAAAGGAATGTACACATATAAAGGCACATGACTTTTGAACATGTCAGTCTGTCCTGCCTGTCTGCCAATCATCAGTTTAGTCTGTTTTGGGTTGTGTGTTTTGTGGTTGGTTTGTTGGTGTGTTCATGTGGGCTTATTTAACTACAGTATATCTGTGGGTGTCCAAAGACTGGAGGCCCACTATGGAGTCCAAGCTTTGTAAGGCAAAAAGGCTGGACTCCACAAGATTAAAGGGCTGTTTAAGGGTTAAAAATTGGTTTAAGTTTTAGGGTTTGAATGAGGTTCAGGTTAGGGTAAAGTAGAGTCCTGCCACAGGTCGAATATCCACAGGAGAATGTTGTGGAATACGTAAAAAATATATTTATGTGATACCAAATTGTCGGCAATATGTGGCTGAAAGCCAAGTCCTTGTTTGGGATGATTTTGGTGCACTCAAGGACTGTGAGAGTAAACCTCACAGACACTTTGCTGCTTGTAAAAAAATGTAAAAAGTGTTAGCTTTTGCCACAAACACACATCAACAGCTGCAGCAGCAGAGGCGCCGGTTTAGGACACAAGTGAGTGACTGTCTATGTGTGTTTAATCACACAGGTGAGGTTCTGACTTAGAAATAATTGCAGGTGACGGGTCGGTTCTGGATCTCAGTTTTGCAGATGCAGGTGTGAGCAGGGGCTGGTTTGTAAAGCTGGACCCATGCAGGACTCAGGGGTAAGAGTTAGAGCAATGAGTATGCTCAGGGAAAGAGGCTAGCAAATGCATTATGAAAATGACAGTCCCCACAGAGATAGTAACACAAGTGCGCATAAGTCTGTGTGTTCTATTTTCATAGAGCTTACTAATTATGGTAGGCCTACATGTGCTTAATTTACAAGCACAGATTTCACACTAAACTAAATTATTCAAGAACACATGCAGCAAATTATTGTTTCTGCCCTCACTTCTTTTAAAATACAAATCTTAATAACAAGACAGCAGAACACAGTATACTGTCCCTTCTCTCTCAAACACTTGAAACACATCCAGTAAGGGACATCTGTTGTGGGTAAAATAAGCAGTTGAAATAAATCACTGTGAGTCATGTGGCAAAGAAACAAGAAAACAAGCAGGGGAGGAAAAGTGGAGAAATGATATTGCTGTCTGTTTACTGTAAATGGACAGGCAGCATTTTATTTTTTGTCCAGCGGTGTCCGCTCCGGTGCTGCAACTCAGTTCGTGCTGTAAGATGTTGTCAGTGCACAGAAAGACTCCGGCTTTCAAACAGTGCTGATGCACTAAAGGCACATTTATGCTACATACGGATACACATAAGGATTCAGACGGAGCCTCCTGTTCATACTTTGTGTTAACTTCATCTGTATTTGTGCCACCAGCAGTTGCCACACTGCTTCCACTTCTGTCTCAACCACCTCCAGCATTGCCATGTTTTTTGTTGTCAGAAACTTTTGACTCTTCTTCTTTGACGCTGAGCAGCGCCCTCTAGTGGACATCTTGCATAACATTCAAGCCAACATAAGGAACACATATGTGGCCTTAGTGAGGGTTACATTGTTTGAAACGGATTCAGTAGAGCCCGACATGCTGTAAAACAGTAGCTGACACAAATTCGTGCATACTGCACATTAAAGATCCAACTGTGTCACCAAAAACCCACTTAAAGCAGTACCCAAGATTCTCAAAATATGGTATGAGTACCACAGGTTCTACTCGAGCTCCCTGTTGTGGTACATCTCCTAAAATTTGAAAAGTAAAATTGTTTTAAAAAATTTAACCAAAACACTACAAAATATAAAAAAGATCACTGAAATGTAATTTAAAATAAGCTTTGTCTCTCCTGTAATATTTCTGTTTGAATACTAGCCAGCTTCATGCACACAGTGAGCGAGCACATCATCCGTGATCAGTGTCGTGCTTAACTGTGATGGCAGTAAAACATAAGCCTCAATGTGAAGGCAGTGTGACTCACAACAGTCACCAAAAATGATCAGGAACAAACCTGCCTCCTGCGTGAACAGCCCATAATGGCCATAATGGTGGTACTTGGTGAACCTAATATTTTCAAAAGTGGTACATGGTGTAAAAAGTTTGAGAAACACAGCTCTAGACCTTATTTTTGTTCCAATAACTTACATTTTTTGTACCGTATTAATAAGCAGTGCACTTAAGCAGTGCACTTTAATGTCGAGTGGCTGAAAACAACAACCCAATAGTAGTACTTTTGGAAAGGAAAAATCTCTGTACTGATCTCAGTGTGGCTCAGCTTCAGATAACATGCTGCACATTACTTGGATTGTGGTCTCTCTCACATATGTGTGCAGCTTTTACATTATCAGATGTTACACATTTTCCGCTTTGGTTTAAAACCTTTTAGTTAAAAGCAGACAGCAGTGGAAACCGCCACAGGAAACAAGAATGCATGCAGTCTGGTTTCACGGGTACTTTATTGTGGATGTGCCTTGGCTGGTGTGACACTATCACACCAGAGAGCTTTGGAGAGGCAGGGATCATAGGTTGAGGTTGTTTGTGATGGTACAAACTGTGGTCCTATTGTAAAGTCAGAGAAGAACAGTAAGAGACTCTCATGTACAGACAGAAGCAGGAGTAGGAGTAAGCATGGTGCTGTTTGATCCGCGACTAGCGTTCACACAGATGTAAGTTAAATTGGGCATAGAATAGAGGCAGATCATTACCCTAATCACTAAAAGCTATGGGGTTATAGTTGTTCAAGAGATGCATACTCCAAAACGTTTCTAACTAATTCCAAGGCAAAGAAAAGGAATCACACACTATTAGGGAACTGTGCAAACACACAGACGCTAACACTGAGCAGAGACTGCTTATCATCTTAGAATAACCCAAAGGACATGAGAAGAAACATGACTAGCAATTAGGTTTTTATCTCTCTTGTCTTTCGCTCCTCTCTCTTTCTCGTGTTTTTCGTTTGCTCTTTTTTCGCCTCTTTTTTTGCTCATAAAAAGACTTTCCATAACACAAGGATAACTGGTGAACCCCCGGCTTTTCTTCGAAGGTGCTAATCTGTGTTCTCAAATTAAAACAATACCTCTGGCATGGACAGCAAATTATTGAGAGGGACACGCTTCATTTTTTTTATCTGCACAATATATATATATATATAGTATATGTTGCACTGCTTCTAAAACCTGGAAATTTTCCTGCAATGTAGATCATATTTTGATCAAAATGTTTCATTTTAAGTTGTGGTTGAAGGCTTGATGGTTGACAAGGCTGGTATGTTGCTTCAGGTACCAGTAAAGGGATGAAGAATAATACAGGAAGGGCAGTTTGAGAAGTAGATTATTGTGTTTGAAGGCTTATCAGAATCAAAAGCACTGTACAGTTGTTTTATGAGGCAGTGGCTGCCCTAAGAAACCCCCTCCAACAATAATTTCCTCTTCAGACATACTTATTTAAACCCAAATTATGATCTTTTGTTAAACCTAACCAAGAAGTTTTGGTGTCTCAGCCTATACAAGCACTTATTAATGCCCAACATAATCAAGCTGCTGTTATTTCACAACATTAACCATGTGACTTATGTCAGCTACCATTGTCATTGGTACTACTCTCCATGTTTGACTCCATATTGAGAGTCACTGGCAATCAACCTATTCTGTTGTTTAGTGTTGCTGACGAGGTTGATCCATTTTTCCTGAAACCTCCTTTTCTCCTCAATACATTGTTTTTCTGTTGAGACTTTTCCGTCTCACTTTCACATCAACCTGCCGAGTCTTCCAGTAAATACAACACTAGCACTGATGACAGAACTGATCCCTGCAACAGTCACAATGTTCCTCTAGCACTGTCATTCCTAACCTGACAGACACTTGTTAAGCCGGGTACACCCAGTGTGACTTTGGGCTATCCCAGATGAAAGATGAGCAATGTGAAAGAAAGGTACTATCTTTGGTCTTGGCACTAAAAAGGTGGTCCTACGTTGCGCTGTGAGCGACGTCCAAAGGTTTTGCAAACAAAAATAGCTTGGGACAAAAATTTAAGATAACCACCTCACAATATGATTGCTGCTACGTCCTACGTTAACTAACCAAGCAACAGGAATGCATGAACACGTGGATGTATGCTGTTTTAGCAAACTTAGCATACTACAAATAGTTATTGTAACCCCAACCTCTATTTGCAAAATTGGCATCCCAAGTTGGCCTGTTTTACCTCACCAGGACCGGTTCTCCGTTCTCCTCCTCCTTTTCTTCTAAACATATACCACTATTGCAAGGCTTGATTCTTGCTTAGCTTCACTTTTTAACACTCTAGCGGCACAGATGAACGACGAATGCCGATGTGTTTGCTTGTATACTGACTTGCATCGTAGCCTGTGATTCAGAACCTGTGATCATGCACAGTCTACATGCATCGAGGTTATTTGATCCACGTTGCACACTGTGGCAAAAACATGTACGACTGTGAAAATCTGCCAGTCTGTAGTCGCCATTACAGGGGCACAGTTTAGAGTAGTTTATTGAATGTAGGCATTAAAAGTGAAAGTATTAAAATAAAATCATTTAAATATGATTCATGCATTTCAGGGGCTGCGCAAAATGTGTCTGTGGACTGCCATTGGATGGCAGGCCACATTTTGAGAACCCCTGCCTCACACTATGAAAGCAATCTTCCCCTGATCTTTACCAAGTAGTTTCACTTGCCTAAACTCTGGAATATAATTTCTGGAACCTGTTCAAATCACAGCACAGTCAGCAAGTCACATATGTGCTAATCATCAACAGTATTATAAAATATTCCACTGCAGCTACTGGATGAGGCAAGTGACAATTTATGCATGTTGATTTGGGTCAAAATTTCTTATGTATCAAAGGCTGGGTCAAAGAGAGGTTGATGAATCGTAAAATAAAAAGTAACAGACTGGTGGTTAATACAGTACGACAGATCAAGTGATGCTCAGGGTCTGTGTCTCTGTCTGTCACAGCAAAATTCACTCACTCAAAAAGAGTCAATAGAGAGTTTAGAATAAAGTAGACAGGTACATTCATATTGTTACTGCTTTTTTGTCACTCTCACCCACCTCATGCTTTTTAGCATTCACGTGGATTTAACACATCTTATATCTCACGTCAAGTGCTCATGAGTGAGGTGTGTGCCTGCGTTCGTCTCTCCTGCCTGCCTGCATGTACACGGATATGTGTGCGTCTGTGCGGGCCGCGTCTGGAGAGGCATTTAAGAGCTCTTCACCCGTGTGAACACTCTCTACGTGTCAAAATCAAGGATGCAAGTCGCTCCCCACCCCCCGTCCTCTCGATAACCCTGATGAGTTTGGCTCCATCACGAGGATATCTCACTGGAGAGCCTTGTAGAGAGGGGTCATTAGCACTGGCTAACAAACATATGCATATGCCTGCTCTCACCTATTCAGTGTCATCGAATTTACATGCCATAATGAGATTCTTCATAAGATGACATAGCAAGATTATTTTCCTGATGTATGAGAGAGCATGGCTGGGTTTTAGTTTCAAGGACTTTTTCATTAGTTGTTTTTCTGTTACGGATGTGTCACTTCAGCTACTTTAATGGAGATATTTTATTGCTGCATTGCTGGGATGTGAATGCGCACTATATGCTAAAGTGTACATCTTGTTGTGTGTTTGAAAATTGTCACTGTTTTTAAACACAGTATTGCAAACCTTTGAATCGTGATCTCCGAACTTTCCTTTCAGCACTCTTGTAGTCTTTTTACACTACTTTTTTTTCTCAACTTCAATATATTTCTCACTTATTGAATTTTGAATGAATGTCTCTATCTCCTTTTAGTGTACACAAATGTATGAGTGCTGAAAGGATGTTTGCAAACACTGAATGAAACAAGTTGGAGTAAAATAAATTAAAGATGGTCAGAAAGCCTGGCCAGGCTCATAGAATGTTCCGACTTTCAGCTCTTTTTAAATCAAATTCTGTGTTTACCCAGATTTTTGCATGTCCATAAAAGTCCAGTTAATCACTTTAGTGCAACAGAAACCCTCTTTTACAAGTGTAATTCGTTTTGTACACACATAAAAGGGATTTGAACCAGGGATTCTGCAAAATCTGACCGAAGCTGACAGGTGAGAAGTAAAGAGCATGAGTAGAAGAAAAACGGATGGTACATGAGAGAGGGTGCTAAAAAGCTCAACTGAAATGTAAAAATAGAGAACATAGTGAAAATGTGCATAGCTTTTTCTGGCTCTCAGTGCTGCTTTCCTTCCCTTCCTGTCATTCATAGAGGTGTAGAGTCCCAATAGATGCCATCGCTCCATCGCCTTAGGCCAGATGATATTCTGTGCCAATCATTGAACAAACACGCAGATGTGAATACACACACCTTCTTCACCCCCCCCCCCCTGCATATACATACCGATGAAATTACCAACTTCTTACAGCTGGCAGCAATTTGATCTTTTATTTCTTCTGATGGTACAAAGGTTTTCAATAAAGCATGTGCATCTCAAATCTCTCCTTTCAATCCTGACAACGGTATCTTTCAAGCTGGTCATACTAACCCCCTCCACCTGTCTGCCCGTCCGCTCTCTCTTCACCAGCACCTATCACCACAGCTGAGCGACACCAGCAGGCAATTACTGCCAGGTGAGAATGTGACACTTTTCACAAATCACTTAGCTGAGAGATTGCTTTTCTATATCCAGTCTGAGATTGTGTCTGGAGAAAAAAAAAAAACAAAAAAACACCACAGCACAAACACACAAAACAAAACCTCGGACTTGTCGACACACACCGAAACTACACGCATGCCTGCATACATACATTTAGTCAAATCAGATTTTGCTCTTTTGCTTCCTTTTTTTCCCAGTTCAGTGCACCACATTAAACTCAAATATCAGCCTACATTAATAAGTTAAGTCTTTGTCATTACTAACACACTCAGATAGTAAAAGTGTGCATCCTCCTAGTTCACCTGTGAAATCTCAATGCACTGCAGAGTTCTCTTTGGCCAGACATTTTTGATGAGTTTTATTTTTTTTTGTTTTTGTCAAGTTTCAATGAAGCTGACAATGACAATGTTTTTTGCGAAGAGACTGGTGAGTTTGGCGAGAGCGATAAAACAGCTGTTTCTGCTTCAGCAAATCACATCCTAATCTTTGAAAGATGGTCTCTCACCGTGGCGATCCTTTTCCACGATGTTGTCAGACACTTATCACAGCAATCTGAGCCTTTTAGTAGCAAAAACAAGCACGAGCACACAAGCAAATGTCAGCTGCCCTGCACAATCTGGCGGTGCGCTAAAGTGAAGGGGCTGACATTGTGTCACCTGCCCACTGTTTCTGTCACTCCTCTCCACTTCATCACATCTTCTGTTTTATCCTTTAACTGAAGAATCTCAGTCAGCTGAGGGGTCTTTGTCTTTCTGGGGGCATGGGGATACTGGACAAGGTGTGCAGTCAAAAATACAGCCAGCACAGCATGAGTGGGTGCACCAAGATGAAAGGTCTTGGTTACAACTTTTTACTGATTTTTAACTGATTTATATGCGTGCATCTTCTTTGTTGTACTGTAGCTTCAGGAGCACAGTGAAATTCTGGCATTGCCATTCAGCTGATGCTTTCTTGGCATCACCAGTAGTGTAAGTGTTTGTGTATTTATATACATTTGAGAGGACATTTTGAGTCAGAGTCACGGCCCTAATGAATGACATAGTGAGATTTTACACGCAGAATAAGTGACTGCATTTAAATTAAAAATACATGAACGGTTTTGGATGCTGTTCATTTGCCACTTCGTGCTTTGCATCAAAGGCTTGCCAAAAAATGTTGCTCAATGCTGTGTCATTTGTTTATTATTTTTTTTTAATGGAAAAAGCTTAGTGTTGCTGTAAGGTTGAAGGGTGAGGCTTCATTGAGAACACAGCGGATACCTCAGGGCATCCTTTTGATCTTTTCAGAAAAACTTAGCTTTAAAATGGTGGGATGCTCCAGCCAGCCTCGGGCGGCCCTGATTAAACCGCCCCAGATGCCCAATGAATGTTTGGGATGATTCAGCACTCCACAAGTCAAAACCTCTAAGTTTTGTTTGTGCATTTATTTGCATAGTGATAAAACATAGGGATGAGGAGATTAAAGGCAATGCTATAACAAATAGCTAAAATTAAGACTCCAGATTTGTGCCAAGAAAGTAAATTTCACCATCCTTTCACAGCCCACCAAATGATACTACCTAGTTCATCGTTTTAATTTAACGCCAACTCAAACTGACACAACATAGTTTGCCTGCAGGACTTTTTCTAAAAAATACTACTAATTGATCTCATTCACCGTCATTACCGCTGTCTTTTACGTAATTTATTCTTGTCCTTTATTTAAATCGCACTGTAAAAACAGCAGGACCCGTCAATGAATGCTTTTAGAAAGCGGTCGCTTTCTTTTTTCATTCTTCCTGTGATATGTGTTTTTGTTTTTACTCCTTCATCTCCAGCACCTCTCAACCTCTCCTCAGCCACAACCCATCTCGCCTACTCCCCGCCCTCTGCTTGTCTCTCAACTCATGTCTCTCATCTGAGGGCTGTTTTCATCCCACCCCTCCACGTCCAGCCCAACATCCCCTGAGGGCCCCTTGCTGAATTCGGGTAGAGATTGAAAGCAGGAGCTATGGGGAACTGACGTTCCCTTTCAATATTTAATATTTTAACATTTAATCCAAAGCACTGCCATGTGCTCCCTCTTTCTCTCTTTCTCTCTTTCTCTTTCTGACTGTTCAAACTCAACAGAGACCCAAGCCACTCATGCTAGCATACATTTTCTGACTCTTTATTTTGCCAAATGACAGGACAATGCTCTCTTTCTCTCTTTCTTTCTTGCCCTTTGCACGCTGCATACAGTTTCTGTTCCAACCACTAACTCTGTCCTTATCAAAGACAGTCAAAAGGATGATGTAATTCACTTGAATTAGCACATTTCAAACCGAAAAAAAGACAGTTTTAGACGCCAAGAACTTTAAATCTGTTTTTTGCGAAACCTCAGATTGTGAGTAATAGCAAAGAGGTGGAAAACGGTGAACTCTGTGACAGTAATGGGAAATACATTTTCATATCCAATGTTAGCTGCAGGACATGTTACCAGAAATCATCCATCAAAACTCATAAGTAAAGCTCACATTGAGTAGTAAATTAGCACAAAATGCATTTACGTGAAAAGAAAATATTTCTTTTGTCCAGGCCTTTATCCACCCAGGGAATCATGCAATAACTTCCATTGGGGAATGACTGAGTGTGTGCATGTGTGTGTGTGTGTGATCAATAGCCTTGTCTGAAGCTAATCTCACATGCTGCTGGACCAATAGCCTATTTTTTTTTTATGTACAGTCATGACTGTATGCTGAAGGACCTCTATTTCTACCATGTATATGTTACCTTTAGCTAATAGCTAACTATTCAAACCATAACATGAACTTTAAGCTAACAGCTCAACTTCTTTGCTTGCTTGTTAATTACTCTTCATGTGTTCTCAATTGTAACACCTGGTGTTTAAGTGTTATAACTGACTCATTATGTTCATACGTAACTTTTTTCAAAATTAATTCTTTTCATGTACACTGTCACAGCTGCAGAAGTAGGCTACCCTACAATATATTGTAATCAAACTAGTTCAGAGAGAAACAAACAGTATGCTCCAGGTGTAAACGCATATCCTCCTCTTCTACTTTGCCATTAATGAATCAGCAAACCTGATGTGAAAATATTTAAATAGTAAACATACATACAGCAGTCCAACTAATTTCTTATCTGGTTGGTAATTATATTTTAATTATTAGCGCTGACTGTTTGCTATTACCAATCAAGGTTGAATATTATCATACTTGAATATATTATTGAAATAAAAAAGTACAGCAATAATGAATGATGAACACAAAAAGCATTAATAAATGCAAGTATTTTATTTTTTAAGATAATCATCTTTGAAAGGTATGCTGGGTTGTTTGGATGGTTGGGAGAGAGGGATTACAGTTCATTACCAATACCACCCACTCTCTACCACGCTGGCTGGCATTTAATAAAGGAAGACCTGAAGACAGAGAAGAGAATTCATATAAGTGGTGAGAAGAATTATGTGAAGGAGGAAAATAAGAAAGAGCTGAAAGGAGAGGGCAAGAAAACACCCTTGACTTTAAGTTGAGAGCAGAGCGCCACTCTGAAATTCCTTTGCACAGATCATTTTGTGTTCCTGTGTTGATTAATTTCAGTTGATGTGAAAAAAAATGGCACAAGTGAAAGAAACAAATTTGCATGGTTTCTTCCTCAGGGCCAAACAGTTCTAGTTAAGGTTTTCTCATTATTCACGGCATTCAGTTCACAACCAAAAAAAAGGGATTCTTGTCAGTAGTCTTGTTTAAATCATTACAGTCTTAGAAGTGAGAGAGGAGTGAAGGTCTACTTAGTAAGAAAGCTAATTTTCTGCTCCTGAGTATTGTCATGCATGTACAGTGCCTAATCTGCATAAGGAGAGCTACAAGCAAAAGGATGAAAATGAAAGGATGAAAGCGAACATGTTGCTTTTCTATTCTGATTTGAAATTCATTTTGTTTGGTGGCGGTGTCTAGAACAGGGTGCCAGTTCTTAACAACTAAGAAATGAGCGGGTATGGCAGCTTTTACACTTCTATTTTTGATTTTCTCTACCAGTTGAGTGCTTTTCATACGTGAATGGGGCATACATGATGATTGTAAGATTGAGGAGATTCTTCCTTTATTTAGGGTTCAGACTGCACCTTCTGACGCATGCATACATGCAAGAATATTTTTAAACTGCGGCTTTAAACAAACCGTGACCAGACGGTTAAATGTTTCTCTCTGCTGTGACTGTGACTCTGTGTCGCCCATTGGAAAAAAAAGTGGTAAAAGACGTCTCTTACTACAAAAACTGCGCTCTGTCAGATTGGCCGATTAAACAAAAACCTATGGTGATGGCAGGGAAAACATGAGCATGAACCTCTGGTCCTCCTGTTCACACTGTGTAAACCAACACCTGCCATTACAGTCTTGCAGTACTCAACATGCAGTAATAATTGCAATAATCACAATAAAATATATTATTAAACAAATTGCAATTATTACATGAAGGCAAGTAATTATAATATGTATTATTATATAGTAATTACAATACTTTCTGCTCTTTGCCAGTAAATTTAATACAGCTATTACACTGATCAATGACAGATTTGGTCCATCGTATCATATTTTCATCAGAACTGTATTATGAAATGAAATTATACAATCGTGTTTTTAACTTATGGAGCAATTATTCTGTTTACTGTTTGTTCAAGCCTCTCATGTTGCTGTAGCTTCTCTAAATGTAATATCCATCACTTGCATTGCATCCTTGGGAATTAAACTGTTCCAGTGGCTCACTGAATATGCTGATATCACCTTCACTTCTTACTATAAATGCAAAGCTTTAAATCACCAGTTTTGGAAGATTTTTTCTTAATACTCGACAGCAATGTCTCTTTCCAGAAATCATGACCAGGCTACTCAAGATCCAATCCACAGACCTTGTTTTGAACAGCTTCATGTAAGAAATATTATTTACTTTTTATGAAACTATCATTACACAGACAGAAACCGTCACCTGTTCATGGATGGGAGGTTACAGCTCAGCAGAGGAGGACACAGATACAGATTTCTTGAGCAACTGCGACAAGATTTCTGGAATGAGACATTGCTGTTGAGGTTTTCGAATATATGTTTTGCACATTGAGCAGCACAAATGAGTGCCATCTAGTTGCATTATATTCCAGAGAAAGCAGATAAAAAATAGTTTTAAATATATATATATATATATATATATATATATATTTAGCTTCAGGGTGAACTTTAATTATTAAACACGTGAGCACAATTAGTTCTAAAACAGATTAACATTTTTAATGTCATGTGTGAAGTTTAAAATACTATCTCTGTCCAAGGTCACTCCCCTCTGGTGTCCTCTATATATCCATCCCCTTGCTCCTTAAGCCAGGAAGCCTCCCGCTGTTCCCGTGTGTTTGTCCATTAATCTCCCAGTACGCTGACAGTTAACTGTCTGCCTGAGATCCTAATGCATCATCTCTGTGTGGGGCTGGGACTGACACAGCCTGTTAGGATACCTTTTAATCGCTGCATTAAAAGTTGCTGTCGGATGAAAATGAACAACCTAAAACAAACAGAAAGGCATTTTCAAAACCTTCAGCATCAAACACCTGATATGTCAGTTTTATTTGTTTTGTTCTCTGCATTAATCTCATACAGGATCTTGTTTGTGATGGTTTGTGGGGTGAGGTTTAAGGCGTTTTTGTATCCCAAGCTCAGGGAACATCTTATTTGACAGAAGGCCAATGGAATAAATAGCAACACTAAATAGGGGCACTGCTCACAAGCACACTGTGCAAAATGCCAGTTAAAGTTCTAGCACCTCACCAGCATAATGTTTTAAATGTTATTTACTTCTGACGTGTTTGATGATTACCTCGATGAGCCTCTCGCGGTGGGACACATGCCGACTCAAGCTGATAAATTTATCTGCACCAGTGTGGGCATCCTTGTGTGTCCGCGTGTGTGACTCAGCGGGAAGTGGAGGTTATTTCGACGGAGCGGTGTTCATTTTTTCCCATAACACCCTTCAGCAGCTCCAGCCCATATTGACTTCCCAGACTCATCTATTCTCATTTATGAAATGATGTCAAAACTCCATGGCAACCACTCTACCAGTAGCCCTGGGCTTGCTAACCAGAAAGAGGCAGGAAACAGGAGTACCATACGCACACACACACACACACACACACACTAAACTGTAACACTGATGGTGTAAGGCCGGTGTGTCAAAGTCTGTTTTCTTTACATCAGGCATTAGTGTAGAAACACTAAGGAAGAGGTGAACAGAATATGACAAACATCACATAACAATAATTCTATGGCCCATAAAGTATTCATCTTTCCAAACACATGTCCCAGCTGATTAGATTTCCATCTGAGTTATATTGTGTGACCCCACACAGCACCTTGTCTGCGCTTTTTTGGGAGCGGTGATTGATACTGAAAATTGTTTCAGCGTTATCAGATTGCTATAACAAAACTGGCAATCTTTAGGTTTTAGTTGAAGACATTATTCCAATATGTCAACCGAGATATGACAAGATTTCTAAGTAATCTCACCACATGTACCACAATATTGACTTCTGTACTGAATTATATTTCTTACTAGTATTTTTTATGTGACTAAACAAAGTATTAAAGTAATTTATTATTTATTGAGTTGCACAACAAAAAAAGATTTAGTCCCTTCATGCTGCACAACCAATATATTAAAATCAGAATGCAGTAAGATCAATATAAAATTAAATAAAACAGAAACACTGTTATTTATTTACATTTATACGTACACATATACGCTGAGGAAATACTGTAATTCTGTAGGGCACTTTTTGAATCTGTGTCAGAGAGCAGAAACAAGATAGTGATGAGGATATGGTCAACATCTTCAGATAAAAAGTTCGACATCTGGGAAACATTGTCCAACAACTTTAACTGCGTTTGTGTGCAAAGCATCATTATTGTAAACAGAGAGTTTTTGCTACTCTGAGTCCTGTCCGGTCCGGGATGTTGTGGTGGTGCAGATCTCTGTAAAGCCACACTTCCATTGCAGGAGTTTCACGCAGGGACTATGAACCTTTGAAGGAGCTCACTCTTTTTCCACTTCAGGGACTTGGGTCTAAATGAGGTTCAGAGAACTATTGTTTTACTTCCCCCAAAAGTCCCTGCTTAGGGGTTAGTACAGGAACTTTGGGGATGGGGCTTATGGTCCTGACCATTTCTGACTGGCCAAGTACTTGCAGCATTAAATTTCAGCCTCCATTGTTAAAAACCCTGAACCAGTTCTGATTTTGTCCACCAAGCTTTGATACATCAACATGAAGTTGCAGAAGAAAGAAGACGACAGATGGACTGAAAATGAAGTCTCCCCCAAATAATGGTGCCTGTCTGTTGCGTTACATGGCATCATTGCAGTTGTTTGGACATGAAGAAAGAGCTGACTCTTTTTTATATGTCAGAGACTGATCTTTAGATCAACAACAGGCTGAAGAAACCTGTTACTTCCTTGAAAAGTAATTCCTGGAACTAAAGGTTCTGGGTACTTTGGTGGAAACACAACTTAACATGCCGGCAAAGCAGTCTGATTTCCTGTTGCTTGGCCAGCCTGACTTCCATTTCTTCCATTTTAATTTCCTGATCAGACATTAGCTAAGAGCAGCCTTAAGTGCAAGCAGGGTTGGCATGACTCTTGTCCCTGCTGTCCTCCACTCCTCCTGGGGTGGTCCACAGCAGTGCGTCCAGCTGATCTGGCTGAGTGGTCCAAAGACGCAGTGTGGATTGCTAATTGTCTCTGGGTCTTTTTTCCAATGCCTACGGGTGTATTTCTGTCAAAAGTGTTATGTGTTTCAGCAATAAAGCTGAAAAAATGACAGATTAAAATAAAAAAGTAGTGACAATTAGAAGGAGCTACCAGCTGCAGCATCTGCATGAGCTGCCATTGCCACGGATTAACAAATGTAGTATGTTAACTGCTTTCCATTAGTGCTGCTCAAGTCCAGTATCTGCCAAACATAACCTGTATTAGCATGTTTGTTTTCACATAAGAAATATATTTCATATTTTATTCTTAGACTGCTATTATCCATGTGTGCCGTGCGAAGTGAACATATAACACAATTACCAAGTAAAAGCTGGAAAATATCTGAGCTCATTGCCCCCCGATAGCACAACTATTTATTTTCTCTCTATATCTGACGGCCTTTGAAGGCTTGTAAATATTCCCCATTACATCCCTGTTGTAATTAATGATACATCATAATTAAGGGGTGCAAACACCAAGACATGGTTTGATATGGAAACAAGGAAATCATATTTGCATTTATGTGCAATTATTTTCCCCTTTTCACTATGGTTTCTTCTCCATATCACAGCCCAGTGTTTTGTGTGTGTTTTTTTTCCATCTCTGAGAAAATATGAAAAATATGATGTGCAGAAAAAAAAAATATTAATATGTTAAAACCTTATTACAGTAATCAGCAAGGCGGAGTTGGGGACAATTTCCCCAACGAATGATTTGCATAATTCAATTTCTAGTACACTATCAAAACCCAGTATGCGTTTAATGCCTTAGCAAAAATAGTAATATTTCTACGTTACTGAAATAAAATTATATTTTACCCCCCTTTGCCCTTTCTGCTGTTTCCACAGTGTTTGTTAGAAGAGTATTTGCTACTGTGCTGCTACTGATAATTTCCAGTTAAAATGGACTCATTTCAACTAAGCTAATTATTTTTTTTCCCCACTTCTGCCAAAGTTATTAATTGTGCCTCTTGAAAAATTGCTGTCATTAAGTAGTAATCCAGTCTCTGTCTCCAAGTCCACTGTCAAAACAAGGACGAGCAATGCTTAATATCAAACCATCAGCCCACAGCGTGCATGGTCCAGATTAAATCACATTATACCTGGAAGGTTTCAGAATTAAGTTGGTCATTTCTTTTCTTTGTTTCTCTTTATTGTCTTTGTCTCTGAAGACCACAGCCATTACCAGAACAAAGCACAGACTTATTTTTACTGCCATTTGAGTTTTTGACAGCTAATCTTTTACTTCATAGAGCAATATTTCATCGACTTCAGTGACTTGATTTATGGGAAAGTTAAGCAGACAGTGATCTTTTTCAAAATAAACACTACACAAGTAACACATCGACTTTTATAACTGTGTTTGTAGGGCAGTTTGCCATGCCCCGCCTAATGACAGAAAAGTGGAAAATATGTGTTACTATTAAATTAAATCTGTGTTAACTCAGAATGTGTGATCTGAAAACTATATAAGTGAAAAAAGAAAAACTGCAAACTCCCAAAGAGTAAGATAAAATATGAGAATGCAGAAAGAAAATACATTTGGTTTGCCCTGAATTACAGTATTGAATTTTGGCTTTAGTCTCTAACTTTCTTCCCTGAGTTTGGCTTTTGTGTTCAGAGGACAAACTATCAGGGATTTGGAATCTCAGTACCTCAGTAATCAGTAGATAAGACGGACAACACCATTGCTTGCAGTGAAATTAAAAACACTTCCACAGTCTCTTGTCATCACTAATGTATGAACCCTTACTAGTAGATATGGATTGCTGACAAGTTAAGCCATGTACAATGCCTTAAGTAACTGGTAGCCTTTGAGATCTAGCATTAGACTTATTAGACTTAATGCTATGGTCAAAGGTCCAGTGTGCAGGATTTAAGGGGGGGTTACAAGCAGAAAATGACAGGAATGGAATATGATATTGACAAGTATGTTTTCATTAGTGTATACTTACCTGATAATCAGAATAAATGTTTTTTGTAGAATTAGCCCTGCTTATATCTACAGAAAGTGTGGGTCCTTGTGTATTACATTGCTATGTTTGTACAGTAGCCCAGAACAGACAAAACAATCACTGGCTTTAGATTGGGCCCTTTGGGCCACTGTATTGCCACTTACATGCTTAGGATTGGAAGGTGAGGTGAGTTGCAAGCTCA
This sequence comes from Lutjanus erythropterus, assembly GCF_056507025.1. Taxonomy (NCBI): domain Eukaryota; kingdom Metazoa; phylum Chordata; class Actinopteri; order Lutjaniformes; family Lutjanidae; genus Lutjanus; species Lutjanus erythropterus. The sequence continues at coordinate 21,811,730 of NC_139320.1, forward strand.
TCACTAGACGCCACAAAGTCCAACACATTGGTCCTTTGATTTGCTGGTTAAGCAAGCTGGCCTAAGATGTGTCTGACGAATATTTGGAACAAGCCCTTTGAAAGCCAATATGTGGACCTGCTGGTTTGGTGACTAAAAGTCTCTCACCAATAGCTGCCAATATGTGTTGGAAGTCAGAAACAGGCAGCTGAAATGTACAAAATATTGGCATGTTCAGTATTCTAGGATGGAGAGGCTCCAGTATGTTTTAGGCTACCCTTTGTAACAAAGCATCTCATCATTTTAGGCTACATTTATCCTTCTACAAATCTCTGATTTGATTGACAACTAAAATCTATAAATGCCAATCTTGCAATAAGATGTATAATTTTCAAGCTGTTTAACAATCATTACATTCCCATGAGCCGAAATCTTCACTGCTTTCTCCGACGTATTCCATGCGCCAACATGTTTGTTGGCTGTAGATTTCATTCAGTCTCCCTCTAAAGCTGTTAATGGACTAAGACACTGTTTTTGGAGGACCACTGACCACTTCACCAGTGAAATTGGGGACATTTGTGTGGAAGCAGAGAGCGAAAGGCGTCCCTAAGGATATCCAATCGATGTGGGAATTCTGGCAAATGAGAAATGTTCCTATTTACCAGCTGCGTCTGAATCATCTCGTCTGACTTTTGAATGTCAGGGATATTGATGCTGCAGGTGGAACATCAAAAGCTGAAACTTAACAAAGACTTTAAAGGTAGAATTAAATTAAAAGCAACACTATCAGTTGCCTTTAATTAATGTAGGAAAGCCAATCCAGACCCTCTGAAAAATGTGTATTTCTGTGAATGCAGAATAGTAATAGTTGATATTTGGTATACAGGTTCTGACGTCTTTATCTCCCCGGCAAGCCTACAGTGTTTTACAAAATATTAATGGCGTAAAACAATATTGCTCACAGGAGTCAGTAAAAAATAAAGCTCAATCAAATGCACAACAGCAGTGAAGACAAATCTATGCAGCAGAAAGTTGCCACTGATGAGCTCATAAACAAGATTTTCACTCTGCAGCACTAAAAATCCAATATAACCTCATCCATATAAACTTCTATAAAATTAATAATGTTAAATTGTTTTGTTAATCTTCTTATGTGTGAGTAATGTACATGCAGCAGAGCTTGCTTCCTGCTCAGTCTGCCCATTCTGCTTGGATCACTCTGAACTCCCCAGACCACAATATCTGCAATCATATTTATTTATATATTCATTTATTTTTATTTTTTTCCCTTCTTTATCCTCCATCTCTGTTTCTCAGCCTCTCTTCCTAGATTTGCTGTAATGTACTGAAAGCTCCAAAGCTGATGACCCGGTGGCAGTCTTGAGGATTAAACCCTTACTGGCGAGATGTGCGTGTGTGTCTGTGCTCATATGTGTATGCATGTCATCTATAAAAGCGTGTGTGTCTGTGTGTGTGTGTGTGTATAGTGTAAGCCATTGGGGGATTAGGCTGTTATTGATCCAAGACGGACACAGTATTAACTGGGATAACTTGCAAAGTCCTGTCATCATAACTGTCTGAGACAGCCGTCCAACTTAATGAAAGCACTTCCCAAATGTCAAGTGGTTAACACCAAGCTGTAAGGCAGCCATATCAACACACACACACACACACACACACACACACACACACACAGCTATTAGAGTAATTGTCAGCAACGTACGTTCAGCACGCCAAACTCCCTGACAGGTAGTTGCTTTATCTTAAGTCATCAACTCATGGCATTATGCCTGGACAGACACACACATAATTAATCAAATAGGAATCTTGAAGGCATTTCATTACTTCAACATTGGTAAAGGAGAAAATGTAACAGTTACAGTAATCCAGGGTTCAGACTACACTATACTTTTTTGTTTGGTCAATTGTTGGCTTGTTTAATTTTTACTTTTATGCTTATTGTGCTTATTTGTTTTTGTATTTTAAGCTTGTACCATGCTTTGGTCAACCGTGGTTGTTTTTAAAATGTGCTATATAAATAAAGTTGACACTAACATTAACATATCAGTTGATAATAGCATTAGATTGTTTTTGGGTGTCATGATTCCACAACATGCTCCACGATGATTATGATAAGTAAAAAGGAGTGATGTTGCTGAATGACATATGGAAAAAAAGTGATTATTTTGACAGATGATGCGATTGTGATACGAGTCACAATTTTAGTTGGAATAGTAATTTTTGTATTTCATTTTCATTGAAAAAAATATCAAAATGATGATGATGTGATTTGTACATACAACAATGACTGAAGACAGGAACAAAATACACAAGAACAGACCAAAACAAATAAAACATAACAGGCAAAACATGAAATAAAATGATAATGTCAAAACTTTTCATGGCACATATAAACAGTCATAACATTTCTAATAATGATACTGACAACGTGCAGTTACTGTGATTTAAATTAGTTTTTTGGTGGGAGATCTGTCATAGTGCGTAAAGAATGATAATAAATGAAATCTAATACTACTACTAGTACTACTACTACTACTAATAATAATAATAATAATATACACACACTGAGGAATGAATAATAACTAAATACTTTCTTTTGTTGTGACACATTTTTTTTTTTACCAAAAATTGCAACTGCTGCGATTTAGGTACCACCTTTAACCATATTGCAATTTTGATAATAATTTTTCGATTCATTGTTCAGCCCTATGTGACACTGTGAAAGACAGCCAGAGTCAGATCAGAATCTGACCATCTTAACCACAGACTGCATCTATACATATGTATAGAAATGGACAACATGACAGATCCTTTTAAGTGAAAACTAAAGAGCGTGATCGCCCCCTGGTGACAGGCTGCAGTATACGTCATTAAATCCTGCCGCCCCAATGTTAATAGGTGAGACATTAGCCAAACTAAAACTTAAAAGTACACGTTCAGTGATCAGTTTGGTTTTAATCAATTATTTGATGATACATGTCTGATAATGGTTACTTGTTGAAGGTTTATGAGCGACTGTAAGTTGTAACATTGAAATGTTTCCCTGCCTGAACCTCAGTATACAGAATTAATAATTTGTTGTAGAAGTGTTGGACTGCTAATGAAAAGAATGAGATCCATATGAATGACTGTACCAAATTTCATGGCAAACCAGCCAACAGTTGTGGAGATGACTGGCTCTTGTTTGACCACACTAATGGACTGACCTTGGCTCAAATGGAAATATATGTTAGAATGATTAATGTTAAACCTCATGAGAAGATATCTGAATATGGCAATTTGTAACCATCTCATTTAGTTTCATTTTGTGTCAAAAATTATCCATATTCCAGATAAAATGTTAATTTTACTTGATTATTAAGCTGTCTGCTATCTCCCTATAATCAACCATTACCAAAGATGTGATAATTTCATTTTCCATTACTAAATAGGCACATTATCAGTCAAAGTGACCCGTGATACAAGCATTATAACATTCAGTTTTATGCAAACTGCCCAAGTAATAGCAGGGCTAATTTCTTCTCAACTAATGAGACATATTCTTTACTTGGATTCCATGAACCTTTCGGCTAAAAAAATATACAAAAGAAAACAGATTTGATTAGTGATTTTTAAAAAAGTATATGAACAGAATTCTCTGTACAAGGACAACTTCTTCTAGAAGAAACACACATCGAACTTCTTGTTGTTCCACAATGGGACCTACCACGTAAGTAGTTTAGATTTTACAGAGCCAGTGGCACCTAACCTTTCTCTCCAGAGAAAGGTTCTTTTCATCAGGTGACAGCAGCTTTATATTTGCAAAAAAAAAAAAAAAAAAGTCAAAGGGTACAAGAGACCACAAATAAGTTCCCTCCCTCTTTCACATATTTAATTCCACGCCATACTTTGACCCCTGCCTACTCCTCCATCTAAAATGTTACCAAGGCAGTGCTCTGTTGTTCTCACAACTCATTATTTTACTCTGTTTCAAAGAGAATTGAAAATTAACTTCAGAGCTCCATTCAAAGAACATCAAACACTTACTCTGCAATGTGATTACAAATGATCTGCTTTCAATTCTCTACCTCGCACCGGGAAATTTATCTTTTTAATATATTACGTTCTTCATACTCTAAACATTACGTGCCTCTGTACTCAGGTGTCATGTCGGATAAGGGGACTTACATTTGGGCAATCAAAGAGGCCCAATCATTTCCTGAGAAACTCATTTGCTGTGATCAGTCTTCCATTGCTGCCTCCTCTTTGCCTCCACATGTGTTTACACAATTTGGTGGAGCACTTTCCATCGCCCATCACAATTAGGAGAGGAAAGGAAAATCCTGCACTGACCCCCCAGAGATGGTGTGTGCAGAAAAAGGGAATGGAAGGCAAATTGAAATGATTTCAATGCTTATTATTATTGTTCTGATTGTAGTGTTTGCCATAATATAATGCCACTGTTGCTTTTTTCCCTTCCTTTTTTGCTTTGAAAGCGCCCATTTTTTTGTTAATTGCCTTGGCATCGCTCAGGCAGAGCCGTGCCAATAAAGCACCTTGAAATTGAAAAGTGAATTGGAACTGAATGGAGGGAGGAGATTCTCTCTCTCTTTCTCTCTTTTTTTCTGCAGCTGGTAAGGCAGGATTAGGCTTGGCACAGAAAGAGACAAAAGGGAGCATGCATTCATGTGTGCGTGTGCATGTGTCTGTGTGTGTGTGTAGGTGTGTGTTTGAGTGCCAGCACTGTCCTGGAGTCGGGGCAGCAAGGTTTATAGGGGACTCAATTAGTTCAGCCCAAACACAAATCCGGAATCTTCCACATTCCAGGTCTATCTGGGATGTGGTGGGGAAAACACTAAAGCTCTGCCCACAACTCGGAAAACCTCAAAGTCCCTCCCCTGTCCCGCTTATCCCTGTGAATCCCTGAACACAGGGGGACTAAAGGGGAGCCGATCACAGCTGGAATCCCACGATCAGCCGCTGCTCTGGGTTTTCTGACGCTGCTCTGGTTTGTTCCGGGTGAAAGGCGATTTGGCCAGGTCTGCGGGTGCCAGGTTTATTTGAATTGTGTTCGCAGAAACAAAAGAACCATAATTTTATTGTTTGTATTACACAGATGGTGAGTGGAAGGTTAGCAGCGAGGCCATTACTTTTTGTAAATAATTATGAATGCAGTGTAAGTCATTAAGCCAGTATTTTTGGCTGAGCTTGCAGCTTCGGAAAGCAGCACTGTCTCCCAGAAATTACGTTTATAAACCACTAATCTGCAGCAGCAAATATTTTTTTTAAGGGAAAAGTAATACAGATAGAAATACATTTTCACATTGCATACATACACTGCATAAATGGCACTGACAAGGTATTATCCAATAGTAGTGACTGCAGCATCAATCAAAAGTCAGAAGTCTGTGTCAGATGAGATTTTTGTATTGATATTTAGACCAAAATGATGATCTTTATCTAACCCTATCCTGTAAAGTCCAGGCTTGGTTAGGTGGACGTCTCTTTTCTGTGTCAGTGCATGGATGTGTGCAGAGTGAGCATTTACCACACCACAGCTGCAAAAGGGCTCAAGTTGAGCACAGTACTTTTCTTTACAAAACCTACCTAAAATCAATATTTTTCTCTGGCCCTACTCACCATGCTTTTATTTCCTAAACTATACTCAAAAGGATGACTTTTACTGTCTAAACCTACCCAAAATGTCAAGATTTTGGTTACACCTGCCAAAACCTACCCAAAATTGTTACATTTATTGCCTACATTTACCCCTCCCACTCCAAAAAAATATATATTTCCTTGGCTTAGCTAAAGCTTTTATGTTGCAAGGGTCTGGATGTGAACATTGAACTGTAGTGTCAAAGTCCTGAGCTTTGTATACCCTCCATCCACCTCCTTACAAATCCAGCGTGGTATAGAAATGTATTGTATCAAAGAAATGTTGTCTGTAAACAATCCAGACAGTAAAAACATTTGTCACCACAACATAATTAAGAAAAAAAATGTAGTAATACACAAATGTAATTTCTGCAGGATGGGATTTTCAGACAGACATTTACTGGCAGTGATGTGAAGATACTTTTGTCCACCTACTGAGCGTGCTGAGTATCTTTGTAGCAACAGCTGGTATACAGAAGAAGATGTGGGCCAGAGGCGGTGCAGAGTAAAGCAATCTGTCTGACAGCCTCACTGAGAGACGACAAGAAGATCCAGATCTACACTAACCAGCTAGCCGATAAAATCAGACCATACAGTGTCTTAATTAGGCGTGTTACCCCTGAAAGACAACGTCAGGTGCTGTGTGAAATTGGTTCGAAGCAATCCAGTACGGCTTTCTGGCACCTCCAGTTAACAAATGTTTGAATGTGACTGAGTTCATTTTCTGCACGCTGCAGTGATGCCTTCTTTCCTGCTTGTTTACTCACTCAACAAATCAGAAAATAATGACACCGCAGAGCCCTAAGCCATCCAGACACCGTGTATTTTCTCATCAAAATCAACACACGTGCACGCACCAGCCTCTATAGATGAATGTCAGTACATGATGTACATACAGACAGAGCACAACTGTGGCTACATATAAAGTGCCATGTTATCTTAATGCAGGGTTTTAAACAGGGATTAATCAGTATCTTCATGATGTATGATTACACCAATATAAAGCCACTCAGGGGCTTTGCCAAAGTTACCAAATTTTAGATATCAGCTGCGCATTTTAGTTTTTTGTTTGTTTTGTTTTGGTTGTTGTTTTCTTTGCATTATTGACATGCCATTTAGTGTATTTCCAATTATATTTTAAAGAAGACTTTTAACAGGAACTGGGTCAAATGCTGAGGCAGTGGAAACTGGTAATATTAGCAAAAGAACAGACATTCACAAAGGTAGGAAATGCTCTCTGTGAATGGATTTAGCTTGGACCGGCTACACATTCATAAATAAGTCATCCATTCAAACAGGGTCTATTTGGGATTGCAGTGTATTGTTACTAATATGTTTGTTCAGTCTATACATAGAATGATTATATCAAATTGTGGAATGTGAATCCAAGCATTTATCAATTTACTTTTTATATCAGAATGGCTATAGCTAAAGCACTATAGTTCAAAGAATGTGATCAGACTCAGAGAAAAGTCAGATTTACAAATCTGTCTGCTACTTCAGCAACACAGTCAGCATCATGGATTTATCAACACACAGTGCAGCTGGGCTGCTGATATTTCAGAGCCATGGTCAGGGCCATAGAATAAAACCTTGTCAAGTAGTAACAATATTACTTTACTTATTACTTGGTATGAAAAGTAATTATTTAAACCACTAGTTATATTACTATATTACTTTTGCATCTTGTTGGTGACCTTGTTGTGCTCCAGAGTTAAACTGCCAATCCAGCGAACTGTGAACTCAGAGACATTTTGTTGCTGGCTGTCCAGGCGTTGGCTGCGGTGGAAACCAAGTCGACCTCTCTGAGTGTGTGGAGATTAGATTCCATCACTGCATATTTACCCTTGGAGAAACGAACAAACTCAATACTTCCTCCTGTGGACACGATGCTACTCTCTCTCCCTCTCATTCTCAACCCTTTATTTGGGTTTTTGGCGAGCAGCTGATGTGACCCGCCCTCACCTGCTGCACGCACAGGTCAAAAAGTAACTCACAGTTACTTTAAACAGTAACTGTAATAAAATTACAATTTTGAAATTGCAATTACTCATTACTGGAGTAATAATATGACAGTATTGTATTATTACTGAATAATATTTAAAAGTGGGTGGCATTGCAGTATGAATGACAAAAAGTGTGCAAAACTGTGTTTTGTAAAACAAGAAGCAACTTCTAACCTAGGATTACAAATTGCATTGTTTTGTTTTCCTGTGCTTGTGTACATAATCTTTCTTTTCCAGTTATGAAAACTAACAAAGTGGAAAATAATAAAATGGTTTTGCAGGAATTTAAATGTGCAATTGTTTTGCACATTTAAATGTACTGTCTTGATTGTTAATGGCCTTATACCTTCTTGAAAAACCTGTTTAATACAAATGTGTTTAAAATGTTGGGTAATGAACTGCTTTGGGGTGATGCAGGGGTGGACGTGTTTTGTTATTGTTGTTACTAGCGGCCATCAGTATGGCTGCAAGAGATGATGTTGCTCTGAAGTATCACTGGCCAACCTCCTCTTTCACACTATGCTTAGGGGTTGGAAAACATTTGATCTGCACTCTGATTAGTGCAGTCCTTCTAACACTTGCCAATGTACTCTAGAATTCAGTTGGCATCATCTTCAGTGGTTGTTGAGAAAAGAGCCAGAGCAGCAGTGCAGCACAGAACAGCGGCAGGCCAGACCCATGCTCACAACATGAACCAATTTGGCAATTATTTTGAGGTAACAGTTATCCCCCGCTAAAACACAAACCAACAGATCTTAGGGTTCCCTGACCTAAATTCTAAACCAACAAGAGCAAACCTACATTAAAAATAACTGCTATCAAATGCATTTTAATATTGGACAATTGAGCTGAGAATATCCTCAAGTAAGTCTCACGATCCGCCCTTATAAAAAGAAACATTTTTTCATTTACCTCATGTGGAATCAAGGCAGATAGTTTTGGTTTTATATCATCTCAAAAACTGGCAATTCATATTTGTTCTCTGTAGAGAACATGATGCTCAGGTCTTTTTTTCAAACACCATCCATAAAGTCCATTTGAGTCCCGATGTCCTTTAAATAGCACATCCTGTGCTTTCTGGTGATGTAACACACATGGGGGTGTGGCCAACAATGCACATCTTCTGTCTGTCCAAAATGGCAGAAACTGCTGCAAAGACATTTTAATAAAATAAAATGAGTAAAGGTATCAGATTTGTAATGATTTATTTTTCTGGTCTTGATACAGATGTCGTTGTTTTACTAATATAGTAAAATTTTGGAAGTGCATATTAATGTCAAGCCTTTGTAGGGGACAGCCTTCTGGGAGGCCTGCAAAGGCTATGTTGCAGTTTTTATATCAAGCTGCTGCTAGCTGAAGAAATGTCCTGCTGCTGAGACTTCTGCTGCCACCCCAACATAATGAAGAGATGAAGGGAATTTAATTTGTTGCTGCTCAAAACAGTGAAAATGCACATTTGATCACCTAAACAGCAACTGGGGATAAAAACATAATTGTTGTCTGTATTATTACGTTCACTGGCAATGTTTTGTTCTAATGCAGGGAAGCTTACTCAACTGAAAAATGCACAAAGTCTTTGTGTTGTTGCATTGTTATTAATCAGTCTTTTTATCAGTCAGATTTTTGGTGCAATTTAATAATTTTATTTTGCTAATTTAATGGTCTGCATGACAGCCACTGCTCAGCGTCGCACTTTCATTTAGCAGTACACACCCACTGAGCCAGAGGACTAGCCAGAGGAAAACAGCCTGTAGAGGCATTTCTTTCTGTCTGTTGACTTTGAAGTGTGTTTTGTTTATGTATTTATTGGACGTAGTGAATGTAGTGTAGTGAACTTGGAGCTCACACAAAGCTGAAGTGTGTGTGTCTGTGGGGGGCATATTGGCAGTCGTTGGTTGCTGGGCCGACACTGATCAGTTAGAAAATTTTAAGGTTTCACCCAGTACTAACGCCTGCCTAAAATACAGTACATCTCCCAAAAACATGATGTCGGTTGCAGTCCAAAAAGTTTCGTGGTGTGACTCTAAGTTTCACTGAGTGAATTTTGTTAAGTAGAATACAGAGAAAGGGAGGGCTAGTATATGTGCATCAGTTTGTCTGTGTTTGGGGGCTCAAGAGTCGAGTATGGAGAGATAGAAAGAGCTAGTCCTGGCTCTGGGTCTTACCTTAATCCTTTCCTCACATTTTTCAAAGCACTTCTCCAAGACACCCAAAGAAGCAGAGGGGCATCCTTTTGTCAAAGGCAGATTAACCTTATATAAACAGGTTTCAGAAAGGAGGAGAAAGGGCTGAACCAGAGGGGAGAAAAGTAATGTTTTCAAATAACTTTTGAAAACGGACTAGAGTGATATGAAAGAAGAGTGAAATGAAAGAGAAATGAAATGATAGATAGAGTTACAAAGCTGGATGGAGAGGAAAGATTGAAAGACGGGACAGTTTTGATTGGGGGTTAGAGACGCAGAGGGAGAGAGACAGAGAGGGAGACAGAGAGCTTTGGTTTGGTTGGGATTGCAGCCAGCGGAGCAGCTCAGAGGAGTAAGCTGCTTCCAGATGAGTGAAAGGAGTCACACACATGCACACACACACACACATACACACACACACGCACAGGCAAAGGAAAGGAGTGTGTGAGAGGACACAATGGCAGCCATGTTTTAGTTACACAGCAAATCGTGGGCCAGCAGATCACCAACCACTGAACTCTACAGAGCTTGAGCAAGAGTGCGGGACGAAAAGAAAGTGACTCAGATACCAGGGTTTGGCAGTTATATTTGATGATCAGGTGTTTCGAGGCACACAGTCTTTTTTGAAAGGGATCAGCATTGTAAAATGTGCCTTGAGAAACTGGTTCGCCAACACATTCAGAACAGCATCCCAGCAAGCCTGGACCTTCACCAGTTTGCAATCAGAACCAACAAATCCACGCAGGATGCCATCTTCACTGTCCTCCACAGGAAAACAACACCTACATCAAAGCTCAGCGTTCAGTCTCCCCCATGAGGTTGATGGGTAAACTGAACACTCTGGCTTGAGTACCACACGCTGCAACTGGATTGTGGACTTCCTCACAAACAGACTCCAAACATTTCGGATTGGCGGTCTCACCTCCTCCAGTCCTGTTCTCAACATGGGAGCCCCACATGGCTGTGTGCTCAGCCCCCTCCTGTTCACGCTGTACACGCATGACTGCAGCCCCAGACATGGAGAAAACTCTACTGTGAAGTTTGCAGATTATAAGGGTGATTTCAAACAACAATGAGACTTCATACTGGGAGGAAATCAGCAGTCTTGCAGAGTGGTGCACAGAAAACCCACGCCATCGTCAGCAAAACCAAGGAACCGACTGCTAATTTTCAGAGAAAGGAGACAAAGATGCACACTTGTCTGCATCCGTACAGCTGAGGTGGAGCAGGTCATCAGAAACGGCTGTATTTCTTCAGGAAATTTTAAGAAGGCAAAATTCTGGTGCCATGTTCTTGTCAGCTAATACAGAGGAGAATTTGAAAGCGTCCTGACTGGAAACATCACAAACTAGCATGGGATGTGCACAGGCCAAGACAGGAACACTGAACAGCGGGTCATTAATATGGTCCAGAACATCACTAGTACCTGTATATCGCGCATCAGTGGGGAAGTCAGATGCCTGTGCAGAGTCTAAAATATATTCAAAGACAATACTCACCCAGCCAGTCATGTGCCTGTATGTGACTGTTTTTCTTGACCATGTGTCATAATTTCTAATAGTGTCCACTTTTTCTGCAGTATTTTCTTTCTGATTTACATTTTCAGGAACATTTTGCAATATAGTCAAATAAAAAATACTAAAGATCCATAAGGAATGATGGAAAGAGGAGGTTTGGTTTAAGCTAAAGCTCAGAAACTATGTTCAAATCCAAATTTAACTGAATTTAAGGAGAGGGTAGACAGATAGTCTCTATGTGCCCAGTTAAGAAGTGGCACCTTACCACTGGCAGTCAGGCAAATGTAAAGGTATTCCTGAAGAGCAGCGTGTGTATCGTTTCTGTGATCTTGGTGATGAGGTTGAATTTAATTCTCTGTTTCACTGCCAAGTGTACAGTAACTTGAGGAACTGTGCCTTTAAAAACATCCAGTTGAAGGAGTCGTTTTGGTTGTCTGAGGATGATATTTTGCATGGGCTTCTTAATAAAGACTTTGTCTGTGTTTCTGTCATGGAAATAGAATGTTTTCAAGTCTTCTCTTTTGGAATTTGTAGAACTGTATATCATGATTTGTCATGTGGCTCTCCTGGCTGCTGCTGCTGCTTAGTGTCTTGTAAGCCCATATGTTCTGGAAACCAAATGGTCCAGGACGCTTGAATTAAATAAAATAAACAAATTAATTAAATAAACCAACCAACCAAACTGTCCAAACTGAATCCAAGCCTCTGTCAACTTCTGAGTGAGAATTTGACATTTTTGCTTCTGTTTTTTTTTAAGTTACATTTCATATACACATACAAATTTAAACTTTTCTATGTATACTTTTCTTAAAGAAGGATGTATAGATCCCTTGTGTGGCAATGCTGCTCATTGAACAATCTTTAACTCCAAGGACTGCAACTCACAGGACCTGGCGTGAGCATTATTTCCAACCTAAAGTGGTCTCTGTCTATAGAGGTTTAGTTTTAAATGACTGTGTCAGCTCGGGTCCTGCCCTCAGGACACAATAACTCCAAATGTGAAACTCACTGAACTGGATGAAGGAAGTCGATGCCAGTCCCTAACGTGCGCCGGTACACAAAATGTACACACGGGCAGAAACATACTGCAGCTTACTCATGAATGTCTACATGTGACAGGAATGCTCACGGTGAAGTATATGGATGGAGATCATCCCACAGGCAGCAATGAAGTGAAATGAATGGGAAAGATAATTCCCAGGAAAAGGTCATCGGCTCTTGGATTTCAGTAAGATGAGAGGATGTGAGATGAGAGTACACACACACACACACATAGACAGGAAAGACTGTTGGGAGGACTCTTCTTGCAATTCGTCACGTCTCTGTGCAGCGGCGTTCTATAATTGATTTAAACACACAGAGGCAATTACTTTAATTCCATCCATCATGTGCGATGGGAGCTCCAATAGCCCATTAGTGCTGTCATATATTTACTCTTTAATGGCGTGTTCATAAAAACACAGACATAAATTCAGTTTTGCGGTGACACAACCCTTTTCTCATTCTTACACATTGTCTGACTCTTTTTGATGTTTGCTTTCTTTCTTTTGTTTTTTTTTTTTTTTCATTTACTCAGCTCCCTCTTCCTTCTGTTTCTCATTTTTCCCCATTCAATCTTTTTTTTTTATATATCTGTCAACACTGGAGTACAGTTTAATTTCTTTCCAGGGGCGGACTCAGGCTGTTGGAAGGGTGGGGTCGAAAAAAAAAAAAAAAAATAGCTGTCTGCAGTGGGGGACCAGCAAACCAAAAGCAGCGATGCACATTATCTCCACTGGAAGGGCGCCCTCTATTTCCTTGTTTTGCACAATGGAGCACACCAGAGGACACTTTATCACATGCTGTCTACAGGCAGGGCACACCAGAGGGCACATTACTGTGTTTGGTCTGTTGGAAAGGAACCCAAGAGGAAACTTTACCACCATCTCTATGCTGGAAGGTCACTCTTGAGAGTGCTTTATCACATTTTCTCTGCTGGATGAAAACCTTAGCGTGCACTTAACCACCTTTTCTACACTGGAAGGGGACTCTTGGGAGCATTTTATAGCATTTTGTCTACTGGAAGGGAATTCTAGAGGATATTTTACCATGTTTTGTGTACTGCTAATGCACTCTGGAGGGCATTTTACCTCATTTCTCCACCTGAAGGTCTCCATAGAGTGTATTTTATCAGAGTTTGTCTACCGGATGGGCATTCTAGAGTATCTGACCACATTTTCTCCACTGGAGGGACACACTGGAGTACAATTTAGCATGCTGTCTTAGACAATGGGGCCACCCTAGGGGGCAGTTATCATGTTTTATCTACCGTACAGTGTTACAGCATTTGCACCATGTTTGCTCCCCCTGCTCCCACTTATCTTGAGTCCACCAGTGCTTCTTTCCTCCTCTCTCTCTCTCCTTCTTTGTCTCTCTGCATCTTTTATACTCAGTCTTTTTTTCCAGTCCGTCTTTCTAATAACCAACAAGCACAGATGAATTCATAAATATCAAATCCCACTCTTGCCCCCTGCAGTGTCTCACTCAAGAGTGACAACCCCCTGTCGCACTGTTGACTCAACTCAAACTGAAGTAACAAAGCCATTCCATTTTGTTAATATTGGAGTTGAGGATGTGTGCTTGTTTCTGTTTAAGATTTCAGTACACAGCAAATTGCTGCTTGTTAGATTAAGCTTTTTTGAGGTTTCCCTTTATCCATCCCACGCACAACGGACTGATCCAAACATGCTGGTTAACTGCCAAATCATCTGTGTCTTCGTGTGCGTGCATACGCAAGTGTGTTTTTCTGAGTGTGCGTGCTCTTCCTGCCTGTGTGTACCCCTGCATTCATTAAATGTCATAACTCACATTAGAGCTCCGCTAATTAACAACCATAAATACCACTTTCTTTGTTCATCTTTTCTTTTATTTTCTTTTATCTCCCACTGTCGTCGTGCAACAGAGAGCATGGTGGGTGAGAGTTTGACAACCTTGCAGAATCTTCAACCAGAGAGAGCGTGAATAGGAGAGAGGCACACAGACAGGACGGATCGAGACTGATGAGAAAAGCAGACAGAAGTCATGGATGTAAAATGCTTAGGGTGAGACAGAAAAAGCATGACGCCATGCCCTCACTATTGTAGCAAAAATGGATGGAACAAGAGAGGGAGAAAGGGAGGAACAGTGGAGGATGAATGATGTGAGGGGTCTGTGGCTTGTTGAAGTATTCATGAGAGGTGCAGGGAGCGGAAAGTTCATGGAACCTACAGACAGGTATTGTATTTTTTCCCCCCCATTTCCATTGTAGAAAGAATAATTTTCACTGACGTTCACTGACCAAATGGGCACCAGCTGAAATTTCAAGTCAGGACTGGAAAGAGATGGGAATATCTTTGGTTTGATTATGTGGAAGCGCAGTGTAAAGACATGCTATTTTTCACATTTCCCTCTGTCAATTAAAAAATATAGAGCACAGATAATGAGTGAATGAAGGTGAGCAAGGACATATTAAATTTGTCACTGTTCATTTTGTCCTCTCACCTTGAGGAAAAACAGAGCACAGGGTCAAAATGGATTTCACCAAAGGGAAAACGAATGCATTATCTGCATCAATTCAAATCAAGCTACGCACAAGGGATTTATTTTGAGCACCCAGGGTCTCAGAAGTCCAGTTATTTGTCTTCAGTCACAATATTAAGTGAATGAACATGCATGAATGGGCAGGAGACTCTCCCAGGTGACTCATCAGTACTCAGTAGCGATGTATTCATTTTCAACCGGGAGCAGCTGCACAGTCGCGGCTACAAGCCTCTTTAGGTTTAAAGTCCCTCGCCACTCAAAAATATGCTTTGCTTCTTGTTGCCTCACTTGGATGTTTGACCTTCGCCGTGCAGAATGATGTGTGTCCTTCACACTGGGAAGTTGTTGTCACATTCATCTGCTGAAGGGGGAAAGTTTCTCTGAGCTCACACCGCATTTAAGTTCAAGACGTGCATGTATGAGCAGGATTTTGAGTAGTCTGGAAGCCAGTCGTGATCCAGGATGCACATTATACAGGTGCGATGTGGAAACATAAAGCCTTCAGTTCACATACATTGAGAATGGCCTTATCAATTCAGTGATATTGGCAGATAAACAATTGAAATGAACAATATTTTCATATTCATAGATACTGTATTGTTATTATTAGAAAATGTGATAAGCTTTTTGGATAAAATCAGACAAATCATTATGTAAAGCAAAATACTTGTATATGTCTTGTCCTTGGGCCGATTCTGACCCTTTAACAACCTCAATCTGGCCTTTTGATCATTTGTAGATATTTAAAATATATATAGTATAATAGTATACAATGGGAATTTATTTAAATAACCTGTTAGCATTCTGAGCATATGTGTGTTTACATCTTTTACTAGAAGATCATTATGTATTAGTAAGCTAATTAGCCCCTTCATTCATTATGTCTGTTAGGCACAGACACTTATTATTTTGAAAAGTTTTAACTCTGGCTGTTTGAGCAAAGGGAATTTAGGAGAGTCAGACTGATTGAAAAGATGTAAGATACAATTTGTGTTTATTAAAACAACAAACTACTTCTAATCTCGGATTACAAATGTGCATTTGCATCTTTTGCTTAGTTTTGTTTCTTTTTTAATTGTGGAAACTACTAAAATGGAGAAAGAATACAAATTTACATTGCTGTTTGCTGTAGACAAATTCCTGAATTTACATGTCAGACATGGTAATGGAAATAGTGCCTTGGCACTTTACTTTGTTTCAAATCTGAAAAAAAGTTTTTAAATAGACCTGTCTTAAAACATGCATGAAATATTTTAAGAGAGAAATCAGTGCATTTCAGTCGACAGTCAACATCCAATCACTGACCCTGAAATCTAACGGGAAAAAATTAGTTTTTTCTTCTAAACACATTACACATTCTAGAAAATAGTTGCTGAAACCATGTGAAGCTGAAAATTATGTACTGAACTGTGGAGTTAAACTGTTAAACTGTTATTTCCATGTTCAGGATTTTTTGGGCAGACCTGAAAAATGCCTAGAAAGACCCCAAACACAACATAAGCCTTGCAAACTGAAACTGAATCATTCAAATCCATGTTTGTGTGGTGTGACAAACTTAGAACACATTGATTATTACTTTACACAGACTGTAAAATGCCACTGCCTATGCTGGTAACACTGTGGGGAGCTAAAGAATAAATTTATAAAAACTTAACAATACCATCCGGTCATATCTCCTCCTTAGTCAATTTTAGATAAATCCAGTAACAAATGATTAAGTATTCAACATTTCTGATTGGCTTCTTTTTTTAAAGCAACAACACCTGAGGTTCATAAGTATTTTGCCGTACGAAACTGATGGGAGAAACCACTTTGTCAGAAGTTGAGTTAAAATAAGTTTAACACACAGGCGACTCAGGTGTTCACAATGTACCTTTGCCCACTCATCCCTTCCTGTTTTTTTCATATTAGGTTTTTTTAAAAAATCATATCCGTTTCACGGTATTTGACAGTATTTTTTTTTTCATGCAAAAGTGTTCTTACCCACATTTCCTTCTACTGAGAACAGAATTACTGCAGTTGATTGTCTTTAAATAGCCCCTCTCACCCAGTGCGTGAACCGATCGTCGTGACAACACCGGATGTTTACATCAGCAAAGTCGGACAGATGAATGTAGACTGTGACAGAATAAGCTGATATATACTCGACTGGAGAAACGTGCCCACATTAAGCACATCCACAGACATAAACCTGCAGGCGGAGATGCTGCTGCTGCTGCTACTACTAGCTGCTAATGTTAGCCATACTGTGTGTCAGACTGACGGCTAACATTTGCTCTGGGTCCTTTACCTGCAGACACTGTGACCCTCTTCAGTCTTAAAAGGTGAAGCATAAGCGTGTAAGGTTTGTAGCGCGCATTTCAGCGGCATTTAAAGTACGATTTGGTGATTGTAGACTGTGATTAACGTCTTCAAATGGCTCTTAATACACAGTAATTTTTGTTTAACATTATAAATTAATAAATTCTGCCAAATTTTAACTGCTTTTGTGTTTTCTTAGTGACTAGTCTAAATTAAATTTTGTGTTTAATCAACAGAGAAATTAGTTGCCAGGAACATCCCTAGTATACACACTCAAGCAGGCACGCCTGTGGTGTTGGTGTGCAGCAGTGAAATGGGTCCCCGCTGAAACACTTTCCCGCCGCACACATTCCGGACGTTGTTTGGGCTTTTCACCGGTATGGCGGTATATAAAAAATTAATATCATAACAAAAATAAAGACCGGTTTTCGGTACGAACCGGTATACCACCCAGCCCTACTTTAAGTACAGGTAATGACGTGTAATATTATGCTTTTTACTCTTCCTCACGTGTCTTTTCGTGCTCTCCTCCAATCCATGCCTACAACTACAGCCAGTATGTTATATGTGACCTCTAACCATTCTCAGTCTCCCCCATGAATTGTTCTAACCTCTCTTTCTCTCTCTCTCTCTCTGAGCACAGGCACTTCTGATCACTTGCTTCTAAAACTAAAATTGAGAGCTGTTTGTAAATGCTGACTGATAAAGCAAAAAGCAGCACGCCGGTGTGTATGTGTGTGTTGGTTTATTGTCTATATTTCAGTGTTGTAACCTCTCCTTTTCTTGGCCCTGTTTTATGCATTCAGCCTCAGGGTGATGATAACAGCAGCAACACTCACACACAGAGGGGGAGAGAATCCTGCACCTGTACACCCTCAGACATGAGGGCTCCAGGAGGGTTCTACCTGAGGTTCTAGAACCATTTGTTTCTAAAGCACCCGTTTTTCAAAAAAAGATTTATCAAGGGTTCTTTGTAAGACACTGGATTCCATCAAGAAACATTTCCAACCAAAGAACCCTTTTTAAAGGAAAGAGTTCCTAAAATCTTTGAAGAAGTCTTTCATTAATGGTTCTCGGGTTCTAAGCGGAGCCCCCTTGGTGGGTTCTAGATAATACCCTTGGAATATAATAAGATTTGTTGTAGAACCCCCTGGGTGTGTTCTTTATAAAACCTGAGGAATATAAAAAGATTCTTGGCTGGGTGGGTTCTTTATGGTACCCTGAAGGTGGAAAGGTTCTGGATAGAGCCTCCAAAGAGGGTTCTGGGTGGAACCATTACACCATAGATGTAGAACTTCTCTTACAGGTTTCAAACTCTACAGCCACGACTGCCTGTAAAGAAAGTGGAAAGTTATTGCACAAGTGAAGTGCTTCTGCCTAAGCCGAGCATCCGATTCCTGCGCGAGTTCAGAAACTAGTCACTCGCACAACATGTACACAAACATGCACTCACATTATTAGCATGATCAACTGACACACATTTGTATAATTCACTGGTAATAGAGGAACAAGGAACAGGCATGAAAAATTAATTTCCAGTCATTACATTGCTTAAATAAAGGAGGATTTGTTAGACGTCGGCAAACAGAGAGAGTGCTAGTGTTCACAGAGTCATCATGATTTCTCTTTGAGTGTGTGTGTGTGTGTGTGTGTGTGTGTGTGTGTGTGTGTGTGTGTGTGTGTGTGTGTGTGTGTGTTTTGGGGATGTGCACGTGCTGTGTCAGACTGGGAGGAAATGCTAGAATGAGGTTGCTCCCCTTTTTAGCACATTTGATTAAACTTGTCTTGTTATTAGAGGATGTAATGGAAAAACAATAATAACCACTTTATCCACCCGTTCATTTTGAGCAAAATGCACATTTTGTGTGGTTGTGAGTGTGTGTGCGCACACATAAAAAAAAAAAAAGCCACCTAGTTTCTACTATCAGCACCATGGACAGCGCTACAGGGATCAACATTAGAGTATCCCTGCTACTTTTCATAGGAATATTAGAACAAGGTAATAACCTGTTCTCAACTCAGATGCCAAGTTGGGATTGCCACAGGTTTAGTGAATGTATTAAGTTCTTTGATTTCCAATTAAAAGACCATTTTGGCAATCCCCCATGTGGCCTAAAGTTTCAAATAAAGCAATAATACTTTCAGCTCGGGATTCAAAGGGGAAGGGAGTTGGCTATGGCTGCGATAAGCCTCATGAAGCTACTGGCAAGAGCCAACACTGATAAGAAAGAGTAATATGAGACATGGCCAGTGAAATTTGTACCCATTCCTATTGCTTTTAAAGAAATTCCATGCCAAGCACAGCACTACAACTGATAGCGAAAAGAGTTTGGCAAATGCTGCTGCTTCTCTATTTCTCTGTCGCTTCACAGTCAGCTTAGGGCTGTGCTGTGAAAAATCAGCTGTGGAAATATAAAGGTGGTGAGGGGGTTTTGGAAGCATTCCTCGTCTCTTCTTTTGAAGAGTAAAAATAGATAACAAAGATGACATTTTGCTGATGAAAACTCTGGTTGGCCTGCCTAACTAGACAATGATGGAATTTCTTCAGACTGGGTTACATGTCCACTCGGACGTGAGGACGAACTGACTGGATGTTGGTGGTCAAAGGTCAAAATTCAAGGTCACTGTTACTTAAAGACCATCTGTCTCGTTCTCGAGAACACAATATCCCGATATCTCACTTCTTTAAACTTATCACAACACATCCACTTGGACTCACGGAAGTACTGATTAGATTTTGGGGGTCAAAGCTTAAAGGTCACTGTGACCTCATTAAATATGTTTTTGGCCATAATGCTAGAATTCATGTGCTAATTTTGACAAAATGTCACACAAATGTTTAATAGGACAAAATGAGGAAGTGATGATATTTTACATCTGAATGTCAAAGGTCAACTTCACTGTGACATCATAATGTTAAGGTCTTTATCAGTCCTCTGTACTCCACTGCAAAAATAGTGATGTAAAGACAGCAGGTTCTACCTTCAGCCTGGTGCAAAGCAGCACCCAGCACCCACAGTGTGTAAGCAGCAAATGTTCTTGCACCCACCTGTGCGCTGATCAGTGAGTCGGTCTTAATATGAGGTATGGTCAGGTGCATTGTTGGCACATTGCCTTCTTGAGGCAGCAGAAAGTGACTGCACCATTGACCAACAAAAACCAGGTCTAAAATTAATAGCGCAGTATTTTCCCAATTTTTAAGGACGCATTATTCAGATAGTTAGATGTGTCATAAAAATTAACATTCTGACTAATAGCGGTGAAAAAAGATGAAGCTGTGTGTGCATGAGATAGGGCCCTCTATGTCAGTTCACACACAGATCTTCTTTGTTGATTGTTTGAATCTGCTCAGAATCAGATAATTAATGTCATGTATTCATCTTCACATTCAAAAGTTCTCACACACAAAGTCAAAGTTCATATAGTCACATTGTTTGGAATAAAGGAGCCATATAAATTCTGACTTCCATCAAAGCTGTCTATAAAAATGTTTCTTTTGGAGAGTGTCTTCTGTCCTGCCTGTTTATGACTACAGATCTTAGTTTTTTCCGCTGAAATATTAACAATATTTGCAGCAGTGCACACTTGGAAACACAAAACTGAAAGCTCTGATCATTAAACTATCGTTTAAATGATGTTTTCGAGGTGATTTCTTTATTATGCATTGTATTGTCTCTAATAATTAACTGTAATGATCAGAGAAGCTGCTTTCAGTAATTAACCCACAGTAGTAATGTTTCCATGTGAGCTGTATTGTCACAGCAGTCATCCCTCTGTGCCTTGGATCGTGCATAAAAGTGCACACACACACACACACACACACACACACACACACACACACACACACACACACACTGAGGACAGGAGGAGACTCCTCTTCCTTTTTCGCCCACTTGCAGCCCATCCACTATTAACCATAATGTTAATTTTTGTGACCCGGCCCACCTGACCTGCAGGTAAACCGCAGTGCGTGCATAAATGCAAGTGGGTCATTTCAGCATCTCTGTTCACTTCTCCAACTTGCCAGACCTGTCCTTTAAATAGTAATCCGCCAGAGGGAGGTGCACCTGGGTTTTAAAGGGAATTGGAGATGACACTCTGATTGGTTTCATTCATGTTACACCCAAAACACACCTGTAATTAATGACAAGACTAAATACAGCCCCTTTGCACCTTGTGTCTTACTTTGTGACCAGATTATGTGCCGTTTAAATAGCAAAGTGGAACTGGATCAAATACAGATCAAATACAGCTACAATACAGCATGTTTCTCACTGGAAATTATTCACTTGAATCATACTAAAGTGCTAAAAAAACAATCCCTTGATACATTTTAATAAATTCCTTCAAAGTCTTCATGAAATATATTATACAGACATGGATGGAAGCTGGGATTTGACTGGTTGGCGGAAGCATACAACCACTAGGCGGAAATTCTAATACTGTACGCTAGACTGTGTTTGATGTTTTTTCAGTATATGTTTTAAATGGACCACTTTATGCAGGTTAATTCAATTACATTTTAACACCACACAAAGAATCGCCCTCCCTCACGCTAATAACGCAGAGGAGCATATTCTCACACACTTCTCATTATTCATTACTTCATCCACGCTCCTCCCTTTCCTTTTTACTCTTGTGCCTGCGTGAGGGTTGCAATCATTATAATGTGTTGTAATCACATTTTGATAATTGGGAATTCAAGGAGGTAGTTACGGAACAATATGGGGTAGCGGGGGGTGTCTGACGTTGAGACACATTCGAGTTCTCTCACTCCTGCGTTGCCCCCCGTCTCGTAATCCCTCTCTCTCTTACTCCCTGCCTCCCTCCATGCCCTTTCCTCCGACTCTATCACAGCCTGGTCTCCATTGTGCTGATAGATTATAATGATCTTTAATTAGATCTAAATATAACGATAGGCGCTCACTGCCATCAGTGCCTCTCTCTGTGAAGACTGGCTATCATTAGGATGGGTAATAGGAGAGAAGAAAAGAGGTGAAGAAAGACTGGGGTGGGATGGGGGGGTGGGGTGGACGGAGGAGAAAAAGAGAGAAAGAAAACGTTTTTTAAAAAAAGGACAGGCGGAAATGAAAATTGGAGCTGGAAAAGGTGATTGGAGCGATTCGAGCAACTTCAAGAAACTTGGAGCAATTTACACCAAAGAGGTTTTATAGGCATTCAACAGATCTATCATTCAGCACATCAGCAGTCTATTAAGCAGTTTTTTTTTTTTCTTTTTCACTCAGCTAAACTCCATTTTCCCTATGAACGGGCAGAAATTAAAGCTTTCCTCTCTTTTCTCATATTGTAGTGTACAAAAGTTTGTCAGTTAATGATGTAATTGTGCTGTTTTATTTATTTATTTATTTATTTATTCTCCCTTTATGTCAGCAACTCCCCACCCTCATCGCTATGACTTCGCATGGCACGTGTTGAACGCTGTCAGTCTATCAGTACCAGGTAGATTCACCCGGTACTGATCAGTACCAGGTGAATCTAGTAAACACTTATCTGATGAGGTGGCCTTTAACCCACAACTGACACCCAGTTGATCACAGAAACCTTTAATGGTGATTAGTAGATGCAACTTAGACAGCCTACAACCTTTCATAATGTGTATCTTTCACTAGCTATGACCAATCTGGTCGTAACATCGGAACCTGGAAATTATTTTTGAATTTTGCTCATCTGGTTCCCATGCCCCAAAAAGTAAGTGGTTTTTTGAATGTGTCTTTGGTTAGATGCCTTAAATAGTCTTCAGAGATTTTCATGTTTTGTTCAAGGACATAAAACACATCAGCAAGTATCCCTCTTGTGATTTTGAAGCTTTTATCATTTTTATTATTATTTTATTGTGTAATGTGAAGTCAAAAATTGTGCTTCAGTATGACCTTTCTGTTAAAGAATTCATGCTGCTGATATGAAGGGAACTTCTCATGCTTGTGGCAAAAGTTTGGAAAGTTCCTTTGTATCAAGGTGTTATTGTAATATCTACAGGTTAACATCATGAGCACTCGAATTAGAAGATCTCATTGGCATCTTATTAAGAATTTAGTATGTAGAAACAAAAGCACTGCATCTTCCATATTATACAATAGTGACGTTGATCCCATCACATAATCTCATGCTTGGATTTCCTGGACTCCCTGGACTTGGCTAGCATATTCAATGGCAAAGCCTTTTTAAATACAGCTGCATGGCAACATATTGCTATAAATGCTTTTATGTCCTTGAAGGGAATTCCAGCCATAGGCTAAATAATGACAAAGAAGGAAGAGAGGATTTCATTTTATTTTTTCTCTTTTTCTCTACCAGTTTTAACAATAAAGCTTTTGAGGACAGAGTCAGACAAGCAGTAGTTGGTGGAGTGCCAGTGCCATTGTTGATACGCCAACTTTATTTTAATCATATTTGTCATGTAGTTAGGAATGAGTAGCTGCCCAAGACATCATGCGAATGTTGACCAATCTGAGGGTGAAGCTCTTTTTTTAACTTACTTACTTATCAGTTTGCATTTCACCCTCATGTGTGATTATGAGTTTCAAGTGTTGACCAAAGTGCTGAGGTTGCAGATATGCGTGGCCCAACTGAGAAGTCTTTGCCGTGTGTCGTCTGAACTAAAGTATCCAGAAGGAGCTTTGTGTAGAACTGCTGCTCCTCTGAGATGAAAGCAGCCAGTTCAGGGATTTTAGGCATCTGATCAGATCCCTCCAGGGTACTTCTCTGTAGAGGTATCCGAAATCCCTGTAGGAGAAATACAGAATTTGGTTGACAGCCATATGCTGTTAGAAAGTGAAATATGCGGTTGGTTGTATGCAAACATATCGGCGAAACATCAGTGTGACGGTTGACTCTTAAAATCAGTGGGACTGAGGGTAAAATATGAGCATTTCTGTTTCTCATAGTTTTGCCACATCAGGAACATAAATGATACAGTGGAGGAGGATGAATGTTTGAACATTTAAAAGACACTAATTAGTGCTGGTTAAACCCTTCATAATTATTTTGTTTCTCTAGTTGTGAGGGCTGAAACCTTCTGGTTAGTTGGTTGATTTGTTGCTCTTGGCTGTCCAGATTCTTGCTGGTTGGACAGTCACTGGTGTTACTTCAATAAGGACAGAAGCACTTTTTAATCTGTTACTGTTGATCTGACGTACTTTATTTTCTAGTGAGAGGCTATTTGCCGAACATTTACTTGGCTCCAAATGAACTGAAACCATGTCAAAGTATCAGCACAAATCTCTACACTGGACCCCAGCTACAAAGGACAGAGGAGCTGAGTGGATAAAAGGTTTATTTTTAATTACAACACGTCTCACTCCATCATATGTTGCTTTTTGGGTTAGCGTTAGCACCTTGTTTAGATACAGAAACTGGTGTGACCCTTGTTGTTGAGGGTGTGGTTGTGTAGTAAATTTGCTTGATAAACATGCCCTGAAGGTAATGAAATAGCTAAGTGTAAAAAAGAAACTGGCAAACTGCAGGAGTTCATTTGCTTAGCAACGTTATGTATCTTTTATTAGCATCAATTTAAATTACCAGATAGAAAGCAGTTGGCACACTGTGATTTGTTTAATTAATCTAAAGATCTAAAGATAACTGCAGGTTTTTTCCCCACTGACCATTGGTTGAAGAATAGGTAGAATTTCAGTCGAGTAAGATTTTCTGTAGTTGACTCCAGCCTTAGTTGTTGCACCATTATTGCATGAACCGCTATTCCATAACCATCACCATTTCACGTCACTGCATATTCACAAGTACAGTGGCCATATTATATATGAATATGATTTCTTTTCAGTACAAAATGGACATTATAGCTTAGACCAGCAGAGGTAGTTAGGCTGGACACAAGATGTATTATATCTAATTGGCAAGCTCTTCATTTCAGTAGTTTGGTGTGAGACCTACATCATGTGCCTGTATGTGAGTGTGCTACTTTTTTCCTGATCATTACAGATGAGTCTATGAGAACTCTTGTGTCTGGGTATCATCAGGCAATGAACAAATACAGATCAAGATGATTCATCCTTTCTACTCCCCTCATCTTCTCCTCCCCTCTCACAGTCTTTTCCTCCTCATCTCAAAATCAATATGTCAGTGTTACCCAGTGTGTTTGATTTACTTTTTCTGGTTCCTTTCAATTCTTCAGGCGCTTTTCTGTCAGACACAATTCCCCTCCTTTGTTTGTCAGTGGATTTTTTTTTTTTTTTGGGTTAGCTGAATTGACCTTGTTTCTCTAATCACTTGGCTGAGTAGGTTGTTGTGACCCAGTGGTTTGACAATATCGCATTAACAGGAAGTCATATATCAATTTGAATTATCCATGATGCTACCCAGCCCGTTCTCATTTCCACCTCGTCAGATACCGTGTTTTGTTAGCACCCCTTAGCGACTCATAAAGATGCGCATGGAAAAGTCCTGCATCAGACCACACATACAAAACAATAATATCTTTTTTCCCAGGAGAAATCAGAAATTTAAATAATCGTGCAGTATTTTTAACATTTATAACCAATAATAAAATAATAAAAATATCAAGCCTTCTTAACCAGCAGGATTTTGATTCGTAAGCCTGAAACAGAACCTTTGACCTCACATCCTACCAAACAACGGGTCATCACTGCTGGCTAAAATGGATGATACAAAGGCAAAAATAACTAGTGGAGGATACCAAATTGTGGACAATACATTGTTGAAGACAGTGAAATATTCTGGTGCATTCAAAGACTGTGAGAATAAGGTCAGTGGCTTTGCTGCTCATAAAAAGTTTCAGAAAGTCTTAGCTTTTGATAGCGGCATGCTAGGATTGTTGTCGCTATGGAAACAAGTGAGTGAGCCTGTATGTGTGTTTAATCACGAGTGCATGTCAGGTCACAGGGCTCATAGTCATGGTTCCTGGCAGGTCCAGATTAGACTTAGAGATAAATGCGGGTAAAGAGTTGGTTCTGCTTCTCTGCTTTGTGGGTGTGGGCAGCAGCGGGTTTACAAAACTGGACCTTTGCTGGACTCTGGCACACAGTACCCAGTGGCAGCTGAAAGAGGCTGTCATGTGACTTCAAAGTAAACCCATCTGCAAATGTAGTATAAGGGAGGTGGGGTGGATGGACCGCTCAGACACAAGACTTTCACCCACGAGGCCAAGGTTCATGTCTCATGTCTCACACTAAAAGTTTTAAGGTAGATAACAGTATGTGCATCGTGTAACTTGCATCACGTGACTTTCATCTTGTGAGCTGCTTCAGTGACGTCATGTGACATATGTAACATAACATAGTTATTGTAAGCCTCATCCTAAACATACCTGAGTAGTTTTTGTGCCTAAACCTGCCCAAACTACAACCGGTCACAGCTATAACCACTAGTTAAAAAGTGCTTTTTGTCAGAGTCTTAAACAGCCACTAAAAGGCACCTTTTGCACACGTATGAAACACTGATGGGCGATATGTCACAAGAACGGGTTGCACTATCAGAGGCAATAGAACATAGTCAAATTAATTCAGATTCCTTTTTTCATACACACCCCTCATTTTGTCATCACCACTGCTACTTTATGAATTTATCTGTTTCTCCCATTTACTCCTTGTGGTGTCTCACTTTCTCCATCTATGTTACACTCTGTTCTCCATAATGTCTCTTTGACTATAAACACTGGTTTATACAAAATTCTGAACCGACAGCACCACAGGGACAGAGACACACAACACAAGAGGCTCCTGAAGCTATAAAAATGTAAAAATGGCAGAATAACTTTGATACTTTTATCACCCCCAGAGAGTGCTAGTTTGTTTTGTCCAGAATGACTTATCATCTAGTTTTCTTTCTTGTTTTTCAAACTTTTCAGCCTCATAAAGACTCATGTAGCACTGGCCATGCCATGTTCATGTGTATTACTTCTCGTTGCACGTACAATATAAAGTCCCTACTGTGCAGTGAATGCATATTGATAAAAACACAATTTTGTGTATTGTGCTGTGAGCTGTACAAGGAATAACACACACGTGCTAATGTGCACAACCTGAACCACACACTGTGTGACACAAACACACACAATCCAGAGCTTGCTTATTTGTAACACAGTAGAGTATCAACTCACTAGGGAGCGATAGAAGTGATGAGAGATGCTGCACTGCATTCTGGGCAAGTCCCATGTTACTTCCCTGCTGGATTAATAGCCCTTTCCCCAATACCTGTGTGTATTATCCACATGGGGTGAGGGCATGTGTAGGCGTTTGTGTACTGTATGTGTGACACGCCAACCCTATAAGTGAGCCTGTTTGTGTGAATCACATTATTGTATGTAATGTATAATCTCACAGGCCTGTGTATGTAAAAAAAACGTGTGAGGTAGATGCAGTAGTATGAAGATTTAATGTGTAAATAATGTGAAAATGTTCTTCCTGCTGTGTTCATATGGTCTACATACCTGTTTTCGAAACAGGGGAGACTGGGGAGTGTTGTAACACTGGGTTAGTTGTAAATGTTGACAGTTTGACTAATTAAAAAATGGCTGCCACGATGCCATCATTATTGTACACTGCCATTTCTTCTTAAAATGAGAAGTGGCATGGCTCTGTGCCTAAAATTGTGGATTTCATGACCAAAAAACAAATATTCAGGTAAAAGATTTTTAAGTTTGTTAGTTTTTCCTAGTGTTTTACTCTATTAAAAATGTAGATATGTAAAGACTGTTTGAGTGGAGATTATTAATTAATTAATTATTAATACAATACATTAAAGTTATGAGAACTTCTGCATTGTGTGCATGAATCACTATGCAAACTCACCCACAAAGGGTGACAATGATTGAGCCCCAATGTGACACTTGTACGTTCAGGAATACAGTTCACATACAGACACGCACACATGCGCGAACACACACACACACAATATTTTCTTGTCACTTTTTCATTCAGAATTGTTTATTCTTTATTCTTCACTAAGGTTCTTTCATAAATGGGATAGTGGGAATCTTAAATCAGCAAACAACCTCTAACTATTACATTTGTCACCAGCAAGTTATAACTTACCCCTGTAGTGGGGTAAGTTGTAACACTGGAACTCTTTCAATTTGACATTAAGTCACATAATGTGTGATTGGATAGTGGATGTCCAATTGAGTTTTATTTGTAGACAAAGTTTGTGAGATCTAGCATGAACAACCATTCAGTTGTTGATGAAGATATGCCACCACCATCCCCAGTCTCCCCTATTTTCCTTATTATTGCCAATAAATTGTATGGTCCCATGTGTCTGCCTCTGCTAATGTGTTTTTGTCAGCGTGTTTGTGTTGCTTGTGCTTGTGTACGCCTCAGAGGGGAAAAAAAGAAGTAAGATTGTAAATGAGAGGCAGTGGGGTGCACTAACAATGTTTGATAAGACCTGGGGTTCCAAATGATCACTCCTCTGTATTTTCCTTTCTCTCCTCCTCCCTCCGTCTCCCACTTCACCTCCCCCGCCCCCCCCCCCCACCCAACACCACGTTGCTTTGGGTAATTTACCAGCAGCAGGATGTGCCTTCAAGCTCTCAGCCACAAACAGATAAAGACATGAATGCACACACATACATACTCACATACACATTTTCTTCAAATTAGACACAATGTTCCTGGCTCAAACTCTTCGAAACACTTAAGAAAGTTTTATGCATAAACTTTTTGTCTTTTCGGTGAGTCACAGTGCGGGAGTAGGTTTCTGTTAGGTTCCAATGCACATGGAGAAGGGCAGCCAGAGAGCTTTGCCTTTTATAAAAGCTAAAGTTTCTACAAACAGACAAAAAGCTTACCCTAAGAGTAGTGGAAATGCTTACGGTGCAGAGAGGCATAAAAATGTAAATAAACATATCCCCACAAATGTGCTTGTGTACACACACATACACGTACAGGCGCACAGATGTGAGTACGTTTATACACAGTTATACATCTGATGCATTAATCTTCTCCTTTGTTGGGGGAAAGAGAGAAAAAACTGAGCAGTGTTACGAAAAAAGATAGACCATATGTTCACTTGTTTCTTTTTCTTTTATTTCCTATGTGTCAGGCTGTCCCTGGTGAGGTTATGACTTCATTAAAATAGAATTAAGATCATAAGCTAGACTCACAAATTATGTTCCAATTGCCTCGTTCAAGTGAGTCAACACTGATGCAAAAAGTTGCACTGAGTTGAGACAGTGTCTGTGAAACAAAATAAAATAGATCTGCAAAAATGTGCAAATACACAAATTAGGGAATTCCATTTTAAATTTACAATGACATCCTATTCTGGGTTTGGATTTTAGTGTGGGCATGCGTTGATGTGTGGGTGGGGGAGGGTGTCTTTCAGTGTGAATCCCCATGCCTGCTCGTGTCTGTGTGTTTGTATGAATGTGAATGTATCAGTAAGAATAATTACACATCAAAAACAGCCTGACCTCATGGGGAGGGGTCCTGATTGAGAGAGTTGCTCCCGTTAATAGACTCACTTTTATGTTTATGACTCAGCTTTCTTTTGATGACTGCTCACATAGTGCAGGCCAAACCCATCCTCAGATGTACCGCGACACCAGTACAGTGAGTAAAAAGTTAGTGAAGTGAGTGAACTGGGTAAAACTTAATGATAACCATATTAAATGATTAATTGATTGTTAAACTTAAGTAATAGGTATTTTAACTATTAACAATGAATATCAAGTACTTGTTAATGATTGCCAAATGATGTGTAAACTTTTAAGAAATTGAGATGGTTGCAGCCATTAAAAGTACTTTGGAAAGCAACATCCACATGATTCTAATGGCCATTATAATACTGCGTAGTGCATTATCAACATTATTCTGATGCCATTATAATACTGCATAGAGCATCATCAACATTATTCTGATGCCATTATAATACTGCATAGAGCATCATCAACATTATTCCGATGGCCATTATGATACTGTGTTGTGCATTATGAACATTATTCTGATGGCCATTATGATACTGCGTAGTGCACTATTAACATTATTCTGATGGCCATTATAATAATGCGTAGTGCATTAGCAACATTATTCTGATAGCCATTATAATACTGCGTAGTGCATTATGAACATTATTCTGATGGCCATTATGATACTGTGTTGTGCATCAGCAATGCTATTACACCATTAAAAAATTGCAACTCGTACTTATAAACCTTACAATTGCTTTATAAATTGTTTATAAAGCATAGACAAACAATATTTGAATGTCGATTAACAGCTTAATAAGCCCTTTATGAAGCATTTATGTGAGGCTGTGGCTGAGGAGATGGAGTGGGTTGTCTGCTAATTGGAAGATAGGTGGTCTGATCCCCGACAGTTTGCGTGTGTGCATGATTATGCAAGCAAATGGGTGAATATGACTGGTAGTTGTAAAAGCGCTTTGAGTGGTCAGTGGACTAAAAATATCTATATAAATGCAAGTCCATTTACCATTTATCATATATAAACATTATTTGAATGTTTGCTAACAGTACAATGACTATAAATTTCTTCCTAAAGGGGTGTAGCAACAGTTACCATGACTTACCATCTGAATTCTCTATAACCACTTTATGAAGGATTTTTAATGCATCCTTTTGTCTCATCCGACCTACCTTAATAACTTAAATATTACACATACAGCTACAGCATTGCCTACAGGTAAATAACAAATAATTATTATATCATCTTTCTCGACTAATGTATTATGATACTTCTCATGGAGATATGAGAAAATAATAACTAAGGAACAAGTTCTCTTTGTTAAAACTTGTGTTTTATTCTACAAACTCTGGCTTCCACTTCTACTGCAATGACACTGTACCCACCAAAGCAATTGCAAAGAACTCTGAACACAGAAACAGTGGTAAAAAAAAAGTCCAAATGATCAAGAAACAAAAGTGGTGAAACAATGACACAAGTTTTACACAAGGCTACAGCTTTGCCAAATTAACCACCGACTTTAAATTTGAGGTAAAACAGAAAATAAGACCTGTGAGGTTGCCAATAATCCCTAATTGCACAGCACGTTCCTCAGCCTATATGATATTTCTAAGATTAGATGGACAGATTTGTGTCAACACGAATATAGAGTGACATATTCATGCTCTCTGTTGACTCAAAGATGTTGGTTTAATTCCTCTTCTAACTGATTAGCTGAGCTGTAACTTTGTAAGTTAAGTTTTTAACTATTCTTTGCATTGAAATCATGCTGCTGCTGTTACTTACTGTCCCGACTCCTGCCTACACAAACGCAAGGAACAATTACTGCCTGGCTGATTTCTCATGCTCAGATATCTTGTTTTGAGCCAGTTGAAAAATCTCTGGAGGCACTGCTGTCCACCTAACTAACACACATTGGAGCTCCCCTCTGGCAACAAAGTCCACTCGTTCAAAAAGGTTTTGTCAAGGAAATACCATGATTGTGTTTGCACCATGCATCCTGCTGTGACTGCTGCTGCTGGCGTGCTGTGATTTTGAGCAAACAGTTCATAATAAACAGGGTTACTCATTAAAATTGTCCCTTTAAACCTGGGAAACCAGTGTTTTTTTTTATTGCATGCTATCTTCAGCACTGTGTGCTCATTAGATCTGTGGTTTTTATCACATGCTGTGACATCTTGAATCCTCAGAGAATGCCGAAAGATCAGGTTCCCATGGCTGCACTTAACATCAAGATAGGTACTGGAACTATTTTTGCTGTCATCATGCGACAATCAAAAGCTTGTAGTTAGTTACATATGAAATATACTGTATATCTTCATACGAGACTGCTTAACCTCAGGTTTTGTTAAGTACTTGTGGTGACATTTTTCTTTGCGTGTGTGTACGTATATATGTGTTTGTATACATTTTAGAAGAACTGCAACTGCTTCACATTATGAGTTTTAGTTACATGTTGTGATATGTACTGTATTATTTTTGCATCAAGATTCAGTCGCTTGCCATGTGTTCATCTTTGTAATTTTAATTGAATGGTCTTTTATCCCAAAGGAAAATTGTAATATGCTTGATTTACATAAGGTAGGCACAAACAGTGCAGTATTGGATGGCAGTGTTAGTTTTTGTTGTTGTTTTGGGGGTTTCCTGTCCTGTTGCTGAAAATCCAGAGCAACTCTCTTCAGAATTGCACACGCAATATGATTAATTTGGCAATGCCCTTAAATGCAAAGACTCTTCCCTCCTGTATTAGATACATCTGAATAAAATAAGACATCAATATATTCAAGCTGTACCAGGCAAATAAACACATCAGCCTTGAGGGTAATAATGACATGCATTCCTCTGTGCAGTGCCATTTCATTTTATTGCACATGTATGCATAATAAACAGATCTGCATCTTGTCTGGAGCTAATCTCTAATACTACTGGAGCCTTAGCCTAATATATAGAATTTTTTTGCACATTCATGACTGTATGTTGAGGGACATCTGTGGTTCACAATGTTTGAAAAACATTTTTTTAATAGCTCCACACCAGTGACAGCCGTAGCCACAGGCATTATGTTTTCAGGTCCCATATACCTTCATCATAAAGTTCAGGTCCTCTGAAGTCCTCTGTAAAAACAGTCTCTGATTCTCATTGGAAATCATTCACTGGAATTATACATGTATACAGATTTCTTCCATTTTGCCAAGAAGATACACGTAATGCCTTTTATTAAATACCTTCAAAGTTACAGGTCACTACAAATTTCCACATTAAATTCCTTCTTTCTTTGTCTTTACTACATACATTATATGAATCTGCATTAACATGGATATAAACTGCAACTTCACAGTTGGTGGACACACATTGCGGTGGGCAGTAATTATATTTTTTGACTCCTCTGTTTTATACGACCATTGACAGCTGACTTCTCGATCTTCTTAAACAGCAGCTTGGGGCTGCAAGTGATCAACAACTGCTTCAGTCTGAAATCTTGATTAAGTTGAAGACAACAAATGTGGGGGTTCTGTTAATGTTGGTGGGCCTTTGCAAACCTCAGCTAGTTGCATGCAGTCATGGTAGCATTGCATTAGGTGCTTCATTATCTGTTTGTACTTTATTTTTAATATATCAACTGCACTGAGTGGAAATAGCAGCATGGATGTTGTCACATATATTATTTACTTAAAGGTGGGGTCTGCAATTCTAATCTGCTGAAAAGAAATCAGGCGTCTCTATACAGCCCTGGCTCTGTAAATGGAAAACAAAGAGTGGCCTGGACCAAGTCATACTACATTATTTCAGCTGATCATGTTCTGTTCGTGCTTGTGTACAGGCCAATGGGAAGAGGAGGAGGAGTGGAGATGGAGCTACAAGAGATTCAGTACATCTTTTGTTTTTGATTGGCTGCTGACTCTTAATATCAACAATCTTTCTCCAGAGTCGCATACCCCATCTTTAATCCTCCTTGTCCCTTTTGGGGATGTGGGGCCACTATGAGCTCCCTCCGCTGTGTGCTATCTTTAGCCACACCTTGAGCCTTATTCCCCAGTAAATTCATACTGGCTGACTCATTGGTTACAGCAGCAGGTCAGTTTTATTCTTCCTTTTCTTTTCTTTTTTTCTGCAGCAGCCCATCTCATTGCAACCTGACAGCTGTCTTATTTTAAGTGACGACGGTCTTGCTTTTTTCTGTATAATGCCAAAGTTGCAAGCTTCTTAGACGTCTATTGTAAACACTCCCACATGATGACATTAATGTTATGTAGTTCAACCTTTGTTTTTAAACTGTTGTGGATTGTATTGCACGTCTAGGTGTTGTAGAGTTGGGGAAAATGCACCTTGGACTTTCTTTAATCTTGACTTGATGTCCCTTAATGTTTTCCTGTCTTTGCTGATAATGCTGACAAAATAGGTGACACGTACATATTGTATGTGCAAGACAATACAATGGCTGCATAGTAAATGGCTGTATTTATATAACCTTTTTGTGAAAGTGCTGCAAGCTGTCATGCAAGGTGCCGGCCTGACCAACCGAAGCAATTTGGGGTTCAGTGTCTTGCCCAAGGATACTTTGACATGTGGACAGGAGGAGGTGGGGATGAAACTGCCAACCCTGTGATTAGAGAGACAACCCCCTTCCTGAGCCACAGCTGCCCACCCAATTACATTCTGTAGTATCTCAAAAATTATCTATTTTACATTATCAACCAAGAGAGGCCAGGAGGCCAGGATGTTGAAAGTGGCAAGCTGAATATTTCCAGTGCAGAGGTGCTTTAAGATGCAGTTCCTCTAATGGCCACTTGATGCTGGCTCTGAAAATACTCCCATCTGTAGTGAAGTGAAGGGGAACCCCCTAAATTTCAAGAGATAAAAGTCAATTTCTGTTTCCACTGGATGATCTCTCAGTGGCTAATTCAACATCTAAAGTATGTCATGGTGATGATTTTGTTAAGTGTTGCATTAAGAAGATGTTAATCCTTAAAGAAAATGTGTGTTTGCCTTGATCTGCTCAGGCTATCATCACACTCCGTAGATGCTGCTCGCTCGACCCACCCCAGCTCCCCTCGGGCTCCACCGCACTGGCCAAATTCAGATTATCTGGCTTTTAACAAGTGCCAGGAGGGCAGTGAGCAGTAAACCCGACTAAAGGCTTCAAAGCATTTCTTCACACAAAGCTGAGTGACATCACAGATGATATGTCCATGTCATATATCTGGGTTGAACTAGTTCTTTCATGCACAAGCAATCCAGACCTCTTCTAATGCATATCATGATTAAAAAATAACTTGTATTCATTTCCTGTATTATTGCAGGGTGTTCTACTGCTGCATCTTTGAAATCAATTTATTTCGTCATTAAAGATTCCAAGCATTCATTAAATATCTTGTTTTTGATCAACACTAGGGGCTTTATCTTACACTGATCTAAAACAAGTGGAAAGCACAAAACACAATGAATTTAATTTATTCAAGGTGTGTCCAAATCTACCTTTGCCAGTTTGCACCAGGGGCGCAGGGGTATCCTGTCCTTTTAAAGTAAATAACAATACACTTGAAAATCACGATATTATGTTTTGCAATACTGTATAGATTCTGAAACATATTGTGATATCATGATAAATGCAAAATTTGTGGCCATGGTTTATGCGGTTTTGTGCTAGATAGCAGTTTTGTTATCCATCCTCTCCACTTCCCTTGAGGAGGAGGTGGAGGTTCAATATCTCATTGGTTTCGGCACAAAAACTTATTGCTTAAGGCTAGGAAAAGATTACAATTTGTCTCTGCCATATGGATGGAAATAGGCACATTGCCTATTATCCTAGGTGCAAATAGCATTGCTGGCTACTGAAATCTGATTATTGACATCATCTGCCAAAAAAAATGCTTTATAGTCGTCAAATAAGGTTATTTAAAGTTGGAATCTGTCTGATATGTCCAAGCTGTTTGTAAACATGCCAGAAAGATAGTTTTGTCTCATTGTTGTGTCTGATTCCCTGGATGTCAAATACTGACTTTTTGGATTTGGTTTATACAGCAAAGTAATAAGAAATACAGAAAGAGGGCAGGTGAATCCACCACCACACACTTCCAGTAGGTCACAAGTGAAGATTGAGTGGGATTACAGTATGTACAGTCTATACTTTTTTTTTGAGGAAAATGTTGCATATTATGCCTTTAATGCATCTGGAATATTAATGATAAAATAATAAAATACTTTTTTTTATTTCAAAGATATAGCAAAGAAACACTCATGCATGAAATAATTTTTGACCCATGTTGTGCAGTAGAGGGGTAGTGATACGAAATATTTTATTTCATTTATTTTTTGTAATGCTTGAAAACAAGTTAACTGAGGAATTCCTTTATTGCAAATATATTTATACATAAAAAACTCAGTCATGTCTTTATTGACCCATGTTGTCATCAAAGGACTAGTCTTGGTTATTCATAGAGATAGAACAAGTAATGAACAGATGCACTGTGGTGTTGGTGGTAGAGGTGTGTGTGTGTTTCTCTTTCTTTCTCTCATAATCATCGCCTACTCTGTCTCATTGACCCAGCACAGTGCAGAGAGAGCCCGGAGCACAGCATGAGTCATACCAGCTGATCCCGGGTCTGCATTTAATCCCACGCTCCATTGCACTGAAAAAGGAGCGGTGCCTCAATGATCTGAACTGAGATCTGCACAGTCACAACACTGTCTTTGGAATCGGCGGAGCCACATGACACACGCACATGCACTTACACACACAGTAATGTGATTATATTACGGTCCTTATCAGACCATCCGATCACTATACAGGAAAACCCTTTTGAATAAACCCCCTCAGTGCCGATGTCATGATTATGTCACAGTGTTAACTGAAGGCAAAGTAGGGGAAAAACTGGAGGCAAACACACAGACCTCACTGCAGAGTTAGGCCATATAACCAAGCGAAGGTCATCTTGCTGTGTGTTGGGTGCCAGAATCAAGGAATAATGGCTCAAAATTGAAGTTTTATCGCATACCAGTTGCCACTGCAAACCCAAAGACAACTGTGTTATCCTACAAAGCCTAATTGCACTTACAGCACAAAGGGTAAAACAGAAAAAAGGCTTTAAAGTTTTTTCACAGGCCAGAGTTTTGAGTTACTGCAATTTTTAGACCACTTTTTTTCACTAAAACAAAGCAAAATGGAAAATCGGAAACTTTGCCACAAGCTAAAACATAAATCAGAAAGTTCACTTTCAGTTAGGACTCAATTTCAACCAGAATTAAAGCTGCAAGCAGCGTTTTACGGGCCCTCGCACCCCCGCGCCACTCAGGGGGGCGGCGGTCGCGGCCTTGTGGCCGGATTCGCCCCGGGCGAAGAGGCTCTGTGATTGTCACGGCCTTTTGATGTCCCCTTAAGGAATTCGATGCCACTTCCTGTCGCCGCTAGGTGGCGCTATGAGTATGTCTCCTGATTGTCATGTGGATGTGTTCAGATACCTATGACACCTGTGAAGTTTGCTGCAGATCGGACCATGTGCACCCAAGTTATAGCAATTTCGTGTTTCATTGCGAGACATCAAACTTCGCCGCCACCTGACGGCCACACCCTTCAACGAGGGTGTAAATCTTTAATACCTTTTGATCACAATGTTGTGTAGATGGTACACAGTGATTTTGAACCCGTTCTGATCAATCCTGTAGGAGGAGTTCGTCACATTCCAATGCGTGGAAAACGCCAAAAATGGCCGCAAAATTCAAAATGGCCGACTTCCTGTTGGGTTTGGCCAATGGGTCCAAGAGGCTTTTTTGTGCGACTGGGTGTGTTACATATGTGTACTAAGTTTTGTGCCTGTCAGTGAAACGTGTCGCAGGGGCTGATGTTTAAGGGGTGTGGCCAAGCCATTTGGCCACGCCCATCAACGAAACTCATATCACATGTTCAGACCTGGACCGTTAACGCACAAGTCAAGTTTCAGGCAGATTCGAGTAAGTATAGTGAAGTTAATGCTAATTTTTCATTTTTGGCGAAACATCAACTTCACCGCTCCGTCACGGAAACACAGTGTGACATCACGGCACGATTTTCATAATACACGATTATCAACATGTTAAAGACGGTTTGACCAGATTTGAGTTGGATATGGTCAACGTGCTTGGAGCAGGACCTCAAAGAGTAAAACATGTCATTTCCTGTCG
The DNA here is from genome assembly GCF_056507025.1 of Lutjanus erythropterus. Taxonomy (NCBI): domain Eukaryota; kingdom Metazoa; phylum Chordata; class Actinopteri; order Lutjaniformes; family Lutjanidae; genus Lutjanus; species Lutjanus erythropterus. The sequence continues at coordinate 21,849,505 of NC_139320.1, forward strand.
CCACCAGGGGGCGCTATGACAATCACAGAATATTGTGACATAGATGTGTTCAGGGCGGGACTATTATCCATCACAGGAAGTTTGGTGCAGATCGGACCATTTATGCTAAAGTTATAGCAATTTCGTGTTTTTTGATGTGGGTGTTGCGAGATATCAAAATTCGCCCTTCCGCAGCGACCGCGCCCTTCAACGATACGAGCTCGCACAAACCAATTTTGAAGTCAATTCGCTGAAATCTGTAGGAGGAGTTCGTTAAAGTACGACGTGTGAAAATGGCCAAAAATGACCTTATTTTGAAAATACAATTCAAAATGGCCGACTTCCTGTTGGGTTTAGGGGGTCGCTCCAAGAGGCTTTTTTGTCCGTCCCGGCATGATACATATGTGTACCAAATTTCGTACGCCTAGGGCAAAGTTAAAGCAGGGGGCTTCAATTTTGAAAACTGTTAGGGGGCGCCGTTGAGCCATTTTGCCACGCCCCTTTCTAACGACCATAAAATATCGAATTTTTCGCAAGACCTGATGAGTGTGCAAAAATCTGGGACTTTTTGAGCCTGTTTAGGCCCTCAAAAATGCGATCTTAGGGGAAAAAGATAAAAAATAATAAGAAGAAGAATAATTCCTTCAGTTTCAATAGGGCCTCGCACCGCCTTCGGTGCTCGGGCCCTAAATATAGGTGATGCGGTTAGCCTTTGTTTGGTATTATGGTTGAATACGTTAAGACAAAAGCTGGGAGATGTGTGCAAGCCGTGACAAAATAAACAAAGTGAACTCACAAAATCACTAAAAAAAGAAAGGAAACACTGTCACACCTATTTGCCTTATAAAACAGAAAAATACAACAAATCAATTTTTGAATTAAAGTTTCTCTCTTTTACTGAACTAAGTCAAGCTGTAATAGAGTTTAATAAGTCCCTCTCTTTCCAGTTGACCACTATGGGACCTTACTTGGAAAAGAAAATGTAAAGTTGTCAAAAATATATTTTTTAAATGAGATTCATTTGAATTGTGACATGAATTACACATATGATGTTTTAATTTTACAAGATGAGTTGTAAGTCAGTTTGTCACCAGACTTTGAAGATACATAATTAGAGAGACTGTACACCCAACTGTCACATAAGTGATGTCATGACTTTTTCCCTCCAAAGGATAAAGTTAACTGCTGAAGTTACGATGACTGTGTGTTTTCGTACCAGGATGTAGTCACACAAGCAACGGGTCTGGCTTTTTCTATCTTCTCCCGGCTGCTAAAAGGACCAGGAGTCGCTGGATAAAACACATTGCGTAAGATAATGCTACAAGAGAAGCCATATTGGTGTTGGAGACATTTTTTGTTTGAGATGAGAGATGTAGTTCACTGAGCATCATGTGACCGTGTACAGTCTGATCCCATTGGTTCATGTAAACTTTTTTCAAGTGACCTGTAGAGTAAGTGACCGTACATTTTCAGAAGGACTCATGTTTTTTTCAGCAACTGTTAACAGACTTGCTAGCGATTGTTTGCTAACATGTTTAAGTGATAGTTTTGCCTCCACCTGAACCCCGTCCACAAAAAAAGTCACAATGTTTACAAATAGAAAAGGGGTCAACAAGCCACATCTAAGGAAAAATATTTTTTACTTGATGCAAAGGTCTCAAATGACATTCAGAACTTGCATAATCGAGCTGAAATCAAACACACAAGATCACAATGATTTTGTGTCTTTTCTTTGTGTACTGTGTTCTTCTGTAGAGTTTCCTCTGTCTGAGTCTACAGGCAATTTTCTTCTTCAATAAAAGAAGAGGAGAAGTTTCTGTGCTCTATGATCTAGTTTCTTAGTTTTTTTTTCTTCTCAAACCCTCTTTTTACTTTATCATGCTGACAGTTACTTGCAACATTTCCATTTAAGGAGTAAACTATTTGTCCACTAGTGTCTGTGGATGTTTGTGTTACTGTGTATGGTCTATGTGTATTTGTGCATGTTTGTGGCTGTCTGTGGGAAGACAAGTGCATATGAGGTAGCTGTGCCTATGCTCTGACATAGGATAATGATGGCATAAAAGCCATCTTTTCTTAAAACCATCTCTACTGTACCTCTGTTACCATGGTAACTGTTTCCAGATCTAGGATAGTCCTGTTTCCTCCTTTGTCACTATTACCCCCTTACACTTTATAATCTCTATCCCCCTGCTTCTTCAACTGTTACTCAGCATCTTGGCACTAATAACTGATACTGGTTTAGAGTCTGTGTGTGTGTGTGCGCGTGTGCGTCTGTGTTTTATGGGGGGTTATCCCTCTACATACGCAGTTCAGTGTCAGTTAAATTGAAATCCAGCATCAGCGTTTTGACATAGAGCTGCACCCACACACACATACTTACAGTCACGCGCACACTCACACACACACACACGAACACAGACAAGCACTCTGAGAAACTTCTACTTGAGGTGATGTAGTGTCTTGTAGTTTCCATGGTAACATCTAGGGAGCGAATCAAGGAGGAGGGCCAACATAACAAAAGGGAACAGTGCCCCCCCACGACTACCGAGAGGAGGAAAACGGAAGGACATAGGGAGGGAGACAGGATGAAAAAACAGAGCTGGGGGACAGACAGAGAGAGTGATACTGTGTCAGAACGAGCCCAAGAGCTGCTCCGAGTCTGTGAATGTAAAAAATGATGTCCAACACACGCACATATATATCTCTTTCTGTCCTCAACCATGAATCCAGACCATAAAATAACACAATATAACCTTGAGTCCTGAGCCAGCATTGTGTACGCTTGCATTCTCAGTACAAAGATCGATCACTTTTGTTCAAAGCCTGCAGGAATGCTGGTGAACTCCTGTTGCTTAGTGGAAAATCCCTCCCCTCAGTTCCCCAAGGTATGTCTAGCCTTACTGCTTTGATCTTTTTCTCTCCGCTGCTGCCACAGGCAAGGGACCAGTCGATTGTAAACTACACCTGTATATTGAGCCTCACAAAGGCTCCTTATCTTTGCTTTAATCAAAACTATTAAAATGTAAATAATAAAAGAAGACTGCAGACATAATACGCCACTGTAGAAGTTATTTCTGCCCCACAGGTGTTTTGCCATTATGTAGTTGAGAAGAAAATAACAGCAACATGTGAATGTCTTCAGTCTTATAGCTCAATATTTTTTTGAGTATCATCAGAGGTTTTTTAAAACCTCCAGAGAAATCTAGCAAAAAAATTATTTCCAAGTTTGAATGCGAGTAAAAATATAATGAAGACAATCATTTAAAATGACATCTATTCTTAAGACTGATGGACTGAAAAACATTAAAACTGAATACATATTTAAAAAAAAGCAATGCAAACATTGTCAGTGGCTCACAAAATTTAAACAACACGGGTTGTTTTGCAGATACTCTAAGGTATTTTTAATGGTATTTCAGAGTTTACCTTTTCCTGGAAAACAATGAAAAACTGTTGATGATTCATTGTTCACTCCGGGGCATTATTAAATTCACGTCCAATGAAACACTTTCTCGCCTATGACGCAGCCAAAGGGACTGGAGTGTTTCCTGGGGCCTCACTGTATAAAAATGCAACTTTGTAACTTTATTCACTAACTTGGATGAAACTGGATTATGCTGAAAATATTTTCTGTTTTCCCTCTGATGTCCTCCAGCCACTCAGCTTCAACTCTCAGTGATTCATTTTCGTGATGGACAGATGACTTAATCTTATTTGTTGCAAAAGTAGCTAGCTGTATCTGTTAGCCAACGTTAGTGGGCAACAGAACTGGGCCCAGCAGTCGGTCACTGGGACAAACACAACCTCTGTAACCAACAGGGAATACAGAACCAAGGTCGTTTATAGAGTTATCTGATAGCAAAATAGCTTTACCTGCTGCTAAAGTAACTTAGCTAACTTTTAACAGCCTTAGAACACCTTGGTACCTTAACCTATTTCCTGCTGTCAAATTGGCCTCAATTGGTCTTGGAGGCTGTTTTGATTGCGGTCTTGCTGTGTTCACTCTTCTTCCTACATCCGTGGGCTGCTTTTTTTTAGCTGCATGGTGGCACAATGCATGTGTCAACAACATGTTAGCGATAAGCACTCCTCTGGCTCAGTGTGATTTACTGCAAATGACTAAGACATAACTACATCTTAACAAACACTGTTGCTGGAGAAGATTCAGAAATCATGATTGTAGTAGTATCAACGGTAGTTTATTTCTTTTGGATTATTTCATTTATTACGAATGTGTAAAACAGGATAAGGATATGTTTTTGTGGTGTTTACAGCGAAGAAATGAAGTCTCACTTTAGAGTAACACCTTTGAAAGAGCATCTTACCCAGTAAAGAAAGCACATTTTGAGAGGTGTGAAAACTGGATGATGTTGTTGTTGAGGGAGCATATGGTGTGTTTAAGTTAGACTCAACCTGTTAGTGACACGGGAGAATGTGTTAAACATCGTTCTCTCTCTCTTCAGCCTCCCTCCACTGACACTACATTAACATTTCCACTCATATTCATGATCAGAAAGTCTATTAGTTGTGAGAAGAAAGTTAAAATTGCAGATGGAGCGTTTGACTCTTAGTGCCACTATTAACTTCTCGATGCTCGTCTTTGCATGTGCATGTCTTACTTGTGCGTACTTGTGTTTGTGTTTGTGTTTCTGTGAGTGTGAGTGTACGGACGCAACGTTAGTTAGCAAAAGAGGATGTCAAAAACTGCTTTCCTTTCCGTCCCCGTTTCCACCCCGCATTCACATGCTAACATACACACACATTCACACGCCGTCTTTGACACAGACACGTGTGCGATGTCGCGAAACCGGCTAATTGAAGTGGACATGAGAAAAGCAAAAGCTGTCGTAGCTAATTGAGACAAATGAAGCTGGCGGTGATCAAGGGATAAGCAGCCTGTTTCAATGTCACTCCAACAAAGAGAAAGGGGAGCAAGACATGGAGCTGGAGCACAGAAACACAACGCGTTACACATGACTCGCACACCGTGGCTCAATGTCACAGAGACGAAATTACAGTTAGACTCATACCATCATGTGCTGGAGCAATGTTGTACTTTCAGGACGCAAAAGATCTCAATTTGGTTCCTTCTGTTTTGTCAGCACATAGCAACTGAGACCAATAAAAAAAAAACTTGTAAAATAAATATGTAATAACCGTGTAAGTACTTTTAAGTGACATTTACTGAAATATGATTCAGACTGAGTTACTTAAGGGCTTAAGTGCACTTAAATCAACAGCTGAAGGTCTACAGGAGCAGTGTCAATCTGCTTCGTGTGAAGCTGTTTCAATTTTACTTCATTTCAGTTAAATGGAATGGTAAATAAGTGTTAGAATGCATATATTTAAATGTATGTCGGTGATTCTTAACTTAATGTAAGATGGTCTAAATGTGTTTTCAAATGCATGCAGTGAATGCAAAATGTCTGGAATATTTGTATTTTCTTTTATTTAATTATGTTGATATTAGAGTGGATATTGCCTACAGTCAATCTTTTGAAAATCCTATTTTATTTCTCTTGACTTTTCTTCTTACTTTTAGTTTCCCTCCTAAAAAAAATAAAATATCTCTGAAAATACAAATTAACATGAATCCAGCATATTAATGGAAAACAAAAATCAGCCTATTTATAAAACAAACAAGCAAAAAAACAAACAAACAAACAGTTAATTTACACAACATTGACGAAAGGCTGCCCATTAATCCTTGTGCAGTCATGTGGCTAACCTTCTAAATCACTGTGCAGCACCGATCCATAACGGCGAACTAGTTAGCTACACATTAATGTAACATATTGGACAATTAGCAGTATTATTATCCCAACTGTGCTGTGAGTCACAATGGATCCTTTTGTAATTCACGAGCCAAGAGTCTCTGACATACCTTCCGTGTCAAAAACCAAAGTGCAGAGGGTGAGTATAACGCGCCTAACATTAGCTACAACTGCTGCTTAGTATCTACAGATGAGCACAAACAAGAGATCCAAGAAGAGTAAGGAGTAGGGGGTTCCCGCTCCATCTCTTTCAGTTTAGGGGTCCACTGCCTGAAAAATGTTGGAGATCCCTACTCTAAACAATGTAATTTAACTTTCCAGCCCTCAAAATCTAGATGAGCGAACATCTGAATTAATAGAAATGTTCAAGCTCACCTGAGATGCCTTGAAATATTATTGTAAACTCAGAGTAATTAAGCTTTATGAGCATAGCAACTGCTGTCCTAACTTTTTGTTTCTTTTTGCCCCGTTTTTCGCCTCTCGGGCAATATGGTTACCCTATATCAAACGTTTTGTCCCCACAGGTAAAACCAAAACCTCAAGGCCTGCCTGTATTCACAACCATTCAAAATAGCTTCTATGACCAAGCTAGTCAACAGAAGCAATGAGTGGACCGCTAGTCAATTCAGTTTGCTTTCATGGAAGGTTTTTACAGGATTTTTGTTAGCTATAGAATTTTCCTCTCTATCAGGAAATTAAGTGAGTACAAAGTACTGATATAGTAGATTAAGAATTAATTAATAACTCTTTGTATCATTGTTTATTACAATAATACTGTATGGTTGTCTCAACATGCCAAGACACCCTTGAATTTTCCTTATAGCATTTAGAAACCACTGCCCTGTCTTATGTTTGAGGTAGTTGGAGTCATGTGACACCTGGGAGGAAGGCTGAAAAAGACTTCTTCTGTCTCTTTTGTGGGTTTTGGGAAAAAACAAACAAACAAACAAAAAACATTTAACCCATTTTTATACTTTACTATTCATATTCTCCTAAATAGATGCTAGAATAGAGCACCAATCAAATCTAAATCAGTGAAGAAGGATGGAAAAACAGTAATTAATTTAATTTATTCAAAATTTGACATTTGTATGACTGACCATGACCATGCTCCAACCAGTGCTCTAGCCGTGCACTCAATAACCCGCATGTGTATCTGCAGAGGTACTTGAACACACACCAGACCAGTCCTCTCGATCCAAGAAGACGTCATCAAGATCTCTGAAGTGCAGCCGAGCTGACGCAAAATGTTTCACACTTTGATGACAACTTAATTCCATACTCCTGATTCATATTTTCAGTGTAACTTTTAGATTCATAATCTCTAACCTTTACACATGTATTATTTTAAATAAATCATTTGGAAAGTGTTTGCTCTAGGAACACTCCGCTGCCTTAATCTGCCTAATTGCTGTGCATTTAGAGGTGGGATATAAATGAGGCATTCAGCAACGCAATAACTAATGTTTTTGACCCTACTGGTCAATAGCCATACGTCAGACTGATGTCAGTGGAAGACTCTAATTAGGCTACAACATCATCCCAATAGAGAATCTGTAGCTATAGTATCTATCACAGGGTATGGAGAGAACGGCATGCTTTATCAGATATCAAATATGGTGGCTGTTGAAGAGTTGAGAGAGGGCAACTAGGAGAGAGAGGAAAATGTTAATAAGAACAGCAATTAAACGAGGATAATGTGAGAAGAGCGATAAGTGACCCTGTGCTAAGGCCCTCCCGCTAACAGCAGCTGTCCAATCATAGATTAGGAACCATTACTAGGCTGCCACAGGCCTGTCAAGCTTTGTCTCTATATGTTGAAGCGGTGTGCATGGGGCTCTAAGAAGAGCGATGCTCCGTGTTTCATGAGAAAGAAGATTCGTGTGAGGAATGGATTAAACTTTGCGTTTACATGCTCTAACGGAAGCTGCAAATTGAACTGATTATGTGGGGAGTTTAAGAAGGAGGATGTTGGCTGGAGCAGAATCGAAGTGGGCCGCCACTGCAGTATCTCTCTCTGGCTCGGTCTGAGCCGTGTTAGCTTAGCTGGTCTGGCTGGGTGAACGTGTCAAGGCCTGCTGTACTAATCGATTCCCTGTAGTTCCTTTTGCCACATTAATGAGTGTATTTCTGTTGCCTAAAGTATACGTATCGTATTACACCATCCAAAGTGTTTGCTGGCATGTAGGATAGCTTTAGCCCCCATCTTTTAGCATTAACATTATGTCGCGTACGCAGCCATTAAGAGAAGGTTCTTGTTTTAAACGTGTTAGATGGGAATAGACTTCTCAGCTGACTCAAGGAATTCAAGCATTAGCATTAGCTCACATTTGTCACAGTCGTCAGCTAGAAAGGAGAAACCTGCTCTGTTTACTTCTCTGTCAAATCTAAGACCTAGTGCTGCAATACTTACTCCTAATTTCAGTGTTAAATGTGCCACCATTATCACTGTACGTGGCATACGTGCAGGGAAAGTAGGGAAAGCTTGATAGGCGTAGAGAGAGTAATTAAGGAGGTCGGAGCTTAACAAAGGGTCAATCAAAGAAATGTGAGATGTTGAAGTAGATGAAAGAAAGACAAGAAGATCACTTGAAAGCAAAGGGACGTTTGAGTTAGGCTACATTTAAAACCCTGTAGTGTCTCACTCCTTCCCTGCCTCCCCTTCACTCTCTTGTCTTTCTGTCCGCCCTCTCCGCCCCTTAATGTGCAAGAACAGATGTGGTAACATCTTCCGCTACATTAGATCAGGAATGATTTCTAGCGGTACGCTGGTGTCAGATGGTAACACTATTCATAGACAGCTTTAAATAAAAGCAGATCAGTTATTCAATCCAAGAGACGCGCTCAATACAGAGATATGGAAATGCAGTTTCCCATGAGTGTGTGTGTGTGTGTGTGTGCATTCATGTGTGTCTCTGTGTGTTGAAATGTGGGTGGCTCTTTGTTGCATAAAGGTGTGTGAGCATACCAAAGTCAAAGGTGCCTTTGTGAACGTGCCTCTTGTTGCTAGACTGACGTTAGGTGAACATGTATCTCTGTTTTTATGCAAATTAAGTTTGTCTTCCAAAGTAAGCTTGTACATATCTATGTATGTGTATGTGTATGTGTGTGCGTGTGTTCGTTTATTAGCTTGCACAGTCACCCACTCCTTTTTAAAAATAGCAGCCTCTTGGCTGAGGCTGTCAGCAGCAATGAGAAAATAAGGAGTTCCATTCTGGAGGTAGCAGCCTTCATGATACAATAACGATAGGGTGGCTGAGGGAACACACTGTCACACACACACACACACACACACACACACACGCACACGCACACGCACACACACTGACACACACACACGCACACAATTACTTTAAATGGATGTAGCTATGGTCTCTGTAAAAGTCTTGATAGATTTGAATAAAACTATTACATAAAACACATTTCTATTGAAAACATTTATACTTTCACAAGTTATCATTTATTATCTATTATTATTTTTCCCTAGTAGAGTACAATGGGGATTGTTGCAACAGGGGGTGGTTGCAACAAGTTCCTCCAATCAGAAATATGCTAGAGTGATGAGTACTGCACATGCTCAGTTAGACCCTCTCCCCACCAGGCAGCAGAAGACACATATCTGCTGCTGCATTTACTGAAAAAACTTGATTTAATACTTGTTTTTTTCATGAAGTGTATATTTGCCCGAACCAAATTAACCAAACGTAACTCAGTCTGAATCACTGTTTTGTTGACTTCTAAGTGACATAGTTAGCATGTGTCTAGATTAATGTGGCTAGCTAGCACATGACGTTCTGTCATTGCCAATAGAGTGCAGACATGTTGCCGCAGCTGTCCCCAAGCAACCGTATCAAAACAGACCACACAACAGTATTTTTCAACATAAACAAGTCGTTGTGGGGAACATAGTTCACCCAAATACAAATGTGTTTAATTAAAGTTTGTTTCATTGCACATTGACTGCATAACATCTGCACATGTAGGCAAACAAACAAAACTCTGTAACTGTTATTCTATAAACATCCCTAAAATAAATAACACTATATTAATGAAGAACAATGCATATTTTGAGAATACTATACTTAGTGAGCGAAAAAGCAGAAGTTAATTGATGAAATTTAATACACTGCAACCATCTCCTGAACGTGCTTGCAAATGTCCCCAGGGTTGGGATTAGTTGCTACATCTGACTTATTCTTTTCAAATAAATATTGAGAATGTAATCATCTTTAAATAATAACCAACAGCCTCTGAGTATCTGAGATAGATGCAAAAAACAAGGTTACAACAGTCCCCAGTCTCCCCTACTCCTCCCCTCAGTCGATTATGAAACAAACACTGGGAAACTATAACAGGATAGTCACAGAACTTTTGCTGCAATGGCTGCCGTTGTTCAATGAATAAATATTTCAAGTATGTATTGTTGATAATAAACAATAGGGATCCCTCTTGAGTAGCTTGAAGATGCTGTGTAGATATTTAACAGTGCTACAGCCACCCTCCTCCACCTTATCTGTAGCTCTTCTTCTGTCACATTAAGACGCTGATCCCAATCTGGTACTCTGATCAATTTTCAAGTGAAATCTGTATTCTCCTGAAGAGACGGAGGAGTGAGAGGAGAGATACTGGGTACAAAGAAACAACGCAGGAGAAAGAAACAAAGAGATGTGAGATGAGTGCGTAGACTCTGGTTCTTCACAGTTGTTGTACAGAGCGTGCCTCACACAGCACTTCATTACTGCAGAAGCTTCCAGCTTGATATTTCAAGTTTTCAGAGAGGATTTCCTCTACCAGCGTTCCCTTGGTGACAATGTTCAAAGCCTATGGGCCTTTCTCTCATGATCCTTATTCCAAATTTTCTGTATTTTCTTATCACGTTTTCCCTTCATTCCTCAGAAATACACACACACAAACACACACGCTGTAGTTCCACTTATAATTCTGCGCCTTTATCTCCTGCCCCATGAAATACAGCTCACCCAGAGATCACACACAACTGGGCATCAAGCCTAAAATAATACCAGAGCAGCACCCATCCCAGGCCCGTGGAAGCATTCCTATTAGTTTTGCAGTCCACCTACAGTATAAAAAGTCACATTGATCACAGTGCTATTCAAGCACAGCCAAAGCCAGTATGTGGAGAGTGGCTGGATGCCAGCCATGCTGGTACCTGTTGATAGCAGACTGTGGGGCATCATTGTCCCCCTCTCTCTTGGCAATTAGCTAATAAGCTAAGCAGCTAATTAGCTCAAGTGCAACTCCAGTAAATCTATTGTCTTTAAAGCAAAGAGGGTAAAAAAAGTATAATAATGGTCAGCTATATTGTTTCCTTTTTCTAAGTAAAGGCAATGAGGTCGTTTACTGCCATTGATAAGGTGTAAAAAAACAAACTCGATTGCAGTATCACAGCTCTTACAGGGGATTTTAATTCTACTTACATCAGCAGGCGTTTTGTACATTTACAGCAGTCAGTGGCTAAAAAGTACAAGCGATTTTTTTAATGTTGTATGGCAGTTCTTTTTAGGCTAAAGTGTATAATAGATTAAGCGGTTTGGAGCTCAGAACTGGCTTTCATTGATTTAAAGCAGTGGTTGTAAAACTGTAGGGATGGTCCCCCTGCTGAGGCATAGAGCCACTGCAGGGGGTGGCGTGGATGACCAGGGGAAAAATGTGGAGTGAAACAAAGTCGAATGAGTTTGATGTAATAAACAAACATGAATTTGCCGATGCTATCATCCATCCATCTGTCCATCCATCCACCCATTCATTAATTCATTCATTCGCTTGTATCCGTGATCCTATTCTTTCTGTCACTGCCCAAACCTCATGACCACGGGTGACAGTCAGAAAGTGGATCGACTGGTAAATTGAAAGCCTTCCGGCTCAGCTCCCTCTTCACCATGATGGCCTGGTACAACGGCTGCATTACTGCTGACTCTGCACCAATCCGCCTGTCGATCTCACGCTCCATTTCACCGTCACTCATAAACAAGGCCCCAAGATAGGCAAAACTCACTTGGTTCAAGGCTATCATGCTGACCTTTATTTATTTCACTACAATTCAGCTTGGATCATTTGGTGCTTTAGTTGCTTCTGTTATTATTGTTACTGAGTGATTAAAAAAAATAAAATAAATAGGGTGTGAACTTTTTTCTGCTTCTGTTGGGGGGCATGCCAAAAACAGTTTGACAACCAGTGGGTTAAAGTCGGAAAAAAAACAACAAAAAAAATCTTGGCACCCATTTCTAGATAATTATGCAAACAAATCTGATGCAAACACCTTAGTCCCCTACATCACCACCCTACCCTTTCCCCCACCCTCTTTTTGCTCTTTTTTATTGATTGTGCGACCTGCTTTGCCTCCATTTATTTATACTGTTGCCATTACAAACAAAAGTAATTCATGTGAAATATGTAAGAAATGTGGGATATTGGATTAATGTATGGTGCATTTACAATGCTGCTCCTTTGTAACCTTCTTTCTGTTGCTTTTTCATTTTTCTTTCACTTACTTTTTTCCCATGTTACAGACAACTCAATAAAAACAATTTTAAAGTCTGAGTTCGAAATAACAAAGACTCATTTATTTTCTAGCTTTTATTTAAAATTTAACTGCAATAAAAATGACTCAAACACATCACTGCTCTTGTATTGACATTATAGCAAATTTATAAAAATCTGCTTTTCATGGGTTGAAAATTGCACAACATGGCGTTAACTGTTTTCGGTGAGAGGTTTTCAAAGGGGGAGGCGGGCCTCCCCAGGGGGGATCCATCCAGACAGCTTTAGGGGAGGCTCAGTCACTGGAAGTGGAAAGAGTTATCAAAAGGAGATCATAAACACCCTAAATCTGTGTGATTTCTTTACTGTCATCTTTACTTTCCCAGGGTTGGAAACTTACACAAATCTTTGGACAGACATATTTTATGCATTTGATGTAGACTGAATTCATGAAACCATAATATTAGGCTCAATTGTTGACTATCTATATTATCAAATGACATAATCAAGTAGGCTTAACTAAGGAGATGGGGTGCCTTTTTCCACAGTCAGACAGTCAAACAGTCAGAAACTCCTGTTTTAACTCATCCCGAACCTTCCAATATTGACACAAAGTCAACTATTTGCGAGTTGATTACGTCATGTCATGAAATTTACATGAACATATAAATAAAGAATGTTAATGCCCTCAGAGGAAGGAGGCCACCTCAATGAACAGCTCCTCTCTCACACATCCACCCCTCAGCCCCTTGCCCACGTTTCAGCATTTTTCAAAATTATGCTGCAGGTGGACTTAGGCTCAGACCTGGGGGTGAAGTTCCACCTTAAAAGTATAATCTGCAACATTTTCCTAAAATAAATAAATAAATAAAATGTATAGGCTTTAGAAGAGTGTGGTAGTCTGGAGCGACCCTGTAAATCCTTATTTTTGTCATTATTTTGCTGTGTTAGGGATGATGTACTGATATGTTTACGAACAGCTCAGAAAATTCTTTAAGTAGTTTGATAGTCGATGCAACTTTCACTTAAACACACTTAAATGTGCACTCTTTTTGAGTCCCAGCATTTGTGAGCACCTGATAGCCACATATGGGCTCATGTAAGGCACATTTTGCTTTTCCTTTTGTTTTATTGACTGTGGGTTGCCCTCTGTTCAAATCCACAAGTAAACATCAGATGGGTGCATGTGCTATATAGCCTATTCGTTACCTCTACCTTCTCTCTGGTTGCTGTCCCCACCATGACCTCCTTCTCCTCCTCTCCTCCTTCTTATTCCCTCCATCCATTTTCTCTCATTTTACTGCCACACTCTTATTGACTCCACAGCTCCATCCCTGTCCAGCCATCCCGCTCTCTGTCTCCTCTCCCTCCGTCTTCCCTCTCTCGCTCCATCATCCTCGCCTCTCATTCAGAGCAGAAGCAGCACCAGTCAAATTGATTTTGCCGCTGTACTGAGGAGCCCCATCAACTCACAGATTGGGTTTCCCGCTTACCCTCTCCCTCTGGCCCTCTGTATTTCTTTCTTTCTTTCTTTCTCACTGTTGCTTCCTCTTTTCTCTCTCATCCTGGTGTCCTCTCTCTTCGCTGTCTGTCTCTCATCTCCCTGTCTCCCACCACTGTCTTTCCCCGACACGTACTCTCTGTTCCCATCCCCACAGTTATTTGCCAGCCACAGCAGAGGTAAGCTAGTACTGAGAAAACAAGTGCAGCTTCATGATCTTGATAATACAGTACCTTATGCAATACATGATTGTGTGTTTGAGTGTGTGTGTGTGTGTGTGTGTGTGTGTGTGTGTGTGTGTGAAAGAGGAGGCCGAGAGGGATTGAGAAAATGTATTTATGCAAAGACATGCATCTCATGTAACATAGTGCATGAGACAGTTGAATAATGACTATGTGTCTTTTCATTTGTGTATACAATATGTGTGGTGTGTCAGGGAATATTATAATACGTGCATTGTATTGTATGCATAATTTTTGAGAGGCCACGTCTCCGCCATTGTGCAATTGTATCTACTATAAGCACAAGAATGTGGCTTGGACTCCCTGACCTGAAATAATACATTCATTTCTGTACAGCCAACCCATTGGTTCGCCTGATGTCTCACGCTATAAATGTAAATTCTTGATCTCTACAACATCTGCACATGGCAACTACATTATGGTTTAGCTTAGGAAAATATCATGGTTATGTAAAATAAACTAAGGTATGGTTAAGGTTAGGCATAGTTACTGGTTCGGGCCAGTTACTTGTTAAATGTAACTGATCATTCATTCCATACTCACTGAAAAGGTAATTTAGTTAATTGTTGTTGAGGGGCAGGGACAATAAAAATGAAAAGGGTACCAGCTCTCCATGGCGGGGTGAAAATTGTGATTACATTTGAGGTGTAAACGTTCCTTTGTTTAGTATGTCAGGCAGCCTATGTGGCACTTCATCACATTTTCTAGAAGGGCACTTCAGAGGGCACTTTATCATGTTTTGTCTACTATAAGGGCACCCTAGAGGCCATTTCAACATGTTTTATTTACAATACGGGCATCCAAGAGGGAACTTTTGCATCATTTTTTTTAGAACATAGGAGCACCAATTCCATATCTACAAGTCAAATCTTCTGTATATCATCTGTGTGGGGAAAAAAAAAAAAAAGAAAGAAGACATTGTGCTTTGACAAGAAGCCAGTTTGCAGTTTGGAGAATTGGTGATCATGGGAGAAATCAGCCTTCAGGGCTTTCTGCCAGAAAACCTTTCTACCATGTGGTTAAAGTTACTACAAGGAGTTTTTAAATGGTTATGACACAGTTTGAAGTAAATATTGATGCGAACAAGACCTTCTGCGAGTTATATACTCATTCTTAATAGTTTCCACCTGTTCAGATTCCCTGCGAAATCAGATTAAATGAGCCTGTGTTTACAATTTCCCAGACAAAGTTATGGTGAGCAGTATAGTAGGAAGTTAAAACAAGGAGGATGAGATTTTCATTTAGATAATTGTATTTATTATCTTACATTTTGTGGTTATTTCAGTCCAAACACTACCACTTTTGTGGACAGGGCCTCCAAAATCAACATAATAGAAAAATGGTTGTAGATGGCATAGTCTTCCCTCATGTGTCTTGTCTTTACCTCCTGTCTCTTCTTGTCAGGTCAAACTATGATCCCCATAATCATGGTGGTTAAAGAATAAAAAATTGACTAAAGACGAGCTGACAAATAAAGCAAATGAATAAATCTTAACAGTCCACTTCCACATGGACGGCAAATAAAATATTTGAGGAGGAACAACTGTGCGATCGCTCCGGACCCTTAACAACTGGAGACACCAACAACAGCAGAGAGGCAGCTGGTAAGACGGTGCCAGACGGTGTCAGAGCCGTTGTTTGCTACTGCTAGCTTTGCCGCAGGGCCGGTTGCTCGGCAACGCATAGCCAGTGTTAACCCAGTGTTAACCAGTGTTAACCAGAAATGGTTGTATTGAAATGGTGGTTTAAAGAGTGTTATTAAATCCATTTAAAGTGCTCCACTTTTGATTGCAAATTGATACATTGAGAAAGGATAAAATACTAAAAGGTAATTGTTGTATTGTGTTTAGGATTGATTGTAATTTTGCAATTCATGATTGGGTGTTTAAAAACATTTCGAATTTAAAAACATTTCATATTAAAAAGTATTTGAAATTGAAAAAAATGTTGCATAATTTAAAAAGCTTGTGCATTTAAACATTACATAATTTAAAAACATCATATGATTTAATTTAAGCTTTGTTTGCCATTTTGAACTGCCCTATGTATGACCATTTGGACTGTCAGTAAAGACTTAGGTATTTGAACGCTACCATGCCTCAATGAGTCTCTGTTCCCTTGACAGTTGTAACAGTAGTAGCTTTAATGGTCTGTTTTCACCCAAACCATGATCTTTTCCTAAAACCTAACCAAGTAGTTTTGTTGCTTCAGCTGAGGACTCTCTGTATATATTTTGTCACCTGACTTCCTAAAATCTTACTGGCACAAAGTTTTCTGAGAAATTCCCAACAGAAAGGGCTTTCTGGTAGAAGGAGTGTCCACACAGACCTCCATGCTCCGGTCAACATATGAAACTCCCCAGAGGCCTCCACAAATGAGGCTGCCAGTTTTGAGTCTATGATTGGCTAGTGGTTGCTATATTAGTTGGTTACTAGGGAAGTATTCTAGTCATGCAAAATGACAAACTGCAGATGACTGCCATACATGGACTGACTGCAGATTTACCATAAAATGCTTTATCTCTGTGGAGAGAACGGTCCTGCTGTTACACTTGTGCAAACAATGCAGATAACTACAAATATTCCTAAAATGATCCAAGCTTATATCAGACCTTAGTATGATGATGAACAAGTGTTGGAAGTGTTATAAAGTCCCATGTTACTCACAGTTTAAAAAGTAAGGACATTACAATAATAACAAAGTGATGTATTCTTGCCCACCACTGGTAAGACAATTAAAATACTTGGTGATGGAAAGATTGTAGTTATGGGTAATAAAAGTGCTCTGATTAATTGAAGGTTCATGACGGTAAGCAAACTCTGGTCCCACCCCATCCAATACCCTGACATCCACCCACTTATTTCCCACCATGTTACACACAGTTTAGGGCACACTTCTTCCTGAGCGCTGGCATGGGATGTAAATATGTGAAGTGATGAATTGTTTAATATCAACATAATTAGGGATACTGGGCTGGTTCTAACATAGCTGATTTCCTCCAATATACGTTGTCAGTTAACACTAAATAATAGACTCATGGCTAGAGACAGAAAAATGTGCTTTTGGTAATGGCTGGCAATGATCTACCACAGACTAAAAATGCTCACCTTTGAGTATGTTCTTTGAAATCAATCATTTTAATAGCATTTTTATGTTTTCTAAAAAACATTTTAAATGGTACAACCACCATGTAAATAAATACTCTAGATTTTTCAGCGGTTTTCTACAGGTAAAGTAGCCACTTTCCACCACCAGCTATAACAGCTGACCATCACTCTGCATATACCTTTCCAAAATGATCCAGGCTGCATTACTGGAACTAAACCAGTTTAGTGGGAGCTTGGCTGGCCTCCCCGTGTGTGCGGCTGTGAGCATGTTCTATCATGCGTGGCTCCCTATAAATAGTCAGCTGAGCAGATGTGCTTCGTAAACAGATCATAGCAGATGATCTGGAGTGATGAATGACTCTCCAGAAAAATAATCCTACAGCGTAAGTGAACAGCTTGCTCTGATCTCATCTCATTGCTGCTCAGTTGTCCTCCATATGACTCATGTTTCTGTGTGGGTCACGCAGTAATGGAGAGCTCTGTGAGTGTTGCCCCTCATTTGTGGATTCAACGGGAGCGTGTTCAGTGTCTCGAAATATTGTCCAAAATTCAAAAACACTATGACAAATCAAAGGCCACTGGAAACACAAGAGAAATAATGCAATAAGTACATTTATTTTTCCTTTTTTAAATTAGAAAATAAGAAGAAAATTACCCTTGCTACTACAACATCCTACTCTCAGCCTCCTGGTCTCTGTTCTACTCATGCAATACTGTTGATTTTTGCCCAGGATATCACACTACATTTTATATAGCAATGTTAAGAAAGTAGTGCTTTGGATTCATGCAAAATTTAATTATGTGTTTTGTATTTAAATAGTTTAAATTTATTTATTTTTTAAATTTAGTTTACAAAAGGCTTCATAGTTAAACAACTTATATTTCAATTTTTAAATCTAAAGTAGTTGATAGATTATGTTTTAATCTAATGATTTAAAGGTCTCTAACTCTTAGGGTCCCAGGTACATTTTCTAATTTGTAAGGGGTCCTTGGCTGAGAAAAAAGAGAACCACTGCTTAAAATAATTGAGGAAGTTCATCCATACATCATATTTGCAACAAAATTACCACATGCAGTTTTCTTTTAAATTTGGCTAAACTCACTAAAATAGTTGAATGACTCCTTTCACATCGTTAGTAGATGATTTTCCATTTCTCTTTTGTTTTTGATATTTTTTTCCTGATGTGTGCCGGTAAGGTTAAACTCAGCAACAACTCTCAGTAATTTTGTAGCTTCTAACTGAATCTCTGTGGTTTGAAGTTTAGTTTCTCTCCTTTGTTTCTGTTTGTACTTTCAGATTTCTGCTTTATTTTACCATTTCATGTTCACTTTCTGCAATGATAGCAGTTCTAGCAATTTTAGTTGGTGCCAGTTGTTTTGTCAGAGTGGCACATTTGACCTGGGACAAAAAAGACAAAGAAAGTAATAGTAATAATAATGTATCATTCTAGACCCCCAAACCGTGCCAAGGTATAGAAGTTTTCCTGATGCTGCTGCCTCACAATAAAAGCTTTTCGATAACAAAAAAACAGGCAGGCAAAATGACAGGGGACTTGTGAAGACAGTGAAGAAATAAAATGTGCTTTTTCCATCACTTTATAGATGCATGACAACATCAGTTAAATACACATCTTCAAGTGGGTTATCCTGTTGTTATGGAGTCGAGCCAAGCCAGCAAAGAGATCCAGAAGTTACAGAAAGTGGTGACAAGCCATCATTTCACCCATGATTACCACACTTTATTATTTATTTATTGACTTATGTGACCTGGGAATGAATGCAGGTTGTACCGCTTGTCATTGAATACAAAAGCCAGATGTTAGTGTGTGTTAGTGGGTTTTTGTCCAACGTAGAGGAGGCCATACATTCAGTTTGTGTTTTTTGTATCTGTATGTGTATGGATGCATGACTAGAGGGTGGTTGCTTTAAGGTGCTCTTGTGGCAATCCAGTTGACTGCATGAAGAGGAACAGTTACTTAGCAAAGGAATAATAAAAATGCACAAGTCAAACTGATGCTGGATGCCAATATAATGCAACGGAACTGCCGCTGGGATATAACTAAGTCAGACGTGTGTCCTGGAAAATGCAGTCAAAAGCAAAAGTGTTTTGTGTATTCATGTGCATGCGTGTGTGTGGGTGTGCGTGAACCTCACAGAGTCTGAAGCATATGTGGGTGTTTTCCCGTTATTGGATTACATCCAGCCTCATGCCACTAACCAAATTTCTGCTTCACTTATTATTGACTGAAGAAAGAACAGGAAAAGGAGTGCACGAAAAAAACAGGAGCAAGACTGATAAGACGGGGTGTGTGTGTGTGGAGAAGTGAATAATGGAAAGTCGAAAAATAGACAATCTGACATGAACTGGGCCAGCAGCCAAAAGCCAAATGTGGATTTGGAGATTGATTTTTGTGAAGAGTTTTGTCAAGATACCTGTGAAGTAATGAGACCACACACACTGAATTCGGCCTGATGTTCTGAGCAAATTAACTGTTCAACTGCATTTATTATCATGACCCCACACAGTGCTGACTGAGCTGCTTTACCGCACTAATCCTCAAACACTGACCAAACCAAAGCAACATTTTTAGAGTGATCATCACTGGCATATCTCCTGATTTAAGAACCCAGATATCAACATGGTTAAGATCTGAAATATCAATGCTGAAAATCATCAAAAACCCAGATATTAATGCTAATAATTGTTACACACCCTGATATCAATGCTAAAGATGATCAAGAAACCAGATATCTATACTAAAAATAGTTAAGATCCAGATATCAGTGGTAAAATGTTAAGGTACATAGATACCCAGATATCAACACTAAAAATTACAAAGAACCCAGAGAAAAAGGTTAAAAATCATCAAGAACAGATATAAATGCTATAAAATGTCAAGAACCCATATATCAGTGGTAAAGATGTTGAAGAACATATATATTAATGCTAAAATGGTTAAGATCCCAGATAAAAATCATAAAAACCCAGATATCAATGCTTAAACTGGTTAATAACTCATGTATCAATGTTAAAAATTGACATTATGGTTTGGTTTTAGTATTTTTGGTTATTGTAAATTAGATTGAAATAACAATGCAGTAATAAATCATACTTACTGTACATAAACACTGATTTATAACACACACATACTATTCACTCACTGTCACACTTCAGTGAGTTAAAATTTTCACATTAAACCATTTCTGTAAACTGGGTATAGTCCAATAGTCCATGCAGTATTTCAGTATTTATTCCAGAAGAATATGCCACACCATAAATCTACATCTGGATGTGGGTATGGGTGGGCGTGGGAGTGTGGGGGTGGGTGCTTTGAAGCTCACGGACACGAGTAACACCATGTGACAGTGTTGGCATGTGCCTTGCAAAAAAGCTTATTACATTTGATGATTTTCACATTTCCTGGGCCATAGAGCTGGCTTTTTTTTTGTCTTTTCTTTTTTGGTTGGAGCTTTTCTAGAGACAGAGTTTCCTCCTTGGGTTTGTGGACCCCTCACCAAACTGGTTGCGACTGGTGTATGTGGAACAAAGGCAGGGTAGCTGGATTCACTGACTTCCTAAATAACAGAATTGTACAGTAACATCAGGCTTCATGATGTCATGAAAGTTTTTATAATCACGTTGGCACTTCTTCTGTCCATATTTTCACGCTTCCTCTCTATTATGAGGTTTGTTACAGAGGAGGGATAAATTTTCAACCACTAGGCAGTGTTACGTGGTTTTCTTTAAGCATGATTGCAATCGTGCCATAACCTTAATCACTACAATGAAACTCCTGTGTCTTTAAGAACATTTTCAACCCAAACCACATGATTTTCCTTTTATTGTAATCCAGACCAAACATAACAAAGCATTTTTTTGAGATAGACTTGGAAGTGTCATTCTTGAGGCTTGTTGTGTGATTGACATGTACTCATTTACATGCGTACGTGGCAGTATATAAATACCAATCTGTCAGGAACACTCTCTCTTGATTCTTTTGAATGAATATATTAGTGGTCTTTGGGTTCAATACTCTTATCCTCACCGCCCCGATCCAAAATGAGATCAAGTGCCTCACTCACAGTTAGTCACTTCCTCATTGTGCTGCTACCTCGGAATTATGTAAGCAAGATACAGCAGAGGAGCCCTATTCATAGACCAAAGCTATGAGAACAGATCAATGTAGTATTAAGTCACGCTGTGGCTGGACACGATATTGTGTTTGTTCACGTAACTCGTGTAATTTTGTTGTACTGTTTGGTTGCCATGTGGGAAGAAGTGGGATATGTGAGAGTGTGGGAAAGGGTGATATTGCAGTTGCGTTGTGAATGTGTGGGGGCATGGGGGTGGTGTGTGTGTGTGTGTGTGCGTGCGTGCATGTGCTTTGTATTTTATTGTGTTTTCTGTGGTCAACAGATATACAAATAAGCACTTGATCACCAAATTGTCAATCTTGCTATTTGTCTGATGAATGCCTGCAAGTCTAAGTCTATGCCTGTGCCACCAGGCGCAAACTATTACTGACTGAATAAAGTGTAAAAAAGTAGATAATAGAATAAATGAACTAATTACCAGACAAAAAGGCATGGGTATAGAGGTCACTAAAAGAGAAATGCAGTTGATGAAACCAGATTTTCTCCCTCTTTTTCAATTTAATCAAGTTTATCGTAGCAATTTTCTTTCATAGACTGTAATCACTTCCACCTGTGTTAAAGTGTTTTGTAGCCACCTGCTGTTTCACCTACTTTTCACACCACAGTTACTGCGTTGAAAAATATATGAAAAAAAAAAAAAAGTGGGTAATACAGATTAGCTTTCAGACTTTTAGACCACTCTTGACACAAACACACACACTCGCATTCAAATATCGAGCCTTCACATCACATGATCACTGCTTCAAAATTATTATACATCCAGTCTTTTTTGGAATTATTGATCATATATTGTACAGTTATTAAAATTACAAATGCAATAATTATCATGCACCTTGAAAAACACTGGGCAGAATTCCACCTGCCTCGGACCCGATGGGACCAATCACAACAGTTTATTTAATATTGGGCAGGTTGTATACAATGACTGACAGAGGAGTTTGACATTTGAAAAGTCACATCACACATTTTGCTGCTCTTTTTGGTTGTAGGTTTATCCAATAGGCCTTTTTCACAGTAGCTATTTTGACATGAAATAATAGAGTAAAAACAGATGTTACCACTGTTACTAACTAACATTCAGATCAAACACAGTCAGGGTGCTGGTATTGTTCATGTTGGTTCATTGGAAAGGCTCTGCTACACTGAATGGAATGAGACCTTAATTAGCATCATAGTAATACTAGTGTTTTCCCCACTATTTCATATCAATGTGATCCTGAAAAAGGTCTGTTGTGTCCAGTGCAGCACCTAAGACTGATAAAAACTCTAATTATACTGTCAAACTGATGCTGATTTTTGTGTAAAATTTAGCAGTAATCTGTGCCCTGCTTGGAAAAGGACTATGCATGGATACGTCGCATGTTTCGTTGCTCTGACTGGTTGTCACGTTAACATTCAAATGAGTGCAAGAAATATAGAGGAATTGATTGCCAATAAGCTACAGTTACCAGTCCTGTTCCAGTCTTCTTATGTTCCTTTTTGCATCTCTTTCATTCTTACCTTTTCTTTCTTTTTTGTTTGCTTGTTGTCCTCCACCTGTTCCACCTGCTGTCCTCTGCTCAATAATCACTTCTGAGTGCCAGTGACATTTTACCAGCTCATTCCCCACACATGAAAGTAAGACAGAGAACAAAAAAAAAGAAAAGCCAAAGGGACAAAAAAACAGGAAAAAAAAAACTATTGTGTGGCATCAAAACACAGCAAGTGACCTTTTATAGCGACGACTGACTCTTCTTAGATCTGTGTGAGAGGATTGAGACAGCGTTTGATCTTTTAAACACTCAGACGTCGCAGACAGTGGTGTAATTACAAGACAGCTGAAGCGCAGGCAGGGGAGCATTGATCAGGAGCGAGGACGAAAAAAAACACACAACCACAGTCACACGAATACACACACACACACACACACACACACACATTGTGCAAGTCCAATTATCCATGCACTTTTGAAAAAAAGCAAAGAAAAAATCAAAATTTCAACAGGTTTCTGCTTGACATACTGAACTAGGATGCTTCAAGAAAAAGTACCATTCTGTTAAAGTTCCCATGAAATGGCTGCCAGAGTAAAACAGGCAGCAAGGGAGGGACTTGTCACAGTAGCTGGTCAGTAGGGGGCGCTAGGCTGCCGCCCCACCTCTCCCTGCATCCTAAAGCTCCAGTGAAGAAGACTTAATTACTTTGAAATATATACTGTATATTTATGAAATGAGCAAGGATAATATTTTGTAGTTAGTGTGTAAAATGTGTAATCTGTAATAAAATGTGCTATTAAAAATGTTCTGCGCTGTTAAAAGTTACTCTCGCTATAAGTTGTACATGTGCAGTTCGATCCTCTCAATACAAGAGACAGGAGTGTGGTGGGGCGCACAGAACCTGAGCCCCTAGAATTCATTTGAACACTGCTGACTAACTAAGTGGAGCTTGGGCAACAAAAGCCTCACACTGGGACCAGGTGATCTTCAGCCAGATGAGGAGGAGTGGATAAAGTATTCAGATCCTTTACTTTAGTGAAAGTACTAATACCACATTGTGAATATACTCCACTTCAAGTAAAGGTCCTGCATTTGAAACCTTACTTAAGTAAAAGTATGTAAGAATTATCAGCTATTATCAGTATGAAAAGTAAAAGTAAAGTATTATGCTGTAAAAAAAAACAAAAAAAACAAAAAGCAAACAAAAACTTCCTGTCAGTAACTAGAAAATAATATGGATGCAATTTTAATTTGACTTCAGTATAGTATTCCTGCTTTGGAGATGACACAAGCTGAATGTATATTGTTGGTTCCTTACAAACTTACATTGTAAGTACAAAAATACATTGTACATACAAAAAGGCCCTTTTATATATTAAAATACACTGGTGTGATACCTTAAGACTTTTGCCTGATTCTCAATAAAGCCCCCCCAGGGGAAAAATTCACCAGCCACCACAGGCTGTTTGTCCCAGTGACCAGCTAACGGCAGCTAACAGTCCCAAGCAGCTACTTTAGCAACAAGTAAGCTGCCAAAGCTTATCTGTCCATCAAAAAATACAGAGTTGAAGCTGAGACACTGCAGGACATCAGAGCAAAAATATTTTCTCCATAAAATATAGTCTACTTTCACTCAAACCCCTGAATAAAGTTATAAAGTTTTGCTTTTGCACAGTGAGCCCCCAGAAACAATGCACACCGCGGTAACAGAGTGCAGGATGAGTCATCGGCAGTTTTCAAATGCTTTTCAAGGAAAAATCTAACCCTGAAATACCATTAAAATAACAGAGAATACCTAGAAAATGACTTTTTTGTCATTGTTGGCCAAGATATTGGCACATTCCTTACAGAAAAACCTCCTGAATCTCACAACTGCAAAATTACATGTGAAATATGTGGAACATATTTATGGCACATAGGAAACACATGCCACATGTGGTAACATGTTTACTACATTGATCACATGTGGAAAACATGGGAAATTCATTTATTTTGTGAATTGATTTCATCTTCATGGGAATTAATATTGGTCTGTATCATTATCAGTCATAGTTATAATACACACCAGTTTCCTATCATATACAGGGTCTAGGTCCAACATACTGTATTCCAGTAATAGTTAAAATAAATTAAGAGCGGTTTTAACCCATAAGGCATTAATAAAAATCTAAGTAGAAGGATATTGATGTTTCATGCAGACACACACATGCAGTTTGCGCTGCTGAGTCCGGCAGGGACACAGACCAGAATGGAGAGACTTGAATAATGGAGTGCTGATTTACAGCCCAATTTTCCAACACATTTCTGTGTCACCAGTTGAACACCCTGTGAGGAAATTCAGACACTGGGAACAGCATCAACAATTGGCTGTAATTCTCTGTAGAGTGGACTGGGAAAGGTGTGCTTGTGCATGTGTGTACCTTTTTTTTTTCTGAAATAATCTGAAACCTGATTACTTGCTGACGCCAAATTTTCCAATGTGAGAATGATTCTTCAATTCTTAAATTTCTATTCATTCATTCCACTTGCCCGCTCCTGTTATGAAGCAATTACAGCATGCAATTGGCAAAAGGCGGGGAACCACCTCCAACAAGTTGCCACTTTATCAGAGGCCAAACAAAGACACACACATTTCACTCAGTCTTCAAACTGCAATATAAAAGAGTGCTATGTGACACTGGCAATGTACCTTTGCATTTCCTTTACACTATGAGCATCAACTATGATCATACAGATACACTAAAGAAATGTTGCATACTTTCACTTTGCTAGTCACTTTACCTGTCTCATTCATCCCTATGGTGGCTGGTGAAAAAAAACAAAAACAAAATAAAACATGCATGTATATTTCCACAGTGCCACTATTATAATGATATATTCTTGACTCAACAAAAAAAAGCTTCAGGTTGAAAAAAAGTGATATTGATTTTGTTGGCTTGAGCTCCTCGAGAGAGATGTTTGAAAGCCTCACACTGCTGAAGGCAATAGCCCGCCGGTCTCTGTTGGAAGAATTTGGAACATCAGGAAGGTCACAGCCAGAGGATCTAAGGCTACACGCCAGCTCATATGAGTAAAATGTCTGCAGCTGGAGTATAGCTCCAGGCCAGACCTTAGTGATTTTTCTTTTCTTTCTTTTTTTTTTTACAGTTAACAAGGAAATCTTGAAATCAGTTCTTACAGGTAAGAAAAGATGAGAACAGCAGATTCTGAATTGTGTAATTTCTGTCATTTTATGGCAGATGCTGTATTTTGAAAATAGAGATTTGACAAAGGTTTTGATTTATTTCAGGAAAAAAAAGCAGAGCTGCAGCTTGGGACAAAAGCAAAAATGGCTTTGTCTGCATTGCTAAAAACATATAAAAGAATTATTCAGATTTTAGATTGTGCTTTAGTCATCATAAGTCATAGACTTTATCCCAATGAACATGACCAGCAAACACAACCTCTAGGTTCAACACAGAGGTGGTTTGGCTCCTGGCACCCTGTCAGCTAATTAGACAGCTATCTCCAACTAACTAGCTAATGCCTGCTTAAGCAACAACGATCCCTGTAAGCTAAATTGTATTTGGACTGTACTCTGTCGTCACACTGGTCTTATAACAGTCTAAATGACACCACTTTAGTCGAGATCAAGGAAAATATTCATTAACACTTATAATGGTCTCATGACGGCCAGTGTCAAAACCAACCACATATGACAGTAACGCTAAAACATAAAACTAAACAGTTTCCATAAATTTGATGATGTCAAGTTATCATGATAAAGACACTGACAGGTCATGTTGCCTTGATCAAAGTCAACTTGTCATAAACAATGCCAACTTTGCATTACAAATGACACTTGAATGAACGATAAAGAGTCATAATCGTTCATAAAGACTCCTCCATGTTCATGACAGTTTAATGACTGTCTTATCCACACCACTTCAAATAAAGTGTTACCTCCACTAACAGTATAATGTGTGCAAATACAAAGTCTGTATTTTACATTTCAAACAGTTCTCAAAATGTATCAGTGTTAATTAAGAAAGGATGAAATTCATTGTCCCATCCTCAAATAAACAGATGTAATCAGTCAGCCAGTCATTAACTTCCTGGAAGATTTTGTTGGACTCCAATTTTGGCAGGCTAATTCTCCTTATTTAGTTATTTAGAAGGGTGTTTTTTGAAGAAGAGGCAGAAGAACACACAGCTGCTTGATACTCCACAGGAAAACAAGTGGCAAATAAATCTTCAATGAAAGGACATTTAATTCATAATTTAACTATCCCCGTAGGGAAAAAAGAAAAACAGGAAAACACTCACACACAATATCAAGCTCATTTTTAAAACAATATAAAATGTTATTCATTGGGTGGCTCATGTTGCCTAAAAGTGAACAGACTGTAGGACACTGATATCGGCAGTAAAAACATGTCAGCAGGCATTAGACTGCCCTCGTTAAGCACAAAACTCATTATGGCATGCCTCGCTCCCCTGCTGAAAGAAAGAGTGAGCATTTCCTTCCATTTGAAGGGAAAAAAATAAAACAGTAGTTAGCCTTTTCTATCTGTATCTCCCAGAAAGGTTTGGTTGTCTGGGACCCATGTGCGGAGGGAGATAAAGCCAAGAAGGGTTAGTAATACAGCGCGGCTATTTAAGAGGCTGTAATGATATTCATTAATTTAGATTCATTTCAACTTCCATCTGGAGAGAGAGAGAGAAATGAGGGAGTCATTGGATATAAGATTCAGAAGACCGGGATATGGAGGTTTTAGTTGGGGGTCAGAAAGTTAAGCTGGAGTCACAGAACTCAGACAAGAAAAGTAAATACTGAAAAGGGACTCAATCAACTGCACAGTCTTTTCTCTGCAGTGGAGTTTTTGGAAGTTGAACTGCTTTCTGTTGGGGAGGTATGATTTTGTATGCAGTGCTACTGAAAGACAACGTCAGAGGCGCGGGCAAAGTGCATGCATTGTATGGAAATGCAAGTACTTCACATTCATTTTGAATGTATGGAATTCACTTTGTATCCCTTTGACTTTCAGACAGAAACACATTTTTATGTGTGCCCAGCACTCAAATCCATCCAAATCCTACAGCCAGACAATTCATCCAAAACTGATGTGAGAATTGCACATGGATGGTAAAGGCTGCGAATTTGTGCGCGGTTGTGTGTGTGTCTTTGTCTGTCACATTGTGCAGATATCTGGTGTCCTAGGAGAGGTGTGTCAGTTCACAGCACAATGCGGAAAATCAGCATGTTAAAGCAATCAATGGGTTTTTCTGCCCCCCAAACTAAGGCAACAGCTCGCAAAACACAAACATGCAACCACACACAGACTCACAAGTCTAATTAGGCATTAAACCTGCAATGGCACAATTTTTGACCATGCAGCAGAAACAAGCTGTGAACCCAGCACTTACATATTATTATCATTCCATTCGGAATAGTATTTTCATCTTCCTGATTAGTGTAAGCCAAATATTCACTCTACTTTTAGCTCTTTGTTCATCTCAACTAACTTCTGAACCATCTTTGGAGTGGGGCCAAAGCACACATGACCCACCTCCAAGTGGGCAGCAGTGATGTCTCTTCATCAGTGATCAACCCATGACAGCCCCTCTTTCTTCCCCTCAAACACAGAGAAAGTTAGAAAGTTCAGATTTCATTTTTTTGTAGCTTCTAACTGAGTCTCTGTCGTTTGAAGTTAAATTTCACTCCTGCTTTGCTGTTTGCACTTTCAGATATCTGCTTTATTTTGCTGGTTCATGTTCGCTTTCAGTTGTATAGGAAACATGTTATCCCAAATTATTTGCTGATTGTGCTCCGTCATTATAAAAGATTTTAAATAAGAAAACAATGGGGGGCTTTTATTGTGAAGAATTTCTAGGAAATGAAACATATTTATCCACAGTTTTATTGCCACTTGACTCAAGACAAGAGCCTGTTAAAAGACACACCTTCGAGCAAGTAGTTGTTATAGAGATGCAAACCCCTGCCGTGCTGGGCTGATTAGTCAAACCGAGCCATGCCAAGACAGCACATGTGTATGTCTGCTGTTAGGTGTTGGAAAGGTAGCACACAACGGGTTTATTATATTTATTTCATTGAAAACAGCTCTGTGCTGCTAAAGGCTGAAAAGAGCAGTAGGAGTGGACCAAAAATGTTATCCCACAGAAAACTGCAGAGTCAAGTGATAGTTCTCTGTGGGAAACCGTTCTCACATTGCACAAAGTTATTGGAGCTATTGTTATTATAAAACTATTGAATATACTCACTTTATACTTAAGTATATTCAACACTCTTCTACTGTAGATGTCTCCTAATTATGAGGTTGCTTTTCAGTTTTCTTACAGTGACTCTGCAGCTGCCTAATCTCCATCAGAAATCGCATTGTCAGGCTAGTATCAGTATCAGTATTCACTAGTTGTTACAGACAACATATGGTCCTCATCGCCCTGGAGAACAGTTGGCAGCTCTTCTTCCCAGGCTGGACAAATTAAGTAGAATTATCGCCCAGGAAAAGTCTTAGCAAGGTAGTTCTCGCTGAAGCGACTTTAAAATCGCAACCTGGAGCTGTTTTTGTGTGTGTGTGCATGTGCATGCGTGTGTGTATGCATATTGGGCTGTATGCCAGTTAAGGGTGCACATGTTTTGATTATGGATCGAGAACCGGTTGCATCACTGATCAGTGTACCTCCCACACCCCCCATAGACATGTAGTGGTAAGAGTTACATGTGTCTGGTGATGACAGGACATTCTAGATGGCATTGTGGCATGATCGTACCGGTCTTTTACAGATTTTTACTGTTCTGTTTTGTCCATGGTGACCTTGTTGTTTGGGTGAAATAACTTTTTTTTTCTTTTTTTTATTATATCATCTGTACCAGTAGTTTTCAAACTTTTTGTGCCCAAGGCAACCCAAGAGGCAAGCCAAAATCTCAAGGCACACCTTCATTCATATTTGTTCACAATAGCCTGGAAAACCAACCAAACCAATGGAGGCAACGAGTTCTAGAAAATTAGTGGCAGAGCTCCTGCAGTGCTGTTGCTGGCAAGAAAATAACGCATCAATCAATTAGGTCCATTGGTATGTCACAAACTAATATTTCCCATCATCCAGCACCTGCACATGCTGCCAAAACTGGGGTTTGCTTTAACGGAAGAAAATAAATTTTAGAGAAATTTTTCAGGTTATATGATTTTCCTCTCTGTTGGGAAATTAATGGGAAGGGAATAATAAAGTAAATTAAAAATCCATAACAACAAAATATACAAAAATTGTATTGTTGTATACGGCAACAATAATGTATGGTTGTCACAAAATCCCAAGACACAAATGAACTTGCCTCACAGCATGCCTCAGCACCGATTTAAACCACTGATCTATAGCTTAACAGTGAGATAAAAGTCTGTGGTATTTTGTCTCTTCCTCCTTATTTGTCTGTTGCCAGTCACCAGTGAGCCCAGCTGTGCACCGCATGATTGCGAGGCCAGTACCTTCCTGCGGCTGAGCGCAGATGTTTTTTTTTTTTTTTTATGTGCTTATTCATGCCCATGACAGCCCGTTGTCAAAGGTGATGGAATGCATTGGGTCTCTTTCATCTTCAGTTAAGTGAAGTCTCAGTAATGTACGTGATATTTTTGACCAGGCCTTGATATTTGACCAGCATGTCAATGTGTTGATCTACGACCTTTATAGCTCTGCATTGTGAGGCCCTGTGTTAGATCACAACTAGGTTATTTATATCCTCTAAACAGAGGTTCAACAAACAAGCCCTGCTCAGACCTTACCACCACTTTTAAAATTCTCTTGAAAGCTGGTGTATACTGTATACATTTTACTTCTATTGGGGCTTTTTTCCTTTGCTTTCCAACTAAGTTGAAGATCCATTGCAGCAGCCTAAATATCTGCTGTGTGGCTCTGTTTTTGCAGTGTCCCTCTCTCTGGCTTATGGTCTTCAAGGGGATAAATTCTTTGGTGATTTCCTGTCTTTTATGGGCGTGGTTTTATGTGTGATGACAGTAAGAAGCGTCCATGGAAGCAACGTGTCTTGAACAGACAGTAGAGATTCCTGAAGAGGTCAGTGTAGATACTGCAGTAGCAACGGTTTCATCAGAACTTGACAGTATTTTTTCATCGAAAGACGAAAAAAGAACGTTACTGAAGGCCTTTCCTTTGGTAGTGACCTGCCAGATGGTTTGTTACACAAAGCTGAAGTATTCTTGCGTGATCTCATGATCTCGCGAATCCCGCTGCCTCGCAAGGTAACCCTCCGACTAGGTCATATGGTTCGTTGATTTTGGTTGAAGTTAGCCTGTGTTAGACGTCCGTGTCATCCAATCAACTGCCAAGTGCATGCTCTTTTCCAAACAGTTCCTAAGGATGACTTCCTGGATAGTTCTGTGTAACAAACCATCTGATGTGTCAGGTTCATGCAGACGGGATCAACATGAAATCCTCTGACATTTCGAACGGCACCATCATCATGCTGATGATTGTTGTTGATTTCAATTTGCTAAGACCTGCAAAGCTATAACACAACATCCCCATAAGCCTCAGCTGTACTCTGTGCTGGGGGCTAAATAGCAAATATTTTGGCATGCTAAGATTGACATTTCTCTTAAAGCATGGTCAGCCTCAGGGATGGAGTTTACATAATGTAAACTGTCTATCTTACGTTGAAGCATTCTACATCCATTGTAGCAGCCTAAACATCTCAGTGTGGCCTCATAATAAATGTGCTGGAGGAATCAGACCTAAAACCCAGACATGAGTTAGCATTTTAGTATATTAGCTTATTATGACATTTTTATGTGGGGTTGTGTGTTCTAGAACATTGTAAATATCCCACTTGTTGATGCTGGAGCTTTGTGTTTCTTAAAAAAGGTTGCTGAATGAGACTATGGAGGTTGTCGGAGACATTGAACTTCATCATGCTGAACACTAGTGGTGATGATGTGAAGTCACATGACCATGAGGTTGATCATTTATAGCCTAGCCAAAAATCATATGGTGTTCTTTTGTGAAGATTATTTTGCTGAACAAAATGTGTGTGTGTCATAAACTTTTGTATGTCACAGATCTTATTTTCTGCAATAGTCCAAACTCCAATGGAAAAATCCTATTGGCTTTTTGGGGAAGGAACCAGAGCGGTTCTGACCTCTGGGTTAGCCAGCAAAAATACATAATTCCTGCACTCTATGTATAACAGCAACTTTAAAGGGTTGTTGTTGTTTTTTTTACATTTTAACTAAACAGCAAGAAGCATAACAGGAGGGTGTTACAATACCTTTAACCTGATGTGATGGATGGGGTTTGATGCCACCTGTTTTGGATGCAACACAACATCGCTCTAAATCCTTCTCCATCATAACGTTGAAAAATTTCATGTTCAGCATTTCTAATGCCAGAAAAGTGTTTCCTTGACTAATGAGGATTTCAAAGTAAAGCACAAAGGCACAAAGTTGCACTTATCTGGGCCCATCT
The DNA here is from genome assembly GCF_056507025.1 of Lutjanus erythropterus. NCBI lineage: Eukaryota > Metazoa > Chordata > Actinopteri > Lutjaniformes > Lutjanidae > Lutjanus > Lutjanus erythropterus. Next base: position 21,881,713 of record NC_139320.1, read on the forward strand.
TTTCAGCGTGACCAAGTGTGGAAAAAGTTTTGTACTTTTAGCTTTCATAACATGTATGTTAGAATTAATGTTGTTCTTATACTGTAGGCTTCATCATAGGGATTCTAGAGGCAGGACTCTCAAGACACATTCTTAAAGGTCTTCTATTGTGGTCACACATAACCCAAATATGCAAATCATCAAAGTTGATTTACAGCAGAAATGTCTCCGCTTGCACTCTTGGGTTACAAGGTCTGACGGCCATGAACTATACTTTTCACTTTTGAGTAGGTGATTTAATTGTCGAGTCGCTTTCCCAGGTCATTAAATACCAATGCTGCAGGTTGCTTGGTGGCTCAGACTGACCTGTGAATGAGACTCAACAATCAACTGTCTTCAGCAATTGCTTAGTCTAGTCTTACATCTTTATTTAAAGACGACAAAGTAGCAAATTTCTCTAAGAGTTACTGAGAGCTAATTCTGGAAAACAGTAGGACAGTAGGGCACAGTAGAACAAGGCTCTATTTCAGGCTTTCCTGCTGAGATCTTAAAGCATGTTGAGTAATGTAGGGGTCCAGGAGCTTCATTAAGTACGGTGGAGCAAGATTTTGTAATATTTCATACAAAAAGAAGAGCACTATTAAACTACTTACACTAGCACGAGTGGAGGGAGGCTCAGGCTGGAGCTCTGTGGTCAAATTCATGAGTCCTCGTTATAATCCGCCCTGCAGTGTTTTGAACATGATGGACCTTTTTCAACAGGGAAGCGTTTAAGCCAGAGAGAAGGACGTTGCCAGAACCAGTGGGAGAAGAGGAAAGATTAATAAGAAATGAGATCGCTGGAATAGGGTTTAACTGGGAGAGAAGAGTTAGACAATGTGGCACACTCTAAGGTGAAATGGTCAATCATTATTATTTTGCAATATAAGAAGTGCAGAAAAAAAGAAGATAAAACTGTATTTTATAATGTACTGTAATGTCATTTTTTAATAGAAAGTAAACCCCATCCAGGATAGTTATATGTCAATAAACCAAACTTTTGAGAACTAGCTTTTAAGGAAAATAGCAACATAACACCTCTTTTAAAGAATAGACGTTAAGCATTAGTGGGCATGCAGCAGAGGTGTCATAAGTACACACATTCTTTACTGAAGTAGAGTACAGACACTGGTGTAAAAAATTACTCTGGTAAAAGCAGAAGTAATGATTCAACTTCTTTACTCAAGTAAAAGTGAAAAAGACCAGGCAGCACCACTACTCTCACATCTGCCACTGACCGCTGCACTCAAAGTTCAAATTACTTGAACTCTGACCTCATTTGACACTGACCTTTCAAAGCGCAGCAAAGGGCGGAGAGAAACTTATGGTCGAGTCTTGAAGGGAACCCCAGACCTGTGGAAGATCTCATAAAGTTAACATCCAACATTATTAATATGTGTGTTTTTTTAATTGGTGCAATCATTTACATAGTGTTTGTATTATTGTGTTCTTTACAATAAACAGGCAAGCAACTACCATGCAATTATTTAGTTTGCCTCTCTGGGCATTTATTCAAGTAGAATAATTGGAACTCTTGGAGATATCAGCAGACCCTTGGACTTGGACTTTAGATACTTGATGTGTACAGAAGAGAAGGATGGCAATTGCTGTTTTGGAAAGCATTAAAAAGGAAAACTAGTGCCCATATTGTTGACATATATTATTTTGTGAAAACAATTTGTGCAACCCTGGATATCACAAAGTCCAAATAGCCACGTTTAGAGGTCTTTTGAGACAAACTCAACACTTACAGCAGGGCCAGATGTTATCAGTTAAAAATACACCACTTAAGGAAATCAGCATGGGAAGTCGATGGGCTATTATTTTTATCCACAGTAGTAGTAGGTCCATAAGGATGGCAATGTCGGTCAACTTAAAGATCCCTGTATAGATTGCAATGAAATCTTGTACAGATGGAGTGTCCCCTGATGAATTCTTAAGAGGTTTGGTGACTTTGGCTCTGTGTCAGATGTCTCAACAAATGTGTGATAGATCACCATGAAACATGGTACAGATTCCCAAAGGACGTCAAGGAGAACATTTAGATTCCTGTGGGATGAATCCTTTAGGGACTTTTCCTCTAGCGACACCAGCAGGTTTTAATTTTGTGCTCACTGAAATGTGTCAACGACGACTGGATTGATTAACCTGGAATTTGATGCAGACATTCATGTCCCCATGAGGATGCTTCATAATGACTTTGGCCTTTGACCCTCTGACTTTTATAATAACACCAGTATGATGTCAAAAGTTCAGTTTGTCCAAATAATGCCCAAATACATGCAAAACTTTCCCATCAGACATAGCTGTACTTTATGTCTGGGGCTAAACATAAAATGGTTTTGGCATGCAGTTTGCTCCAAGCATGTACAGCCTCAGGGAGAGAGTTTACACATTGTAAACCTTCTATCTTACTTTGTGCCTGTGTTTGTGTGTGTGTAGGTGTGTGTAGGTGTGTCTGTGTATAGAAGAAAGGCTTAGCGATTTTCTTATGATCGATGACTCCAGCTCCAATTACTGTTCTTTGTTTTGCTTTGCACTTTTGCTTATTGAGTCGCTACCCAAAGGTAAAAATCAATTTTGCATGTATTAATATTTGTTAAGCACCTTGTTTCATCACTTGAAATCAAATATGTCGGCACAGCACTATCTGCTGCAAATTTCAACAAAATATAAACATTTTAAAGGAGTTATTGAAGAGAATAAAAAAAAAACATTGTTTCTGACGTCGATAAATATCCTTCTGTTTTTGACAGAACAGTTTTGCTTCTAAAAATAAATTATCCAATAGAAGATGATTCATTTAAATGTTATAGTGAGACTGTTATTGCTCATGTTGTATTGACAGTATTTCTGTAAAAAACAGCTTCAGCTGTGGGGCAGGAAACAGGAACAGAGAGATGGTATTCAAACAGTCCACAGCAGGGTGCTGCTTTATCCAACCTTTACAGTGGAAAGCCATTTCTTGCCGGCAGGGGATTTTGTTAAAGGAGTGGTGGGTTAGCAAAATGAAAAGCAAAACTAATGGGGAAGAGAGAGAACAAGACATAAACAGAGGGAGATGATAGAGGAAAGAGGGAGAGTATGAAAGCGACAAGGATGAAAACAAGACAGGAGAAAACAGGAGAATACAAGAGAGATTTAAAATATAAATGCATAAGGAATGTTGATGGAGACACTGATTCACTGAAGATCCTGGGGAGAGCGGGGAATGGCGAGCAGGGAGAAAAAGTGAAAGGTGAGAGGACATAGATTAGATGTGAAGGATAGAATGAAAGCAGGCAATGTGGAACGCGAGTAAAACAGAGAGAAGAGAGGAGTCAGATAGCTGGGAAGTGATAAGGAGGCAGTAAGCAGTGCAGCCAGGCATGGCTCAGAGGCCAGGAATTGGTAGTAAACATTTAGTAAGGCAGGGATGGGAGTCTGAGGGCCTTTTGAACAGTAGATTGTCTCCTCTCTCTGCTTTTGAGCAGTGCACTGAGCTGCCCTCTGCATTTTTAGGGAGTCATCTGCCAAATTGGATCGATAAGTAATTAACACTTTGGCTCTTTGCTGGCAAGTTCTCTTCCCTGCCTCTTCTGTCGCTCAGTCTTCTGCACTGCCCTGCAGACAGCAACACAGACAAGCACACTTGCTCACACAAACCCAAACACACACAAAAACTAGTAGATTTTTCAGGTATTTGTACTTCATTTGAGTATTTATTTGTCTGGCAACTTCTTACTTTTACTCTTGATGTTTTAAAACAAACACTTTCTACTCCTAAAATTTTCATGCATTTGAGGAGAACTATGAATTACTTTTATTTCACAAAATTGTGCACTGTCTTCCCAGCATCAAGACTGATTTCAGCTAAATGCATGGGACAGTAGCACAGAAAAGATTCCTTATGTAACTGTCAGTGGATATCATACCAACAAATGCAAAGATAAAAAAAACACAAGACAAAAACACGACGTTGCAAGACGACAACAAGAAGATATGACAAGAAAAAAAACGACATAACAAAACTAAAACAATGTAACAGCACAGGAATAATGTCAAAGATGTAACAAGACAAAAATAACATAACAAGATGAAAATAATGTTAAAGACATGAGACAAAAAAAACAGAACAAGACAAAACAAGACAAGACAAAAACAACATGGTAAAATGAAAATGATGAAAACAATGCAACAGGACGAAAAAGGTGTCGCAAGACAAAATGCTGAAAACTCCGAAAAAGAACATAACAGGATGAAGAAAACAAGAAGAAAACGACATAACAAGACTAAAATACTGAAAACAAAACAGTGTAACAAGACGAAAACAAAGAAAACACCAGAAGATGAAGACATGATGAATACACAAGACATAACAAGATGAAAGTGACGCAACAAGACTAAAAATGACGTAACAAGACAAAAATCATTTAAAAGACGAAAACGCCTTAACGAGATCAAAACAGCAAAAACAACATGGCAAGACTTAAAAGATGTATCAAGGCGACTAAATGAAGCAAACAGAGAGAAATTCGACTCTGGAGAAAAGGTGAAGTTCAGTTAGCTTTTACAGAAACAGCTGGTGGAAAAATGTCCTTCAAAGCGTATATGTCCTTTCATACTTTGAGTACATTTTAAAGCCTGTATTTTTTCCACTTTGAGTTGAGTAAAGAGGCTGAGGTCTACTTTTATCAGTCCTATTTACATGAGTATCTGTACTTCTGTTTGAGTAAAGAATGTGTGTTCTTTTACCACCTCTGACAAAAACTCAGACTGAAAGAAGGAGGGGGTGGAGGCTCACCCGAGCACAAATTTACACGCACTTTACTTCTTGGGCCTCTACTGTGCTCATGGGGGTTGTGAGCGCAGGCAGCGTGGGTATCGATCCCCGCTGTCCTGGAAAAGGCTCTCTGTTCCATCCGAATACCCACTGACTCAGTCTCGCTCACTTTCCCTGTCCTTCAGTTTCCCCTGAATCTCCTGTGACACAAACACACACAGCACAACCCACCCCCGCAGTCTCACCTCCACCCCCTTTTCTATTGCTCCCACTCGTCTTCTGGTCGGAGTGACATTTGCCACCTGTTGGTGTCAGTGGGACACTCTCAGGACAAAGCGGCAACCAGTTACACATGTATCAGTGACATGCAAAGACAATAAAGTGAGGCAGTGGGGTATCCATAATGCTGAGTGATTGGATGGATAGGAGAGACGAGGTTGGAGGGAGACAGAGGGGTGAAGAAACAAGCCAATGTGGGGGAAAAAAGAAAAGAAAAGAAAAAAGCAAGCTGAGAGAGAAAGAGAAAGGCAGTGAGAGCAACAGACAGAATGACAGAGACAAAGACAGAAAATGCAGAAAGACATGGGAGGGAGAGATAACAACAGCCCAGGGCCAAGTAGAGGATTGATGTGTGAGGATTCAGTGCAGAGCTCCATCATCAATCCTATTGGTTAATCAGATGTATGGCTGAATTATTGATAAGTGAACCTCATCAATAATTGCAGCGCTGCTGCTTTTGGGCCACAGACCATAGAGAAGGAGGGAATCAGAGCTAGTGGCTTAGCAAGAGAAAACACACAGTTATCACACACATGCTTATGAAAGAAGAATAAAAGAATCAAGAAATAAAAGAGCCTGAAAGTTATTTCATTCATGAATGAGCTTGTACATGCTGAAACATGGAAGGCAAGCAGAAAGACGGCTGATGGACACATTCAGAATATGCATTAACTCATCATGGTGAATTCATGTTGAACTCAGCTTGTCCTTTCAACTCATCATCAGGTCAGGAGCCCATTAACTCGCTATGATGCCACTGTTCAACAGTATCTATACACTCTTATCCCTCTGCAAGTAGTTCCTACATAAAGCTGCTCACAACAAGGTGTGTGGATTATCTTGAGTACCACAGGCTGAGTGCCATTTAGTTCCATTATACTGGACAGAAGGCAGACATCTCTTTGGCTGATATCTCCAAAGCTCTGCAGCTCACACCAAAACAATCTAAATGGATAAACAGCACTACAGGTAATGTACAGGTAATAATTGTTTAAGCGGGTAACACAGGGTGACTGTGCATGCTTCTTACTGTACTTCTGCTTTGCATGTTTTGGTCAGTATTTAACAATCCAGCAGAAGGTTAAAGTGGCCACAGTATGCTCATTTTCAAGTTCATGCTTTTATTTTGTGTTTCTACATGAACAGGTTTACATGCTTTCATTTTCAAAAGACACATTGTGTTTTTTCATTGTGGCCATAGCTGCAGTGCCTCTATTCAACCTCTGTCTGAAAACCGGTCTTCCCTGGAATCAAATTATTGCAGCTGAGCCCTACAGAAGTAGACCTCAAAATGTGAGAGATTGTATAACTGTCTGTGCCCTGACCTTGGTCACACCTGATGCATCTACTGACTAAACATAAAACCTAAAATAGCAAGAATTAGTAAATACAGTGTAAAAAAAAAGATAAGATACCAAGATAAACAAAGAGCACAGGAAGGTTTACAAAAGAAAAAATAATGAAATAAATAAGGAAGGAAGCAGGAAGTTGACAAACAACATCATGATTAAGGACAGCATATGCTGTTGCATTGTTTCTTCTGACCAGGTTATATGGTACATAGATTGAAATCAATAATGTTATCAAATTAATGCTGCCAACAGGCCTGCTGATTTTACAAATACTGTTCCAGACTAGCTGCATAATATGCAAGTGTGTTACACAGTGATGTCACTAAGTAACGAACAAAAGCTGGATTATAAACGAGGAGTTTCAGGCAGATCATGAGGAGTGTTTTCTACCTTTTGCATGGACATGCACAAAATGTTATAGATCACATGACAGGAGAGGGAAAAAACAATCTTGTGTAAAGAAACTCTGAATTTTATGCGTTAAACAGTACCTGACAGTGTAGTATAATAGTGTTCTGAATATGTTTTTTTATTCAACATTAATATTAATCTTTTCTTTTTTATTGTTGTTGTTGCTGTTCTGCATGCTTAGAAATGTTGTAAATCATTTTGTAATTTCAATGTTCTCTCTCAGTCTTCTGTTTTTAGGGTGACTTTGTAACATCAGTCCAGGGACTACAGATGAAAAAAGGCCTCTTGGCTACATCAGGTGCACCTACATCAGTTTTTATTAATGTGCAATCTGTGTTAAATAAAACCAACAAATAAATACATTTAAAAATTAACTCCAAGTGTCAAGACTGTCATGCCAACAGTCTTGATGGAAGAGAAGGTTTTTTGTTTGTTTGTTTGTTTTTTACAACACACTAGAATTTACGCAGAAATCATCCTCATCTTGCAAGAAACTATGATAGTTACTGAACTCCTTGTGAACCCATATTTAAAAACATATCTTTATTTACTGCAGGCAGTCAAGTCAAAGGTTCAAGGGACATAAGTACAGAAAGTACAGAAGTACAGAAAATGATAAATGGATGTCTTCCCTTGTATATCTAAAGAAAATTGAAGATCAGTTTTTGTCCAAACAGCAAGTCAGGTTGTCTATCAGTGCCTTCCGTTTTACAATGACCTTATGAGTGTTCTTATAATGACTCATATCAGCATTTTCAGAACTATCTACCTGGTGGTCCAAGCCAGTATTTCTCATTTTTTCCACGTCGCAGCAACCCAGAAAATTCAGGCTTGTGTTCAAAGCCCTCTCCTCACTGCCTGATGCCTGATGCGGACTTTTGATATAGTAAAAAGACCAAGAAAATCTGTGTTTGTAGGATGTGGGGTGGATGGATGGCTCAAACAAACAAACATTTGGTTTCACATTGGATTAGGTGTGTGTCCAACATGAAACCAAAGTGTTATTAAAAGTTTTACAGTACATACAAGTAATTTTTGTTACTTAAACCTACCCAAATGGCCGCCATTTCACTAAATTAACTACTTAAGGCTTTCTGGCAGCGTATCATACAGCCACGAAAGGGTACCTTGTGCATCAGTATAAGACACCGACAGGCATGAAGAAAGCACCATCAGTAGTCGATGAGAAGTGATGAAAAGGCGTTGGACACACAACCATCTGAAAACCAGAGCATACCCACCTTTTATAACCAACTGTTAAAAACACATATTGTTTTGGTAAATTACACACATTTTAAATAGATAAAGTCAAAACTAGAAGAGTCCACTCAGTAGAGTACAGATCCTGGCCAGGCAACAAATGGTGAAGCACCTACTGCAATGCCAACGAAACTGCCAGATGCAAGCAGCAGAGTTCCCTCAACATTAACATGACCCTCCACATATGTTGTTTCTATCTGAAACAAGCTTTCAAACTGAAAGCAGCTGCTAATCACTTGCGGCCCCTGGTGGCTAAATAAGAAGAGTAAGAAGTCAGCTGTCAGTGGTCATATAAAACAGAGCAGTCAAAAGCAGTCTGTCTAGACTCATATAATGTATGTGGTGAAGAGTTTGAGAGAATTTAATATGTAACGTACCACTATAATGGATAATATCACAGGGAAGTTGACATTTACACTTTGGATATAAAACGTCATCACCTCATGTTTTTATCCTATTACATGTTTGTGCAGAATTTTGTTTTAACTAACAGATGAATTTTTGAGTAATAGCCAAAAATGTGTTCAGTGGGGTCACTATGACCTTTGACCATCAAGATCTAAACAGGTTTTCCTCAAATCCAAGTAGATACTTGTATCAAGTTTGAAGAAATTCTCTCATGCTGTTCGTATCGTACCTGTGACCACTGCTGTCGCTGGCATGGAAGCATAATAAAAAATAAAATTATGAATCACAGAGGTCCTTCAGCATACAGTCATGAATGTGCACCAAAGAAAATCAACTGATTGGTCCAGTAGTTAGATAAGATAAGCTCTGGACAAAATGAAGGTCTGTTGATGACACACACTTGCACACACTCTCACATGCATACATTCACACACACACACACACACACACACACACACACACACACACACACACACACACACACACACACACACACACACAAGCGAGCACATGATCCCCTCCAGGCTCACACCTGGCAGCAAAATAATAAAGGGAATCATGATTTGGAATTTGTCCATAAGTGTGCAAAGTAAAGCCACAAATCTGCTTCTAAATCATTATATTGTTCTCTTAGAACTTCCAAATCTCTGGAAAAAGTTGCAGCTATATTTTTGATAAAAAAAAAATCAATGAGACTGAGTCTACAGAGGGACGGCGGAAAAGTGGATTATACTGCAGCAATTGTTTGAGAAGTTTTATTTTTTATCCAGAACTTCTCAAAGCTGAAAAAAGTAATTAAGTCCTTTTTTTTGATTGAATATGTAATATCCACTGCTACTAGTCTTCGAAAGATTGATACAATAGAGAAGTTTTACACTGAGAAAAAAACCTGAGATGCATCACTACATGTATTTATAACACATGAATACCTTGTGTTTAGAACGTCACAATATGTTAGCTTTTCCTTTAAGATGTTTTTTTTCTTCTTTAAATCTGATAAAACTACAGTCAAGGACTGTGGTGCGACATAGTGAATTAGTGGTGGAGAAGAGGTGGGAATATATGGTACAAATCCAAAAGCTGTGGAGTAGGCATGAAGTCAGTGGCAGCGTATGACATGACCATACCTCTTCCCCTTCTTTTTTCATCTCCCCTCTCACCTTTTTTTCTCCGACTCAGCACTTTCCTGTCTTTTTCAACTCCAGGGAAATAATTCAAAACTCACTCAGGATCTTTTACCTGCTACATGAGCGAGTACGCCTGGGCCTCAGCGCCTCTGCCTGGGTCATGCACGCTTAAACCGTGGACACCTGGACACGAGCGTGTGCGACTCTCTGAAGTACACACACACGCACAGTTTACACAATTGGAAAATGGTTGTGAGCGTTATTTATTACTTCCCTGTGTGTTATCCTGTCATCACTTCAAACTACCACTTACAGTTTTGCTGTGTATGTGTGTGTCTTTGTGTGTGGACCCGCCTTTATGCGTGATGGTGCTGCTGGTGTATGTACGCGTGTGTTTGTTTGCCGATGTACCTAAATACACAACTGTGAGCTTGTGCACCTCCTCGCTCTTGTATGTGCGCGAGCGTGTGTGTGTTTGTTGGCTGGCAGGTGCATTACCCTGTCAGAGTGCAGCGCCTGGCTCATATCTTACCTCTAACAGCCAGATAGGAAAACCACTCCGCTTTTGATTTGAGGCGAGAAAAGTGGTTTAGCACACCTCTCTCATATATCTCACCTTCTCCTTCTCCCCCCTCCCCTCCCGCGCTCCCTTTTTTTTTTTTACTTTTATTTGTCAATTTCCTCTCATCCTGGCTGGGCTGTCAGCGGGGCTGGAATCTGATGTACCTGTGGCTCTGGTTTCATTTCAACTTACCATAAAAACTAAAAGAACAGAGGAGAACGCAGCTTTTTTGCGTAGCTCTACTGGAACGCCACGTTTAATTTTCAAATTGCATGCTACTAGTTAACCCTTTGTTTTTGTTCAAATCGTGAGAGCTTGCTTATTTTTGAATGATTTTTGATTATATTTTTGATGATCCCAAAAGTCTTTTCACACACTCAAATTAAAGCTGTAAGTAAGTATTTTAAACTCATTGACATCAGAGGGCTTCATTCACTGACTTTAGAGCATAACCGAGTCGCTTCTGTTTTATGCTCTCTATGTAATTGGATACAGAAGTTCACAAATAAGGACTAATGTTTCAACCAAACAAATAATTATGTTATGTGGGAATAAACAGAGATACTCTAGTCTGTAATGATAATTAGACTCAAGTAAGTAATGTGTTTGTGTAGCATTCAGTAATTGTATCTGTAAAGACCAAAACAAACAGAGCACAGAGTCCTAAGGAGGATTCAATAATGACTCTGTTCATGGTTAATATAGAGAGATAGACCGGGATTTTTTTAATATTATTATTGCTGTGTTTTTAGGTTATTTTCATACTTTTACTTCCATTTAGTTCCTGTTCTTATTCAGAAGGGGCAGTTTTAAATTCTTTTGTATATTTATCTATTCCAGGTGTAAGCCTGCAGATCATGCAATAGATTGTGTGTGTGTGTGTGTGTGTGTGTGTGTGTGCATGACTAACAGGGGAGGGACCACCATCTGCAGCTAATCATTCTTTCTATTGGGCCCATCAGCCTATTTTTTTGTCCACAATTATGACTGCATGTTCAGGGACCTCATCTGATTCAAAACTTATTTTTATCAACTGCTCTATGTAATCATGACGTCTGGCTCCTCACTCCTCAGTGAGGCCAGAAGAGGCTGCAAGTAATCAACAACCGCTAGGCTAAAAACAACGCTTAAGCAAGTCTGTTGCAAATCATATTTTGACCTTTGTTATGGCTCCAAAACTGACTGTAATTCCATAACCGATAAAATGTTATCCGTTGAAGTTGTACACGATACAAGATGAATAAAATCCCATTTTGTAAACTTTGTGGTCACCTCTGCTACGCATCTGCGTGTGTCACCATATTGGAGCATTTAATGAGAGATGCAGACTTCACTACAAAATCATCTGTAACTCACTTAATTCTGAATCAGCTGTCAAGAAATTCTGTTTTGTTATAAATGTGAAAACTTAAAAATGACACTGGTTACTTGTTGAAATTAAATTCAGTTACTGGGGATTCATTTATTCAGTTAAAATTTAAGGTGTATGAATCAGCTAAAAGAGGAGCATCTGGAAGTAAAATGTGATACAATTAGAGATTTAAATTGCCCTGTGAATGAAAATGAGGAAAATTGTTCTGCATGTTGTTCCACACTGCAGGTGCACAATATGAAAAAAATGGATTTTCTTAATTCAGCAGAAACAGCCAGCACCTGTGGCGTTATCCTTTCTTTCAAACTCGGTCAAGTAATCACTTGAAATCACTTGAAACTCGGCCAAGTAATCACTTGACCGAGTTTGAAAGAAAGCACTGAAGTGACATAAGGAAGTAAAAGACCAATAAGAGTTTTATATGTAAATAAAATCCAGTGTCTTTCATCCTTTACAGAGAGAAAGGGCCACCCAACCTTAGCATACAGGTCACAAAGCTGAGTATTATAACTGTCACCAATAATAAATCTTCAAGCAGAGTGATAGACCAAGGGCTTCAGAGTTGCAGCTGAGGTTTGCATGTGTAAAATGTCACCATAGTCTAACAGATTAAAAAAAAAAAAAGAAGTTGCTTCAATAAGCATAAAATGAACCAATTTTCATCCTCAGAAAAGTCACTAGCTCAGAAATTTTTAAATATTTATTATGATATTTAAAAGTTATCTATCTAAATGCCAAAGGACTCCTATTCTGTCACCTTTTCAATATTTGTGCTATTGTTGGTAAAGATGATGTCACGGTTAAAATCTTTGAATCTGGTGAACAACATGAACCAAGTTTTGTCTGCATTAAGAACTAGTTTATGATTTCTGACTGAAACTTGGAATTAACAGCAGAGTATGCATCATTCACTGTACAATAAAAAATTGTGTCATCTGCATAAAGATGAATATTACACCCAGTTATAGTTGAAGTGCATCATCAATATTAAGTGTAAACAGAACAGCACAAAAAAGTGAAAATCTCCACTGGTTGCATCTGGCAGTCGTGATGGCATTGCAGTAAGTGCTTCACCGTGTTGCCTGGTGGAAAGTGTACTAGTTAGTTTTAGTTTTAGTTTTTTGTTTTTTTTAAGTAAAACAATTAACATGTAGTGTTCTATATTGCCTTAATTCTAACCCTTCACTCCACACTCACACTCACAAGTCACAGTCACATATTTATAGATGCAATCTGGACAGAAAATGAACAGTTATTGTAAATATCCACAGAAAGACACAGTACTCTTTTCAAACCAAAGCAACAGTTAAAAGCCCTTCAAATCACAAACTCTGCACATCCACCCTTCCATCATGCACCAATCTGCAACACTGTTTTTTATATATAAATGACAAATATTAAACTTCTCTGTGTGAAAAGAAAAAAGTTTTCACACAATTTCACATTTACTTTATCCCCGTTTAAAAACTTTCTCGACTACCAACAATTGAAGTCAATCACCGAAAATCAAAACCACATCAAGCAGCCTAAAAAAACATGTTTTAATAGAAAATCTGCTGTTGCTGTGTCTGTATTACTGATGGCGGGCTTAAACAGACAAACAACAAAAGCTGTAATATAATTGTGTTTATTTCAGAGATACAGCCACAAAAAAACAAAAAAAAAACAACAACATTGCCTTTGATTTCTTTTGCATTATTTGCTGACCACATGCAAATGTTTGAGAGCGTTGCTTTTTAAGACATGGACCATTAATTAGTCATCATATTTTTTTTTTTTCAAAATACAATCTGCTTCTTTCACAGAACCAGAAACATAACAAGCACTGACCAAAAAAATAGAAGAGAAAATGTTAATAATTATTGCAATTTATGATAGTAAATGATTATGGAGAACTGATTTAAGACAATTTCTCTATAACTAATCTTAAAACCAGGAAACAAAATGATGTTATGCTTACAGGTATAATATGTATAAAACATTTATCCCATAATCCCTCTTAGTCATCACTTATGACCCACTAGAAGTGTTTGGTGGTAGTGGCTGTATCTGCAGAGACCCTGTGGTAAAATAAGTACAATAACAAAGTATTTGTACTTATTATTGACCTTCTGCATCACAGACCAGTTGATGCTCCGTCACTCCTCCTTAAATTTGCCTGGGACAGACAATTCTAGTAGAAAGTGAAGGTGTAGTCACTACTACTTTTTTAACAAACAGTTTTCTGGTCTGAAAGGGGGAATAAAACTGCCTTTCAAACACACTTACAGATTTTGTACTCTTGATACAGCATGTAAAGATAAAATAAAAATCTGACACAAACTGCTCCACCTTACATCATTATAAATTTGACTCTTAGTGGATAATGACACTTTCATTTTTCGAAGGAATCTGTTCAGGTTTATGTCAGGCAGTGACTGTCAGTATTTGATATTATCAGGGATACTCAGCGAAGTTTGCCAGTCAATAACAACACATCTGTAAACCTTCACACCATGAGATAGCAGCAATGGGTCCTGACTGAGCCTTCAATTTAGATTTCCTGGCTGTCAGGTGGGGTAAATGTGGTGTAAATCTGCCTTATTATTCTCTGATGTGTTGCTCGCTTTTCTTTGTCAGTGCTCACCTACGGTGCATCGAGTTGGGCATCCTGCCACGGTCAGCTTGACAAACAACACGATGCTGCAGCTCATTGTGCGAGGAGCTGAAAGTGTTTCACTTGTCCACCAATTTTCATTATCAGTGGGGTGGACATGTTTTTGTGTGGTAACAATCACCATCCTCGGTCCACTCCTGGATCCATGCCTGAGCAGCCACACAGTCATACAGATGCACTCTAAGAAATAAAGGTACCAACTGAAACCATAAAGGGTTCTACGACTTGTCCCCATAGTAGAATTCTTTTTGGTTCCTGGTAGAACCTTTTATTCAGGATAAACTTGAAACCCTTTCAGAGAGACATAAAGGCTTATACCTAGAACTATGTTTGAAAGGATCCACAGAGAACCACCTATGAAAGGTTCTCCAGAGAACCAATCTATAATGTAATGTTTCAACAAAGAACCATCTCTGGAGGAACTTTCCTACCTTTCAATGGTTATATCTAGAATAGACGAAGGGGGTTCTAGCCAGAACATTTTTATACTGAAAAGGTTTAATCTAGGACACACTGCAAGGGTTCTTCTACATTTCAAGAACCTTTTTATGTGTTGTTATCTAGAAACCACTAAGGGAGTTCAAACAAGAACCCTTTCATATTATGGTACATAAAACCCTTGATGAAAGAGTTCTTCAAGGATTGCTGAAATCCTTGAAGAATTCTTTCTTATTAAACTGATTCTTTAGATGAAAAGGGTTCTTAATGGAATCCTTAGACGTAATAAGAACCCTTGACAGGGCCTTTCCTCACAAAAGGGTTCTTCATAAGCAAATTATTCTTCAGCCTCTCAGGAAGAATCCTTTTGGATCCCTAACTTGTGAGAGTGTAGACCTTTACGTTTGATTTCTCTAACACATGAATGCATGAAGCTGTGTCACGTGTAGTGCAAATATTACAGAAACTGCAGAATGTGTTTCCCCTGATTGTTTCGAGGAATGGAGATGCTGTTTGTTTGTCTGTCTCTGTGGTGTTTGCCTGTGGCACATGTGACAGGCTGTGACTCTGCGTGTGCCTAAAACCTCCCCTCCCCAGCTCTCCACTCTGTCAACAGCATAAATATTCACCTAGCGGTGTACCTATTAGATGTATGAGATGTGCCGGCTTTAGCTAGCCATCTTCATTAGTGTTATCATGCCTGGCTTTCACCAGTCAACTCTCTCCTTTGCTCCCTTTCCCCATCCACTGTCCCTCACTTCCACCACCCCAGTGCAGACAAGGGGCTCAGTAACAAATTGCTGTAATAAAAGAGATTATTAAAGAGTGCTCCATGTTTTAGAATATAGCAGAGGGCTATTTTTCTAGGAAATAATCTGTTATTCTCCTCTCTCTTTTGGCTTATGCTCCCTCTTTCTTTGTCTCTCCATTGGGCTGCCTCACTCTATTTCTCTCTATTTCTCATTGCCGCTGTAGGTTTTATGGGTCTGAATGTTGATGACAGTCGGGACTGTGGCAGAGGGCCAAGAGTAGGGAGGGATGAGGAGATGGATGAGAGGAGGAAGACATCGAGGGAGGGGTGGTGGGTGGTGAGAGGGGCAGAGATTTGCAAACAAATTTAATAACTAGCCTGCAGAATGGAATCACTTTGCTAGCTTTAGAATTGCTCACCTCCCAGAAAGAGAGTGAGAAGGAGTGAGAGAGCGGGATATTGAAAAGAGAGAGGGGGGGTGGGGATGGGGAGGGGAGATGCTGTATTAAAGGACTGGGGAAAATTTGAAACGTGTCACATCAATTTCAGCCACTGCAGTTATCAGGGTGTTTGGTTTACACCTGAATACTTGGGTGAAAGGGACAGAAAAAGCCGGCACAGAAAGTAGAAAGAGAGAGAGAAAGAGAGAGAGAGATGTGGAAGAGAAAGTGGGAAACAGAGAGGGTCACTCAGCTATGTGCAGATCCTCGCCAGGCAAGAGGTGAAGCACCTACTGCAATGTCACCAGATGCAACCAGTCGAGATTTTCCACCAACGTTAACAAGTCCTCCACTTACGTTGTCCCTAACTGAAACAAGATTTCAAACAAATTTCCAGTGAGAAACATGCTGTTTGGACTGAGCTGAATATTCTGATGTCACAGTGAAGTTGACCTCGGACCTTTTGAATATAAAACATCATCACTTCACCATTTTATCCCTTTGCATATTTGTGTGTAATTTTGTCAATATTAGCACGAGTTCTTGTGTTTTGGCCAAAAATGTGTCTAGTTATCATTGAGTCACGAATTCACGAGAATGGGGTGGACACAAGGTCACCTTGACCTTTGACTTTTGACCACCAAAATCTAATCAGTTCATCCTTGAGTACAAGTCTTCATTTGTGCCAAGTTTGAAGAAATCCCCTCGAGGCATTCTTCAGATATCACGTTCACAAGAAGGGATGACCTGAAAACATAATGCTTATGGCCACGTCTGTCAGGTTTTTCAAGGTTTTTTCCAAAAATTCTGATTCATCAAGGTCCTTGAACTTACAGTCATGGATGCTCACAAAAAAAATTAGGCTGATCGGTCCAGTAGTATCAGAGATTAGCTGCAGACAAGCTGCAGGTCCATTGATCACACACACACACAGACAGACACACACACACGTGCACATGAAAGTGATCACATGATGGATGATCACAGAATGGGAGAAGGTGGCAAAAGATAAGATAGAAAAAAAGACAGATGGAAGCAGATTAAAATGTTCAATCAGCTTCCCTTTACATGTAAGTGAGGAAGCAGTCTAATCAAAATATGAGGAGCTTAATTTCAACTATTGGACTGCTAAATTGGGCAAAATAAAAATCTAATCAGCCAACATCTTGTTCAAAGGGCTCCTAAATAAGCCTCATTATCAGTGAGTTCTCAAAATCATTATGATAGTCATTGTCAAAGTAGCGGTATGAAGGACTCAGTGTAATGCCTTAATGCTGCAACATCAAAAGAATGAGGTTGCAATCAGCGTTTTTATTTTTTTTGTTTTCATAACACCTTTTTAGAAAGTAACTGTCATTATATTAAGCAAAAATGTGAGTCTTGTATATCACAAGCTTTTCTGTATTTTTATGTCCACAACACGTCCTTCTCCTCATGCATACTTATTTATTTTATTATATTTTATTTTATTTTATTTTATTGTATGTTTTCTAATTTTACTTTTTCCTTTCAATCCATTTAAATCTGGCCTCAGATAACTTTACAGCAAAGTTTTGATGATTGCCAATTTAGGGAAACACACACAGGAAGCCTAATGAATTTCTCATAGGATTTGTCTCATCATGGCATTCACATTAAATAACACTGAATTCACCTATTTTCAGCGAGATGGACGGATTCTTTTATGTACAGACATATATATATATATATATAAAACCTTTTCCATCTCACTTCCACATTAAATTATTGTCCACCGACATCGCTAACTTTAGCTAACAGCACTGGCACTGATGACAGAAGTAATTCTTGTGACACAAGGTGCCACTCGTTGCCATGCAACCAGTAGCTTCTGACACGTACTCATTCCCAACCTGACAGACGCTTGTTAGGGAGCAGCAGAGTCATGTAATAAATGAAGGTTACTGAAAGTAAAAGAATTCAAATGTAATGATTAAAATGTAATGGATGCATTTCATGTCCCATTCTCATTTGTAACATCTTGTAACAATGAAAAAAACTAAAGCATGTTTTTGATGACACTGTGGGTTTAACTTCTTGCCACGCTGCAGTGAGGCAGAAGTGTCCTCAAGAGTGTGTCAGTACACTGGGACATCGCCGTTAGTCGTGGTTACAGTTGCAGCAGAGGACACTTCTGACAGTTCTATTACCAGGATTGTTCAGAGGCTGTTTAGACGTTAACACCTTAACCCAATACCCAGGGTATACACAATTTATAAATGAACCACAGCTGAAAACAGTGGCATTCTGAAACGAATCTAACATGCTCTTGTCAGTAAGAAGTAATAGTTATCCACGTCTCCACAGAAGAAAATAATTAATCAAAAATTAAATTTGAATTTCATAGGACAACAAAGTGTTTCTGAAGGATCTCAGTTCAAAGGAGAAATATGGAATGTATTTACTGTACTAAATCATAAAATGACCATGATATGCCATCAGAGATTAAGGAAAGAAGCAAAACTGAATTATTGGCTTCTCCAACAGCAATGATACAGCCAGCATATTCTCATTGGAAATTTACATTCAAGTATAAAACGCCTGTTATTGTTTTGGCTACACTGCCCATCTCTCATTTTAAATTTTTTATATATATATATATATATGTATACATAATAAAAATTAGATGTTAAACTGAGTAATTTGTTAATGGAGTCTGGCAGGAGGTGAGACAGGCAGTCACTGAACTCAAACTGCAGAGTCTGTATTTTCAGAGCCGTGGGCTTTTGTTTTCAGGAGAACAGTCTTAACTTTACATAACCAGACAGTTAGAAACAGCTGATGAAATTACAGCGTAGTATTCGTGTGTAAAGTTGTGCTCGTCTTGCACTCCTGCAGTGTTCCTGCAGCCTCATGCGCTCTCATGTGTGCAACCTGCAGGTGACCTGTCTGTGCTTCGAGTTAGGGGAGGCAGGGGCGGTGGCGAGAACAACTTGCTCTGAAACCATAATATACCGTCTTCAACTTGCTGTTTTGACTGCATTTTTGACACACATTTTTTAACAGTAAGTTGTTATATATATACTTCACCTTTCAGTGATCTGGCCTAAGGAGCTGTGCTTAACGTTTTGTAAAATTTACCCAACAGACAACCTACGATATCCAACCCAATAGGACTGTTTGCCCTCTCTGTAAAACTTCCTTGTCAAAAGTGATTTATAAATAAATTAGATTTGATATGATAGATGTGTAAATGGGGCAGGGGAGCTATCATGAACCATTAATTCACAGACTGGCGAATGAGCATCTTACGGAGACAATTTATCTTCGCTCTCAACAAACACATTAGGAAGAAATCACATTACTAGTAATGGTGTATTTGGTCTGAAAATACAATCAAAGTCAAGAATAAAAGTGCACTCTTCAAGCAAAGCATTCATCTATTTCAACTCAGCTGCTAACACATTGCATGCATCTTACTTTTTCTCTTTTGACCTGCATGTGTGAAGGATATCATTTACCACTCTGAGTAATTGTTGCCATGTTGTGGCTACTGCTAACTAGACTGTCAAGATTTTCAACAGTCTGAACACAAGACTCTCAAAATTCAAAACACACTGAAACGTGCAGTGCGGAGTGTACTTCTTTTAATCAGTTTCTGAGGTCAAACAGGCCAGTTGTATGCTTTTATCAGTGGAGAAACACATAAAATGCTGATGGTTTTCTTTTTTAAGGGAAACTTATATTGCATAGGTGAATATACCTTTAAGTTATGTGATCAAAAACTTACTGATTGAGCCTTTAATAATCTGAAGGCTTGGACCATATCCTGGTCATAATTACCCAGAATCCTCAGTAATTATTTCCCAGCCTGCTTAATAACTCCCTCTTGTGTAACCACGAATAAAGATTATTTTATTGGCCGAGAATTGTGGCTGTTTGATTGGTTGGGAATGGTGATAGTGTCGCCAGTCTGGTTAATTGCTGCTCTGAAATCATTTTAATAAGAACAAATGCCCTCGGTGGGTTCTTTCTCTCTCTCTCTCTCTCTCTGTGTGTGTTAGTCTCTCCTCCCGCAGACACACACCAACCAAGAGAGGGAAAGAGATTGAAATGTTCCCATTAATGAGATATTAAAGTGTCCCCTCTTTCTAATTATTCTCACTGATTACATGCAACAGTCATGGGTTAGCAAGGCTACCAAAAGCCTATTTACATGCCAACACACTGAGAGAGAGGCACAACGGAGAATGAGGGAGCTGCTCCTCTGGGGTTCTTGCCAGACCTTCTGTCACTTTAATGAACAGATAATCTATGCATGATGTATACGTTAAAGATTAGACTGGCACCTTCAGATACACATTAGTTTCTGTAACTAATGGGCAATCGATACCTAGTTTGCAAGAGTGACTTTTTATAGTCCCACTGGGATGAATTTACATTATGTGTGTGTGTGTGTTACATGGATGTTTGTCTTCCAGCATCTTGTATTTTGTCACGTTGTTTTCTCAGTTGTGATCCACAATTGACACCATGTAAAATATTGTATATAGAGAGAGTTTTGTGTGAAAACTAGTTTGTAAACTGTGTGATCACCTAATACTATTTACAACTCAAAACCGCACTGTATGCCAAAAGAGCTCCGTGCAAAAGATAAAAATGGACATCCAAAATTAAGCTTAGGTAAGAGTCTTTTGTAGTGTGAGCAGGTCTAATTCCACAGTTTTGAGGGTGGTTAAACCTACAGCAGTGACATTGAGATTTAAAGCTATGATATGTAACATTTCTGCATGTAATGTCATGTTATTAGTTGCATACTTACATTATCCAAAATGTTTCAAACAGAGAAATCTGTAATTTATTTCAGGTAAAGGAGCATTTCCTGCTAACTATTGGTAGCTAGTTGCTATAACTTGATACATCAGAGAGTTAGAAAGGAAGTTACTGGGTTCTTGTATTGTTGTGTATGAAGTGTGTTATCCTCATAATACAAGTTCCAAAAACGATTTTCCATTTTATGTGAATTTAATGGACAATAAAGTAAATTTGAATCTAAATCTGAATAACATGAATAAAATTTTAATATGAACATGATTAAAAATAGAAATTGGACAGTACGTCAGAATGTTTTTCTGTTGTCCTGTTTTTTTAAATGTTGTTAGTGGTGATGTTTGGTAGTAGTTTGGTAGGCTTGAAATCATATAATTAAGATTTAAAAAAATAAAGAAAGATTTAAAAAGAAAAGATGATTGATTTGTGGCCGAGTCATATCAGATTTGCATCTTCAGTGTTTTTTTTAAGTGAAGATAATAACTCCCATGATCCCACGCCACTTCACAACGTCATCAAAGTACATCTTTCATTTTTGTTTTTAAAGATCCCTAGGGAAGGAATCGACATATTGTGAGTGTAAATTAAATTAATTAATATTTTATAGTGAACTTGCTGTTTTAAACTCCAAGGGCATGACACAATAGAAGATGAAGAATTGGAAAGGGATGATGAGCAGCAATTTAAGTCCGCTTAAAAAGTCCCAAAGGAAATATTGAATGACAAAGAAAAAGAATAATAATTTCAAGGAAAGCAAACATGCTAAAACAAAAAAGAAATGGACCTGAAGTGGAGCTAACAGTTTCATTGGGATAAAAGCAACTGAGAGTGTTTTCAGTTATGCAAATGTGGCTTTTTCTGTTGACTGCTAAGTCTTACTTTTGTTTGTTATCTGCGCTCCAAATTAAAGCTCCATTAAGGAATATTTTCGTTATTAACATTGAATGACCCCTTATAGAAATAAGAAGGTTGCTACAACAGATGCTCGTGCCTCTGAAAACCAACTATGCACCAGATCTTTGTATTTTTCAGCAGCTTTTAGCTCTGCTTAAATCTGCCAGTTTGTGACTTTATTCCAGTGGCTCTCACCTATTCTGCCATAAAAGAGAAGCTCAGACAAGCTGCTACTACACTACCTGCTAAACATGACATGGCGGAGAATCTCGGTAAATACTGTTTGGGAAAGAAAATCAAACAGACGCAGTATTTTCTCAGGAGCTGATGAGCCAAAAATAAGTATAGGACAGGTGGACAATAGACTAAGGCCTTGTCCACACATATATATTTAAAAACTGAGCGTTTTCTTTTAATTCTGTTCTTTCATCCACACACAAATGACATTTTGGTTTTTACCAAAAACTGAGCTTTCTGTAAGCGTGTGGGATGCAGAAAACCACCAATACATTTGGTCCATTCCAGCAAGCTAAGTCAGTTATCATCAAACAAGTTTGTAAGGTCGTCACCGTATTCCTTCATCCAAACTGCATCGAAACACAAACCAACACAAACTGCACAGCATTGCACAGTATTTAACATTAGCCTCACAAGCTAAATTGTTTCTTTTGTTGGCATTTAACGATGCAGCTAGATACAAACATTTTCACACCGTAAAGAAAGAGAAAGACGATTCTGCTGTAAAACAAACACAATTCAAATGCTGTTTAAAGATTAGTCCAACTAAGAGCACATGTGTATGTATGTGCAGGTGGTCAGTTGTTTGCTAATGTGTTAGCCACAACCTCTCAGCTCTTTGTTAACATTGTAAGGATGTTAGATTTTTTTTAAACTAAGTTCATTATTTTGTTGAATAAGCACTTATTTTACTTCTCAACTGAATTTATTGTCTTGCCTTTTACATTTTCTGCGGCCCTTTATTTTACACGCCTATTACTTTAATTCTTAGTGAGCTTTCATTGGAATCAATAGAGCAGCAGTTCCGATTATTCTGCTCCGTCTCTTCCTCTCTTTTCTTCCTTTTTTATTACAGTTTCCTTCTGTGTAAAGATCAATAGCAAATGAATCTTCAGTGGCACAGCGCTATTGCTAGCTTTGCCATGTAAGAAAGCGAAAATTACCTGCATTCAGCCAACAGTCAGTGTTTGTGTGAGTTTGTGTATCCCTTTGTCTGAACTCTCCGCTGCTGCGTTTATTGATGGCATCTGAAAGCACCGCTGCCTCTCTTTTGTCAAAGGAGACGGGCAAAAACAAAGAGCAAAAATAAGACAACAGAAAGCAAGTAATTCATAGATTGAAAAAATGAGAACGAAAGAGTAAGGTGCGATATGTGTGAATGGAATTATAGTGTAAGAGTGTATTCACTACAGTTGTTATGGCACCTTTATACACACATTTATTTTCCAACTCAACTTTCACAGAGAGCACATGCCTAGAAATTACAATAAAGTAAGTATTCGTTGTGTAGCTGAAATGCTTAAAGTGCATTTGCCTTCAGCTCTGACAACACAGGTTCATCTCCTTTTACTTTACAGTCTGTGCAAACCTACATATCACTATTCTTCTAGCTCATTAAGATCCTTAACCTCTCACTATATCAAGTATACATTCACTTCATAGAGAAACCTAGACCTAAACCTAGAAAGCCTGCAGTCACCGCTTCTCCTTCCCAAGGTGCTCCACAAGGTTCACTGCTTGGTCCTCTTCTTTTCATTCGCTACATGCTCCTCTTCAGTGGTATCATTCATCATCAAAGCCTCTATTTCTACTGCCACTGTACCAATGTACAAAGGAGTTCAAGAAGTTCAACCTCTGAATAACATACAGCCATGATATTGCCGTTACTGGTGTAAATACTCATAAAAAACATATATACGTCAAACCATACATCTCCTTTAAAGCTGCATGGCGCTCACAATACATGCAACCTTGTAGTCAAAGCCTTACCATCCTACTCAGTCCTGCACCCAACAAACAAGTGACAGTGTTTTCATGCTTGGGCACCCTGCAGACACATTTTGTCATGTTTCCCGTCTATGTTTGGCTGCTCGGCAATGAATTTTGCACAGGTTTGTGCAAAAAAACGCGAATGTGACATAAGATGAGAACCAATATCTGCGCTGAAAATGTATTTAAATTGTCAGGTGTGTGTATATGCATGTGTGATTGCATGTGCCTATGAAAATAAACTGATCTGAGTGACTGAACAAAGCCTTACTGAGACCAAGGCGACATGACTGATCAGTCTTCCTGGGTGTGATCTCAATGAGGGCGCAAGACTCCGTGAAGTTATGGACTGAGACTGCATGGTGGATTTTCCATGGACAATCCACCATGACCCCCTCACACAACTACAAGCACAAAATGTATTTGTTTAATTTTGACCTTATGTATCTAGCGCTTAAAATCATATTATATACCTATGTAACAACAGGTGTTTCATGAGTCAGTTCCATTCTTCTGGTCTCCCAGAAAACCGCTTAGTTTTTGTATCATCATCACCATCCTGGCATATCAGCATGGATACAAAAATGGTTTCTTTTTCCTCTCTTTATTTTTCACCACGGTTAATCTTAATCAACACTATGCAGGGCTTAAGTCATGAGGGGAATCTGGCTCTAAGTGATGACATTAATCACATTACTGAGCAGTATAATGGCACATAAACACTATATACACATAATAAGTCAAGTGATATGTGTCTGGTGATCTCATTCAGTTGTGAGGACCTTGTTTATTCATCACTACTAGATAATAAGCACTGTATGTAAATTATACCATTTATCACTGAGATTACTCTGATGTTGATATTGATATTGTGTGTCTCCATGCAATCCTGCTCTACTAGAGTCTTGGATTTATTGGATTTGTCTAAGTGGTGCCTTCAAAGGCCATCACAGTACAGTTTCCTGATTTTAAGGGTCTACCAATGCCTGTTACATTATCAAAATGTTGAAATCAGATTTTTCATGAACCATCCTATCCTTGACAAGCCTGTCTTTTCTCCCATGTTTTGACTCAAGTGTACCGCATGGCTTAAGCTTCATGTTTTTAGCATCCATGTGAGCACGGGCGAGATGCTGTGAATAAGCATTCCAGTTGATTCTCTGCTGGAACCAGCCTCTGTCCCGTCACGCTCTCCGGCTTTCTGGAGATTGATCGGTATCAGTCGCCTGCCTGACAGCTCCAGTATTAAATCTCATTTAGCAAACCTGACAATTTGAGACTGAATGAAAAACAAGTGAGACAGACAAAAGAAGTGAGACAGTGTGTGTGCGGGGTGGATAGGGAGGAAAGGAACTGTGCATAGTGGGAGAGAGCTAGACCTTGGAAAAGCAAGCATGACTCTGCCTGAGGACTTCCAGCTTTGCTCAAGGCATTCAAGATGTAGACAGGAGCCTGATACCACCATGCCTTGAAAAGTTATCAATATGGTCTTATGACAAATTGGACAAGTATATCGATATAATTTCAAGTTTATTTAAAGCAGCTATAATCTAAGCCTGTTCTCATTCCCATCTCACCAAATACTGACCTTTTGTCATCGTCCTTTGTAATGTGACTTTTGTGTCGTTACAGTGATGTCACATGACGTACGAAACAGACTTATTGTAACCCCAAACACGGTGTTATCCTAAACCTACCCAAGAAAGTTTGTTGCCTTAACCTACCCAAACTATGACCATTCACTGTGGTAATCTCATTTTAAAAAGAGTGTCTCGTGCAGTCAGGCAGGTAGTAATGTTGATATGTGAACACAGTGGAGCATTTAGCAGCTACAAAGCCTGATTTTTGAACTGCAACCATGATACAATAGAAGCAGAAAATATGGAACGTAAACAGCCAATCGACAAGGAGCAATGAAGGAGCTGTTCTAATGAAGGCGGGGAGACTGTTCCAAAGATCAGCACCATGGGAGGGAAATACTTTGAAATGGATAAGTAACTGGAGTCAAGAGAACCTGTGTACGGAGGTGCTCAGTATAGGATTTAATGAGAGCTGAAAGGCAGCGTTATTCCAAGCAGAGTTTTGTAGGTCAGGGTAATACTTTGAAATTGGCTCTGGCGTGTATGAGCAAGGGGTGTCGGAAGATGACGATGGGTGTGATGCCCTCAGATTTCCTAGAACTGGTTTGCATTCTAGCAGCAGTGTTCTGAACAAGTTGCAGGCCTTTGGAAAAAGGATTCAATTTAGTTCACATCTGTTGCAGACGTGGTAATTTGAGCAATATTGAGTTTATGGGATTATGTGATTACTGCATGTGATGTCATACATATATGTATATGACACAGTTATATCAGTGTTCAGAAACAAGAAGTGAGTGAGTGCTTTAAATGCCAGATGGCCACATTTTAAGTCTTTGATTGCTTAAGGGGTCACTTACTTGAGTTGGCAAACACAACCATGTATTAATAGCTCTGAAACTACATTTTTTGGATAATATCACCAAGTGGTATCTAAGTGGGAAATTCATCTCTCAGCTCATTTTGTTTATTGGCCAATTTTGTTTCCTATGCCTGGCATCTGTGTGTATAAAGTAAGTATTTGTTGTGTAGCTGAAACGCTTAAAGTGAAATTTGCCTTCAACTCTGACAATACAGGTTCATCTCCTTTTATTTTACAATCTGTGCAAACCTACATATCACTATTCTTCTAACTCATTAAGATCCTTAAATTGTCAGGTGTGTGTATATGCATGTGTGATTGCATGTGCCTATGAAAATAAACTGATCTGAGTGACTGAACAAAGCCTTACTGAGACCAAGGCGACATGACTGATCAGTCTTCCTGGGTGTGATCTCAATGAGGGCGCAAGACTCCGTGAAGTTATGGACTGAGACTGCATGGTGGATTGTTCTTAGACAAGAGTCAATGGAAAATCCACCATGACCCCCTCACACAACTATAAGCACAAAATTGTTAACAAAATGACCAAAATGCGTCCACCTTGTTAACCTGCCATTCCTCCTCTCTATCCACTAGTAGCAGAGAGAGCACAGGGGCAGAGGGGATGTTTACTTCAATATGTTAGCCTAGTCTGCCTTCCTGTGCTGTGTTGATAAATCCATGCCACAGTCTGTGGTGCTGAGGTAGCAGGTGGATTTGTAAGTGCAACTTTTTTTTTCTTTGTGTCATGCCCCTCTATCTTCTTTTGTCTTAAAAAACACAGAACCAGAAGAGTCTTTCGTGGGTGACGGGTGACAAAAGGAACCAGGTCAATCACACTTGTTCAAAAAGTAAAACAAAATCACCTACCTATTACTTCTTATGGCCTGAGTTCACATCCATATATAAGTCATTTCAACGAATTGCAAGCTAATCTAAGATAGCAGGTGAAGAACATTTTGGAATTTGAGTTGATAATTGCAAATTTAACTTGATAAGGATGGTATCCAAAATGGCCTCATGAATAAAAAAATATACCACAGTGACATGGACAGTGGCAACCAGCCAGTCCTGGAATACAGACACCAATGAGGCAGCTGTTCTCTGTGAAAAACACTGGATATTACCTGCCCAGCACCAATCTATTGAACATAGTGGAGCATTTAGCAGCTAAAGAGCCCGATATTTCCCTGAGGAGTCAGTGGAGACCAAATCTGAGCAAAACGAAGAGTGAATGTTGGACTTACATTAACTGGGTGGTTGGAAACGTGACCGCAACTGAATGCTCATGTTGCTCTGTGACTGCTGGATGTGTAAATAACAACTGACAATGTTACTATTATTTTCATTATTAATTAATCTGATGATTATTTTCTTAATTAACCAATTAACTGGAAAAAATATCCCTCGCTGTTTCCCAGAACTAAAAACAACATCTTAAAATGTCTTGTTGACCACCCACCACTGCCAAAAAATAAATTAATGTACTGTCATAGAAGATACAAAAACTTGCAACTGGCATTTTAATTTTATTTTAATTATATGAGTAATTATTTATCAAAATAATAACTGATCATTTTAGCTCTGCTCCTAACAGCAGATGATAGCAGAATCAAAGTAATTAAAAATGTCACAGTTCAGTTAAAACTTGATTAAACCAAATATGTCATCATTTCTTTTTGTTTGTTCATTTTCTTTTTTGTGAACACTGGTGGACTCAATGGCAATTGTCCCCTCGGTGCCCCGTATTAGAAAAAAATGCCACTAAAGTGCCCTCTTGGATGCACCTATGGTAGATAAAACATGATGAATGTCCTTTGGATTGCCCAATATCCCAGACAACAGGCTAAAGTGCCCTCTAGAGTGCCCTTCCAGTCGACAAAACGTGATAAAATGCCCTCTGGGGTGCCCTTCCTGTGGTCAAAAAGGGGCATCACAACTTTTTGCTTCACACAGCTGGTGCCCTTTTTATTTATTTTCACCCCTGCCCCTCAAACAGCCTGAGTCCACTACTGATTACAACAGTATTTATCTTTGCAGTGTTTCCAAGAGAGTTCACACATTAAGGCAAATTAGCATGCTGGAGATTGTTGTGTCTACAAATAGTACTGTAGAAACAGTTGAAGCAAATGACAACTTGAAAAAACAGAAGAAAATAAAAGTTCATCCATTCATTTATTTATTGCTCACCCTTGGGTGTATTTCAGTCATTTTCGCTTGCATAAAATCAGGTCATGTTCAAATTTGGCCTACCGTTCACAGTAAGAGCAAAGACACAAATTCACTGGAACAACTGGTTAACATTAACATGATGGTAGCTTTGGGCTATTTTCAAAGCCCTGTGTACGCTGTCAAATAAAAGGTGTAATTTGGGTCAGTTTGACCTCAAGCATAAAACATCAGGAAATATCAGCGTTTTGCATTCCCTGCTGAGTCGGTTTTATTTATAATAGCAAAGACGAGGAGAAGCAGTGGTGACTCTTCTCATTGAGGATAATCTAGGGTCGCTCATTTCTTTGTTACCCTGTCTCATTCTCCCACCCACACATACATATACACATGACACCAGTAGTTTGGTACTACTGGATGTGTTCAGACAGGCCTCTGTGTAAAGTACTAGCCAGATGGGAGCTTAGTGGCTGTCTGTGTGCACGCTGGCTTTGCTGTTTAGCTAATTCATTTACTGCAGCAAAACAACATCCTTGCAAAAAGACCCCTGTCTGAGAATTCATTTAACAACCCTTCCAAGCTAGTCCCAAGCTGGGGGACTGTATATGGCTTAGACTGCCGGTGTGTGTGTGTCTGCTTGAGTGTGTGTGTCATTTCTCTGCATCACCTCAGGTGCCTGTGAATTCTTCATTAGGCCTGTCTGTGTGGTTTAATTTTGTGCTGGCACTCGTGACTCACCAAACGCACATACACGGTCACACAAGCACAAATAGTCAGACACTTCATGTAGTTTCGAAGTCGCTGGGCAACAGGCAGCTCGCTGGCCACCTCTCTCAGCGAAGTGGAGGACCCCCGCTGGGCCACTAGAGCATGCTGGGAGATTAAGCTGGCTCTCCAGTAGAGTCAGAGCAGAAAATGGCCACCACCCACTCTTTGCTATATAAGAGGGCATGCCTACTGTTTTTTTTTTTGTTTTTTTTACAGACAGCACTAACAGCAGAGATTGTTAGAACTGGTGAACTAAATCATGCTAAAGTCCGAGTGTGTTGCAAATGTCTCAGTTAAAGGGATAGTTGGGATTTTTTTCATTAATCCATAGTAAGCATATTACCTACCTGGCTATTCACACGCAGTTATGGAGAAGCAAAGTGCAGTAACAGCACAGTGCTGCTGTGGCTTTTGTCTGCAACAAAAGGTATTTTAGCCTTGTAAAAAAGCAAAAATCTAAATCACCAGATTGCCTTTTCTGATGGAAAACCACCCTCTCTGCTTCTCCAACCTGGGGGCATGCCGACCGCTATCTACTGTAGATAATACACTGTATATCCATACCTCCTACGACGCTGCTTCAAAAAAATCCAAACTGTCCCTTTAATGCTGTGTTACAGTATGTGTTAGCACATGCTTTGTTGAGCTGTGTCCCCGTGGGGACTACTACCGTTAATGCAGTGAGGCCTTACAGTGTTTTGCGCAATTCAATTGTTTCTTTTTCCTAAATTATACTTTTAATTAAAGGAAGACAAACAAAGCATCTAAATTGTGTCTTTATGTCTCTATGCCCCAAGCATAAATAAGACACCCTCTCAATGGCAACAGGTCAGAATGCATATACTTAGATTTTTGAATACAAGCAAATCACTAAATTAAATTTATTGTTCCTGATGCACTCTTGTGTAAAACAATCTAAAATATATGAAGTAAACCATGTCAGTTTTACACACTGACTGCTGGCTGAAAAGCAAGATTCCCTCCAGAGAGAATAAAGACTTAATCTACTCTTTTACTGCATTTGATAGATGAGAAACTCATTTGAGGGCGTTTTTTTTAAAGCATTTTCACAGTTCATTTAAATAACTACATAAAACCAAATTGGTGAAGTAAATAACAGCTGAATCAATAACTGTGTTGTCGCAGTATAATTTCTCTGGTACAGAGCTTGGTGAATGCACAGACAGGGACCCACGATGACATACAGCAGGCTTGCACTTTTTCCACACAAAAACAAGTATCCTTGCATGCTTGTCTCTATTCATGATCATGGGATCATAAGTCCCACTGAGGCCTTGACTCATCCTGAATTATTCACTTGTGTGAGGCAGTGGAGTTCACTGGTCCATTTTCCAGCCCACAAAGCAGGTGTGGCAGAGCAGCGAGCACATCTGCTCTCTTTACGGCTACAGTGTGTTACTATATGACACTACATTTTATGGACCTGTTAAAATAAAAATTATAAGCATTAAATGGGCTCAACATCTTATAAAATCCACAGAGAATGCTGGGATACATGTTGCTTGAGGGTTTATAAACATGAAAACACCAAATGCACCCTCACATTTACCAGCATGGGGTCAAGTATGGGCTGGCACACACTTATGCTGGGTTTTTGTGTATTTATTGTCAGTTCCTCCACTTTTATATTTTGTTTTGCTCTGATATAGGTGTGGATTTCAGGGGTCATGCAGGGGACACAGTCATTAGAACATGTGCGTTTGTACCCTCTAAAAAAACATAAACAGGTAGCAGAGGACTTTTATTTTGACAAACTGCTAGAGTGTGATTCATGGACGCTCTGGTAAAGTATTGCGGTGGCAATACACAGCCTCAAAAGCAATGGTTACAATCTATCATAAAATGTTTTGAAATGTTATTTAACTTTTTTTTTTTTTAACAAGTGTTTGGAAACTAATCTAAAGAGGTGATACTTTATTTGAAGGGGTCTGCATAAGACTGTCATTACACTGTCATAACCATATCATGATGCCTGTCATGAACATGCAATTTTTAATGCAAATTTGACATTGTTTGAGATGCCTTTTTTTATGACATCTTGACAACAATCAAACGCACGATGTCTTTGTTATGACAACTTGACATGAGCAAAAGCAAAAGCGTAAAACACTCTTTACGATAAATCCAAAATGTACAAATTTACTTGTGGTCAAAGTATTCATGACACACTTATGATGGTCTAATGACAGCCAGTGTCAAACCCAACCACATATAATATTACAGTGCAATGTTAAAACATAAAGCTGTCTTTTTTTTTAAGTCTTACAATGTCAAGTTGTCATAACAAAGACAGTGACAATTTATGTTGTCTTGGTTAATGTCATCTTATCATAACAAAGGTATTATTGGCTTGATAAATGTAAAGTTGTCGCATTAAAAAAGACATAACTGATGGAATGACATATTCATGATAACAATCATAAACATTCATAAAGACTCATTCATCTTCATCATGACAGGTGTCAAATAAAGTGTTACATCTTAAGGTAATGCCTGCCCACAATTAGAGCTTATCTAAGTATAATTAAACTATCTAAGTAACAATTTGATGCATAAAAATTCAGCATAATACAGGAGAGGAAATGTTCAATGCTCCAAATTACACAGGAGTAGGAGCCCCCACTTAATGTGTTCCCCCTAATAATAATAAAATTGAAATAAAACCTTCATCCTTGTACTCTGGCAATTCAAACCTCAGTTCTCCCTTCTCTGGCTCTTCTCTTCCCCTCCTCTAACCAACACCCCCCCAACCCTCTAGGTATAGGGACTATAGCTAATGACAGATAGAGGTAATCAATGCACTGCACGACTCCTGCTAAGCCCCCCTATCCTATTCTCATGCATTACTGGCCTGTCTCCTTCATTACCTATTCAACCTCTCCGGTTCGCCGCATGGCTAATCCTTTCTTTAGCTTTCCATGCCTCCCTCCCTCTGTCCACACCTCACTTTATCTCACTATCCATTCCCCAAACTCCACTTCACTCCGCCTCCATTTTACTGTAATACCCCACTTTGGGTGCTGCTCTTTGCAATGTATCACCTACGACGGACTCTCCCTGCCACCCTAAGCTGTACCTGCATTTTCTTTTTAAATGACTCTGATTACAAATAGCACACATTAAGGGCACATTTAATCTCAAATCCTTCCTAATTGTGGGAGTCATTAAAATATATGATCCTCATTTCTGTGTGTCTGCGCTTCTGTTATTGCATAGGGATGCTGATGCAGTATTGGAGCCTAGTAGGAGAGCTCATTGTTCTTATCTGTCTAGAGCTGAATCTGAATATCTAATCTCCTTAACAGTACTCTAATGAAGTTCCACATGAGGCTGAAGAAAGGAAATATCCACAGTGGATTCTCATAATCAGTTTTTCTCACTGTGCCTCATTAGATTGTTATCTCAATGTCATGCCTGTCATCTACGCGTGTGAGGTTGCATGTGTGTTTATCTGTATGTATAACTGTAACTGTGTGCTGTATTATGCCTTGTTTATGTGCATGTGCGGCTTGCTTCTATTAGTTCCGTTTGAGCACAAAACACACCAATACACAGCTTTATGTGTGTGTGTGTTTTTTTATGGAGAGGTTACACAATCTGTAATATTCTCTAATGATATTAATGTTGATATTATCCCTCAGGGAGAGCTGAGCTGCCATGTTTTATCATACAGAACACTCCAAACCATCTCAACAATTGATATGGTAATTAGATTACATTCATTTTCATTTGCAGTTTTTATTATTATTTCATGATTTTATTGTCATTATCTCCACCAGGTGTAAGCCTGGCAAGGGATCATGAGATCACTTGCATGTGGGCGTGTGTGTCCACAGCTAATCTTGCATACTGCTGGACTGATCAGCCTAATTTTTTTTGTGCAAATTCATGACTGTATGCTGAAGGACCTCTGTGATTCAGAATGTTTGAAAGACCTTGAAAAACTTTTTTATGGTTCCACGTCAGCGACACCTCCTGGCCAGTGGCGCTATGTCTTTGAGTCATCCCATTCTCCTGAATGCAATATCTCAAGAACACCTTGAAGGAATTTCTTCAAACTTGGCATAAATGCTCGTTTGGACTCGAGGATGAACTGCTTACATTCTGGCGGTCACAGTCAGAAGAAGAAGTAGAATTTATGTGCTTATTATGAAAAAAAATCACACAAACATCTAACAGAATACTAGCAGTGCTGGAGAGTAACTAATTGAGTAAGAATAAGTAGAGAGCAAGTAATTGAAAATCTTGGTGATTAAAAAGAGGTTACAACCTTACAGTCATTTTATTCTAATGAACTTAAAGCCAGTAATAAAGGTTGATAATCATCTTCATTTGTTTCTACTGGGACAAACTAGCACTGTTGAGGCACTCGTTTGTTTTTTTCAAAGGCATCTTATGTCTAATTCTGTTCTCTAGACTCTTCAGTCTTTCTTTCTTTGGGACATGTAGGCTGGAAGAGACACTGGTATATCTACATGTGTACACATAACTGTATGAGGTTATACAGGTTTGTGTATGCGTTTATCTAACTGCAACTGCGTGTGTTGTTATGCACCGTTTATGTGCATGTGCATATTCCATCTGCTTTTTGTGTGTGGGTTATTTTATGGGGAGGATACAACCTGTAATGATCTCTAATGATAATAATGCTGATATTATCCCTGAGAGAGAAGTGTGTTTTATTATTCAGAACACTCCAACCATTACAAGAACTGATATAGTAATTGGATTGCATTCATTTTCATTTTCAGGTTTTTATTATTTCATGATCTTATTTTCATTTTATTCTATTCTAAAGCTGATAAAAGAGGTTGATAGTCATGTTCATATGTTCCTGCCGGGACGAATAGCGCTGTTGAGACACTCATTGTTTAGCAGTGATTGTGTGTTTATTTTAATTTGTTTTATCAAGGGCATCTTACGTTCTGCCGGCTCATCTCTACACTTCTGTATCTCTCTCTTTGGGACTTGCAGGTTAGCAGTACACTGGTATGGAGTCTAAGCCTACAATAACGACAGTTTTCCCTTCTGCTCTGCCACCACCATCTGGTATTTCTTGAGAGGGAACTATGACACACATACACACACTCACACACATACACACATCTCTGGCACTAAAAAACACACACCTTGCAACGTCGGTCTCTGCAGGTTCAAGGATAGCATGCTGTTCATCAGTGTTCACAATCTGTTTGCTGGTTCGGGCCTCCTACCCAACTGTTACCCAACAGTTAGCAAACAGCCCACACTCCAGTGAGGACCACAAATCTGAGTAAATATGCAACCAAAGCACATGCATCAAACCAAGATGTTTGGATAAGAGTCAAACCAACAGACTCACTACCCATCACATGATGAATAACCCATCCTTCATGTAGGAAGAAAGGAAATTCACTGTCATGGAACAATTAACCAACAGTGCTGATTCCTTAATCCAAGGGTGCAGATGTTGTTACAATGTAGGGGGTGAAATTCAGACCTGAACTTATCTGTCCAGTGCGTGGGTGGGGCGGCAGCTCCGTTACTTTTTGTTCTTTACAAAAAGTTCATTATTAATTATGAATTATACAAGTTAATACCCTCTGCTTTCTAGTGGACACACATTTGAACCAAACTCCATTCTAAAAGCAGGTGTTTTATAGTAAATAGTAAAAACTGACTCTTTTCTGATTCGGTTAGATATACAAACACAGTCAGCACACACGTCCTTTACTCTGTAACATCATTAACTAACTAACTGTGATGAAGTGTTTGCCACAGACGCACACTTACAGGTACAGCACTGACTGGCCCAGCACTACAGCGGCTAGAGTTGGAATCTGCACCCAAATCATACTGTATATAAGATTTCCTCAGCATGAGTTTGGACTCTTTCTTTTTCTCTTGATGTGTGTCCAGTATTGATCCATTATGAAGGTCCTTCACCTTTTAGCAGTCACCACTCCACCCACTTATCATACACTTATCTCGTATTGGTGCTACATGATCAGCCTTTCACACACACACACACACACACACACACACACACACACACACACACACGGTGGATACACTGACGCCTGTATACAACAGTATATTTAAAACAGTTTCCTACAGCTGTAAACATCTTCACAAAAATTGAAGAACAAAACAAAACGCTCAACTTAGTTTATGGAAATGATGTCATGTCTTAATTTTTAAGCAGGCAGAACTGCTAGGAAAAAGAAACCTGTCTTCCGCTCGAAGCTCTGTATCTCCATCTTTCCAGCTGCTAAGCCCACTACCTTCTGGACTGGGGCTAATTGTGTAAGTCTGCATGCTGAAAGAGATAGGGACAAATGCAGGGGATGAGGAGTACGGGAGAAGGGGGCAGAGAACTGTCAAACTGAAGTGGTTTTAATTATTCTGTCTAGGCAAGGATTGCCTAAGACAATGTTGTTCAATTTGAATATATATTTTTTACAGATTTATTTTATTTGCCTCATGTTGGCTTAATTAAGAGCAGACACTGCTTTATTGAGAAAGCTGTGTGTCCCAGGATCAGGAGTCAATTTAATGCATGAGCAGATTAAATCCTGTTTGCAATAAATTGCGCTCATGGCTTTCATTCTTGTCAGAGAGATTTGTGCTGATTTAAACCTCTGCCATAAAACGAGAGCTTTACAAATCAGTGTGGTTAAATTCACATCTTTCCATGATGCTCATATGCTTTCATTTAGATTCAGTGGCTCGGGATGCACAGCGACATTAACGTGCCGAGCTGATGGTCAAAAACATGGAGTTTTGTGGTGGGACAGTGGTAAACTATGAATTCGTCACAGTAGCTATCACCAGGAACACGCTACTGACAGCTTGAAAACATGAAAAGCAGTATGTATAACTTTCTTAAAAATGTATATTTTTCATGGTAAGGATCTGATCAAAGACTGTTTTATGTAACTAAATAATGGCAAATTGAAAGTGACATGATTTGATTGATCTGTATTACCCTGTCACAAAAATGTTTTAAATTAGTATTAAATTTGTATTTGTATTTGTGTGTGTGTGTGTGTGTGTGTGTGTGTGTGCAAGTTATCCTTATGTTTTTGGTTTTGTTTTTTTTATGTAATATTGCTGTTGTGACAGACTATCCAACACTGCTTCCCCTCTAAACAACATTTGAGCATCAAAGTTCATTCTTGACCTTGGCAATAATAATATAAAATAATTTTGTGAATTTAAAGGTATAATCTGCGGAATTTTCCTGAAAAAACTATTTATAGACGCAAACTCGTATGACCCACTAGAAGTGCGTGGTCTTGGCTGTATCTGCAGATTTTGTATCTCGTTCTTAATTTTTTCTCGTTGTTTTGCTGCGCTCAGGATATTTCACCAATCCAGAACATTGGAATTAGAATCTGATTGTCACGGCCCAGGCCGTGTCACAGGTTTGTTTTTCCTTGTCCTGTTTTCCCCCCTCCCCCTGTCTGTGTCTGTGCTGCGGGCGTGGCAACTCCCTCACCCTCCTGGTTCCCTGATGGCATTCATTCGTCTCACCTGCTCCCTGCTGCTCACCTGTCTTCCACCCAGCAATCAACCCTGCAATACTTAAGACCGGCTCTCCTCTCCAGTCCTCGCCAGATCGTTGTGTCTCTGTAACGGTAGTCACACTCCAGGCCTATCTCCAGAATTGAGATTCACCTTGTGTTTGCTAGTAGTTTTCGTGTATACTTACCCTGTTTCTCTGCTGCTTCAGGATCACTCACTGCTTGCCTGCCTGCCTGCCTGCCTGCCTGCCTGCCTGCCTGCCTGCCAAGTTTTCTGCTGGACTAACCCCTCCAACTCTGTCAGCCCCCTTGCCATCGGCCAGCCCCCCTCAGCCTCCTACCCCCGGACCCCCCCCCCCCCTCCTCCTGTGGATTGTAACACTGATGTCCCAATGCGTTTATGAACAGCTCAGACAAATCCTACTGACTCTACCTAAAACTAATTTAATAATAAATAATATAATTTTTCATTTTCTGAATAACAGCTCTGCTGAACTGTTTGGCAAAGCACATTTTGAGTCACTGTATCTTATTGAAAAGGTTTGTTTCGGTATGTTATGGTAAAAAACAAACAAACAGTAGATGTCACTGTACCTTTAAAAAGAGTGCCTTTTGAGTTTGTCTCTGATCAGGAAGTTAGAAACAAAAGTCACCCCAGACATCTGGACTCTTTGGAGTAACTGTCAAATGTAAGCTTTTTTATGTTTTAAAGTTTTAGACGTCTCACTGAACAGAACTATGCAACCCGATACAACAAAAAAGCAAAATAAGGGTCAAATAATTTTCTACAAACAAGTTAAAAAAAAGTTTTAAAAAAGCATGATTTTGTCTAAAACATGCTCTGCAAGCCAAGTTGTTTGTCACTTTATGGTAAAGGTAGTGAAGCTAAGATAAAATTGACTATTTGCTACAAAATAAAATAAAAAAATCAAATCTGATTATGAGCTCATTGTTGTTAATGATGTTATGTAAGTTGGGAGGAAGGAAGATATTAAACTTACAGTTTATTCCTTGAACAAGGTAGCTTTTTATTTTACTTTTAAAGAACTGTGGGATGTATTAATTAAAAAAAAAAAACAAATATGGTTGTTATTATTGCCCGAAGGAAATTTTCAGGGTGAGGACAAAAGGAGCAGTTCACCAGTTATGACTAAAACATTTACATTGGCCCATAGCCAGAACTGCACTCTATCTATGTTTGTGTGTCTCTGGGTGTCTTGACATAAAAAAAAATTCCCATGATGCTGCTGTTCCATAAATAATTCAACAGAGACATTTCAACTTTGTAACTGGTAGTTGAAATGGCAGGACATTACTGTTTGCGTACGCATTTGTGTGTGCACTTGTATGTGCCTCACATTTTAACCTTTCAGTTATTTTAGTTTATGGGGTACATTAAACCACGGGAGAGAACGGTCTCCCGTGGTTTGTCCAGATCTGTGAGCAACGTGACGCCTTAGCCTTTTCTGACTTTGGTCTTTCTACAAACTTCATCCTAAACACAGATCAGAATGTAAGGCAGTCACCCACTGAGAAGAAAAGAGATGGATTATATTGTGGAAAACAAGAAGAAATGTGTACCGTACAGTCTTACACAGTCAAATTTTAATTTGAGGAGAAATATGTAATGTATTTACTGTACTAAATTGTAAAGTGGCAATAATATGTCTTCAGAGATTGAGGAAACTAAATGGGTATTTTTGTAGAAGTGGGGTTCTGTTTCTGGGATGACAGGTTTAGTTTGTAGAGTCTGCTTGGAGGTCAGTGTCACTGCAACCTGAAGGCAGAACTGCAGAGCTTAGAGTCTGGGGACGTGGGAGCGGGGGGGAAACTTCCCCCAGTACTTTGAGTTTGGACTGCGGTACCCATTTTTTGAACACTACGGGGGTTACATGTTTGCTTGTCTAATTATTTAATTATCATCGCGTCTTTAATTATTTGAAATCCTTCAAAATGGATGAAGGAAATGTTCTTGTTGTTCTCTGTCTAGTCCATCTGCCCAGGTCCACATCTTGTCATGTCTCCCATAATTTGTGGGGATGTTTTCCATTGAAAACGTGTTGTTCTAACATACGTCCGTATCCCTCTTCTTTACGAACTCAAAATTTACTTGACAACTGTAAAGTTCAGTATGATTTTAAAAATATATTTGGCACATTCTTTTGGTCTTGGTCAGATCAGTACATTGCATCCTTAGCCAAGGATAACATTTGATTTCACAACAGTGAATTTTTACCATTTTTGAGCACATTTTACAATGATAAAGGATTATACCGGTGTTTTTGCAAATTTTAGCTTATTTACTAACTTTGATGTGGAAGAAGGCCAGTTCTTAAGTTGCCTACTAGCATAGCATGTGGAGACAATAAAGTTTACTTTTATTTATCAACAGGCATTTCTAGTGCCACCATATTATTCTTAAGTATGATTGGATATCTGTCTGGTGAGAAGCAGGACTTAAGTTTGAACCAACTGAGTATTTAATAATTAATTTACTTAAATAACAACAATAATAAAAAAATACAATGAAAAAAGTAAACAAATTATAGTGTGCTGGACAAATTAAGCAGCCTCACAGACTGAACAAAGAGTTACAGTTGAGATATAGTTATATTTGTGTTGTGATTGGTGGGACTATTTTTCTTTGAAATAAAAAAATTAAACGCATGAATATAAGAAATTGAAAGATACTGTACTGTTAGTAATTAAAGTAGATATGAGAAATGGTCACGTATATTCATGTGCACATACAAACTTCATGCCAACCTTGCATAAATAAGCGTCCCGCTTGGACCACCTCAGTACAAAAAAAAAAAAAAAAAAAAAAAGCCTGGAAACGCCCATTTATCAACAGCCTGGTAAATGCAGTGTTTGGTGGTCAGAGAAAATTTCCAGCACACTGGATCCACTACACTACAATGACTGCCAGGACTGTATTTCTCTTTTTTTTTCTCCAGATGACTGTGGTTTTACTTTTTGTAAAACTATCATAAAGCAGAGTCTGTCTCTGTATATGTTTAAAACAAGAGCAAGATTTTTGTACCACAGTAGAGGCTCTTAAGTCAAAGTCTGAATCAGCCTCTAAATAAGGACATAAATCACACAACTGAAACACAGATGACAGGATAAAGACTATAAACCTGCTATATATATACACACAATTTTTCCTGTTGATATATGCCCCGTGTCCTAAAACAGCAATGAAGACTCTGCTATATTTATCACTATTAAATATAAAGCAGTGCATGGTAGACATATCACCCATAATGAAGACTCACTGAGATAGATGAGCTGCGGCTCTGTCTCTCTGCATCTATAGCATCTGAATGCTTGTGTGTGTCTTCGTGTGCGTGTGTGTGTGTGTGTGTGTGTGTGTGTGTGTGTGTGTGTGTGTGTGTGTGTGTTATTAAGCCATCATCACCAAAAGAATATGTGAGTTAGATAATAGGGGTGAGGACCGTAAGTGTGCTGGCTATGGCTTTATAAAGCTGTGGTTTAATATGGGATTACGGTTGTTTATTGAAAGCAATATTGAACTTGAATGATAGTGTAATATACTGAATATATTATCCATTATTATTATTATTATATTATAAGATATATTGAGTATATCACATTACGGTGATGAGGATGACAGTAATGATTTGCGCATGATACAAACAATGTTGATGATGAAAATGATACACGGTGTCAGAAATGATTATAGATTATTAGATGTATGGAACACATACGGTAAATGTAATAGCAAAGCAGTGAACTGGCAACTGTGACGTGAGTTTGTGTGTTAGCGCAGCGTGGATGATATGTGTGTGCATTGCTTCAGAGTGTTGGGATGATATACTGAAGCTGACACGAGGCATGGAGTCACACCTCGTCTTTATTAGTGCAGAGAATTACGAGGCCTCAGATCTGCTCTAATCATGTAACACACCGTTTAGTGACACTCAGATGAACACTCACACATTTCAAACAAAAAAAAGTCGAAAATGATGAAGGCAGGAACGCGGTGGCTTCGTCAACCCCTGTGCTTAAAAGCTTTAATTAATTAAAAGGTTAAAATAAAGCTGCAATGTGAAGAAAGGGAAAGTACTGGTTGTGAACTCTCTGTCAGTATAAATGATCTCTTGTTGTTTAACAGCTGTTTTGAAGACTTGTAACCGTCTGAACTCCAAGTGAAAGTGTCCATGAAATTACAATCGCATTAGCTTTTGCTACCTGCATGCAATTTATGAAACTGAAAAAAAGAAGCTCCTGACCCTGAAAAGAAATAAGCAGGCAAAATGAATAAATGAATAAATGAAAACACTGTTTGCTTGACTCTGGTTGTTGCAAATGAGACATTAAAATTTGGATTTTTGTTCTATTTTTTTCCTCGACCCTGTTATGATGATTTATTGATGTTATCTTTGCCTCAGGCCCCATTACAGTGAAACAGTATGTGTGTATATATATATACATACACAGTTAGAAAAGTACACACATCCATACTTGTAGACTTTAACATATATTAGAAAAGGAAAACATGAGAGCAAAAAGCCCCCTGGTGGCTGGCTGCAGCACAGGTCAAAAACACTGCCTCTCCAATTTTAATACATCGGACATGGGCCAAAGAAAAACAATAAATGTACACGTCAAATACTTTTTTTTTTTTTGTTTTTTTGATGGTGATGGTTTCTGTCATTTTGGTAGTTTTAATCAGATTTACTCAAGTAACTAACTTTTTTTTCTGATCAGCTTGGTTTTATTTTTTTAATGCTTAAAAACAGGGGGTTTCATGCCATGATTGACAGCTGAGCTCTGCTGGGGATTGAGTCCCAAGACCCAGAAAATGGTGCAGCATTTTTGATTGGGGCAATAATGACCCGTACAGGCTGGCTCCTTCGTGTTGGGATGATGACCCAACAATATCAGCCTGTCCCCACTGGAAAAATGTGCATGTTGGTCAGATGTGCAAGCAGCTTATTCCAACCGAATGTATCTGAACTGTATTTGTTTATTTGAGTGGCTACCTCTATTAGACATAATAAGTAGAACAGGAGAGATATAAAGAGTGGATGGATGTCTTAAACAAATACAGGACTTTCACCTACAACACTGGTAAACCATGTGTGTAATGTCACGTGAATTACGTGACTAGCTAAGGTCCGGTGATCCTGTCGCTGGTGGTGCCCTCTATGTTGATTTGGGGGTAACTGACAATCAACCTATTTTGTCGTGTAGGTTTGAGGATGTGTTAGACAATTTTGCTTGTTTCCGATCCCGACATTGTGAACTAACTTGTTTTTTCTCAGTGCCTGTACACACCTGAAGACCTTAAATGCTGCAGAGGTTTAGAAGTGTATAACGAGATGGTGTGTGGATGGAAGAGAGAGGCACAGAATCAGCTCATCATTGACATGTGTATTGTGAAGGTGGAGGCAGGACAGCTATATACAGGACAGCTTTTTGGATCAAAATGCTAATCTGTCATAAACATATGAGCAATTAAAATGTCCCTCTTCAACCAATTTATTAACATAATCAACTGATAAGAAACTAGTTTGTTTATTTTTACATGGTTATAGTTCATTACCCAAAATGGACCATTGACAAACAATTATTGTCTTTAAATGGAACTCGCAATTACGACACGGGAAGTTGTGTACACAACTTGCAAACTCTGAGCTCACAAGGTTGTGAATACCACAAGAGGGGGCCATTCCTATAAACTGAAGGCAGCAAATAATCAGGAACGGATTAGGAGTGCGGATGCATTGTTTATGTTCAGTACCTCCAACATGGCCAACTCCACATGGATGACATACGGTGAAAGCACATTTAGCACGAGACACAAAAACACAGAGATACATCACAGACACACATTGGAGCCCATGTTCCCCTAGAGAAAGTAACCCTTCCCATCTTATCGATTAACTGAATTGACTGACTAGAAGTAGGGCATAACATAAATACAAACCATAGAAAAGAAAAAAGACAGAAAAGAAAGGGATAAAAGGATAGAAACAGCAGAGTCTACCAAACATCCCAAATAAATACTTCAATATCAGGGATTTGAAGTTCTACGAGTACAAAGACTCTGAAAAAGAACCAACCAGGCTATTTTTTCTCTCAAACACCACTCTGGTGGATTTATATGTGCTTCTAAAGATGTCTAGGAACTCATTAACATCTTCTTCTACTTCTTCTTCTACTTGTTCTTTACCGTCATGAACATAGTTACTGTTTACTAAACCATCATACCCCTAAGCTATGAAGAACTGCAATACTAGCAAGAAACATATGCACATTTCATGTCCAATGTGTGCATGCCAATGTGAGTATTTTAATGTGTATGTGTGTGTGGTCACGCAGAATGTATTGCAATCATCCAGCAATTTTCTAGTTCCACTTATTTCACCTCTGACCTCAATATAAAAGCATGTCCGAGAGCAAAATCAATAAGGACAAAAGATCTGATCGACCATATTTGCCATTCGGTGACCATACTATTATCTCTTCCGCTTATTTATCTTCCCTTTCAATTTTCATATTTACTCTCCCTTTGTCCTGCACATCCTTATCTTCTCCTTCGTTCAGCCTTATACCACTTCCTTCCTTCTACCTCGCTTTCCAGTTTTTTGTTCTATCTCTCCCATCCACTCATCTTCTCACTGAAGCACAATTGGTAATTGTGCCTGAGGCTGTTGGGATGCTGTAAACACCTCCAGGTTCTGCTCTTGATTTTCTTCCTTTCTCTTTTTAAACCTATTCTGGCAGGACAGAATGTTACTTGTGGTCATCAGTTCTGATTGGTTGTCAAACTGAAACTGCACCTCTGTAAACTATGAACTTTTATGGCTTTCTGTTGACCCTGAATACAAGTCATCTATCTTTACACTTTTTAGAGAAGACACACTGAAGCGAACAGGTTTACCAGAAATACATATATGTCACTTCAGTGCCACAGTAACATACAGGTAGAGATTGATGTGAACCAAAATGAGACAAAAGTTGAAGCTACTGCAGCAAATATCCATGCTGCACACCACTGCTGTCAGTGAAGAACATGGAAGTAGGACTTCAGTAGGCTTAGGATCACAAGACCTTTGCAAGTAATTAGTAAATCATACACAGACTTTAACATTGATCCTCATA
The DNA here is from genome assembly GCF_056507025.1 of Lutjanus erythropterus. Taxonomy (NCBI): domain Eukaryota; kingdom Metazoa; phylum Chordata; class Actinopteri; order Lutjaniformes; family Lutjanidae; genus Lutjanus; species Lutjanus erythropterus. The sequence continues at coordinate 21,925,274 of NC_139320.1, forward strand.
CACAGCTGAAATCATTACTTGTCAAATGTTGATTCCACATATGTGACTTCAGAGGATTTCATTCCCATGGCGAACAGCTTGGAACATGTCACATCAATGACTTGGATGATTAGCATTTAAACAGCCTGACTTTGAGGTGCAGAAAACAATTGTGGAGAAAGATAGTTGATTGTTGAGTCTCATTCCCAAATTTTCAAATTACCAAAGCTTTGGACTGGCGGCTTGAAGATGGTTAATAGTTGAGTCTCATTCCCAAGTTGTCAAATACTTGCTTTCTGGGAATGAGACTCATCAATCAACTTACTTCCTGACCTGTGATTGGCCAAAGTATCCCATCATGTGCTAGATTTTCTAAAGCCTGAAAGCAGAATCAAGAGGAGGAGAAGTCTAGTTTTCTCTTAGACCACTTGAATTACTTTATAATGGTTTTTACAGAACTTTTGCTCAATGATGCCAAAAATAAGCAACTTGCCCCAACTTTTTGTTGCCTAAAATAAGACAGAATTCCTTGCATACGGTCAGGCCAATCACAACCTTTTATTTAATACAAGGCAGAGTTTATTTGGTGACTGACAGAGAAGCATTACCAATACTAATCTGGAAAGCCACATGACACACATATCACCACTGATCAAATATGGATAAATATTCTGTTACTAAATTTCCTATTTGTTGTCTAGAATGTTTTCAGACACATACCTCTTGCAACCAGGTGACAGCCATTGTGTGTCATGCTTTCAAACAACGGTGTGTTGGTGAAATATGAAACAAGATACTGTTACTGCATTGTGAACTTTAATAAGCTATGCCAAGCTAGATCACATGTTTTGTTGCTCTGATTGGTTGTAGGTTGATCCAACTGCATCCTACATCCTGTATTTTTAGTCTTTGCAGGCCCTGTCTTATACCTGGGGTAAAGCTGTTGCACTGGTGGCACAGGTGGATTTGCTATCTTACAGCAGTGCAAGTGCAATTTTTGCCATGTCTGCAAGATAGCAAATGCACTTGCACCTGGACTGTGCAGCCATTGGCAGGCGGTCTAAAAAGGAAGGCAAAACAAAGATGTGGCCCGGTGCATTTACTTTCTTGTGCTCTTGGCACACCTGCTTCTTAAAGCTGATAAGGTTGGTTTGGAGGTTGGTTTATTGCATGTTCGGCCTGAACTCTCCAGTGAATTAATTAGGGCACTTGGTCACACCTGATAGGTCTATCCCGCTGTGCGATGCTGGCACAAGGGGCAAGACAGATAAAACAAAAAAAGTGGATTTGGACACACCATTGCACCTTGCGCTTTCCACTTAAGACAGGGCACTGCATATTGATAACTCCGTGACTTAATTCATGCTTGTGTATCAGCCTGAAGATGCCAACATAGTATTCCATCCGTTCATCCTGGCATTAGTTGTAGGACTACAGGCCACCGGTGGTGTAGCCTTGTGGATTTTTGCTCCATGTTAAGCCTCTTTGCACCAGTGGACCATTATTCACATGCTTTACATTGATCTTTATACATGGCTGTAATCATTACGTGTCAGATGGTTGATCCTGGATATGTGACTTTGGATGACCTTATTCCCATGGTGAACAGTGTGAATCATAATTAATGCAGGTTATATGGAAGATTAACATTTAAACCAGCTTTACTGAAATCCATTAAAATAAACTTGAAAGTCATTAATTTTATAATTTAAGCTGTCTGTAGCAATCGTTGAAACACAAATGGCTCTTTGAAAACAGTAGTAACTAACTAGCTGTTTGTAACAAGCTACTGTAAATACCAAGCTCATGTTCAGGTAATTAAATATATGAGGCTATCTAGTACTAGAGCTGTCCCCTCATCGTCAAAGATTCAAATCATCGGTCGGAGACCCCCAAGTCGACTGAGATTCTTCCGGTCAAGAAAACAGATAGAAGCTTACAGAAATGCAAAGGAGAACATTTCAATGATGAATTATAAATATGGGAAATCATAAGTATAGTTCAATCAGGAGAGACTAAGAGTAAAAGAGAAATGGTTTATTGGCACGTGCAATGATATATGAAACGTGAACAGTCTTTGGCGGTTAGACCCCATTGAGGTGAAACAATATGTATATATATGTATAAATGGGGGTGATGAAGCTGTAGTGAAGAGAACCCCCCCGGGGTCTAGACACTGGTGGTGGTGGTGGTGATGAGGTGCGAAGCAGAGACTGGTGAGGTGAAGTGGCTCTGGACTCCTGCTGCCTGGACCTGAAGACTGGAGGAGAGAGCATCAGGGAGGATCGAGGTGAACATCTTGTGGCTACCTGGGTCCAATGACTGGAGGAGAGAGGGGTGGAGGAGGGTCGCGCAACTGACTGAATGACAACTGATGGAGCAAAGACAGAGGCGATTTAAAGTTTTGGCAGCAGCAAATTGACTGGCTATCGCGACCGTGGCAAAATCTAATTGGATAGTAAAGACGAAGGTGAACGCCCACAAACAGCTGATTAGAGGGAATAGGAGGAGAGAGCTGGAGTAAAAGAAAGTTATGAATGAAGGCAGTGTAATAGAAGGTCTTCCTGATTGAACTTACGCTGAGCTTCATTTTTATATTAGCTGGAGAACTTATTTTAAAAAGTCATTGTGCCAACATGCGCTGGTGGTTAACTGATGAGAGAAGGTGAAACGAGTGTTTGGTGAACAAGTTTTAGCTCTTGTCTTTCAGCTGTCAGCCACTTCACCAAACAGAGTACATAATATTTGTTTACTTGTGCTCGTTTTTGCCTCCGACAGGCTCAGATTATCATCCTATCCATCTGACAACATTATGGAAAGGAGCTGTTTGGCTTAACCAAGACTTAATCAGACTTGCTTTGTAAAATATCATCATCATCTTCCATCAAACTCAACAGAAACGAAATAAAACTCACCAAGAACATCTTGGTTCATCTTTCTACTGTTCCAACCATCGCCAACTCGGTTGAAATAAATGTGGTGTGAAGGAGCATTGATCATGCAGATGTTCTACAGGTGCAGTGATTATACTGAACCTAAATATTGAAGAACACACACTTTTACCTTCCTTGACTGTGTGAAAATCTGATCTTTTCTCGTCCCAGATGACGAAAAAGGCATTAAATCTTACTGGTAAAACATACTCGTGTAGGTTGATAGAGGAATTTATTGCGGTGCTGGCTGGGGAAAGCCCTTACCTTAACCCTAATGCAATATCCCTCCAAAGACTGAGAATATGTTAATCATTCATTAATAACGGAGTAGATTCTTCACATTTAAGTGGACTAACTTGGCTGTACTCGAAGCATGTATTTCATGCTTCAAAAAATGAACAATGTTCCAGAGAGTTACTTGACCAGGCATGTAGTTTAATACCGTGTTCTTCTTCTCCACTTCGCTGCCGTTATCTCCGCTGTCCTCTTCTTTCTCATACACCACCTCCAGCTCCACGCTGTTCAAGATGAATTATATAAACTATTATACAGGAGTGACAGGTTCAATCTTATGTAATGTCCCTTGGGGGGACATTAGCACCACTGTTTATGCTTCGAGTGCATACAACATAGGAAACAAAACATATACATATGGGATTTTGTGTATTGAGGGCTGCAGAAAAGCATTACATTTCCATTTCCCATAATGATCCCTTTCTCCACAGCTCCTTTCTTCACCTACTTCATGAAGAACATGAGTATGTGTGGTTTTATGTCCATCCCCATGGCCACAACATAGACCTCTCCTTCCTCCTCAAACCACAGAAATTATATTGCACAATTTCCCTCCCCCTCATGAAGCACAACAGAGGTCCAGTATATGGTCTCATGTAAATCCCTGCAGGGTTGCAATAACACAGTATATGCCTCCACTCCATCAGCCTAATGTCATATTATTATTGACCATCTGAGAGATGATTGCTGCTGGATAATTATCTGCATGTATCACAAGCATGACTATGGCACAGGCTAGGGGACAGCTCATAAAACTATCCCCCATAATGAACAACCAAATGATCTGCCAACAAAGACATTTAATGGCTGCGCGAACGTAAAGGCAATTTTGAGACACAAGGGGGTACCTTCAATACTGAGAGAATACAGAGAGAGGCAATGGTAGTTCAAAACAGCAGATGGATAGATCATGTGAATGAGTCACATTGGCCAGGGAACTGAACATCCCATCCATTATTAGGGCAGGTAGTTGATGGCGAAGGCAAGAGAATTACATTGTACTTCTTCAGCTTCTGACAGGCATAAACACCGAGCTGCAAAATAACATGGGGACGAGCTGAAAGACAAACTGACTTGCAGTAAAACAGATAGATAGGCAGACAGACGCAACGATCCACAAGCAGACGACTAAACACGTCAGCCAGACAGGCGGGGGAGAATCATCATAGAGATGGAGCGAGATGGACAAACAGAGCACATCATGGGCAGTAAACCAGCGTTTGTTGTCATGTCCATAACTCAGACTCCCCTGAGTTTTTCCTCTGAAATGAAAATCGGACGTTGTAGTTCCTCCGCTGGGGTGTCAGAGGAGAAAAAAAATCCATCCCTCTTCCCGCCTCTCCTCACATCCCTCTCTAAATCTCATCTGGTTTCATCATAAAAAACGACAGGCTGTCTTGGTAAAGCATAGGGCTTATATCAGCATGGGGTCTAGATGGGCCAAAGACAAAAGCAGGACAAACAGGGCCAGCATGGCGCCTTCCACTCTTGCATGTTGTTACTGCAGTGCACGTAAATCACTCACAAAGTCAGGACTGAAGATAAAATGGCTGAAATAATTATTTGCATAAATATGAATTAAGAAACAGGTTAGTTAACTTTGCAACATGACAGACTAACACATGCTATAAATGCCAAATTCTTATGACTGCTGGTGTGTCTCTAATACTACAATATGGGTGTTGAAAAAGTATATAGTTAATCAGAGGCAATACCCCCGCAGTGCATGTTTCTGCAATTGACCCAGAGATTGTTTTATGTTTGTTTGGATTTGTCACGTTGTCCTGCCAGTAAAATCTGTTTGCTCACCTATTCAGGCAAGACAGCTGTTTATTTGCGTTGTTTGAGCCCAACCATTGTACATAAGAACTGTTGTGGTGTCATATGCCGCGTTCATATTGATTAGTACACAACAAGTGATGGAAGTGATGCTGCCTCTTTTACGATACTGGAGAAAGAATTAAAACCGTGTCATATCTGAAATTGCCAGGTTTGATTGCACCTCCAAAACCTCAGCTTGAGTCTTCAGTCATTTTCTATTTAACATATATACGTGTTTATATATTATAAACATGAGACCTTCTAACTTGAAGACTTTTGACTTGAAATGAGGAGTTAAATCAACTCATTAAATTAAAGCTGCTACTACTTATGAAACAGTCTTTCATACTGATGCCTCTCTATGACCTATATAAGCAAACAAGACCATCAGCAAGAAGACTGGCTACTAGTTATCCTAAATGTCTGCTACCTGGTCAGATTCTCCTTGAAATCAGATGAAACAAACCTGTGTTTACATTTTTCCATCCAAAGTTACAGCAAGTGCTACATTAGCCAGTTAAAAAGAGGAGGGAGGAGATTTTTATTTGGGTAATTTTATTTTGACTTTTGATTTTTAGTTTGTGATTATTACAGTAGAAACACGGCCAGTTTTTTCTATAGGCAGCTCCAAAGTCAATATAAAAATTCCTTGTAGTAGCTTTAAGTTGTGACAGAAACATGATCAGCATATTAGCAGATTTCTCATCATGCATTGTTCAAGTTTTTTTGACCAGAAAAGTTTATTTGTTTTGAATAAATACAAAAGTACCCCAACTTTTAGTTATAACAAATCAGTGTATGTTTGTGTGGTATAGGTGATTAGGTTGTATTGTCACCCTGTACTCACCCTGCAGGTTATGTTTGTGGCAGCTATGCAAGAACTTGAGCTACCAGTCTTAATAACAGTGTGGGGTGGGGTTGCCATTGGAGACTGCATGAGGAATGGGCTCCCTGATGGAGTGGGTGTAGTCCCTGAGTGTAAGCATTATAGGTGATCAGTGTCCTTCCTACTGTCCTGACTAACCTGGAGTAGGCGGTGATTTGTCTGCATCTGGTATATTAATGGACGCCTTCCACTGACATGGTGTTCCACACGAACAATTGAATCTGTCAATTACTCTGAAGAAATGCAGTTGCATTTTCATGAATCCACCCACTTGCCTAATGAGCCATGAAGCTCATTGTTGCCATGGTGCACAGAGAGCAAATACTTACTGCCATTTAAGTCCAGAATCATGCTGCAATCAACAAGTCCATGATTACTATGTTACAAGGTAATTCATATTAGCAAACGCTTTTCACAGTTGTGTTTTAAGTATCACCATAGTATCTCCCTGTCAGTGTTGTGATTTAATAAAGAGACTCAACTGACAAATGTGCTCCACTGTAATGGGCTCTCATTTGCCAACACATTATCTTGCACTAATGACTTACCATGATAATCTGGTTTTCTACCTTCCCTTTTGGAAGCAAATTTGAATACTGAAAAACAATACCTTTAACCACCGTGTAACCGCATGCTATACATGCCCACAAAGTAAAAACGATGAAACAGTACACTGCAGTACTTGCCTTTGGCACAGCATCGTCATCAAGAGTTATGTTCACTAGCAGCAAATAAAACAGAAAATAAAAACGGAAACCCGGAAGTCAGCAGTGTTATCAGACGGTGCTGTGTTCAAAAGCAGTATTTCACCACACTACAGAGTCGTGATGCCACTTCTGAGTTAACTGTTGTTCCACTGTCTTCTCATTGCAGTTTAATTTGAACTCTTCATAATTATAACCATGTAAAAACAACAATTAATATGCTAGTTAACTACTGCCCCCTGACATTTTTACAGCTGTGGATATATTACACATATATTTCATTGTTTTATTTGACATTTTCTCTCCGTCATTATTTTACATCTCAGCTGTTAGTGTTTCTGTTTGATCCCACCTGTCTTGGAGGTCATTAACGGTAACTAAACCAAAAATAACCAAAAATAATACGATTTTTTTTGCAAATGTCACTGTTAAGGTGGTTTAGGTTTTCTTAATTTTAAACCAGACCAGGAAGTTTCATATTTTCGGTTTTCATTATTTAGAAAAACAGCACAGGTTGTGCAAATATGATGAGCTCTAAGGAAATCAAGGTCAAGGTAATGATGATGACATTGAGAGGAATGCCGTCACTCTTGCTTCCTCCCATGTTCCTTTTTTGCCCCCTTCTCTCTTTAAGTACAGTCAGACGTTCAAACTGAAGCAAGAGGGTTTCACTGCTCTTGTTCTGTGATTGTGATCTATGTTTCAGTGTGTACTTTGAATCTGACAATTTGCATATCAGATCTGATTCTTCTCATTGATGCTGACATTAAAATGTTTCATTTTTACACATGCATGGGAAAACTTGCATAAAATTATTGTTGCACAGTATTTCACTCTTGTGGAGACTGGCCACGCTTTTGAGTGAAGGCCTCTGTCCGCACTATTGTAAAAATTATCCACATGCATTGATGTGTACTGTATTTCACCACACCTCTCCAATGAGCGGATTCCAAAAGTATGTTTAATGGAAAATCCCTGGTCCTTCAAAATTTGGAACAGGCACCAATTCAAAACCAGCTGTCATCACCCAACTTAGCTTCGCCAGTTCCATTTATCTCTTCAGAGATAGGAGGGTGGTGGGAGGAGAGATGGAAAAAGATGGACGAAGATAGAGCATAAGTGGTTTTTAGGGGTTCTAGTTTGTTGAAGTTGTTGTGCAGTGACCTCTCTACTATCTCTCTTTCACCAATTCTGTCCTGCTCTGCTTTTCTCTGCCTCTCTCCACATTTCACTCCTTCTTTTCTTCTTTTCACCTTCTCTTCCTGTCTGCCTATTGCCTTATCTCCTCAGCAACCTTATTGACTTCAGACCGACTGCACAAAATGTGTTTTCAAACAGTGGTGACGGCAGTCTGAGACCGACAGTCAGGACTATGGCTTTTAATCTCCTGCTGCTTTGCATTTTAAACCAAGAGCACAGGGGCAAGTGACAGAAAAAAAGCTTTGTGTCCGTGTGTGTGTGTGTGTGTGTGTGTGTGTGTGTGTGTGTGTGTGTGTGTGTGTGTGTGTGTGTGTGTGTGTGTGTGTGTGTGTCAGACAGAGAAGAGAATGACAGAGAGCTATCCTTGACCTCTAAGACCAGGCATAGAGTACTTACTAATCCTCTTCACCAGTTGCCAAGGGAACATAGACAATCCAAATAAAATCTGAACAAATGACAGCTCCCCGCAGTGGTTATTTACTCTCAGTGGTCGCCACACAAATATAAGCAAGCATACACACATACACACAACCACACGAGCATACTCATATGCACCAGCAGACACACAAATATACATAATTTCTGTCTCAGTCCAACAAAACCAGCACCCAAAATGGATTGTCTGGCTCAGCTTGACTTATGATGATGTTTTCTTTTGTTATAACTACAATATGTTGAAACAAAGCCACAGGCTAAATAACATAACTCTCAGACAGATTCAGGGCTGAGAAATCAAAGTCGCCTCTTGGTGTCCAGTGTCCTGTTTGATCACAGTGTTGCAAGAATCAGGACTTGCAGGACAATGGATGCTGTCCTTGACGCACTGTCACATTCTATTCTACCATTATCACAATAATCACTTTCCTCCAGTCATGTTGGTGTCGGTGAAAAGCCATTGTTGAATCTTTGTAGTTAGCGAGGCGACAGAGCCTGACAGTCTACCAATCTGTCGCGCAGTGGGAGTCTTTGTTGTCTCTCAGGGTACTCTGCTGTGAACGTCATGAGCCCACTGAGGAGTGCACTTAAAGGATAGTTCCAGTTTAAATGCTGCCATATTTCCCTGATTGTGGCCATATGGGTTGTGCATTCACTACTTGCACTGTGGGCATACGGTGAAAAGTATATCAGCGCTAGCCTAATACCTGTCCAGTAACATTTTTACATGTCCTGATTGGCTTCAAAGTACTTCACACTCCAGAGCTGGTTTTGCAGTTGAAAGAAACCGCATCATTTACATGATCTATAACGTACAGTAGATGTGCTTATATTTATTCACAGTACATTGTATTACTTGCAAGACCTACTGTATGTCTGTTAAATTTAATCGTATAAAAACATGAAGCACACTGGGGTAGATTCACTTATACAGTATAATGTGACTTCTGTGTTTTAATAACAGTCTAATCAAGAATATCCCAACCCTGAAGTATAACGAGAATGGCTAAAAATTGACACAGGCAAAATTAGCGCATTCATTCTGAATCCACACCCTTCATATCTCAATTATTTTTTTTTTATCATACTTTCTGCAATTTCAAGAATAAGCCACTTAAAGTTACTTAAATAGAGAGTCTCTTTTGTGTGACTCTCGGTGTTTGGTTCCTGCAAGCCTGATAGTGGTTATTTATTTAAAGTAATTAAAGCCTGATCAAAGGAAGACAATAAACCTCAACAACATTACAAAAACCTTTATAAGCTGTTAGCAGTTTGGAGGACTGCCCATTGTTCCAATGGCCCATTATTCCAAAACTCCAATAGTCTGGAAAATGTCCCATTGGATTGTAACCCCATTAATCTGACATCCCTTTAATCCTGAAAGCCAATGCCCATTGTCATGAAGGCCCATTGCTCTGAAAATACAGACTCTCCCTGCAGTTGGGTTAGGGTAAAGTTAGATTAGGTCAGGTTAGGTTAACGACTCAGGTGATGGGGGAGTGCACCAACTGTGGTAAAACTGTTATGATTTATCCCGACATTGGAAATGTTGCTTACACTAAAAATCCCCCACTGATCCGCCATCATGGACAGGGCCGGCACTCACTGGACTAAGAACGAACAACTGCCAGGAGAGCCTGTACTTTCAGAGCAATGGGTTTTCAGAGCAGTGGTTGATTTTGGGATGATTGGCTGTCAAACCAATCTGCTTTCGGTCCAATGGAACACTTTTGGGACTTTTGGGACTTCTGTATAAGGGGGCGTTGAAATAATGGCATGGTACTCAATCTGGAGCACTTGCATAGACCCGTTGTAAAGAGATTCATGTCCAGACATTTTTCGTAATGCATAAAACTTATTCATGGAATGAAATCTGTGGAAATAATTTTGCATTATCCTCATGCATGTGAGGTACATCAGTTGATGTAACTGAACTGAACTTAACAAAGGTTAATTTTCACATATGTGTAGGAGACTGCCATATAGTGGAATAATATAAAGTATGAGATTTCAATTGAAAAAAATATGAGTCATGAAATGAAAATAGCAGCAGGGTGTTTTGTAAGTTTTTGCCACAGAAAGTTTTTTAATCCAGGGCCAAGATCTAAATTGTGAATGGCGCAGTGAGTTGCCTGCCCCTTGTGAAATGGCAAATTGACATGAAAGTACAGTGCTTTGGACAAGTATTCAGCTTTGGCTGCCCTGGAAGACTCACTTAACAGAGGATCACACACATCCACACAGACGAATGCGTGTGTGTGTGCATATGCGTGCGTGTGTGTGTGTGTGTGTGTGTGTGTGTGTGTGTGTGTGCGCGCGCGCATCTGTATGAATGACATCAATCCCTGTGGGCATACACCTGCGTGTTTACTAACTCCTGCTCTAAGTGTCTTAGACACACACACAGACACACAGAATCGCAAAACACCTGTATACACAGGTGATCCACAGTGAATTTTGACTATTAAATATGATACCAAGCCTTGGACTGTAGAGCATTTTTTACACACACACACACACACACACACACACACACACACACACACACACACACACACACACACACACACACACACACACACACAGCAGGTCTCTACTCATCAGGGCAGCCTCATCTATCTTCTCAGTATTTCTTATTATTTGGTCTGTGGGTCACGGACCCTGCAGATTTCACGGGTCTCTGCTCCTTATCAAGATCAATTCCATTCAACTTCATAGGAGCTGAGGCCTCTTATTACATAATTGAATTTGGGTTGATAATGAGAGCAGAGCAGAGTTCCAGCACCTGTGATCTGTTGAGACGAAGGGCAGGCCACTTGCTGCAGCTGCTAACATATGACAAACCACAGCAGAGAGGTACTGTCACTGAGGGCCTGAAAACTACGTCTGGAACACGCCGTGTCTCTAAAGCCCAGTTCAGAGCGAAGATTCGCAATGAGACAAGATGAAAGTTGCAATGCGCCAGTCTGTAACATTCAGAAAACCTTCTAGTTTACACCAATGTGACCTGATGGGGCAGTGTATCATCTCCATCACAGCAACTCTCTGTTCTTCAGTTCTAACTGCCAGCTGTCCAGGCTTTTTAGTAGCTGGATGTAATTTGTAGCATCTTATGAATGAGCCAAGTGATAGTGAGATACTTGCCATAGTGCATTTCTAGAATTAATTAAAGAGCAATAATATGAAAGTTGTGTGCATAGGGAGTGTGGTTGAGCACAGGGAAAGGGAGAGAGAGAGAGAGAAGCTGTGGGTAATCAAGGTAGCAATTGAATAAGGTGAGGGAGCACTGGTTGTGAACAAGCAGGTGAATTAGAGTAATAAAACATTATTCACACAAGGTGTAAGCCAGGAGAAGAGATTATGTAATCATTTGTGTGCGTGTGTGTGCATGTGAGCGTGAGTGATCACTGGACCTGGAGACTGTCGGCAGCAAATGTCAGAAACTGCCGGACCCATCAGCCTACGTATGCTTACGGACTTCTGTGATTCATAATTTTTGAAATGCCTTTTTTGTAAGGCCTCCACACCGGCCGTGGCCTGAGGCAATCATGTTATCAAGTCACCACATCCTTGTGAAAGTGATATCTCAGAAATGCATTGAGGGAATTTCTTCAAATTTCTTCAAATTCAAATGATAATTATGAAAACAATTACACATATATAACTAATAAGATAAAGAACTAACAAGGTAAAATGATGAGGTGATGACATTTTAATCCAAAAGGTTAAGGGTCAACTTCACTGTGACATCATAATTTTTAGGTCTTCATCAGTCCTCTGTTCCTCTGTAAAAACTGTCTCATAGTGAAGACAGCATGGATGACACGGATGTAAACTGCAACCTGACTGGTTGGTGGAGACAAACAACTGTGAGGCAGTAATTCTAGTTTTTGACTGCTCTGATTTATACGACAGCTGACTCCTCATTCTTAACCAGTCTCCAGGGACATCAGGTGATCAACAACCCCCACCAGCTGACTTTCTATGAGATACTCTCTATGAGATGATTGGCTACTGAAACAGGTGACATGCCCAGCGTAATAAAACCAGACACCGGCGATTCAACAGGCTGAGTCGTAGGCAACACCATCGGCTTCTGCAAACTTCAGCAACTTTTCTCTACAACATTGTTAAAGGGTTTTGTCTCATTGTGAGCTTTAGAGCGCTTGAAGAAATTTTGCCCTCATGAGCACAACTTACCCCGATCTGCCCTGCAAACAAACCAGTCAAAATGTTTACATTTTAAGTTTAAAGCTCCTTGTGCTTACAGGTTCTTCTCGTGTATTATTTTGCCATTACTCACAACTCTATTTTATTTTACCAGGAAATGTCTTTGAGTTTGTTTCTGTAAAATATGCTAGCTATGTGAGTATGCCTGTGGATGAGGAGTAAATATATTAAAAGAGTTATGATATTGTGAACAGGAGCAGCTCCTGTGGCTGTCCACACAAGTATGAATGGTCCATGAGGGGTTTTAAATGGCTAATATTTACAGGTAAAGTCTCGTCAGCAGGGGTTCAGGAAAGAACTTTCATTATGCAGATTGATGTTCTGTCTTCTGTTGAAAAGGAAAGTATCAAAGTGAGGGGACTTTATACATATGTTTTCTCTCCACCACCATTTTCTGGCCCCAGATGACACAGCAGCCATGCTGCTAATACAAATGAGCTGTCCTCGTATTCCTCTGTGCAGAAGAACTCAGTGCCCCTGCTTATGAATGAACCTGGTTCAAACAAATTAAATGTTGATGAAAATAACTGATTTTCTCTAGAAAAAATATTAAAAATACTACGAGGAGTTTTTAATAGGTTGTGAAACAGTCTCGATTTAATACTAATGTCACTATATTGATCAACATAAGCAAACAAGACCATCTGTAAGAAAATTTGCCATTCATATCTAATTACTGTATTCTTAATGCCGGCCATCATCAGATGAAACAAGCCTGAGTAGTGCTGGGCAGTAGCATTCCTACAAATCGCAACGTTATTGTTTTAACTACATATCAAGTAGTGCAGCAACATCCACACAAGCTCCTTTTTCCCAAGCATTTCTAAAACTCAAACGCAGCAGAGCTTTCTGCTGCTGTCTGAAATAAAACTGCACTGCATCAGTAACTGATGCCACAGCAACTTAGTACACTTTGTTTGCTTTGTACACATACATAGATCATACGACTGTTTATTGTAACTTTGGCGATATCTGCATATCTGTCAAAGCTCCACAGCTCCTCTTTTCCACTGGCACAGCCTGCAGTGAAGGTCTGTGACACAGCCTTCACTGTTGATTGGTTGTTACTTGCGGCGTGTAATCAATAAGATAGCGCTGGACATTGAGCGTAGTGTACTAATTATCCAGTATATGTATTATAGTTTATTTAAATAGTTTTAGAATAATAAAAAATATGTTATTAAAAATTTATTTGTTTTTTAATGATCCAAAAAATTATGGAGTGAGAGGAAATGAATGGGCAGAGCAAAAGTTTAGATTAAATAAATACTGCATTTATAGGTTTTAAGATTGACCAGCAGAGGGTTTAACAAAATTGGAAGTCTATACAAAACCAAATGTTTTGGTTAAGTAATATTTGCTTAAAACGTATGTATTTATGAGATAAAGTATGTATTTATAGCTTCTAGTATGGAATGGGCCTCATAAAAATACCAGCATCAGGTCCTCTTGAGGGGCAGCTTCAGTGCAGTGAAGCTTTATTTAATATACAGTAGCTCGCTACACTTTCCAAGTAACTTCTTGAACACACATAATTTTACTTTTTAAAATCAACACAATATGATAGTTCCTTGTAGTAGTTTCAACTTGCAGCATTTAACCCATAAATCAAAGTGGATGTGTGTTTACATTTGAAGTGCTGCATATTTTTCTTCTTCAACACTACTCAATGACTCAACCACAGGGTAGTAGTGAAATCATACAAGATATTCAAAAGAAACATGAGCAGAACCTGATTTATCTTAAACCTTGAAAGTGATGAAACCATCTGTATGCAGTATGAGGCTGCTCAAGTTACTGGCTGGTTGAACCAAACACCTCACAAGAAATCCTTTGAAATGATTTCACTCATCCTTTTAAGACTGGTGTCTGACATTGGCTAACTCTCTTTCCATCTTAATGACCTTTGAATGATTTCATCTTGTCATTTCTCACTTTCACTCCTTTAGAGGATTTACCGGACCTTGACTGTGCACCGCTTGTTTGACATTTTGGTGCTTTTACTGCAGGTGGCCTGGCTTTCTTCTGCTTGAAGTGGGTCAGGATGTTGCTTTGGGCTCATGTGCATTCAAGACGAACGTAACACATCACAGGTGAGAAAAAGTTCATCCTGCCAACGACTCCCATGTGGGTGTAGAAAGAATATTTTACGCATGAAAATGCATTTCTCACCTGTGCTCACTTCTTGTTTGTCTCTGCATCTATTGCATGCTCTTGTTCTCGTACTCAAACTCACTTTTGAAAGAAAAACAAACATGCACACAACTACACGTACACATCATCATCATCAACTTTTCCCATGTGGGTGAGTTACCCTCAGGTATTCTATTATTCAGACACAAAGCGTTATGAGCCATTCTCTATGCATGAGAGTAGAGACATATATCCATGAAAATGAGACATCTTGAGTATCTGAGAACTGAATTTGTGCATCTATGCTAATCTGTGTACAGTATGTGGGAGAAAGAAGGTATGCATATTTGAGGTCAAAGGCATTTTACTGCAAGTGGAGAGGAATACACGCTGAGTGTTTACACAGTAGAATGAGTGTTTTGTAATTATCAGGAGATGTCTGAACTTCTCAAATGTTCTTCAGATAAACCAATAGTGTGCTATGAATAATTTTTCATAGTTGATCATATATTTTTCCTGGTTTGCAATTAACCTCGAGGAGCCACTTGGATCCTTCACAATTGCCAAGATTAATCAAGGAATTTAGTAAACTGTGGCCAGACCTCAATCTCTTCAAGCTCAAAGGGCAACTGGAGTAATTTATGCAAAACTGTCTTCTTTAAACGTGGGGAAGATAACATGGATAAAACATGGTTATGTTTCATTTGCAAAGGTCCAGTCAATCCAATCCAGTAACATATTTACTTAAGGACACATTATTTCAACATTATATCAATAAATACCCACTAACTGCACAAACGAGCCAGCAGAAGTTGCAATTATTCACTTATATTCCCGTGTCTAGAATTTACTTGCAGATATGTGATATCTTCATTCCATCAGAAATGCTGAATTCTGACCTTTTTGATTGATGCATTACTTGAACGAATAGAAGCTTCTGTGCTCTGTCCACAGCCCACAATAGTCAATGAGAGTCCAAGTTGAGAGGAAGAGCCTGCCTCTCTTCTCCCCGGGTAAGGTCAGCACCGATTGGAACAGATAGCGTGAATGAGGGGTGCTTTGTATCAGCTTTGTGCAGCGAGGTTGAGATCTCCAGAACACCTTCCTCGTAGAAAACACCTTGACATTCCATAAAACATGTGCAAATATTCATTTACTGTGGTTTTGTTACAATATTTGAACTTGGGAAGCTGTGAATGTGATAGTGATTCTGGCTGTTGGGGAAAATCTTCAAACTGTTACCCTTCAAACGAAACCAAAACGATGCATGTGTTCCAAATGGTTCGAGTACAACTTCCAATTTACTCTGAGTATGTCTTTGATAGCCCTTTTATGCTAATTTATGTGTTGCCGTACTTAAAATATATTTTTTTAGGTAGAAAAACCTATTGAAAGTCTGATTAGAGGTGTTATTTTCAGAGGTGAACCTCGCTAATTTTGCAGCAATCAAATGGCTACCTTGGGATATCCAAGTTCTTTTTATTTCAAATTTTTGATGAGATTTTCTCCAGACCTCAATGAAGAGTGAATGATCTGGCTTAAAACAGTAAATGGCAATCGTTTATCATATTAAAACTAATCAAAATAAGATATTCTCGCTAGTGCTAGAAAAGAATGATTAAACTTTACAGTTCCCAAAGCCAATGAAATCCAAACAGCTTTTGCCGTTAAGAGCAATTCCTCAGCATCAATATTATACTTCAGTAATTGCAACTAGGATATCATCTTTTCATGTTCCTCCCCACATAGGAAGGTCAGAGTGTAGAGTCAGAGCGGAGCGGAGCACGGATAGATGGCCAGAATTCAGTGTGTTGCTAAAGTTCTCCTCTGCAACACAGAGGCTACTAGCATTGACCCATGCAGGTCTTCTTGTAGAGTTTTGTTGCTTTGTTCCTCTGCAGGAAATAGCGTTAAAATATTACCTTTAATGTTGTTTGCTCAAACATGTCTAAACAGAGGAATAGCCTACAATAAGATCTTAAATGTGCTTAAATAAAAAAAAAAGAAAGCAGAAAAACAGTGGTTGGAAATTTCAGCAGCATTTTTGGAGTAAATGGACCAGCAGTAAATGACAAGGTGGTAATAAAGAAAAGGAAGTGCAAGAGATAGTCTGCAAAGCAAAAGGGCCATAGGTGTTTATTGAGCAAACAAGGATTCAGGATGGAATTTATTATCTTTATAGATACCATTCATAGATAGACAGTGCATTTTATAATAATAGGAGTAGATATACTTTTGTTTAATGACAATCCTGTTTTCTCTAACATGGCAAGCTCTGATTCCAACTACTATATTCATTTGTTTGTGTATGAATGTGTTTTATTTGCGCTCTCATGCATGTACAACTGTGTGCAACAACAGCATGTAAAGCAAAAAGAGAGAAATCCGTAAAGGTTGGATAGAGAATGGAAAATGACTTGAGGACAAACCCATCATGAGAGATTACACAGAGAGAAACAAAGAGACGAAGAAAAGTCTTAGGACAGAGTGTGTGTCTAAGGAATATGTCCGACCTTATGAAGAAATCAAGACAGGCTGTTCGGTATGGAAAAAGCAAGGATACATAATGCAAACTCTACATTTTCAATGATACAACTTTGTGTAAATGTCTGGATGTGTGCGTATGTGTGGGAGTGTCTCGAGCAGCAGCTCTCCACGTCCTGGCGTATATGAAGCAGTGGAAATCACAGCTTAAGTATGTATGGTTCCTCCTGTGGGAGCCCCTGTTTAATTTTGCATGCCTGCAGAGAGTGTCATAACACATTCACATCACACAGCTCAACAAGCTCACAGGGTCAGGCTGGAGAAGAGAGCTGCTTCTGTGTGTCTGCGTGTGCGTTCCTGAATTCATGCACAGTTGCTCCTTACATATGCATGTGTATGTGGACAGTGTATGCTTGCATGCATACGACACGTTTGCCTACTTGCTCACATGCATGCCTGTTTATGTTTATTCAAGTACATGGACACTCTTTGTAAAGCCTGTTGTTGTGTTAGCTAATGTCATTTATGTTGTAGCGCAAGGCTGATCAGACCACTTAACCTTAATTAGCAGCTCATCTATACATACCGTCTATGATAACAGAGAAACCAAACGAGACCCAAAACATTTAAAGGTTCAATCCATAGTCTAAAGGCCAAGCAAAGGCCAAGCCCACCAACAGGGCACAAAACATGAAACACACACAGCTTTTTTTTTATGTTACAGACCCTCTGATATGAGGACTTATTAGCCTCCTAAATGTGAAGGGTTATTGATTTATTGTCAAGCTGCTAAAAATGATATAAATTGTAGTATGTGAATAATTATCAGAGCAAATCAGATCTTTAGTTTGACCTTTGATGGAACAAGAATGCAGCGAGATCTCAATATTGATTTACAAGTACATAAGACTAGTAATGAAACTTGTTACATGGAAAGTTCTGCTTTTGACCCCGAGGGAATGACACAAGTCGCAGTTATTGTAGCGATCCACCCCACAGTTTTTGTGTTTTTAGCCAGTGCCTGGTTTCATAAACTACATAAAGATTCAAACTTCAGTTTGACCCTTAAAGCAAAATATTTCCTGAAGCTGAGGGGTTCATATAAGAATGTTGCATAAAGTCTCTCAGATAGTCTACCTGCCTCAGTGTTTACACTAAGGCTTTCATGGCAGTTACTGTCACAATACAGCACGTGCACTTCACTTACCAAGGTTTAGTTTCACTTAGATCATTCTAGACAGCATTATTGTCAGTGTCAGCTAGCATTTCCAAAATGAACAACAAAGATAATACAAAGGGAAACAGAAGAAGACAATGTTGTTCTCCTCAAAGAATATGGAAAGCATATAACCCAGAGTAAATTTATCACAGCCGTAACAAGTACAGTCAAGCAGATGTGCCAAAAAGTAAATGACAAAATCAATGCAAAAAGTCTGCTGTGAAATTAATCATAAGTAATGAAGAAATATAAAAACACAACAGCAAGAAAGGGGACAGCCAAACATCAACAGAAGTCAACAACATGTGCTGAGTTTCAATAAAATGACAGAGCTAATGTTAAAGGAGAAATATGTAATATATTTACTGTAATAAATCATAAAATGACCAAGATATGTAATCAGAGATCAAGGAACTCAAGGAAGATATAAGTTGAAATACTCGCTCTCTGACATCACTAACCATGGTGTCCTTGTTTGAAATTTCTGTTTCAGGACTGTTTTGTTTGCCTGTTTCACATTAATCAGAGTTGAGATTAATGCCGAATGTTCTCTGAATCAGTAAGTGTCTGGATCTGGGTCTTAAGAAATCATTAATAATCTAGATGTTTGTACTGGTTAAACTGAGCAATATGTTAATGGAGTCTGGCAGGCAGTGGGGCAGGCAGCCACTTAAGTCAAAGTACTGTGTATTTTCAGAGCAGTGTGCTTTTGTTTCCAGGATAACCCGTCAGCTTTACATTGACAGACAACTGACAGTTATACACAGCTGATCAGTTTACAGCGTAGGACGTGTTGCCTGTTGTTGTCAGTGTATCCTGCGTTCCTGCAGAGCTCCTGCAGCCTGACCGAATTTACCCCAAGTTTGGGGAGGGGGGCGCAGGGGGAAACAACTCTCTACAACCATAATTCATACATTATATCAACTAATTTGATATACAGTCTTTGGCTCCAACTTGCTATTTGGACTGCAGTACTTATTTTTGCAATTGTTACATTGCTTCTATAATACATGTGAAAGAGTTATGTTAAGGATCTTCAAGCAATAGATAATGGAATACTTAAGTAAGTCGGGGGAAATACTTATAAATTTAAGTTTTCTTTTTTTATAACATACCAGGGAAATCCTTGATAGCATTCAAGTGTGTTTTTTCATGTTGAGAGACACTTCAGCCAATCATACGGCCTGGTGATACCTTCTCCACTTAAATCCTCTAGTATGACTTGAACGGAAATTGTAAAAGAACCGCTGCATGCCTTTTCACTTCCCTTTTAACTGCTTTTGTGTGTTAAATTAAAGTAAATTGGAAGTAGTTTGAATGAATGATGAAGACATGTAGATGATGAAAAGATTCAACGGAGGGCATGTAGATCATGTCTCTGTCCTCACTGCTGCATGTCAAGCTGCCCAGCGAAGATAAAGACAACATAGTATTTCTTGTGCAGACACACACACGCACGTGCACACTCGAGGTCACAAAGCATACACACCCGGAGACAAAATGCAGACCAGTAAAATGCATACTGTAAGCACTTAGCACATCACTTAAATACTCCCACACAGGCTTTGTTTAATTCATTAGCTGTTCCGTGTGACGTGACCATCCCTGCGCACACACACACACAGTCACACACACACACACACACATATATATATATATATATATATATATATATATATATATATATATATATAGCATGGACATGCATTTACACACATACGCACACAGGACAGAATGAGGCCAGTCGACTCTAAAGGACTGCCAGGAGATGATTAACACGTTTTGTTCACCACTCCCTACATCTCCCATTTCGCTCTTCCTATTTCTGACAGCCCCTTTGCTCTTAGTGTCATCCAGATGCACTGATAATATATGGAAACAATGAACTCTTCTCCATTCTTCTTTGTCTTTTCTTCTCTTCTCCCATCGCCTACCCCTCCGATTGTGTCTTGGTGTGTGTGTGTGTGTGTGTGTGTGTGTGGGTCACATTTTGTCATGCCGCAGGCCTGTTCTCTAGCTGGCTGTAAAAAGTCCACGGGGGCTTCGAGCAGGTCTTGTTCTGATTTTCTGTGTCTCCAGCTCCATTGCCTCCCGCTATTCCCTACTCCCACACAATGACAGGGTCGAGACCTGTGTTTGCCTGGCCTGAGAGCCGAAGCAATACGCACGTACGTAGAAGCACACTCGGACACACACAAACAAGTGCTCGGAAGGCACACACTCGCAAACAGCACACACTCACTTGTAAACAGTTTTTCACTCAGGAGTTTTACCCCGAAGGAAAGAACTCATTTACTCTTGCGGAGGGTTCAGGGGTGTCACAGTGTGTTTATTTGTCTGAGCAGAGGTCTGTGTGGGTGTTTGTGTGCGCGCGTGTGTAGGTGACAGAACACAAATAGCTGTACAAAGAGTATAAAGGTGTCGTGATTATTGACCTTGCCATGTCAGAGGCTGTTTAAGTGAGGGCAGTTTGACTCAGTCCTTTATTAACAATCCTCTCATTTCCTCTTTCGTCTTCTTTTTATCATCTTCATTTCCTCATTCTTCCCTCTCTCATTCTTATTCTGCACTTGGTTGTGCTGACTGAACGTCTGGTGTTACAAAAAACATTTCTGTGTGTCAGTCAGCACAAAGAAGAACTTAGAAAAAAGGAAAAAGAAATTAGTTCGAGCATGCACTGTAAAAAGTGGAGAAATTTAATGGAATCAACTAATCTTTTCTCATTAACTTAACATATACATACAAGGTTTATTTCTGGTATTGATTTTCAGAACACTTCAAAACTCACATGAGTATTTGAATTAATGTACTGTAAAGACTTTAATCAACTCATTAAATTGTGTTACTAATTCAATTTTTACACCAACATATATTATATAGTCACTATAAATAGGCAGTTGATCCTTTTTCTCTTGAAAGTAGACAAGATTGGCTTTCTGTTTTTTTCTGATGTGCACTGGAAAGACGAGACTCAACTCATGTGTGCAAGAGAGCAGAGAGAAAGATGTTAAAAGTGTCTCAGTGTTCAGCTCTCAGTACTTTTGTAGCTTCTAACTGAATCTCTGTGGTTTGAAGTTTAGTTTCTCTCCTGCATCGCTGAGAGAGTTTCTTCTTTATTTTACTGTGTCATTTTCACTTTCAGTGACTCCTATTAGTATGAAGTAACTGGTGATTGCTGTTTCATAATAAAATGTATTTAGATAACAAAATAATTAGGGAAGAGTTTACAGGAAATGAAATGACTGGAAAAATACTGTTCAGATGCTTGACTAAAGAAGAGCGATCATCAGATAAATACACGGCATCAAGCAGACTACTGCAGAGGCATCAGTGTTACTGAACAGTTGTTGGCTCAACTTAATATCTCAAGCTTATTAAGCAGGTTTTCTAAAGTACAAGTGAATTAATATCAAGTTTATTTGACCATAAAAGTTAATTTGTTTTGAGTCATTACAAAATTCCCTCATTGTCATTTTAATTTCAGTCAAGTTAAAATTTTATGGCAGCCTGGACACTAACTTTTCAAGTTGAAATAAATTTTCTTTCTACACTGCGGCTCTGATCTAAACCACGCATGGTACATACACAGGGAATAACAAAAAAATAAAATGAAATGAAAAGATCAGTCATAGACGTCTCAGTTCCAGTGAGGGGAATACAGACAGGCTGAGGTGAGCGTTAGCCAATAACATTCAAAGTGAGGGCAATCGGTCAGTTAGAAGCCGCCAATAGCAATGAGGACTGCATTCATGGGTTTACTTAAGGTTGCATTGATTTCCTGTGTTGTAAAAGATGGTTGTAAAACTGCAAAATTCATTCTGAAGTATGGCACACAGACACGTACAAAAGGGCTCTTATCTCTGTGGAAACATCTTGAAGACCCTGAGATCTCGGATGCTTCATTCGAAGTGATTTTCAGCTTGACACAAGGTCAATAGCCCCTTCCTGCCACCTGTAAGGCCATTTGGATTAGCAGCTAAATTGATTATCCCTATCAAATCTTTTCTTCATCCACAAATCCCTCCCTCAAACTAAATATGTTCCGAATGGGGTGCTTGAGACATGTGATGAATCCTGTCTGCCCCTCCCATTTCCCAGAGGACCACTGACCCTGAGACAGAGAGGATGGAGTGATATTATTTTAATCACAGCTATCAGGTTGTATCAGGTTAGAGGCAACTTCATGGGTGACAAGAAGGCTCTTAGATGAAGAGTTTGTGCAGAGGAAGGAATTAAATGTGACACCAGCTGTGGCTGCAGCAGACGTGCACCGTCGTAATAATTTTCTGAGGAGCTAAACCCATTCAAGGAGGTTACATATGTACTTATTCATACCACATACACACTTAAAGGAATACTTAAGATTATCTGAAGTAGGGCTGTATGAGGCACTTATCCATAGTCAGCAGCGGTCGGCATGTCCCCAGTATGGAGAAGCAGAGACGGCCACCAGCACGGAAGCTAAGCAATGTATTGCTGTGGACAGGATCAGCAGCAAAACCACTTGACCACTTGGCCACATAGCACACAAGTCCTCTTCCATAGAGGTCGACATGTTGCACCGGATGAGACGAGGTCTTTGCAATCTACACACCGGCCCTTTAGGTGTACGCTATATTTAGAATATTTTCACTGCTTTACCTTGCCATCAGACAGCCTTTTCTGAAGGAAACCACCACCAGATATCCCAACCAGGCTCCCTTGGGAAATGCAGCAATTTTACCTCAGTCAGCCTTTTTTGGGTGGCTAAAATACATATAATGGTACTCCTGCTGCTTTCCCAAGGTGAGGGCACGCTGACTGCCATTTACTGTAGGTAATACACTGACTATTGATAAGGCTCATAAAACCCCTCTTCAAATAAGCAAACTATCCCTTTAAGTAGACATGCCGTAAAAACGACAAGAATATGGCCCTGCCAGTGAGATATAGCTGAATTGTTTGGGGCGGGTGAGTCAGTAAATCTCATAAAAGTGCCGAGACATATAAAGACCACTCACGTCATGCTTATTTTTGTGCGAATGCCTGAACTGTAAATGAACGAAAATTAACAAAGGCATTTCCAATCCAATCAAACCACATAAGGGTGTGCCACAGTGCTGCAGATTGCAGTTATTATTTTTATAGCCTCCGTTATCGCAAACAAACACACATGCAAATAGCGACACAGAGATCCACACGCAAACACGTGTGTCTTCAAAGCTTTCCCCACCATTTCACAGGTCAGAGTGGATTATTTAGAATCACTTTGTCTCTCTCGTCATGGTATAATATACCGACATATCAGCGTGAATGGGATGTTTCACAAGTGTGAGGTTTGCGCTTCAACAGCACATACACGTACAGTCAAGCACAACCCCCCCCCCAAAAAAAAATATATCTCAGAGGCACAAAGGCACGTTATTAAATTAGATGGAAACATGCGCCCAGTGCCTCTAAGACAAGAGCTTTTCTCTTTTCACCTAATCCCAACAAAGGGATGCTTACTGCTTTGTTCTACACTCCCTCTCGTCTCCGTTCGGACAAGGAACGAGGGATCCAGGGAAGGGAGGAGTGCTTGCCAAGTCCAGGCGGAGAAGAAAAATCTCTCTCTTTCTTTGTTTGTTTGGTTTTCCATGGAGTTAATCTCAGCACTGCTGATTAGCGGGTGGTACAGTATTCGGTCGTCTTCTCCGAGAGGAAGGGAAAGAGAGGGGAAAAAAGGAGGAGAGAATAAAAACAAACAACTGCTTCCATCTCCAACCATCTCAGGAGAGATAGGCCTTTCGCCACACACACACGAGCTCACTTATGCGCAAACACACACACTCAGCGCCAGAGAGAATAGATAAAAGAGACAAAATTAACAACAAGAAAATGAACAAACAAAATCAGCCACCTTGGGGCTGTCCATCACCTCAAACAACAAAGGATTAATATTTCTAATCTGTTTACATGTTTAATCACATCGAATGAGGCTTAGTCAGCAAAAAGAACAGCTAAGGTAGAGCGCTGTCCCAAAAAAAAAAGGACAGATCCAAACTTGTGAGTGTACCACTGGACTGTAAGATAAGAAGAAACACTTGAGTTAGATGAGATTCTCTTTCCCGGTCGTGATGATCGCAGTGTTGACACTTAATAAAATGACAAAGAGCGGCACAAGTATGAGCAGGACAAGTGAGGGGAAAGCACAGATGAATTGGGGATTTTGAAGAATTGATGAAGGCTGGGAATAAACATTGTTAAGGACATGGGGGGAAAACAAACTGCCAGAATTGGAGAAAAATCCCCTCTCAGTCCTGATCAATATTCATAAATCAGACTCAGTTAGATATATGCAGAATTTAAATGGGACATGGTGGGCCTGTCTTTATTTAGTGGAGATGTCCTGGCTGTGACCTTGTCATCCAAAGCACTTACACTAATTAACCAACAATCTGGATGACGATCCTGAGTAATTGTACGAGGCATCGGTAGATGGACAGAGCGAGAATAAATAATCACTGAATACCCGTGAGGAGTTTGGCTATTGATTTTGGGTCAGGAATGATTATTGATATTTGTAGGGACCAATAGTGCAGGTAGAGCAGTTTCACTGGGACTCTTGGGGTGCAGGGGGCCCATACAGTTTAAATATTGGATGGAATATGGGTCCTTCAAAGTGATTCTGATTGAAACATAAGAAGTAGGCATTTGTTCAAAAAATAACTCATGTTAAATTTGATACGGTGCCATTATATATGCTCTTAAAAGGTCAAACCATAAAATAGTCAGAAGGAAAAAAAGGATAAGGGTTAGCAAACTAAATTATATGCTTATATTACATAAACTATAAAAAAATAGTATGTAATTTGATGATGAGACACACAGATGTATGGAGTGAACAAGCTATGTATGCTAATTAGTGAGCATCAGAGTTGCTGGTAGGCAAATTTTGTCACTTTTGGACAGAGACAGGCTTGTTGTTTCCTCCTCATTCTGCTACAGGGGAAAAAAAATGCTCTGACTTGTTTGTATTTCCCTAAACCAATCACAATCGTCTTGGGCGGAGCTAAGCCCAGAACACAGCGACAGTGCGCCTGCCAAATGTTGTCCGGAGGGAACTTGTTTTATAGGGGGACATTTCCATGTTGGGAAGTGAGTCCTGGCACTACAATGCCTAAATCCCTGCAAAAGAAAAGGTAACAGCAGCTAGCTTGTTTATGTTCGTACCTTTAGTGGACCAGGGTTTAATTTGCTGTTTTTTTGCATGCATGTTGCAAGCTCAGAAGCAGTTGTTGTTTCATGGACTCTGAAAATGCAAACAGCAAATGCCCTGATGCCAGCTAAAACAAGTGACCAATGGCAGGCTTGTACCTACATGCCACAATATTTCTCATCTAACTCTTGGCATTAGTGTATGTAATAGTAACTCCAGAAATTCCAATCTTAAAATATTAAGGTGAATAAAACAAAAAAAAATTCAATAAGTAGTATTGCTGCTTCATTTCTGTTATCAGTGCTGAAATTGGGACACATGAGTTTTTGTCTCATTTTTCTTGATCGCCTGACCTCTTTCATAGCTTACAAATGCTGCTAATTGTCATTCAGCCAAATATGACCCATGCTCTTTTGTGCTTACCTGCGATCAACTCACTTTTCACTGGAGTGTTTTAGTCCACACTTTGTCTGTCCCTTTGGTATCACCACCAAACGCAGCAGGTACAGTGTACAGGACTGCAAATCTCGAGCGCCACAGCCTTGAACAAGAGAAGATAAAGTCACTCAAGTGGGGAAATACCATCATTCTCTGTTACCTATCTCCTTGTAAAGAGCATCTTGCGCGTATGTGTGTGTATGTGTGTATGTGCCTGTATGTGGCCAATCACGGTACACTCCAGAGCCCGCTAGAGTTACTGCTACATGGTCCTCTTTACCGTCTGATAGGATCAAACCTCTCGGGGCGCATACACGGCTTTTTCTGATTGGTTGCTGACTCTAGAGGTTCTGCTCAGGAGAAAACCACTTTGGTCTGAGTCTCACACATCCCCGTCCCTGGTGTGAGTGGTATCTGGAGGATCGAGAGTGTGATGAGAGCTCTCTCTCAGTGCACACTTGTCCCTTCTTTATCTGTTGAGCAGATATCTGGCCGGGGAGCTGACGTCAGAACGGTTAAATAAAAGCCTCTGAAGCTGCAAACTCTCTGGGTATTTCTACACAGTGCAGCTCAAGGGCGATGCACGGCCTTAATGTAATCTCCTTACTTAGTGTGCTTTGTGCATTTAATTGAAAAGCTGGTGTTTGATACTATTCAGGCCTTCCATACAGGTATTAATTTATTCATTTCATTTTGGCTAGAATCAAAGGTCATGCAACATGAACAGGCCTTAAAAGCACTGGCTACATTGTAGATTGTGAAAGTGGTGTCTGCCTGTGAAACCAGGGTGATGCCAGATTTAAGCAGAATATGAATATGCCCATAGAACAACACTGGGCATTGTCACTGTCAGCAGTGTCACTGCCAGTAAGAATCAGTATAATTATGCCAGTGAAATGACAGGGGCATACCAATACCCCGCTGTGGAACTGAGCACAGCTGTCATTTTTGGATTCTTAGAGCTCTGCCATTTGTTCAACTAATATTTTAGCCATGGCAGAAAGAAACAATAGAAACATTTTCAGGATAATGCGATCCAAAACAACGACAGCAAAACAAGAGCCTCTAACATGACCGTAGAGATACAGTAGATCAACACCTTTCTGATACAGTTTTAATATGAGGACATATCCTCAACTACAGGCATTTTTGACTCTCCAAAATTCATAAAGATCAGCGTCAGAGTCTGTAGTGTATAAATAGGTACCCAAAATTGCATATCAACATTAAGATTTTAATCCGTAATATGTTAATTTTCCATTATTTGTTCTGATGCATTTTCTATCAAATTTTAAGACATTTGTACAACAGCCTGGAGGCGTCTTATACAATCCCGGGTGCGTTTACATTCAAGTCACTTGAAAAGCCTGTTGCCTCATCCACATCTGTGACATTTCATCAGTATTTGAGTGAGACCAAGCTGAGTGAGCATGTTTTAATCAATAATTTGACACAAAATATTGATTTAAAAATTATTTAATTGCTCTTCCAGAGTCTGGGATGACAACACCCTCCATGGCAGTGGTCTGTTTTTCATAGCAACGATCTGCTATTCAGAAATAACAGACCTTAGGATGCCGCAAATGACCAATCAGAATCAAGTATTTACCAAAGCCATGTAATAATGTATGAGAGCATAATTAACCAGTCCTTTGGAGTGGAGATTTTCTCTTAACTATCTGAGCCATGGGTGTCACAGTGAAGTCATCCGTGGTGATGTGAAAACAGCATGTAGGCGCAAACCTGGTTTTATTTTAGATGTTTTCTGGTAATCGATGGTGCGTTTATCAGGAGGCTCAGCTGCACTGTCGGAGAGAACAGACTCGGTCACATGACTCTTCTTTTGATCCTTTTTGTCACGGGAAGCAGATCAGATGGACAACTGTTATCCTTTCTTAATGCTGCTCCTGGAGGGGGAGAACACACATACATCACACGAACACACACACACACACACACACACATACACTATTAGAAGCACTCGTAGATGTGGACACAATTATGTATTGGTTCAGACACAAACTACACACACACACACACACACACACACACACAGAGCAGAGCATGAAGGCCTGCAGTCAGTTACACTTCAAAGGCCCAGTGCTTGATTGGGCCACCTGAGGTTTGGGGGTAAAGACAGGACAAAGCTTCTCCACAGAGAGAAGATCTGCTCACTCGTCTGCTTCACTCATTATAGTCACCATGTTAGACAGAGTTTGAGGCTTTAGCAAAAAAAAATTACAGAACTAATAAAAGAAATTTAAAGAAACAAGACAAAAATTACGTAAAAGACATAACGAGAAAAACTATGCAAAAGATGTAAGATGAAAACAACGTAGGTCTTAGCGAGATCTAACAAGATAAACTGAGCTAATCGGCCACTGACAAACTGTTTTAAACCAGATGACGGAGAGCGCTCCTCCCCCTGCAGTGGGAATTTCTGATATCTAAAAAAAGATCTGTTTGTAGCTCCAATAACTTTAATGGCAATCTTATCTGCTGAAAAGATGTTTAAAATGACTGCAACACACCTGCCACCTGTAACAGTCTGTTACATCCTTCCGATGACACACTCATCCCCAACTCTCCAATCCTGAATTTAACCCCTTCTCATCTCACCCTGATAAACAGCAAGGCACTATTCTCTTTTTCTCTCTTTATTTTTGAAGAGGCACTTTATTAGCAACAAGCAGAGTAAGAGATTACAGTGGAATGCCCAGATATTCACGCTGACAGTGAACCCAACACCTCTGCTCATAATAACTGCATGTAAAACTATAGGAACACAGCAGAACACACTGTAAAACATACAAACTTCATTAACATTGCAGGAACATGAATCAACATGAAACTTGAGTCCATGAGTCCATCACCCGGCACGTCCCACCCCCCGGGACGCTACATACCCCCCATCGGGATGGTTAGCTGTCTACTGTACATACCCACAGCACCGTCCCAGAGGTGTCGTGGACGTCGATGGATGCCACCTTAATCAGCTGTGGTGGTTTGTGACATGTTTTAAAATGTTCATGCTAAGAACTATGTGTAAAAATACACGTGAATAGATTTACCGCCAGATTACATATGTACAATATATGAAGGACACTGAACATGGCACATCTCGACTTAACCATTTCACCCGTGAATGTGAGCTAAACATAACTGGATACATTTTGATCTTAGATCTGATTAAAAGAGTCATTGATCCGTCAGTCTTTTGGCCCCTCGCTGTCATCTGCACTTTGTGTCACATTCTCCAAATGTCAGCCACATTTAATAAAAGGTAACATCGGTCTCCGTCTGCTTGTGTGTCTGCACATACATGCATGTTTGCGTGGACGTGTCTGCTGCTAAAATAGTGGGCAGATGATTTAGCACATATGACATGACGTCACATGACATAAGGGTCTCCATTACCTTCGTTATTATTTTGTTGTACACTGTATGCACATAGATGGATTGTATTTGTTGGTCAATGGTCAACCTGTGAATCCATTCAGAAGATCCGCACATTTTTGCGATAGCTGACTCCCATTGTCACCTCCCCTTTTACACAACCAGCATGAACACACACAGACTCCTCTGACCATCATGACAAATTTCTACTAACTAGGACAAACACCGTGGCTGCTAAAGGGCGGGAAAACTTTGTGGACTGACCGTATGACTGTCGAAACAACCTATAGAGCTGCTGACCACAGCTAAAAATGCTGACTGTCTTTACAAGCTGCAGCATCAAATTGTATGTATTAATAAATTAATCAGAATCAGTTAAGGTACTGTACATTATTTTGAAATGGGCCATTCTTGGCGAGTATTTTTACCTTTTTTTATACACAAGTATGTTCTGAACTTTTGTACTTTTCAAGTTAAAATCTGAATGCTGAACTTTAGTTGTAACCGTGTATTTCTACCTTTAGTTGAGTAAAATATAACTCTTACACCACTGAAGTGAAGAATTTATGATTTAAGGTTTCAGAGTGAAAAAGGTTAGATGTCAAAAAGTGAGTGCTAAGTTTTACTTATTTTTTTCATTCCTATAGAAGAATGGAACACTCTGTCCTCCACCAAACTTTGTTTCCTACAAATTATGTCCATGTGCTACTGATTTTTATTAACTGCCGAATCCGATCAAAAACATTGGCAGAAAACATTCTGGGGGTACACTGAATATTAATGTTCTGTCAGAAACACTGCAGAAAAATATAATCCCAGAGACAAAATGATCTCTGTAAAGCAGACTTTTCTAATTCAAAATAGTTCCATATGAACGTAATTTGAAGGAGGAAGTTTTATCACAATGTTGGTGTGATAAATGCCGGTGCTGCATTACACTGACGACACAGTTCTGTCAGCAAGGAAAGATAATTAAACCAAGTAGAACCTCAGGCTCCTCAGGATGAGGTTGCTTTTTGATGACCAGAGAATACAGACACACAAACACACAGAGCCATTATCAACACCAGAAATCACCATTTCAGTCCTAAATCCTTTCTTGTGGTACCTGATCGTAATCTCTTTCTCTTTTCCCAAGTATCTGAGCTGAGTGTTTAGTGCTATCAAAATTGTACTAATTGTTTGAAGCAACATTTGATTGTTGTTTGCATTGCTTTTTATGTTTTATTAAAATTAACAAAGATAAGTTTAAACCTGGGGATTGCTTTTGAATGTCTATATTTAGCATAAAAACAATTCCATTTTTTATTTTTGAAGGGGCCCTTCTGGATAATAACAAGCTCCAGTTTTGGAAGCTAATAGGAACACAAACTGGAATGATGCCCCAAAGGTTGTGAAAACAAATGTTCTCAAAATATATTTATGGCTTCATACTATTGCAGGAAGGTATGGGCCCTGAGTGGCCTATGAAAAGAACTAAAACACTTGGTTAAGGATGTTTTATACACCCATCACTCATGTTACATAAAGGAAACGCTATTCCTGCACCGGCACGGGACATTGGCATTGAATGTAGATGATCCACTGCAGAATCATCAAACATAAAAGTAATTTTTAGAGAAACTGATCGGTCTAATGGACAAAAGCATAAAACATGAATATATTTCTATGTTTACCACTGGTTGAGACAAACATCTTATTGACAATTAAGCTCTTTTAGATATTAATGAAGTGTAATTACCCAAGAATGGATGTGGCTTTTTTCCCAAGCAAAACTGAGCCTTGAATTAATATTTGCTCAAATGAACTGTATTCCCTGTTTAGACATTAACTTCTACTTTTCAAAAAGAGTCAATTAATCACTAAGACGTCTTAGAAGAGAAATGAATGTCGTACCGTATAAAAAGTGCCAGCCATTGCAGGGCTGTTTCAGAAACACTCACTCAATAGAGACTGAGGACAATCTCTAAGCTTTTGTTGTTAAAACTGAGTACAAATAGAAAGTTAAAGAAAAAAAACCCATTACCGAACCAATCCAAAGTCTTTAGGGCGGCCCTTCATACTGGGCCGGTGACATTGCACTGCAAGCAGGTAACAGCTTTTAGCTTTCTATTTGAAAACTAAATTGACCTAATGAACCAGCCCGCATATTGTGGCCAGCAGCTAATTGGGTAGATGCGGCCCGCATCTACACACCTGCTTAATTTTTAAAATGTTTTCATGGGTCCTGTTTTTTTGTTCTTTTGTTTATCTATGAAGTAAATTCAAGTAACTACAAAATAGTCTGGCCAATCCAGGGCCCTCGCTTGTGTGAGGCCCCGAGGCTGCAGCCTCAGCCAGCCTGTGCATTAATCCTCCCCAAGTGAGATGAGTTGCTCCCAGTTGTAATAAAGCTTCAGTGGTGCCATGTATGCAGAGTCCAGCCCTGTCTCCCAGAAGTTATGTTTGTATATTACTAAATTGTTTTCATAATTGCATTGACAACATAATTGGTGCCTAGATTATGTTCACACACAACGTTTCTTTGAAACAATATATTTTTATTGCATGCTGAATTTGCAAAGAGGTGTTTGGGGTGAATGTGCAGGACTATAACACCACAGTACAGGCATCCAGACTCCTGCAACAAAAACACTTTGGTTCAGGTATGGAAATACCATCACAGGTTTGAGGAATAAGGGTACTTTTGTCCAAGAATACCTTCCATATTTTTCCAGCATAATGCCTTTGGTCGAATGCCGTATATACATGCTGATTGACACATGTATGTAAAAGGAGAATCAGGGATGGTGGTCACACGCGTTGCCTGTTTTCTAACTCAAAGCAAGACCAACAGTCACACTCAGCAGGACTGAACTAAAACTTGTTTGTCACAAGTCCCCGCTGACTTCTAAATGATGCTGTAGTCACAACAAGTGGAAAGTGTATTGAAATATTGCCTATTTTGATAGAAAACAAATTAAATACTGAACATTGTACTGACAAGTTCAGTGTCAACATTTTTGCATCTTGCCAGGTACATTCGTTAACAGCAATTCTTCTCTTTGTTGATAGAAAACATATTTCAGTTGGCATTGCATTTCCCTAGGAGACAAGGCTGCACAGTCACAGGCTTTTAGCCCTAAATAATGTGCAAACTAGAGTTTGGCAGAAAACAAAAGAAGAGGCGTCAGTTAGAGTGCCAGTTTTCTCAGGTTGCTTAAATTCTGATGATGATATAGTTAGCTAATACTTGCTAACTCACAGGTTTAATTTGTCATCTGATGATTGAGCAACTGTTCAGCTAAACCCTCTTTATGTTAGGGCAGCTGAGATGACTTTCCTGTACTAAACTAACTGACAATGGTTTTATCTCAACACTTTAAAAAATTTAGAGATAAGACAGCGGGTTGTCCAAAACACATAAATATGGGTGATTGGGTAAGTGGCCAGTTCTGTGCAACAGGGAACTCCAAAGGCATTAGGAGCAGAATTAAGTTGTAAATAAAGAGAAGAAAGAGCAACCAGGAAGATTAAACTTGTCTTTTAAGAATCTGTGATACCATCAGCAAGTGGAGGAATTAGACAGGCTGCTCTTTGACGTAAGGAAAGATTATGAATTAGCAGTAAATGAATGTTACATGTGAGGAGATTTTTTGGACATTACAAGGATACAAACAAAGATTAGATGATATGATCAAAGCAAACTTTGAACATGTCCTACTTGACAGTTGTAGTTGACCAGGGTGCACATGCTTTTGCTGTTATTGGCAAAACCAACAACATGCATGTATTTCTGAAACTGCAACCCCAACTTCAGTTACACTTCAGTGCCATTAACCTCTATTATTGTGCAAAAACAGTGACACAAACGAGCCATACTCAACACATTGAGTGTGTTTCATTCTTTTTAGCTCAGCAAACTAGGAAAGCAATGTAAACAAAGAGACCAGAAATCCAAAAAGTAGTTGCAGAGCTCTTTTCATTCTCTGGATCTACTTTTTTTTGTGTGTTTTTTTTTTTACTGTTCAAGTAACTATAAACTCCCCAAGTTATTCAGAGTGAGTTAAGAGGAAACCCAAAATAAACGTTTATGAAGAGAAAATGGAAGAAGGTCTCACATGAGAGCTAGTAAGCACACACTCAACATCACAACAGAGGGGGAAAAAAAACAGTTATATCAATTAAACATAAAAAAAACATTTCTTGAAAATCTATCAGACATAATTTCCAGTTTAATCTGTATGTTTTGTATTTTCTCCTCTCCTCCTTTATTCTCATACTATTAGCACAATAACATGTTTCTAACATGCTTATTTTTTTCTTTACACAAGCTCAACTCAACAGCAAAATAAGGATCCATCTTACTTACAAATTCTTGCACACAACATGCCACAACAGAAAACCTATTGTTCAAAGTCTTAAATATAATATAAAGCCCATACTTCTGCAACAATAGCAGCTCAAAATCTACAACCAAGATTCCAAAAACGTTGTCACACTGTAAAGTAAAAGTAAAAGCAGAATGTAATCTTTTGCAGATGAACTGTGGCACAGTAATAGTCTCTGCATGGACTCCCTGATTTCAAGAATACAGTCAAAACAAAGGAATATGTGTTCTGAATGAAAAAGTCAGATCAGCTGCAGTGTGGTTTTATTGCAGTGCTCAGTGATGCATTGACTGCAATAGGTCATAGGTCATGACATGTTTGCACCAGATGATGATGATCCCTGCAGCTGTACAGGGATCGTACAAGTAGATTAAAGCACTCTGTCTTTTTAATGGAACACTTTCATTCACCTGCTCCATCTGTTTAGTCCTTGTCCTCCTACTCCACCCTCTCCTCCTCCTCCTTTTTCCTGTCAGACAAATTGTTTGTATCATATGTGTCAGCTGAAAAAAGAAATCAATGTATTCTGTATTGTGTGTGTGTGTGTGTGTGTGTGTGTGTGTGTGTGTGTGTGTGTGTGTGTGTGTGTGTGTGTGTGTGTGTTAGCACGGCCATGTTCCTTGAAGAAAACTTGGAGCTCAACCACATGCCTGCATTAGGAGAGCAAACGATCGAATGGGAAATTACAGAAAATTACAGGGAGTGTTCAAAAATCAATTTGTGTTTGAGGCCAAATGGGAAGAAACGTATACAGGAGCAACACAATCTAAACAATAGTGGCGATACAATGGGAATCTGCTGGAGAAAACGTATTTTAGACAGACAACATAATTAGAGCTGCAAGACTATAATAACTAGTGGAATTTTCTTCAGCGAACATGCTGCAGAAGAAGAGCTCCTCTATTGTGTGCTTACAGCAAAGTCATCCAAGCTTACTCATTCTGAGCCATCACAAAAAAAATGTTTTGTTCTTAACTTGCGTGTAGGATGGGATTATTTATTGATTCATTTATTTCATTCCACGTAGAAAGTAAACAGGCACGGGCCTCACGCAAAGTAGAATCTCTTTTCTTTTATATCTCAGCATTGCAGACCATCATGTAACCGTTTGTTTGATCTGTGTGTGTACATATGTGTGTGGGCTATACAGCACACCTTTATTTATAAATATATATTTCTCCTCTACCTTTGTGGTTCATATATGAACTCTCAAAAGGCTCCACTTCCCTGCAACATTTATGATTAAGTATCCACTTTACCACCCAGCACTGCGGCTGATCTGCCTCCACTTTATCTAACTTATACAGTTTTCTATATACTGTGTGTCTCCCCACAGGGGGAGGGTTAAGCTCTGAAATGTATGACTCCCTGCGACCTATATAATCATTACAGCCATAAGTCAGCCGAAGCATGTTTTCTGCTTGTGTTATTTGTCGGTATTATTAAGTCTGCAGGAATTTTTCTAAATGACCCTCTCAGAGGTGACATACCTGTGCTGCTGTTGCATTTAAGTCACTGTCCGACTGTATGCAAATCTGTGCATGCATGTGTGTGTGTGTGTGTGTGAGCGTGTGTGTGTGTCTGCCTGCCTGCTTGGACTGTGAAGTTTTTAATGGGTCCAATATCTCCCTGCATGTTAATTGGCAAATTATGAAAAATGGTAAGGCTATAATTCACCCAAAGCCACCCCTACACAGTCACAGTGTGGCCAAGTCATATTCGCATACAAATACTGCAGTTCTATTTTCTAGTTTAAAAGTTAAGTAAGAAAAAATAATGCTCAGACCATACCAAACAATTTAAATTCAACCCAAACTAGACCCCAAACTATTTCTTGCTTTTCTTTGCTTTTTTTTTTTTTTTTTATAGTAGTTGCCTTCCCTTCTTTTCTTTCTCTCTCTTACAATCAGTCCGTTCAATTTACACTGCGACAGTCTGCGGGGTTGAAGCAGCCGAGCTGTCACAATGAATTTGTGTGGCCTAAACAAGATTAACTACTGCTATTTGTATCCCCATATCTCTGAAAGGGTAATCAACGCAGGCGGTTTGGCTTGCTAATTTTCACCATGGTAACCACTTACAAAAGCCCATCACAGCAAATAGCTCGGTTTCAACAGCATTTGCACTGTATGTGTGTCTTGTGCATATATATATATATATATATATATATATATATATATATATATATATATATATATATATATATGTGTGTGTGTGTGTGGGTGTGTGTGTGTGTGTGTTACTATTTACCTTCTGCCTTCCAGTTGAATCCTTGGTCAGTACTGATGTTCGGCACAGAATATCTGGTAATAAAAGCATTTTAGAAACGCAAACCTCAGTTACAAAAAAGTTGGGATGTTGCGTAAAACGTAATTAAAAACAGAATACAATTATTTGCAAAAACTTTTACACCTTTATTCAATAGAATACAGTACCAAGCTTTGATATTACATGTTCAAACTGATTAGCTTCAATGTTATTTGTAATTATACACACATTCTGAAGTTGGGACAGGAGAATGTTTACCACTGTATTTCATCACTTTTTCTCTCAGCAAGCAGTTGGAAACTGAGGACGCTAATTGCTGAAGTTTTTAAAATCAAAATATTTCTCAATCTTGCTTGATACACGACTCCAGGTGCTCAAGACCTCGGCATCTTTGATCTTGTATTTTGAGCCTCATAATGCACCACATATTTTCAGTGGGTGACAGGTCTGGACTGCAGGCAGGCCAGTCTGGTACCTGAACTCTTTTACTATCAAGTCATGCTTTTATAAGACCTGCAGAATGTGTCTTGGCATTGTCTTTCTGAAATAAACAGAAAAACTTGTCACTCAGAGGGCAGCATATGTTGCTCCGAAATCTGTATGCACCTTTCAGCATTAATGGGGTCTTCATAGATGTTACCCACAATGCCATGGGCACTAACACACTCCCATATCATCACAGATGCTGGCTTTTGAAGTTAGTGCTGGTCACAATCTGATGTGAATCCACAATTTCTGAAAACAATCTGAAATGTGGACTTGTCAGACCACAGCACACTTTCCCACTTTGCATCAGCCAATCTCAGATCAGCTCAGGGCTCAGAGGCGTCTGCAGCATTTCTGGATGTTGTTGATGTATGGCTTTCTCTTTGCATGGTAGAGTTTTAACTTGCATTTGTAGATGTAGCGACAAACTGTGTTTCTCGACAGCAGTCTTCCAAAGAGTCCAAACCCATGTAGTATCCTTTTTACAATTGTATAGATTTTTAATGCAGTGTAGGGGTCAGTGATCACAGGCATTAAATATTGTGTTTTGGTCTTGGCCTTTACATGCAGAGATTACTCTGGATTCTTTTAATAACATTATAGATTACAGACGATGAAATCACTAAATTCCTCAAACTGCTGGACCATACAGTGGTGAACCTCACCCCATCCATGGTTATAAACAACTGAGCCTTTCAAGAATGCCACTTCCATAGCCAATCATGATGCTATCACCTGCTAAGTAATAACCTGTTTACCTGTGGAATATTCCAAACAGGTGATATTTGAGCAAATATTTTGGAAATGTTCTTGTAACAGAAGGTCCTGAGTTCGATCCCCCAGCTCCCCGGCTGGGGCAGGGCCTTTCTGTGCGGAGTTTGCATGTTCTCCCGTGTCTGCGTGGGTTCTCTCTGGGTTCTCCGGCTTCCTCCCACAGTCAAAAGACATGCATGCTAGGTTAATTGGTGACTCTAAATTGCCCGTAGGTGTGAATGTGAGTGTGAGTGGTTGTCTGTCTATGTGTCAGCCCTGCGATGAACTGGCGACTTGTCCAGGGTGTACCCCGCCTCTCGTCCAATGTCAGCTGGGATAGGCTCCAGCAGCCCCGCGACCCTTACGGACTAAGCGGTTACAGAAAATGAATGAATGAATGTTCTTGTAACATTTTCACTTCCCAAGCTGCCTTCAGACATGATTATGGCTACAGCGGTAGCCCTGGTCGATATTTGAAAGAATTTGGATCAAAATGTCACCGCTGCTTTTCTGGATCTGGGGTGGTGTGGACAAATGCGAAAGGCAGCTACAGGAAGCAAAAGAAAAAAAAGTTTTGAAATGAGGACTCTGAAGCTGATGGAGTGGAAGGGCTCAGGAAATGTGGCCTTGAACACGTCTTCAGCTGTAGAAAAAGGAGAGATGTGTAGCTCATGCTGCAAAGACAATCAATATCATGTATGTGATGGCGTGTTATCTTCTGATCTTGTACTTTGTGTTCTTGAGCAGGTGATGTGTGAAATTTCTCGTGTGTGATGCAACCAGATCTCAAATCATTGAGGAGTTTAATATCCTTGTATGTGAGTCCAGCTTAAGTAAAAATACATGTCTGAAGGAATTCACAGAGTCCTCCCCACTATAAAGTGCTTCACGCTGTAGAAGGTCTTTGAAAATCAAAATAATAAAAGAAAACCTTGTGGCTGATGCAGAGCAGAGCTGCAGAGCTGTAGAGGGATACGGAGCTCTAGAGGATTTGGCCTCCACTCGCACCTTCCTCACACACGTTCTTCGATCAGGATGATGAAGGAAAAATGAATGAATGTGTCAGTAACTACACAGTCTGTGTTAATATTTTACCATCTGATGCAGAAACACACAGACCCTGAGGGGGAGGGCTTACCATTTTTGCAATTCTCTAAGGCCCCAAGCTACCAAGAGCCCCATAACATGCCTCATAAACATGATGGTTACTTATTTACTTTCCTAAAAATCCATATGCTACACTGGCATCACATAATGCTAAATTCATGAGTGTCTCAGGGCCTCCGCACTAACTGAAAAAAGGAGGAATTGGGAGGATACTAAAAGACAATACCCACCCCCAAAGCACAGCCTGTTCACTCTGCTGCTGCCTGGGAAAGAGATACAGAACTAGCCCTACCACCAAACCAAAAGCTACGAGACTCCTCAATTCATTCTACCAGCTCGACCATGAATAAATGTTGATTTTTAATACTTATTCTTTATTAGAGGATTGAAAAATAGGAAGATCAAGGGATACAGAGAGCCTGTGTTTGTCTTAAGCCACAAACTAAATCTGCACCTGTGACTCCTTCTATCATTTATTGCTCTGCTATCTACCGAGAACTACAAGCTCACATTTGGTTTGATGTAAAGGGTTTTATTGGCTGGTCACCGTAAATGATATTTAATTGGATAAATGCATGTGTAAATCATCAAAGATATTAAAGTCTCTGAAAATGTGGCTTGAAGTAGTAAAAAAAAATCCATATATGACATCAATGTTGAGTGTCTCGTTAAACATCCACAAAAAAAATGAGTGAAAGTAAATGTTCATGACTCATTTTGCTGTATAGACTTGCTTTCAGACAGTTTTTTTTTCTAAAAAGGAACTGAAGCCACCATCTCTGCTCTCTTTAAAACCTCCAGACTTCTCTGATAAAAAAAAAAAAAAAAGATTTTATCCTGCAGAAAACAATATTGCTGCCTCAATTGGCTAAATTGTTCGTGTTCTTGTGTTACTTCAGTGTTTTAACATGTTAGTTTGGATCC
Source organism: Lutjanus erythropterus (assembly GCF_056507025.1). Classification (NCBI taxonomy): domain Eukaryota; kingdom Metazoa; phylum Chordata; class Actinopteri; order Lutjaniformes; family Lutjanidae; genus Lutjanus; species Lutjanus erythropterus. Next base: position 21,964,511 of record NC_139320.1, read on the forward strand.
AAATTAAAGTTACTTGATGCAGATCGAGGCAGCGGTAGACCAACAACTCCCAATGTTCTGCAATGTGAAAATGCTGTTGGTCAAAGAAGTCTGGACGGGCTAATAGCACTCAGATAGATTATTAAATTTAGCAGAGGAGCACAGGATAGATGAAAATAAGGTCACAGTATTTGAACTTGAAAGCTATATTTGTTTATCTGACGATGTCTTGATTATAAAAGTCTAAATTTTCAAGTATGTGCTTATCAAATATAATAATATTATAATTTAAAATCATGAACTTGTGACTGCACCTCCTACACTTGTGTGGAAAATGTATGTCTCCATTAACTGCAGATTTCTTGCTGTATGCTCATTTGCGTAAATGCTTAGCTATTACATTTAATCTCTGTTTAGATGGTGAGCAGAATGGCGTGTTGAGCTCTTCGTATGACCTGCAGTAAACTGTAATCAACTGTGTGACATTAGAGACATATATCTTTGAAACATATTGTTGTTTTTCCCTCTGAAAACTCACGATGTCTTTAACTGACCAATGTGCCACCCACACTGTGAGCTAAAAGCCTCTTTAAGAACATGAGCGTGATTTTCGGTGACGTGGTTCTTTAGTGCAACATTTCTGTTTGCAGTTCATCTGTCTTTGTCTTTCTCTCGGCCTCTTGGTCGGTCAAGATAAATGCAGCCATTCCACTATAATTTTCTGGGGGAAATATAGTTTGATAGTGGATGTATTAGACTCTGAAAGTGGATATTTTTGTGCCAAGGACCATTGAAACTCCGCTGTGATATCTGTGGAGCTTGTCTGAAATCTGTGAGCGTCGGCAGCTGCACACGCTGCACACCAAGGCACTCACTTCAGAAAGCCTTAGTTTATCTGTGCTCAGGTAGCATCTGAGGAGTTTGTGAATTTTCAAACAAGTGAGTAATAATTAAATGTAACTCTGCTAGCTTAGGAAGTAATCTTGGAGTCTTACATATCTACTCCGTGCTGAAATAATGAGATGACAGATGTCACTGGTGTTTCAGGAGGATTACTGTCTTCTGTTTGTGTCGTGGCTCTGCGGGTGAACTCTTCAGCAGGTTTGTAACTGTCTGAACAGGTAATCTACCACCTGATCCTTTCTGCATACACTTCCATGAACCCTTATACCCACACACACTTTTTTTTCCAACATGTGGTCCCAAAACACACACAGGAAATAAATAAATAAATAAATAAATAAAACCAAACAAAATATTCACCCACTCACACAAATCGACAATGAGGACCATTACTGAGCCCACCTCCACCACAGGAAATATACTCAGACAGAAAATAACACACTGAGAATGAGAGTGAATGCAGGAGATGGAATGAAAGTGGGGAAATGCCAGACACACATAAAGAAGCTGCACTTTGTTGATGAGAGCATGTCCCCGTGTCAACTTTGCTTTCTTTTCCATACAGAAACTTCTGATTATCTTTTTCTACACAGTTCTCTATCATTTTCCTCCATTTTGCTTTTAGCTGCCGGCGTAACCTCCCCTGATTTTTGTCTCCCCTCTCTTTTCCACATCTCTGCATTCATGTTTTACTATTTCCATCTTCCTGTCCTCACCTTCTTCAAATCTGTCCTCATTTAACTGTTCCCCTGGTCTCTTTCCTCTAAATTTTCCTCCTCTGCAGATGCTCTACTCACATCCTGTCACAGAGGTGAGACAAGGGACGTTGCTAACACATGAGACATGCCAGTTCACATAAACACATTCAAACCAGTGGGATGTAGTAGAAAAGTGCACATAGTGATCATTGGCAACCAAAAGAAACAAGGTCACGATTACTGAAATAAAACTACAATGAACTCTAGTTATTTATAAAATGTAATACTCAAAGTGCATTCAAAGTGTAAGCATTTCTAAGGGCTGAGCTCCGCCCAATATGGGGGGTCTCAGGGGGTCTGAAACCCCTTGATTGATCAGTGAGACCCCCTGAAGATACCCCCCCTCAACAGTAAAACTTTAACAAGTCTTAAAAGTTTTTTGCCACTTTCAAATCTCACTAAAAATAACTTTTAAAGGCTTAGTAAGATCATTATTCTTCTGTCAAATTGAAAATCATTTAATCCAACATATAAATAGAGAAAAACATTGCTGTGGTGTTTCTCTTATATTCCCTTTCAATATCTGGTTGTTTCTGGGAAGGCCTTCTTCCATGAGTGGCCCTGCTGCACAAAACCCCATACAACCTTACAATGTAAATCGGTGGACTTTTTTTCTGCTTTGACATCATAGTTATACTTGTCACATGTCAAGGTGGGAAATAAAAACATAGGGACCCCCCATTTTCACCGGGTATTTTGCATACTGTGTAGACTATTAGCAATATTAGACCTAGACACTGTATCTGCTAGATTAAAAAGCCGCTGTAATATCACTGCACAAGTCAAAGTCCACAGGGGGAGACTGAGATAATAATTCAGGCTGGGAATGTTAGTCCCGTCCATTCACAACAGACTTTTTTGCAGCTTAGTGTTCATGCCAGTAAACTTATCTTTTACTTTTAATTAAAAAAAAGTTTCACAATTTAGTCAATCACACTTTCATATTCAATAATTAAGCCAACAGGAATAAATATTCATAATTTTTGTGATCTTTTAGCGCGTTTGTTTTTCACCTCATTCATCACCTCATTCCCTCTGAAATGAGGAAGTGAAGATATCTGTAATTTTACAGCACTTAGCGGCACCCAGGCTTTGTGCTCCCTCTCGGCTCTACCTTTCCCATTTTTCTTGTTTTCTGTTTTTCCTGCGCTCTTCATTTTTTCACCACACAGCTTGGCCATGCGCACTCCGTGCACTGACTGAGCGTTAATCTGTAAATGCAGTCTGCAGTTCTGAGGCAAGCTAACTGGTCTGTCAAATTCCCGTTATGTCTGTTCAATTCTTCATGCCAATCCAGTTGTGAAAGTACGGAAGAAAAAACATTGAGCAGGAACCACTGATTCATAAGTATCTTCAGCCTTCTTCTCTTATTGATTCACTTCAGCTAAATCATAGAAGCTCCAAGAGTTAGCAGGTGGGCTATCTCAGGTATTGCAGCAGCACAGCAGAGAAGAGGATAGGATTTAACAGGTATTTATGCTAACTAAGTTCCAATCCCCCACACCTTAAAGCAACAGACTATTTACAGCTGTTGATGTGGTGAGGCGGTGCATTCAGGTGCTATTAAATATATTGCAGCAATTTTAATTAAATTCAATTAAATAAAGTTTTACATGACTGCCATGTGAACAAAGAGAATGACATATGCATAGACACTGATTGAAGATATATATAGAGAGATTTATAGTAATAATACGAATAACAAGAATTAAAACTTAACACTATTACATTAACATTTCTTTTTTCCTCTCACACACCCCTTAGAAGCAGTTGGCACACCACAAGAGGTACAGGCACCCCATGTTGGAAACCCAAAATAACAGTAACAGTTTGAAGATATTGATATTATCTGTGATGTGAACATGAAAGTTTAGCCAATAATCTAAACTAGCTAAGTCTATGCTGCACCTTACAGAATACACACAAGGTTAGTAGCAGTAAAAAACTGATATCAAACCAGCTGGCTCAACATCAAAGTTAATCAATGAACGCTATGTTTCATAAATGAAAGGAAAAAAGAGCACCAGTCTGAGAGCTACATCTGCATCTTTTTGCTCGCCTCTCTTATCTTGTGGGCTTTTTTTTTTTTGTTGTTTTGGAGAGGCAATGCCAGCGTTCTGTCTTTTGGCAGGTCCCTCTCCTGTTTAGCATGCATGTCTTCCACTGAGAGATTCAACTGTGTCTCCTTAATTCTACAGTATGATGATGCAGTTTGAGGATGTTTGAGTTTCTTCACTGACTTTTCTTTTACAGTATCTGTTCAACCCCAGATGCTATCACAGCTCAAACTGCCATTCACATTCTTTTATTTATTCTTAAAAGACATCAGTACATCTGTTAACGTACACGTCACAAGTTGCCAGTGCAAACACTGTAATAAAAAGAATGGTAATTAATTGTCAAATACTGTATCTAAACCTGTGATGAAGAATAGTAAAACAGACTTACAATGTTTACACCAATATGCAGGTTTTTAAAACTTAGTTAAACCCCCTAAAATAGCCAATTGACACTTTTCCCAGACGAGTTCGATTTTCTGTTTGTCTCTGATGTGCACTAGACAGCTGGGACTCAACTCATGTCTGTGCAGTAGGGCAGAGAGAAAGAGGTTTTTAAAAGTCAGTGTGTTCATCTCTCAGTACATTTGTAGCTTCTAACTGAATGTCTGTGATTTGAGATGTAGTTTCACTCATGGCTCCTTGTTTGTACTTTCAGGTATTTGCTTTATTTTATTGTTTCACATTCGCTTTCAGCTGATAGGAGTCCTGTAAAGTTGCTGCTAATAACAACTCAACGTTTCCTGATTTTGCTGCTTAATAAGAAAACATTTTAGATGCTTATTCACTGTTTCGCAGCTGCTCATCTAAAGACCAGTGTGCACCTTCAAAAGTGTGCAAAATCTACTGTGCTGGGCTGACGCACCACACCAAATCAAGTCAAGCCAAGGAGCACATGTGAATGATAAAAGAGCAAAAGAGTTGCAGAAGTTAACTACAGTGGTGACGAGCCTACTTTGCCTCCATCAAAAAGGGGAGAAAATTTGCATGTCCACCCGTTTACATCGATGACAATAGGAGCTGCATCCAATAAATACCCGTGACTTCTGCAGAGTGACTTGACCCAGGAGTGAATGCTGATTGTAACCTGAAGACAAAAGACAGATTTTAGTGGGGGTTTTTGTTCAGTATAAAAGTGGCTTTATATATAAAATGTCATTTACTTATGGTGTACTTTTCCTGGCACCAACTCCTTGTCTTTGGTTTTGCGTGTCATAGCCCCGTCACTTTGCTTTAATTATAGAATTAGGATATGTACAATTAGTCCTTTCTGGTCCATTAAAGTTTACTTTGGTGCACCGCTGCCACTGTGTTTTGATAACACACTGAAATGATTGTCAAAGATGGCATGAAAAATTCAATTTTCCTTGTACAGCTGCCAAGTCTGGGCTAAAGAAAGGCCACTTTGGAAGAGTCAGTGAGCAGTGAGTCATCAAAAGTCTTTAAGCATCATTTTTAGCGACAAGGAGAGAGAGCAGAAGAAGTTGCTTTGACTTGGCCACACCAAAAGTCCTCATATTTTTAGCTGTTTCTCTCCTACTGTGATTCTCCATCTGCATCTCTTCTTTCATAGCTGGCTTTATTTTCATTCAGCGGGATGCTGGATATGTGACAATGCAGAAAATAGAGTGAATCAAAACAGGAGTAGAGAAAAGAGATGGGAATGCACAGCAGTGAAGGAAGGAAACAGACAACCCTTTCTTTCTCCTCCTCTTTGGGACTGTCACTCTGTTGAACCGCTCACTATCATGGCTTTGATAAGAGCGAGAGGTACAGAGGTAGAGAGAGTGAGGAGGAAGAAAGGGAGAAAGAGATGAGACTCCCTTAAGCATTACACTTTTTAAGGCTTGTTACAGAAATCCATCCATTGACATCCAGCAGTTTTTTTGGAGACTGTAGACTGATTACCTGATGAGAGACAGGGAAGGAGGAAAGAGCGATCCAATTAGGAGGACTGAAGTGTTTCTAAAAACTCAACTCGGTGCCACAGCCAGTCGACTTTCAGCAGCCGAATGACTTTCATGCTGGTGGCTTGTTGCTTATCAAGTGTTCAGAGTAAAGTAAGACCGCTGATTTTCTGTGTGATAAAAATATCCTCTCTAACAGGTGTGAGTTCAGCTAATTATACAGGAGCCAAAACACCTGTCCACTGCTAAAAGAAAGTTATGCATACTTTCACCGTGCTATATACAGAAAACGACAACAGATTTCAGTCTTTATGGCTTGGAGAGAAAGTATAAATAATCCATACTGCGTCATTTGTCCTCTACTGTCCACAATGGAGGGCACAAAGAATTACTGGTGTTTTTTGGTAGGTTTATGACTTCTTTCTCCTTTATCTAACCAGGAAACGGACTTCGATCTCCGTAAAAACACACTGTTATGACAGTTGTAAGCTTTAATGTAAATAACGTTAAAGCTGTAGTGAATTTAGAGCATCTTTATCGTTTCAGAGTGACGTTGTGCTTTTTACTCCACCGCATTTATCTGACAGTTACTAGCTGGTTTTTGAAATAAGATTTTAATTCACATTATCTCATCCACACCTCGACAAGGATTGAACCACTTGGTTGGGGCCCTATGTGTCAGACGTCCATAAGTCGGTACCATTTCCACCAAAGACAGATTCCCATAAAATAACTCTTCAAGCCCTGAATGCATCACATTAACCATTATAACATTATATCGGAACCTGCTGTTTTCTTGTTTATTCTGCCATTAATCATCTCATGAGCCGTCAGATTATGTGAGCCTTTGGAGTGTCAGGTCAGGAAGGACTAGACTGAACTATCAAACTATATATCGAGAAATTAAAATACTGTAGTAGCTCCACCTAAATCAGCCACAACACTTAAAATCACATTATAAAATATAATGATGAATCACTCACAGGGCCTTTCTTTTGCAGAGTGAGTACTTTTTACTATAAGACTTCCTGCTAGTAATCCTTCTACAATATATAGTATAGTATTTTGAATGCAGGACTTTTACTTGGAATGGAGAATTAGTATAAATGTTCTTCATTTCCAAGTCTCAAACAGAGAGGCTAATTAAATAACCGCATGATGTTTGCCAATTTAAAAACTATTTTACAAGTCAAGAAAGTTGTTGTTTCTTGTAACACTGAAGTAGTGAAGTATAAGTATATAATTGGAAAGACTACACAGCCACATCATTTGACATCGCTGTCATGTCATCATGACAGGATGTTGTCACACGAGTAGCAGGTCTTACTTCACCTCTCTATACCAACTTTGTGTCATGCACCACGATGACTCACACAGAAGCACGATGTACACATTTGGGGCTGTATGTGCTGCAAGGAGGCTTTCGACATATTATAAAGAGCATGATGTACGTAAGGTGCTTATTTTAACTCAAAACTAGATATTTTCCTGAACCTAACCAACTAACCGTGTTTCTCTAAACTATTCAAACTGTGACCATTTCACAGTGTTAAACAGGCTGTCTGGCAGCGTCTCATACAGTTTCTACAGGGCACCATGTGCCAATATAAGACACCAAGGCAAACCAATGTCAGATGAGAGCTAATCTTTACTTAGACAGGTGATGTCATTGGGACGCAGGGTCTCATTCTCAAGAGAGACCTGGTATATGGAGCTGCAGTGGACTGTTGCCCTCCATCCACACCTCAGTCATCCGTGTTGTTAGATCAAGAATTTGAGAATGAAACAGAAACAAATTAGGGCATAATCACGCTCTTTTGGAAATGTTAAAGTTTGCAGACTGACATTCACAAACACGCTACGACCCACAAAGTGTCAAACACAGTTTTATGTGATGGACAGAGTTGGCCAGTTGACTGGAAACATTTATCCTCAAGTGTAGCATGAATCATCAAAAACCTTTTTAATGTTTCACATGAAAAGAGAGGAGATTTAACATAAAAGTATACGACCGAAAGCAATGACTATGCACATTGTTTTCAGGTCCTAAGTAATAAAGTCTGATCATTTTAATTTCTGGACATTGTTCCAGAGGGAAAGAGCAGCATGTTTTAATTTTTTTTTTTCTTGCCACTCTGTCCTAACGTGAACTGAACATCAATAGAATTCAAACCCCACTGGTTTTGGTTGCTGAACAATTATATGCAGGTACTTAAATAAGTTTTGTTCACTTTGGAAAATTTGGAAAAAAGAGTGACAGGAGTGTCCTTATTACAGCAGTGAAGTCCCCTCAAACCTCTAACCTTGACTAAATTCCTGCTCCCACTATCCATCTCTGTATTCTGGATGATTTGGCCCGTGATTCCCCGCTCTGATTAAAGCTTGTCAGGAGTGGCCACCACAAATTAACATGCACTCCTTCATTTATTCCTCCTTTCATCAGCTGCAGGGAGAGAGGAAGCAAAGGGCCTCGGGGAGGGTGGAGCGGGTGAGCGAAGGAGGCAAGTAAGAGCAGAGTGGGAAAGAGGGGCGTAAGAAGCAAACAGAGTAAAGCAGAGAGCTCCCCGTGGCCTTAAGGGAAATGGAGAGATGAGGCTGGGGTTGGAGGAGGTGTGGAAAGAAGATGCTGGCATGAGGAACAGGGAAAGATGATAAGAGCCCCAGGGGTAAAGAGAATTGAGGCATAAGAGAGCTTGGGGGGGGGGGACTTTTGTTTGAAGCAAACTTCATATCCACTTGATCCGCTTCTGAATTTTGATCAGAACTTGTTAGATGTCTGCAACTGCCTCCCTTCCCTTTCTCCTTGTTTGGTTCCACTCTCCTTTTCTCCTTGTCATTTCCTCTGCCATGCTCTTTTGTTTCTTCTGTGACACAACGGGACTGCGATCAGACGGAAGAAAAGCAAAAGGACGGGACGGTCCAAAAAGAAGAGGCTTTAACTTGCGGCTGGGCTGTACATGAAAAAAAAAAATCTAATTTCACTTATCTCATAATGATTTAACATGAACACCAAGGTGAATATTTGTGTTGTTAATGGCATCTAAGGAAAACTTTACAGCTTTAAGAGATCATTGCTATTTTATTAACACGCTACTTTATTTTCTTTATTTTGATGAAGATTTACTTCATACAATAAAGATAAAATCAGACAAGACTGGTAATTTCACTTCATTCCTCGGGACAATCGATAGATGAATTGGGCTGAGACAGACACACTTTAAAGTGGAAAACTGATCACACTTCCTTCCTTCACTCAAACAGTTCCTACACTTGACTGAACAAATTTGCCACTTTTTTTCTTTCTTCACTGAACTTTGCTACCAATTTTCAAAGTAAGAGGGTAAATAAGTAGGAACTGTGCTGCAACTGAAACTTCATGGGAACAGAAAGAGTTTTAGTTGAGTCATGTTTCATTTTATATTTGCAAGTTTTAAGTAAATTTTACACTTAAAATAACCTTAACTTGAGGTCCCTTGTCTCCCTTTTCCATACACATGTGCTGGCTTGGCTAGAATTGTAAAACGGTGAACGATATCATACATTTTCCACAGTAAAAGTCCTGTGATATTGTGTTATTCAAAAGTTTGTTGTGAAGCAACAAAACCAGGAAATTCTGGGTTGTCATCTGGAGTAACTTCAGGACTCCTGTAGGGTTGAAAGCGAGATGGTAAAGATCATGTAGAGGAACAATATAAATGTGTGTCCTGAATATATAAAATTAGGTCTCAAAATCATGAAAAAATGAGCAGTTTTCTCTGCTCTGAAACACTGAGAGTGTGTTTACCCCACCATCTTAGTGTCACCGCTATGACCTGAACCTGAAACATGGACACTCCATCTAGCAGCTTTATTAGACATGTCCAGACATGAGCAACCAGAGCCAAGGGAGAGTGACAGGATGGTATTATGTTTTCTTCTGTGTCGGGTTTTTGGAACTGAAGTGAGCTGAAGTGAACTGCCAGGCTGATTTGGCCTGAAAGAAAGACATGTTCCAGCACCTCACCAAGACATGTTTCAGGTCCACCTGAAAGAAATCCTGAACATGAGATTTTCATGTTTTCTCAGAAACTGTTTTAAAATGTATTATTTGTTAAGACCGTTACACAGACTTTAATAGATTTTCACTCATACTTTTTATTGTGTGATTTTCATCTTGTATAAACTAGCTATTTGGTCCTTTGTTAAATCCTGCCCTCCTTGGGTTTGCTATATTTGTCAAGTTTTGCACTCACATGGTACATTTGCAGTTTACAGTGATAATGGTGGCAAATTGAACATTGTAATTGGCAGTAATTTTTGAAGACTAAGGGCCCTATCTTATTCTAATGTAAAGCGCAAGTGGAAAGTGTGAGGCCCACTGGATTTAATTTATTCAAGATGTGTCCAAATCCACCTTTGCCAGGATCCTGTCCTGTCCCGCCCCTTGCGCCAGCAGCGCACAGTGGGATACACCTATCAGCTGCACCCAAGTACCTTGATTAATTCACATGCAAGTTTGGCCGAGCATACAATAAACCAATCAGAAAGTTGGCAGCATGACAGCAGATTTACCAGGAGGAAACAGTCATCAAGAGAGGAGATAGATCTCCTGGTTTGAGAAGTGAAAGTGTGAGAAGGCAGGATGTCTCCAAAACAGGTTTCATGTGTAATTTTCACCACCTAGCATCAGATAAACACATGCTGTTTTCGAAATACAATACAATACCGAAATACAAGATGCAGGTCTTCAATACCACAGAAAGGTAAACTAAAGCAGGCTTCTTATTTCTAGCTGACGTCCGTGGATTTTGACAACTAAAACGATGAGTGTAACTGGCTAATGTAAACTAATGCTAGTATTTAAACTTTTTGAGTCAACTGAAAAATCCATCTTCAACTGACTTTTTAATGTTTCAATATGACTAGAACCCTGTAAAATGGCGTAAAAAATATGCAAAGTTAGCTGCATACGTCATATAATGTTAATGTTAAAAGTGCTAGTTAGGCCTACATGCAAATGTTTGCAGTTTACTCTAGGTTAGATAAAGACAAAGTTAAATCCGTCCCTCACATGTGTGCTTTTGTGTGTGCTTACATTTTTTAAGACTAGAAAAAAGTGTATTGCTCTTTCTCAATATGTTAAGAAATATCAGACAGTGGCTGGGTTAATTAATTATTTCCTATTTCATTTGCAGCATCTAGAATTTTGTCCAGAATATAAATTATTTTTTTTTCTTTTCAATGCCTTTCTCATACGCCTGTTTCAAAACTACTAACTCAAAATGAGTCGTCCACTCATCATGGGAGAAGCGGCGTTGAAAACTCCAGCAGTATTTGACTCCCCGGAGGGAGCATGTGGCTCCACAGACAAGTGGCACTCAACTGGTTTCTTTGAGTTAGACAGGATCAAAACAAGATAAATCAAACTGAAGTGAAAGTGTGGTGCTTCCAGTGGCAGAACATGAAAGATCGGACACCAGTTCATCAGAAAATAAACCTTTTCCAACGATCTTCACAACAGGTGCAACTTGAGATGTGCAAGTAAACCTGCCTTAAAAATGGAGGCATGCCAACCTTCAGGAACTTTGAAACAAACGTGTCAGTGAACAGTTTTCTGCTGAGCTTCACAATGTGACGACAGTGATGTTTTTATCTCCGCTTTTGAGACAACAAGGACATTTCAAGTCACTGCACTTTTTCAAAAGAGACATAAGTGACAGTGGCTTTCATTGTGTGTCCCTCAGTTATTATACCTTGCATGTCTGTCACGTCAATGTAAAATTGGGGTGTGAAGCACAGACACTGGTATCTGAAACTCTCCCTCACTTTGTTTCTTTCTCTCACTTTTCTACTTTCTTATGATCAAGGACATCCTGGAGTTGGGAAGCGAGCAGTAAATAAAGCTGAGATAGTTACGTGATTAATCTTCCGTGCCAGAGAGAGTTTAAGTTTGACTAAAGCCACTCTTCTTCCGCTCTGTTCTGGCTCCTTCACTCCTGCTCTCCATCTCTCTCTCCCCATCTTTCTCAACAACTTGGCTGTCCCCTGGCTGAACCACTTCTGTTTAATATGAGTGCATGTGTGTGTGAGTTAGAGTGTGTATGAACGTGTGTGTGTGTTTGAGAGAGGAGTGTGTGCGTACATGCTAAGCCATCAATCGATTCTCAGAGTGGAGCTGAGGCTACTGCTTTAACTCGGCAGCCTTACAAAGTTGCTTTACTTCAAACATCAGTCAGTGCGCTGACTGGGAAATACCAGTATCTACAGTTTTATTTATTTATTTCCTGGGGAAAGAGAGAAAGACATTTTATTAGAAATGGTGAAAAATATCATGTTCTCGGTGTAGAATGCCAAAAGTACTAGACTCCATATTTTCATGTACTTCCTGTAGCCTCAACTGATAAATATTTTGCATTGCTGTAATTATATAGTAATTATTTTGAATTTGATTTGACCTTTTAGCTCTTTTGTTGATGCACGACAAGGAAGGTTTCATATTCTAACACCTTTTGTTATATGTTATTATTTTGCACAATGCCTCATACTCTGTAAATCACACCCACTGAGTAGAAAACAATCAGGGGCCTGTTTCCCAGAGCCTCTGTAGCGCTACTTGCATCATAAGTTGTGCCTTAAGGTCTCCCTTAAGCTTACAGGCTGTTTCCCAGAGTCTCCATAGTTAAGATATACCTTCTGAAAGGTGTAACTTTACAAGAGCAGTCTGAAACACTCCTAAGCTGTCCATTAATGATGCCCTCCGTTCATCCTAATACAGATTTAGCTTTATTAGGCCAAAATTATGCTTTTCAAATGGAAAGTTTTAGTATAGCACATTAGTCATTAGTTTAAAATTAACCTCATGAAAAATAAGAATTAATACTGAATATTGTGACTAGGGATGCACCGATACCGATACCAGCATCGGGTATCGGTCCGATACTGTACTCACATACTCGTACTCATAAAACTACTCCGATACCCCACACCCGATACCACGTCACCAAACGTAGCCGCTCAATACAAGTAAACATCTAAAGATCCGCCACGATGCAGAGATCAAGGCGCTTGCTGATGCTTACCCTTTTTTTTTGGACGCGCCGTCATCATGAGCGAGAGACTCACTGTCCCCAGCATCATCAAAAAACACAGCTGCCACCAGTCTTTGACCCCGTTGTTTCGTAATAGGCTGCTAAAACTGCTCTTTGCGTACGTATTCTTCATCAAAATGTCCTGACAGCTCAGTACACGCAACTTCACTCTTTGGGGTTCACAGCAGGGTCAACAAAACTTTTGCACACATGCCACCACACTCATACTTATTAATTAATTTTTCAATTGAGCACCTCTAATTAAGAATATGTTTTATTTCTGATTAGGCTAAGTTGCTATATTATTCCTAAGGTTTAATTTTCATGCAGGCTGATGTGTGTTCTGTTGCTCTTACTCTTACTCTGCGTTACCCACCAAGTACATCGAGCACTTTAATTAATTGGTTAACAAGCACAAAGTGCCAAGAAGTCAAACGCCTGTGATCATTAATACACTTAATACAGTCACTTGTGGCTCTGCCATCTGAATGAGACACACAACACGATGTGGACATACTTCAAAATATAAAACAATGGAGATGTAAATTGTGCCCTGTGCTGGAGGGATAAAATCCGCTGGATTCAGGTTTGCTGCGACATTTTTAGGTGAAAGCTCAAAGTTTCAAGAACACAGAATTTATACTTTATCCAAAACACATCTGGGTGAGATACTGCAGCATCCGATGGATTAACCTTCAGAAGCTGACTTGTTTACCAGCACACCACCTGTAAACTGTAGGAGGAAAACACGCACCACCATGGATTGTGGATAGAACTGCAGTTAACTGGTATAATCAACTGTTTTGCCAAAAACAGTTATAACTACAAGGGGCTTATATAAATCATGCTTTGAAATTGCTGCTAATTTCTGTACATTTATTGAAATGGGGACCAGGGATGCACATGTAATACATTATTCAGGAAAGCACAAATATTGCCCATTCTACTTTGATTTGACCAACCGCTTGTTTAATTTATTACATATTATTGAAAGGTGATTGCTATATTTTTTAGTCACCTCCACCAAGTCAGCACACTGCAGAGAGCAGACTGAGAGCCGACCTTTTGCAGCCATCACTCAGGGAAACTTTCTCATCAAAGAGGAGCAGGTAGTGATAGTGAGATAGTGAGAGTGAGACAAAATCCCAGAGTCACAGCTGGCTTCTTTCAAACCACTGTAACCTATTCTACATCTAAATTAAGCTTAAAACCTGTACAAAAAGAACTTGGTGAGTAAATGTTTTTATTTTTTTATTTTTTTTACTTCTAAAGCTTAATAATTTTTTTAGTTCTGATCCAAATACAGATACAGAGACAGATGATTTTGGTAGTTGAACAAATACAGAAAGTGGTGTCTCTGTGCACCTCTAATGAGTACTAAAATGATTTTATGTTGGACACACATTTTATTTATTTGTTTATGGTGCAGCTATCTGATGCAAATATGATAGTGTTTATAGCGGATGCTAATTTGCAAAACTCATCCCGGGAAGGGCTTTCACTAAATTAAAGGCTGAGTACCGCACAACACAGTGAAGCACAAGCTTAAAGTCATTACAGTTAAAAACAAAACATGAGTGCAGGTTTGTGGCTGAATTACCTAGTCTGCGGTAGCTCTCCTAAAAGTTTGAGCTCGTTTTAAGTGATCAGTTACGAGTTCCAGAACTCCTTTCACAGAAAAAAAGCAGTCTGAGCAAAAGATGTTTTACAGAATGGAACTTTACAATTGCCTCTTGAGGCGGCCCTGGTGGGTCTACAGCAGCCTTGCAATTTCCTGATGTATTCACAGGGAGACTGGGGGGGCAAGTCCATAAAGTTAGAGGGCATGGGGGAGACAGATTTTAAAATTAGAATGGCCAAAATTGATGCATCAGGGATGAAGATATTCTGATATTAATCCTCGGTATGAGTCAGGCTCCCAAAAGAAAAACTGGATCCTACAGTTCCCACAATGCAGCTTGATTATGAGAATGTGATCAAGGTTATTTTTTCAGACTTCATACATCACTTAAAAAGACAACTAAACATAGGCTGAGTACTTATGTCAACAAAAAAAGGATACACCGCATCAACAATAAACACCTATAAATATGTTTTGTCTAGAGTATAATGATGTCAAAAGAGTTCACATTAAAAACTGACATGATTTATATAGTAGAAAATATTTTCCTTTCAATGTAATTAAGTTTTAATGAAAATATTTACAACCTGTGTCTGCAGTGTCCTGATGCACTCTGTTGTAAATGCTGTAGCTGTGTCCACTTATCTATAAATAAGACCCGGTTTTTAATAAGAATTTTCCTTCAATTACTCCTTGATTAAGTTTAATTGGAAGTGCTAATAACACCTGAGGGCTTTATAATTAATGTTTATCTCAGACATCCTCAATCTCAGTAGAAATAACTCAACTGAAAGAAACTCTCAACTGACTTTTGTACAGGTGAATATATTTTAAATGGAAACATGAATAGTTCAAGTCAGTGTGTTGATAGCTGGGAAAACTTTTCTCTACAACATCTGTTTCACTGAGTTCTGTTGTTTTTCTCTGCAGTCCTCCCCTCTGGTTGTTGATCGACTGTACGCTGCTGTGATCTGAGGACAAATAATGGCCCCTATCTTACACTGATCTAAAGTGTAAGTTCAAAGCACAAGGCGCAGTGGATGTAATTTGTTCAAGATGTGCCCAAATCCATCTTTGCTGTCTTCGGCAGGGGCGCAGGGGGATCCTGCCCTGTCCCTCCCCTTGCGCCAGCAGCACACAGCTGGATACACCTATCAGGTGTGCCCAACTACCTTGATTATTCACAGGCCAGTTTAGACCGAGCATGTGATAAACCAATCAGAGAGTCGGCGTCACTTCAAAGAAGCAGGTGTGCCAGGAGTGCAAGTAGTGACAGCATGACGGCATATTTACCAGGAGGAAACAAAGCAGGTCTCCTGGTTTGAGAAGATAAAGCGCGAGAGCACGCAATATATGGAGACAGCAGGACGTCTCCAAAGCACCTTCATGCAGAAAGTTTATTTGATATTAACACATGCAAACAGTTATACAATATATGAACCATAAATGTCATGCAGATATCTAACCTTACTATGATTCACACTGAAACACCTTGAAATTATGTTGTACTTTATAATTCATTATCATCATCATCATCATTACATGAGTGTCACACCTCAGCCAAGTACCAGACTAACAAACACTGAAAGGCTTGGAAAGGGAAAGATTTAACATGAATGAATGTATTATAGCATAAAAATTTAAGTACACAGATGTACACCACAAACAAAAGAGCATGATTAATCTTGATATCCATATAATATAATAATGAAGGGATTTACTAAAGGTGCAGTAAGAAACATAGCTGATTTGTCTTGAATTGACTTGCCTCCTGTTGTTGCCTCTTGGTTAGGTCATCATCGTAAATGAGAATTGGTTCACTGGTTAAATTAAGGTTAAAAAAAAGATTGTTGTGTTGCCCATTTCCAGGTCGGTATCAACACAAAATGTTGGTTTTATAACCTGGAACTCAACAATCAACTATCTTTCTCCAGAAAGATCCTTTACAACACCTTTAAATTAATATGCACAGTTGATTTTGAGTTATAGTTTATTAGAATTAACACTTTGTCACAAAGCAATACTTATAATTGACATCAGATGACCGGACTTACATAGCTTTTGTTGTTAGACACATTAAAACTCTCTGCAACTTAAGAAAATACATGTAAATGGCGAAACATTAATAAGCCAGTACACAAACCACTTTGACAACACATGCCAATTAAGTGAGAAAACACAGGAATGCTCCAAGTAGCACAGATGACAGCAGTAACTGTCGTCACACATGAACACATGTCACATACATACATCTAATTCTATGAATGCAAGGAATGTATAAAAAATCAATTACAGTAAATGTATAGGGGATTATGTAAGTATTTTTTCTGCTGCCATAGCTCATAAGGGGTGCTTCCAGCATTTTCTTTAGCTTGAGCTGCACCACCATGTTTCTTTTCACAGCGTCAAGGTCTTGTCTTATGATCTTAAACTTGAATCATGTGTGTGTTTGTGTGGCGGCAGCACATAGAGGCTTTGTGGCTGCATCATAGGGAAAATTTCAAGGTGCTGTGTGTGCTTTAAAAATACTCCAATCCATCATGAAGAACATTTGGCTTGTTTGAAAGTGTCTCTTCAGGGAAGAGTATGTTTCCTAAACTGTTGTTACCCTTGTTTCCTTGTCACTCCCAACAAGATGTTGGGAACTGTTTCCAGTGGACACGAAAAGGTGACATGCTCATTGGTGCCATGAGTTGTATTCAAAACCAAGCCGCCTACTATACTACTACTATATGGTCAAAACAGAAGCAAACAAAAACAAATACTGCAGTATATCAAAAGTACCCAGATGTTGTACTGATTTCGAAAAAATCTCCAGCATTGGATCAGGCTGCCTCACCTACTATCGCACAAGGTTTCACACAAGAACAATGACAACAACCGGTTAGATTCTGTTTTTTCTTTTTCTGTCTTTTCATCCCTAAATTCACAAAATCACCTGTGTAGATTATGAATATTAACCATTTTTAAAAACTTGATGGCAAATCCATCAAATTTTCAAAATGTTGCTTCAATTTTTGTTAACATATCACACTGCAGGAACATTTTAGAAAAAATATTCTGTAATCGGACGCTTCAATAACATCCTAAAAACATTTTCCGAATGTTGCTTTGACGTTCTTCTTCCTTTTGTTATCATGTAACACTGAGGGAACGTTTTATAAAAGAACATTCTACCTAAACAGTGTCCTGCAAACATCTTTAGAAAATCACAGTGAAAATGTTCTTCCTTTGTTATCATGTGACATTGTGAGAATGTTTTATAAAAGAACATTCTACAGTCTGTTACCTCAATAACATCCCTTAAAGAATGTTACAGCTAAAACATCCCTCCTTAACATATCACATTACAGAAATGTTTTTGAAAAAGTGTTTTGCGATCTGAGGCATTAATAACATCCTGACAGCATTTTCCACGTGAGAATGTTCTTCCTTTGGAATCATTTAACACTGTGGAACGTTTTAGAAAACATAACGTTTTGACAGGTCCCCCAGCAACACCTTTCAACTATCTTCAAAATTTTGTTTTCTTTTCAACGTACACGAGGTACAAAGAGAGGTCAACTGTCATTGGAGCACAGAGTGAAAAGGGGCGGAGCTTGGGAAGAGTCATTTGTCAGCCTGTGTTACTCATCTCTTAGGTAAATGTTCATTTTAGGAAAATGAGCATGAGGGGAGCATGAGGGGATGCTACACAGGTGGTTACTCGTGCTGTTATTTACTTTCATTCTCCATTTCTAGAAACCATCTAAGCCTGGTCCAGCATACTGCAAAATAAATACATTAAACAGTTTCACACTGCATGAAAAGTAGTGTCTAATTGTGTCAAATATATACAATATAATACTGCACACTGGTGTGCAGTAGGCAGTTCGGAATACAACCATGGTTTATAACTCATAAAACTGACATCAGCGAGCAGTAATTGGTGGCAAATGAAATCATTTTTAGAGACTTCCATAAACTGTTTCAAAAGCAGTGATGTGTGTGCGTGTTTTCTGAGAACAGAGCAACATTTTGTTTGTCCTCAGATCACAGCGCTGACTGTTTGCAGTCGATCGGCAACGAGAGGGGAGGCTCCTCCAGCAGATGGGAAGGCGGGCAGAGAGAGGAATTATGGAATGATATACATAAACATGCTGGCTATTGTATTTCCAGAGTAATATAATCCAAATCAATGCTTCCTCACACTGCAGTGTAACTGAAATCAATGTATTCTTATTAAGAATTAAAGAGTTCACACACACACACACACACACACACACTCTCTGCACAGTGGGCCAGGGCAAGGTAAAATCCTGTCAATATGCATTTATGTCTGTTCGATTCATTGGATATAATTTACTACATTATTAGAAAAATTAAATATTGATAATATTCCGACTCGCCCAGGGGGACTCGAGAAGTTTAGTGGACCACTTTGTCATTATTTGCGACAAAATTACTTTTTCATTGCAGTCATGTATCTTTTTTTTTTTTTTTTTTATAGATTCAATATTTCAGTAATTGATGCTTTATTTTTTCATATCCCACAGGATTTTGCTGCTAAAAGCTGTTTTTCATTATTCATTACTTTGCACCCAGTGACAAGCCATGCACCTGCACCTGATATGATGTGAGTCTTCCCTCAGCTATTCTGTACGTCCAGAATGTGTCAGATGTCTCACACGTGCCACAAATAAAACATGTCTCTATGTGCTGAATAATTCCTATTCCACTAAATTAATTTTTCATGCCATAGTGGAGGTTTACTGACTATGACCTGCTCTGTGCCTGCCATTGTTATTTCATTACTGCCTTTGTCTGCACATGAAAGCTGACACAATATTGTTTGTGAGCTAGCATGCAGAAAGAAAAAAATAGGCAATTTACTGATCAAGCATCAAACTGATTATCCCTCAGTAGAGCACACATGTCACATACATACATCTAATTCTATGAATGAAAGGAATGTATAAAAAATCAATTACAGTAAATGTATGGGGGATTATGTAAGTATTTTTTCTGCTGCCATAGCTCATAAGGGGTGCTTCCAGCATTTTCTTTAGCTTGAGCTGCACCACCATGTTTCTTTTCACATCGTCAAGGTCTTGTCTTATGATCTTAAACATGAATCATAGACTGGATCCTGTGTGTGTTTGTGTGGCGGCAGCACATAGAGGCTTTGTGGCTGCATCATAGGGAAAATTTCAAGGTGCCGTGTGTGCTTTAAAAATACTCCAATCCATCATGAAGAACATTTGGCTTGTTTGAAAGTGTCTCTTCAGGGAAGAATATCTTTCCTAAACTGTTGTTTTCCTTGTGACGAGTGACCACTCCCAACAAGATGTTGTCACTTGAATTCTTTTGAATTTTATTTACTTTATTTTTTGTCACTCGTCCGAACTGTTACATTTAAAATTACTTTATTCATTTCAAATGTGGGCTTCCCTCAACTGAAGTCCCTTGCAGCAGCTCAGCAACTCACAAAGACTGATACGCTCTTAAAACTAAGTTCCAAAAGGGTTCTTTCTGAATGGATGAGGTTCTACCTCGAACCATTTTTTTGAAGAAAGGGTTCATCAAACATTTTTTGCAAGAACACTTTTCATCCTAAGATTTATTTAGAACCCTCTGAGTGGGTTCTGAATAAAACACTTAGAATATAAAGAGGTTCCTAGTAGAACCCCCTAGGTGGGCTCTAGATAAAATCCTTGGAATACGAAAGGGTTGTGGTGGGTTCCAGCTGGCACCCTTGAAAGGTGGAGAGGTTCTGGATAGGTGGTTCTCTGTAGAACCTCTCACAGGGAGTCCATCTTTCACAGATGGTTCTAGGTATAACCCTTTATGTTGGGTTCTAAGTAGGACTCTCTGAAATGGTGGTGGAACCAAGATTTTATTAGAGGACAAAAAAGGTTCTCCTATGGAGAGAAACTAAAGAACACTTTATGGCCCTAGTTAGCACCTTTATTTTTTCTTTCTGCAGGGGGTTTTGTTCTCTGATCTTGTACGTCCACATCAGGCTTCACCTTCAGCTGGTTCTATGATAGCAGAGAAATTGGCAGAATTCATTCATGTTATTTAAAGTTCTGCCTGTTGACTTTATAGTTTAACTTGAACATCTGATGCGATAAGAAACTACTTCTGCATTCAGTTTGGCTCTCTGTGGATGTATCAAACACCTCTGGTGACAGTGATGGATTGTGTTTGTTTCAGGATCTCACTCCCAGATTTACAAAGATAGTATCTTTTTGCTTGTTTACAACAATCAGCCTTTAAAAAAGTTTATGAAGGTCCGTCAGCCTCCCCACTTCCTCGGGAGCCCAGCGGATTTGATTAAATTAAACCAACCTACTCAAGGCTTTTTTTCTAGGCTCTAACATTTATACTTTTATTATGGGTATAAACAATTCAAACAAGACTCAAATTGTATCCATAATTGGAATTAAATGTGTGTAATTCCAATTAAGCTTGAAAAATGTGACTTGGATTAATACTGAACTAATTTAGTAGCACCTTGTAGAATATTAATATTTGAAATTAAAATACAGCCAATCCATCGCTGCCATGTTACATGTGCACTAAATTTGTAGTTCTTCTTTTATCATGTTCCTCTAATTAAAGTCTGAAATCACTTTTTATGTGAGATATGTCATGATTTGTTCGTGGATCTACAGTCTCCAAGCTTTGCTGTGGCAGGCCTAATCTGATATTTGTCTTTTAAATGTTGACCAATTTGACTCTTGCTCCTGTGTGTTGTGCTCCCATTTGTCACTGCTTATTACAAAAACATAAATAAAAATGCCATTTGAAAAATCACTTCCCACGTAAAACAGAATGTCATGGCATTTACCAATGGATAAAAAGAGGATTAAGAACAATGGTCCAGTCTTGTGAATTCTCAAGCGGGATGAAAAATGATCACATCTGCAGGAAAACTGCATTGTGCATTGTGAACAAAGCATTTCAAAGGAATGTATCAGACTGTAAAAGATTAGATTATGTATCTACCTGCATGCAAATGGACGAGGAAACGGCGCACACACATAAACACCCACAGAAGTGCACACACTCTCGCAAACTGCACACACAAGCACTTAGACAGGAAATGTTTCCTCTCAAATTATCTCTGGTTAAATGCCTGTTACACTCATATACACACAGCCAGATGGGTTTTTAGGTCATCGCTGCGCCTGCAGCAGAGCAGAGGGAATGATGTCATCTCAACCTGTTGAGATGTTGTCTCCCGGCATTCCTAAAAAACCTGTTGACTGACCTTTACGCCGAATGTCCTCTGAACGGGGACGTCACAGGCCGGGTGGCTCTGCCCATTCTTTTGAACAAGAGCTAATGATCAACGCTAAATATAAACAACACGTGTTGCCAAGAGTTTAATTCAAGAGTGAAACACAAGCCAGAGAAAAAGAACATTAGTATTAAAATTACTCTAATCACATTAAATTCTTACTTTTCTTTTTCAGTCAGGGGAGACCGGGGATGGTAGTAACACTTTTTGTTTGGGCATCAGTAATTAAGCAGAAATTAATGTTAGATCTCTCAAACTTAGATACATGATACCAATATATCTACTACCAATAAAACTCACTTGGGCATCTGCTACACACTCACAGAGTATGTGAGCTAATCACACACAAACAGTTCTGTTGTGACAACCTACCCCACTACTGAGGTGAGTTGTAATAGATGTGACAATGAGACATATTTTGCTAATTTAAGATCCACATCATCCAGTTTGTGAAAGAACATTATCGAAGAAGAAAGAATAAACAGAGATTCAATGATTCGTACAAACAGAATTGTGCTGTACTGCTTGTCAAGGCAGAGCAACGCTGACACATTGTCTTTTCTTTTGTAGCTGATCGAGAAGCCAAACTGTTCCCATACACTGATTTCAAGGTCCAACATGAGCGAGTCCTTTGTGCTCGCAATAGTGTGACAGACCCACACGCCGATCAGCTGGTCAGGCTATCCTTAGTGCATGTTGCTAAAAGTCTCTGTGCTGAACTCGTGCATGTGGACTTTGGTTCTGGATTATGTGCATCAGACCATCATCTACATGGGTATTCGTATTGGTACGTATTCTTTTTTTTTCTTTTTCTTTCTTTCTTTACTTTCTCTTTCATAATACTCTAAAAGATTAAGGCCAAATGTAAAAAAAAAAAGAAAGAAAGAAAAAGGAAAAAAAAAGAATACACACCTTTTTATGTGGCCTCTCCTGGCTGCAACTTTCCTCCAACCATAACTTTCTTCTTCTCACCCACTCCCTCATCTGCTCTGTATCATACGTTGATACGTCCGTTGTCTGTCTCTCGGGTGGAAGCTCAGCGCTGCCCCTAGAGGCCTGGAACACTTCTGTTGTATGACTGGATATGCAGCGCTTTCCTTTTGTATTTGTTTTCTCATTTGCAGCGCCTTTCTGTATATGCTGTACGTTTGCCCTTGTCAGCCACTGTAATCATCAGACCATGACCACCATACTGTAATGATTTGGCACAAACTGTTACAGCCCTACCATACATACATTGAAAGAGTTAATGGTTGAGACAGACAGACTTCAGAGAGATTCCTTGGCAGTTATCAATCAATTAATCAATTACGCAGTAATTTAATGTGATATATAATGTGTCATGCCCCTTTTAACTTTTTCAGAAAAACACAACATACTTAACATCAACTTTTTGTATAGATTGATTTGTAAGGACACATTATATTAATATATTAATACAAAAACAGTACATCACACCTATTATTAATGAGCAGCAAAGTTTTTTTTTCTCCCCTGGAAGATTGGGTCTCAACCCAGGAGACTGGGGTTTGAATCTAGTTGAAAACTAGAACTCAGTATTAGCTTTTAATTTTTGTTATGTGCCACAGTGTCTGTGTGGTGCTGTGCTCTCCTGTGCTCAGGTTCTGCCCCTCCCCCCTTGCAGGTTGCAGTGATTGGCATCAGGTGCAGCTGCTCTGCAATCAGGACCTGGTGCTTAAAAGCCTGGAGAGTGCAGCCAGTCAGGGCCAGTGGGCCATTCGGTGAGCTTAGTCTGCAAATGTGTGAAGTCACTTGTCTTTGTGTTTCATGTGCCTTGTTTACCTCCATGGTTGGCAAGGGCACTTGTTTGGGCGCCCTCAAGTGCTTACTTTTTTCTTCCTGACCAACCTGTTCCTCTAAGAACAGGTACGTTAACCCACTATCTCATGTTGGCATGGTAACAGAACTAAGCCTCTTTAGTGAGGCTCCTTTTTCAGTGATCAATCTTTAATTGGGTTTGAAAAATAGTAATTAAAGAGAATGCTGTACGGTGTAATTAAAATAGATTTAGAACCCATGAAATATTAATTCAACAGTGTGGTTGAAATGAGACCAAAATATAAGTCATTGTGAAGAGAAATGGGTCTGATTTTAACTAAAAAACATTAAAAAGGGATTTAGGAAAATCAGTTTCTGTTCCTTTTTTTGGCACATTTGTACTCAACACCTCTTTTATCTATTGTACAATTTTAATGCCATACATAAATGAAGTTTATTATCATCTGTCCTTCAGTTGATGAGGGGCTATTACTTTTGTGCTGAATTGTCTTCCTGAACTAAAACGGACTGATCTCGAGGTGAACTGACACAATTCACTCTTGGAAAGGGGACTGCACCCGCTGACCCCCAGTCTGAGAGAATATCAAGAAGCCTTCAGGCAGTGACCTTTGACCCTTCATTGATTCCATCACATATCACTTGGAACAGAGAATTGATTGATCACAAATTGCATTTCTGCTGCTAACAGCATGGAAAGAGATCAGAACGCAATGCGGAGGAAAAAAAATGCCATAAGGCTGCGTGACAAAACAGCTTACAAGATACAGGATAACTGTACTTTGACAGAGTTTGCGGTGGATGCTTTCATATATAATAACACGCTGTTAACGGTGTTTTACACTAAAAATCAATTACAAGTGTTCTGTAAACACAGTGTGGCAGGAGGAGCAATGTGCTAGTATCTGAAAAAGGACAGATTCTGAAAGCAAAGGCAATGAAATACAACATTTCAAAAGGAAAAGTGAGCTCAATCTTAGTAATATGGGTTCCAAAAGGATTCTTTCCAAAGGGATGAGGTTCTAGCCAGATCCATCTAGAACCTTTTTTTGAAGAAAAGGTTTGTCAAGGGTTCTTTGTAAGACCATTAAGAACCTTTTCATCCAAAGAACCCTTTTTGTATTAAAAATGTAAATAAAGTTTTACTAATTCAAATTTTCTGAATTTTTCCTCAGTTTAAACATTGGTAACTGTAACATAGATTGTTAAAATGATGCCTTCATTGAAAAGTGCCCTGGACTAGCATGTCCAGTTGGGTGTTTCCATCACTGCCCATCAGACCTGAAGCCAATAAATACCCATCAAGTCTACCACAGAGTTATCTGACTCCTGGGTTGAACCAATTTATCATAGAAGGGTTCTCTGTAGAACTTTTAATAGGGGGTTCTGGATGGAACCTGTCACAGATGGCTGTAGGTGTTATGCTGGGGTCGAGGTACAACCTTCAGAAGGGGTTCCTTTATTAAACGTTCAACCGGAAACCAAAACCTTTTCTCCTACTGGGACAAGTTGAAGAACCCTATATGGTTATTTAGCATCTTTATATCTAAAAGTGATATCAAAATGTATACATTTTGCAATCAGCAACCAAACATCGTAAGTTCCAAACTAAACTCCTTAGCTGGTAAATTTATTTTAGTTTTCAGCACATTATTTATTCTCGAGCACAGAGCCTGACTACATGCCTGCTTTCACAAAGAGATCCAAGGAGGCACACACTATAAATCATGTGCTGAAATAGAAACATGAACAACCCCCAAACACCTACACACACACACACACACACACACACACACACACACACACACACACACACACTCACTCACATATATCAAACACACAGACCTCCCCCATGAGTGTCCCCTGAGTTTAATTTTAGTGGGAGGTTTTGTGGACATTTGTGGAGGGATCTGTGTTGTAGGTGGCGCAGAAGCGGGAACGAGGAGAAGACGAACACAGAGCAAAGTGGGAGTTCTGAAGTCTGATTGGAAAGACTGAGGCGCGAAAAAATGAAGGAGGTTGTTCAAAGAAAGAGGAAAAGCAGGGGAGAAAATGAAAACAGGATGGGTAGAGCATGATGACGAAGGGCAGTGAGCGCGGGCCCGTCCCAGTGAGAAGCAGAGTGGGGCAGCAGCGAGGGAACGAGGCAGATATATGGAGACATGGAGCAAGAGAGGGAGTGAGGGAGAGATGTGGGGGTGGAAGAGAGGTTGAGGAGTTCTTTTTTTTTGCAGCCTCTGCATTGCAGGGCTAAGGTCAGAAATAAATAATGAAGTAAGTGAACAAAAGAAGGAAAGAAATGAATAAAATGATAAAAAGAGAGACAAGGGAAGATTAAGCTCAACCTCAGAATCTGTACCACTTCCTGCTCATTCTTCTGTTTGCTCTACTTAAATATGAGCATTTTTTTTCTCTAATTGGAACAAACAACACTGACTGATTTCAGGTGAATTCATTAAACAATATTTTTTTCTTCCTGCTGCTGACATAGCCAATCTAATAGACCATTTTTTTACAGCAGCCATGTTGACATAAAATAGAGTAAACACAGGTATTACCAGTGATGCTAATTAAGGTTCTGTTCCATTCAGGTCAAACAGAGTCAGGATGCTGCGGTTGGACATGTTGGCTCACTGGAAAGCCTCTGCTACACTAAATGGAATGGGACCTTTATTAGAATCACTGTGTTTGTCCTACTGTTTCATATCAATATGGTTGCCTGTTCCCTGTGCTGTTAAAGGCTAAATTCAGTATTTTTGAACCTGAACCCTATTTCTGTGTGTTTTTGTGTCTATGGAGACAGTCATTTTTGAAACTGGTCCAGTGAAGTGAAATGGAGCTGCAAGGGTAATCCCTGCTAGCAAATGTGCACTAAAAAGTGCTTATTTTTTGCCACTGACTGATCGCTATAGAGAAAGACCTTTTTCTAAAGAATTATATATATTTTTTTCAACCAGAAACAGCTGTTATTGCTCTCACCAAACTTACTGTACTCCCTTTTGCTGAAAAAACTGAAATTTTAACATCCTCATCTCTATTTGAACACGACAGATACAAAATAAAACTCATCAAAAACACCTTTCCACTGTTCCAACAATCACCAACTTTATTTTGGTCAAAATAAAGCCTTTATTCATGGCGTTTGATTTGAAAATATCTGGAGAACAGTGAGAGGGAGGCAAAACAGCAGGGAGAAATAACGTCTACATCAGCTGTTCCTGGTTTATCTCTCACTCACTCACTCACTCACTCACTCACTCACTCACTCACTCACTCACTGTGTGTGTAACCACCCAGTCTAAAACATCGTCAGACACATAATCTGAGCCTGTCAGTGGCAAAAAAAAAGCACAACAAATCAAAATGACAAAAAAAAATCACATCAACACGGACTCACCTTATAAGACAAAGGAATAATCATCATAATCAAATTTAATCTTCCACACTGAAGGCTGTCGGAATCAGAAAGACCATTTTTAAACTTTATATTTCCAATAAAAAGACACAGTTGTCTGAACGCCTATACCTGAAAATAAGATGAAACTGTTTCCTGCATAATCATGAGCTTGTGGTAAGCAATTGATTCAAGAAGGATTAATAATGAGCTCTTGAAGAATTAATGAAAGCTCATTATTATCAATTACGTCCCAATATTAACAGATTATTACATCGTTTTTTTGAAAAAAATGCAGTTTTGCTTATTCATGATGTGTTGCTTTTACAAATGTTCATGAAGATGAACAAAACATTTTTTTTTTTGATGAGCGAATCTTGAGTTCATCGGGAACATGGTATAAAAAGGCTCAACAAATCACTTAACTCATTGATCCTAATTAGATTGTTGGGACATTATTCATAGGTTCGACATCTTTAGATGTTCAACAGACGTGTATCTAAATTTGAAGTAAATAAGCTTGATTCAGCAGTTACTAATGGTTAGTCAAACTGATTCCATGATGTAATGATTGAGAAAAACACAAGAACACTTGACAAGAAGTTTACTTTACCATGAACAGCAACACCATTGTTAAACTTCTGATGGTTCTTGACTCTATTGCCCAAAAACAGTCTATATTAGAGGTTAAGATTGAGTAGAGGAGTCAATGCCAGCACTCAGCTGTAAAGAGCTTCTGCTGTTACTGCCCATGATACAGAGGAGAATGACAAATTCAATCATTTGACATCTAGATGTTTGTAAGCTGCGTCATAAGTCAAAATAATATGCAGAAATGAAAAACAGATGGAATAATACACTTTAGAAATGTGGCCTTGGCTGTGGACTTCACCAACTTTTGCTTGCATCATGAATGTTCTTCACCTCTATCTTGTACATTATTTGTCATCTTGTATTATCCAGTTAATATTAAATTGTGTGAGTAAGATGCTCTTAGCTTTCTTTGTGTGGGCAGAAGGTTTGCCAGTCTTCAGTGATTACGGCAAATGTGTTTTTTCAATCTTAGCCTTGACATGCCAGTTTGTATGCGACCCAGAAGTATTTGATCAACAGAGGGGTCAGGCTTGGGCCTTTTTTTTTTCTTTTGGGGGCAATATTTGTCATTTTATTTTGCTAACGTGATGGTCTGCAGAGTGACAGCTGCTGCTCCGCGCCGCGCTCTCATCCAGTGGCGCAGTACACACCCGCTCAGCCGGACCATGAGCGTGCTGAGGAGTGGGAGAAAAAAAGCCTGCAGAGTTAGACTCTTTGCACTGTTTTCATGCAGTTAATATAATTTAAACCAAACCAGGGTTGGTGATTGCTGTTAGAGTGGACAGGCCAGCTAAAACTATGTGTTTTATGAGGAGTTAACAAGCCAATTAAGCTCGTCTTAGAGAGAAACTTTAATGCAGTAGGAGTACTGATGTATTTCTCTGTTTAAAAAGAAAA
Source organism: Lutjanus erythropterus (assembly GCF_056507025.1). Taxonomy (NCBI): domain Eukaryota; kingdom Metazoa; phylum Chordata; class Actinopteri; order Lutjaniformes; family Lutjanidae; genus Lutjanus; species Lutjanus erythropterus. The sequence continues at coordinate 21,992,770 of NC_139320.1, forward strand.
CTAGCTGTGAGAAAATTTCATTTTTTGAGACTGTGAACAAATCTAATAAAAGGTATCAAGTGTATTTTTGGCAAATAGAAGTAATCACTGTACATGTGTGATTCCAGTTAATAATTTTCTGTGAGAAACATGCTGTCTTCAGCTGAACATCATGATGTCACAGTGAAGCTCATCTTTGACCTTGTGGATATAAAATGTCATCACATCATAATTTTATTCTGTTAAATAATTGTGTGTAATTTTGTCATAAGTAAGAATTTTTGAACTACCATAATTAAATCTGTTCATCCTTGAGTCAACGGGTCATTTGTGCCAAGTTTGAAGAAAATCCCTCAAGCCGTTTTTGAGATATCACATTCATAAGAATGGGATGACCTTGGCTTGGAGCTTTTTAAAAAAAAAAAAAGTTTTTAAATAAATGGTGAATCTTTCAGAATACAGTCATGACTGTGCACAACCAATGCGTCCACACACACACATGCCCAGCAGGCACACACACACATGCACGCAAGTAACAGATAACAGTAGAGTGGGTTACTTACTTGCAATTCTGGAAGTTTGTTTTTGAAGTGTCTAGAATTTAGTAGTAATTCTACCTCTGTATCTAGAGGTACTGTTTGTTTTTTCTACTCTATGTTACTGTAACTGTTACTGTGTAGGTATAAATGGCTCACTCTAAGGTAAAGAAAAGACAGCTGCCCTGATTTGAAGGTGATTTGTGCCATATTCCTTCAGTAAACCCTTGTAAATCTTACACACTGGATTGTGATTTGTTTTGTTGGGGTTACTTTAGAAAATATTGGAGAGAAGTCACATACTGGAGGCAAACTGGCTTCAAACCCAAATCTGATTTATTAAAACAAAAACAGAAAAACTGCTGCTTAACATCAGCTGGCTCTCTGAGCTACAGCAGCTCTCACTCTCACTCAGAATTATGCCATTGCAAATTTTTGCTGGAAGGCAGAAATTTCGTCTGGAGTGAAATGAGTTGAGAAGCTTGAAGAAGTTGCTTGGTCAGCCATGTTTTTAGTCTGAGAAAGAAATGGCAGAGATACAATTACATGGTGGATGTTCTTACGGAGAGTTTACCGGGGTAAACAAGACCAAGCTGCATTTTGAATTAAACATCATATCATAATGAGGGGAATGTGCTACGAATGCAAAATCTCTACAGATTCATGAAGGTAAATGTTCTTCTTCCAATCTGTTCTCCATAGTCTTACTTGGGTGACATAGTGAGATAAGCTGTGAACACGGTTGAAGGCAAACTCAGACATTTGGACCCTACTTTTTTGAAGAACAACTTAATGAACATTGTCAGTGAACATTAATACTTCATAGAGAATAGCTGCAATTGACTGCAATTTGTGCAGTAACAACAGTAACCGTAATGATACCCAGACATGGACCACTAACAGCCACTTTGTGCAGTATGGTTGCCCATCTGGCAAAACTATGTCCTCTATTATCCCTTTGTTTCTGCCTAAGTGAATGACAGTGCTGCAGTGGTCAAGTTCAGAAGAAACAGCACAAACTTCGTTAAAACTTTCGAAGCAAAGCAGAGCTCATGAATGGGAGAGGTTAACCGAAGGCGGAAAGCAGTTTAGAAGGAACACAACAGACACCCACTTCAGAATACATGTATGAATGCAGCAAATCAGGCTCTTGGCAAAGTCTTTCATACTGTTTACTACATTCTCAAAAACAAAGAACCCTGTTCAGCCTTTTCTCAATTACTCCATCTGCAGATCCAAAACAGCTCTGTAGGAGGTATTCATTCAGCCTATTGTCATTTCACTACCAATACATTACCTTGCAAATGCACAATCTGTTTATTCTGCGCAATTAGTGAAGCTGAGCTGCTTGTTTTGACTGAAATCCATTTTAATGTGTGTGTGTGTGTGTGTGTGTGTGTGTGTGTGTGTGTGTGTGTGTGTACCTCATACATTATTGAAACATGGGGTGTAATTACACCATTATAGACCAAATCCCCATGAAGTTGAACTAACAACAACAGTCACCTCCATGTAGAAAAGTGGCAGTTCATTTGAATTGCAGAGATATGTAAAATCAATCATCAAATTTGTTTATTCCTGCTGTTTTTTGTTTTGTTTTGTTTTGGTTGTTTGTTTGCTAGCTGTAACTGAAATTTTTAAAGATATGTAGTTACACATGGTGGACCAACCCATCTGACATAACATAACCACCCAACGCCATCAGCTGGACTAACAGCCTGAAATATCTTTGAAACGCAGCGCTTCCAGGTAAAGTTCATAACCAAATTTTGTGACGCCTTGTTTATTTTGTGCGCCCAGCTTCAATGTCTGCATCTGGCTGCAGTTATATATGCTGCGGAGTGATACCAAGAAGCCGGTGCCGGGGGGCGGGTGGGGGGGCATAGGGTGAAACAAGAGTGTGCTGATGTTATCATGCTTACATTTATTTTAATGAAAGTCAATTTGAATCGTTTATTTTTTTCATTTTGTTTCCCTAATTTTTGTTAATGATTGGTAATTATTGTGTTTTAGGGAGGCGCAAACTTTTTTTGGCTTCATGCCAGAAAAAGTTTGGGAACCACTGCTGTACAGAAACATCATGATTTGTTTTATTGCCCCACATACAGTGAAATTCGGCAACTATTCTGTCAACTGGACTAACCAAACACTGAAAGCTGGTAGCCAGCCAGGTACCTAGTTTTAAAAGTGTTCAACCCAGTTGACCCTTTGTACGTCCCGCCCCTTTTTGCTCTGTGATCCAATAGTTGAGCAACCTTGGTGCCTCGGTCAACTTTCTTATTTCCTGTAAAAGTGACATAGACACATTAAGTAAGGTAATGACAGCAAAATGCTAGCTAACTACCTAACTAATGATGGCTTTAGATTTGCTCATTATAATGTTTTGCTAACATTAGCTAACTTAAAATGCAGATATGTCGGTCAGGTCACTCAGCATCATCTTTTCACCAGAGCACAGACCGAGAAAGGGCAGGACTTTGGAAAAGTAGTTTATGACATCCACTTGTCTCCAAGTCTGAGAAACTGGTTACTCAGGAAACCAAAAAAATTAAAAAATGTAACCCTGAAAGTCTAAAAAGTGGGAATTGGCCACCATTAAAATCTTTCAATATACTCCTGATATGATTTTGGTATTTATCTGTATCTAGATTTTAGGGGGTAGAGCTGGCAGACCTTGTTCCTGACTTTGCTGCTCACACATGCTTCTCTTCACCTTACTATTAGCATAGCACCAGTGCCACCTTCTGTTTGCCTCTTACTTTCCCTTTTTTGGCATCAGTTTCATCCCTCACTCTGTCTGACAGACTTAGGAAGGACTGCTTCACGCACACACACACACACTCAGTTACACATTTCTCACTCATTCTTTATCTTTATTTCCACCATCTCCTTTCCCCCTCTGTCAGTCTCACTCTCTCTGTCTGTTCTCTCACAGCTGAATATAAACATAACCTCCAAGCCTCTCTGTGGCATCCATTACTCCAGATGTGAGTGTAATGAGTTTGAACATGTCTTCAGCAGGAAATATGTTCTTTGTTTAATGACCCTTACTAAGAGTGACTGGGACAATATGGTATTATGTTGTGTATAGGTCATCATTTCTGACTTTTTTTTATTTTATTTCTAGAGATACATTTTGAAAATGTGGTAGCATGAATAAATCCAATAAGACCTATGCAAAAAGGTGATACCTTGACAAAATGAAAGTACATACTCAGAGTATGTGCTGCATACTCCCTGTGCCCAATTACCAGGTTGGGAGGGTTACCTAAAGTTACTAATTACCTTTTAGAAAATGTAGTTAGAAACCTAATCCAAGTTTCAAAGCATTAAAGTAACATGATTACTTTCCATTGCTTTTGGATTACCACAATATCAAATATGATTGATTAGCCTAATATAATTCTTTATGTTTATTGTGATGTTATTAATTGTTTGTCCAGCTATTCCTTTCCTTGTAATGTATAAATGCATGTTTATCAACAACAGTAAATGTGCACATTTAAATGTACTTTCTTAAGTATGCTGTCCACACTTCACACTCAAACTGACATCAACTTATTCCCGTCTGGGGGCTTGTGTGTGTGTTTTTTTTTTCCCCACACACCATCCTGGCCACCAGCATCACCATTTTAAGTACCAAAACATGTCTCAATAATAGTCGAAGTAGTATTGACACGTTAGCCAGCTAACCGGATTTCTGTGTGGCTAACATTAGCAGGTGGTCTATGTAGCTAATGTTAAAGGTTGGCCTGCGCAGCTAACTTTAGTGGTTCATCTGTTGAGTCCCTGTGTGATGACGGCATTTTCACTGTACTGTGATGCTGTTCCTCTTTTCTGATTGAAATATTCATAATAGTGAAATTTGCAGCACTGAAAGCATTTTTTACTAGAGGGCATGATAATGCATCGACTGGAAGATTAGCTTTGGTTTCATTTGAGACCAGAGTGGTGTTGTTAGACTTAGGAAGTGTTTTTACTACATGTGTCTGTAATCTGATTACATGTTTTTTTTTTTCTGTAACTGTAATGGAATATGGTTATTTTTTATTGTATCCTAATTATGTTACATGTATTCTGTGATACCAATTAGCCTACACACACATCTTCTACTTGTTAACATGTAAAACAGACACATATTCTATTATACTGAATTCTGAAGGAAAGTAAACAAGCTTAGATACAAAGAATACGTCCCCACGTGAAAGACAAAGCCAAGAAAAGGCTTAGAACAAAAGAGACAGGGTTGATAGAAGAAGACCACGCAATAATAGGTGTGAGAGGTATGGTGAGGTCAAATGGTTAGACAGTAGGAGTATATTTAATGAATGGAGAAAGTGATAAAAAGACAGAAAAGGGGAGTGAATAGAGAGTCATGTTGAGCCTCTGGGGTGTGGGATATCTTTCTTCCATAATGGATATGTCCACATGAGAGCAAACACACACACAAGCACACACACACACACACACACAAGCCTGCAGATAGAAAACTCTATTAAAAGGCTTTATTAAACCATCAAAAGTCAGATCCCTCTTACAATCATCTGCCACTTAACGGAGTAAATTAATTCATCATATTTAAAGCAAGAGAGAGACGGGGTGCTCAGTGAGGTGGTTTTATCTGTCTTCAGCTTGGTGGGGGTGTGAAGGTGTAGCAAAATGGGAAGAGAAGGGATGGGGGAGGAAGAAAAAGAAAGAAGGAGAGAGGAAGAGAAAGAATTGGATTTTTAGAGAGATGGCAGCTAAATGAAGCCGTAGAGTATGGTACAGATGGAGAATGGCTTCAGACACAAGGTAATTATTTCCTGGCTGGTGGAATGGAAGGAGCAAGGGCTCCTTCATTAACTGGCTGTTCATTACTGATGGATAGAGGGGATGGACACACATACACACAGGCACATGCAAGCATGCACAGTCACACGGCCACACACACACACACACACACACACACACACACATGTACTTCCGATGCACACACACCCTTGTGCAGATGCATATACATTCACAACCATTTAATCAATCTCACAAAATGTTCTTAAATGGAATGCTGATTAAGTGTTGTAGACACGAAAAATATGAAGACTGTGTCACTCTCTTCCTCAACTGATGAAGACGAATATCTTTTAAGGTCAGAGTTAAGGTTATGTAATTAAAACGAAATTGAGTAAGGTAAGGATTCATGTAAGGAGTCATTGAAACAGCTTGTTCTTTTGCAATTTAAAGGAACCGTGTGTCGAATTCAGGAGTGGGAGTAACAAATTACAGCTACACAAGCTGCCATTATTAAGCACACACCCCGATTCCAATAAAAGTGTGTTGTGTAAATTGTAAATTAAAACAGAATGCAATGATTTGCAAGATGTATTTCACCCTATATTCAATTGAGTACATTAAAAAGAAAATATATTTAATGTTCAATTTGATAAACTTCACTGTTTTTGTAAATACACACATTGAATTTGATGCCTGCAAAATGTTGCAAAAACGGTGGCACAGGGGTACGTTAACCACTGTGATACATCACATTTTCTTTCAACAACACTCAGTAAGAAACTGAAGATGCTTATTGTTGAAGTTTTAAAAGTAAAATTCCTTCCCATTCTTGCTCTATATGCAATGTAAAATGATGTCTGTCACTTTCTAGGGTCTCTGTTGTGATATTTTGTGCTTCATGGAGACAGGTCTGGACTGCAGACAGGCCAGTCTAGTACCTGAACTCTTTTACTACAAATCCACGCTGTTGTAACATGTGCAGAATGTGTCTTGGCATTGTCTTGCTGAAATAAGAAAAGACATCTCTGTCTGGAAGTGTTGCTCCAAAACCTGCATGTACCTTTCAGTGTCAATGGGGCCTTCACAGATGTGACCATGTCAACCACGGAGCCATGGTCACTAACATAACCCCCATACTATCACAGAGGTTGACTTTTGAAGTTAATGCTCCTAACAGTCTGAATGGGCCTTCTCCACTTGGAGGACATAGCCTTCCAAAAACAGTCTGAAAGGTGGACTCATCAGGCCACAACACACTTTTCCATTGTGTGTCAGTCCATTTTAGATGAGCTCAGGCTCGGAGAAATCTGGATGTTGTTGACATATGGCTTTCGCTTTGCATGGGAGTGGAGGAATCTTAACTTGGATTTGAATATGCAGCAACAAACTCTGTTTACCAACAAGGGTTTTCCAAAGCGCTCCTGAGCCCGTGTGGCATCCTTTATACAATCATATGGGGTTTTAATGCAGGTTTTAGTGATATGCTGCCTGAGGGATTGAAGTAGACCACATTCAGTGTTGGTTTTCAGACTTGTCCCTTACATGCAGAGATTTTTCTGAATTCTTGAAATCTTTCAATGATATTATGGGTTGTAGCCCTAAGCCTAAGCCTCGTCTCATCCATGTCCGTGAAGGACAGAGCCTTTTTAGGACTATCAGTCATGATACTATCAACTATCACCAATTAACCTGTTTACCTGGGGAACGTTTCAAACAGTGTTTTTTTGAGTGTTCCAAAACTTACCCAGTCTTTTGTGGTTTCTGTCACAATTTTTTTGAAATGGGTTGCAGACCAAGCCAGTGTTTGGTTTGTCCACTGGGCTAATATGTTCCACCCCCCCTATTTTGCCAATAAAGCCCCCAAAATCATATTCACTGGACCTTTAAAGAAAAATTTAGGTGAGAGGATAGGCGTGAAGAAATGTGAAGCTATAGCCAACAGCTGGCTAACTTAGCACAAAGAATCTGCAAGTCTGCCCTTACCTAAAGTCTAATCTTCTGGTTTTGGAGTTGCTGAAAGGTGGATTCATTCATTCATTCATTTTCTGTAACCACTTATTCCGTAAGGGTCGCGGGGTTGCTGGAGCCTATCCCAGCTGACATTGGGCGAGAGGCGGGGTACACCCTGGACAAGTCGCCAGTTCATCGCAGGGCTGACACATAGACAGACAACCACTCACACTCACATTCACACCTACAGGCAATTTAGAGTCACCAATTAACCTAACATGCATGTCTTTGGACTGTGGGAGGAAGCCAGAGAGCCTGGAGAGAACCCACGCAGACACGGGGAGAACTCGCAAACTCCGCACAGAAAGGCCCTGCCCCAGCCGGGGAGCTGGGGGATCGAAAGGTGGATTATGGACTATAAAAATAATCTGCTAGACCTGAATATTTTTATTCACAAACCCAGTCACCCCTCACTTTTAGACCTGACCACCTCCAGCTGCGCAAGATATTTGGTATCAGCATTCAACAACAACAAGCACTCAACTGCCACATTATTTAAATGCCTGCATGGAGTCATAGTTATTTTAGGTTTTAGAACGATAACGCTCACAAACAAGGTGATAGTGTAATCGGAGTGATTTGAAGTACGAGTCTCACAGATAAGTGGGCACTCAGAAAAGAGTGGCATTAGGTTCATCAGTTTAAAAGGAGATTTGAAGCTTCAAGTTGAAAGGATGGAGAGAGAGGTGGGAGGGGGTAAAGCAGCCTTGTTTATTCCTCTCATAAAGGGCTTGTCAACTCTGTCAGCCCAGAGGAGAGAAACCAATTTGCAAGCTGACACCTTGTGACGTGTGTATGCGCGTGTGCATGTCAATGCGCAACCATTCCCACAACTTCTCACCTGTTTGCACTTCCCCATATACCATATTCTCGACACACGTATGCTCCCACATGCATGTATGTGCGGATGCTGAGCCAAAGAAACACATGGAAGACATACATATATTTGAGAGTGTAAAATATGTACAAAACCCGCAGAAATATAAGCAGCACACACGTTCACACGCACACACTTAGACAAACAAGTTATGAATTTGAATGCAGATGAGTGTCTAGATGAAGGTTGCTGCAGGCTGTCCATTTAGGAGAGTCATCACCCTGTTTCCATCTATGACACCTGGAGACACCACAGTCACTTTTCATCTGTCTCAGACACCTGAAGACAAAAAAAGAGACAGAGAGAGGGAGGTAGAGACAGACACTGACAGAAAATGAGAAAGAGAGAAAGGAAAGAAAAATTAATGAATAAACGTCTAAGTTATGTGTACATGAGCGTGCATGCACATATTAGCATGTGTGTTTCGGTCTTTCTGGGTGTGGCTTTGTGCTGCTGCTTTAGCTCTGCACTGTCACTTTTGTCATATATAAATGCCAAGGGTGAAAGATCAGCTCATTAGCATATCCACCGGCTGCAGCTTATTCAGTGTCACTGCCGAAAGCTGTATTTGTGTCTGTGCATGTGCTGGGGAGAGAAAGACAAAAGTAAGGGATTAATCATATGCAACTTTTTATTTCAAAACATTTCTCTCTTTTTGCATTTGTTACATATCATCCCTGTCGGGCAGAACCCCCATATTTTGACTTTTTTCATAAATCAATGCTATTGATCACCCTTTATACCTGTCTGTTGGTTTTTATAACTATGAAGCAGCAATTTTATTTCCTGAAAAGTAACAGTTTTTGACATACAAGGTACCCGATAACAACAGTATCAAGTTTTGCACGGACTTCAGTTTGAAATAAACTAAACAAAGTTTTGCTGATCTATAATCTTTTTGTGGAGACAGTTTTACTTTTCCTCTTCAGTTAAATCTGAGTCCTTGAGTTTTCTAAACCCTCAAGTGATGTATTTCAGACATTGTTCACAGTGACCCGTGAACCTGATTTATCATTATTTTGATGCTTGAAATTCAAACGGTGACAATTAGTCATTTTCATTTTATTGAGTTTACTCTACAATTTTTGAAATACAAATTTGGGGGGGGGGGGGTTATAAAAGTAAATTATATCAATAAAACATCATTAGGTGGTAAGATGTTTTGGTTTTCTTTCAAAACTTTAAAGGTTGAGTGGTGTTAAAAACTTAAAAATCTATTGAAGTAAGTTGCCTTGAAAGTCTTTTCAGTTTCTGTTTTTTTAAGCTTTTATTTCATTTTTACAATGTATTCAACAATCGGAAAGCAGTTTGTGAATGAGCACAGAACAAACTTTTAGGAAATTTTAAGTTAAATATCCATGACACCTGAGATCTACAGCAGTACATACAACAGTGAGTCACTGCGCAGAATTTGCTGCATTTAGAGGACCGCACCATGTTGACATAGAGCCAACCTTCTAATTCCTCAAAGTAAGAAGCATTGCTTTATTTTACTGACTAATGTCTCTAAAAGAACCTCTTAGTCCATTACATTCCTCCCTGATCATAATTCAAAATTGAATTTTCCTCGAGCATCTATGGGGTAAGTCAACAGATAATTCACAGTTTTTTAAGTGCTACTTTGTTCATTGATAAAAGTCGAACAAGTTCACGTAAACGACCAGGGTTTGATGTGGAGAGCTGGAGATAGGAGACGTGGAGAAAATAAAATAGATACTTTTTCCATTCAGTGTTTTAAAATATCCCAAAAAAATAGATTTGACAGCTCAGAATCAGGGCAATGGGTTCATTGGTGTGACACTCTTATCACTTTGTATTTTTTTTTAAAGAAATGTTATGAAATTAATGGCAGCAGCCTCTGGGAATCAGATGAGTACAGACAGAAAGGGAGTTTGTATTTGTGAATAGAGAGGTTAAAGATAAACTATTTAAGCTTTTTTAATGACGTATGTGTTTCTAAGCACAGATGCAGGAAGGCCAGCCAGCAGGAAGTTGTAGTCGTCAGGTAAAGAAATTAGATCTTTGACCAAGAACTGTGCAGACTCTTTGGTGAGCCAGGGTCTGAGTTGATGGATGTTAGAGGCAATTCAGCACAGTCAATCAGTGACCGCTGTGAGAGCAAAAAAGGATGAAGTGGTTGTCACAGTTTACAACTCGGCTTTTGGCAGACTGGGTGGGTGTTACATTGTTTTGCTCAGTGGGGACGCAAAGAAAAGGGCCTGTCCATGCAGGGCTGAGGAGCAGATGTGCCTTGTCCAGACTAAAGCTCAGAAAGATGTCCATGCAGAGATGTCATCCAGGTGCGCTGAGATCCATTCTGCCTGAACTTATGAGGGGCAAAAGCGATAACAGCAAACAGGGCTGCCAGGTGTGCATTTTTTCATTTGGGCAACTTTGAAGTATTGCCACTGCATGATTTTTCTTTTTTTCTTTTGTCTGCTGGTTGGGTGAATCTATTTTGCATGAAGGCTACATTAATAATATCTGTAAACATGCATCAGCATTTTAAATGAAATAATTTATTTACAACTAAATCCTACCAAACCGGCCCCAAACAAGCATGCACACGCACAGACCTGGCACACAACCGCATAAATACACATAAATACACATAAATACGATGTGTCTCCACCTGCTGGTGCTGGTTTTATTGGCCGCTGGGCTGGTTCTGATCTGCCATTGGCCTGGTTTTGTCACACAGCAACTCTGACAGCAAATTTGGTAAATCAATTTGTGAGACATGATGAGGGAGTCAATGAGACAAGAGCATAAAGGGGCTAAAAACTGACCCCTGCAGGACCAGCAACTGTGGTCAACGTCCTCATGAAATCAAACTCAATGTTAAAGCATAATTATATATGTCTTATGCTATATTTCACTTACGCCAGTATTTGGCAAATGGCAAAAAAGTACTTTAGCAGGTATTCGTAGTGGTATTTTTGGAGGGGGTTGCATCTCTTTAAACCAATCAAAAATGTCTTGGTCGGAGCTGAGCCCAAGATGACGGCACCCCTGCAAAAAAGTGTTGAGGGAATTTGTTTTGTTGGAATATTTGCAACTGAGGCCAACTGAAACCAAGCAAGCACTGTCAGGTTTATCCCCGCAGTGTGCATCCGGTGTGTCAGACAATCTCAGTACTGAATTTTCATAGGCCGTGTTCCGTCCTGGTCTGGCTGTATTAACCGGGAACTCCCAGATGGGGGAGGGTAACGCACAATAAGTGCCATTGGCTACTGTAAACACTCAATCAATATCCACAACAAGTTTATCCCTAACTGCCTGTTTTTCCAGAAAATACAGACGTGCGGAGTCAAATAGCACTCTGCAAGCTGTTTCGTGAGAAGAGGAGGTCACAAAGTCAAAACATGATACTGTGACCTCCTACATGCACTGGAGAGGATTGTGGCTGACTGTACTGCCGCCTGCTCGAAAATCTGTGACCATGATTCTCAATCTGGCTGAGGGAGAAGCCCTGAATTCATCCAGGTATCTTGAAAAGCAGCATCGTGAGGCTGGACACGGTTTAGGAGCTTTGCTGCTGCAGTCCCGGATATGTATCAGACTTAGATGGTAAGGAAGGAACTGAGCTAATATGCAGAGCTCTTAATTTCTTGTTCAATTTTCATTATAACTATCTTCAATCACATGTGGTCACAAGCTTTGAGTAAGATTTCAAAGCAACAGCAGTAAATTTGATTATCTTTTCCTACTGAGTGAGAATGCCACAGAACCACGGCACCTTCTGTACACTAATAAGAACACAGTGTGGACATCTGGTAGCCTAAGCATGCGCACTGACAGCTTCTCTTTGAAGGGGTTCTGGGCACGACTGACTTGGAGAATCCCCCAAGGAGATGGAAGAATTTTCTTAGGAAAAGGACCAAGCCAAGTGACTCAAATTGATAATCCTTGTTTAATATAATATTCCCATTTATCCCTTGTTTAGTAGTTCCCATCTGTGGAAACTGATGGCAGTGTAGCATCCTTATTGCCTCAACATGTTTGTCTTTTGTCAAGACTAAATAAAGCCAATACATGCTGTATAAGAAGGAAACTTAGAAATTGGATGCCCACAGTCATAGAAAGGGCACATTCAGATCAAAGTCCTCTATGAACTGTTATTGTCTCTGTGGATCAAGTAGATTGACAGATAATGCATATCTACAAACAGCCCTTAGGACACATACACACACTTATCATTCTCTTTCTTTCTGCCTTTTTTTCTATATCTTTCAAAGACAAATATACACACACAGTTGCATTTGATTTCCCCTTCAAGCTTCAAAGAGGGACCTGGAGTGACGATGAGGACAGGGATTAATCTGAGAAAGCATCAGAAAGCGGCATTATCCACCCAGATTACCACTCCTGCTGCTGCAGGGGCAAAGGGATGTGTCTATGTGCGTCTGTGAGTGTGTGTGCGCTATGTGTACGCGAATGTGCTTTCAGGTATATGTGTGCATGCGTGCCAGTGTGTGGATGCGCAGATTTTCTGTGTTGAAAGCAAGGAAGTAAACACAACCTAATGTTCTAGGACAAAGCTGGGACAGAAGTCGAAGATAAACAAGGCAACACAGACAGCGAAAAGTCATAATAAACTTTTTGAAAATTATTTTTTGCCAAGTAAAGTTTGTCGGCATCGAGCTCATTTTAAAAAGCTCATACGGAAAACTTTTGAATCAAGGAAGAAGTAGGGAGTTTCAACGGCAGTGACAGAGCCTGTTTCCAGTTTGAGAGATAGAGAGGAGTGTTATTTAAAAATGAGATGGGATGAAATATTCTGAATTTCAGTGACATAGTAAATAACAGCAAGCTTAAGTTATACATACTTGGAAAAGAATATGCATCAATGGAAACTTCACATCACATTCCCACTGAGTAGAAATAAAGAAGGCACACAATGCAAATTGTGTAACAGCAAGTTTGATTGACAAAGTACAACTATTTTAGGTTATATATCTATTTAGACTTTGTTTTGCCTCTGTGATGTTACAATAGAATATGCATTGTCATATTACAATGATCTGGGATCTTACAATGCTGCCGATTCCGTCCACGCAGGAATGTGTAATGAGCAGTAAATGTACTGCATGTGTATTCATTTAATACTAATAATGGGAGACAATTAAACATCCTTGACTGAAACAGAGAGAGATCAATGATAGACATGTGAATGATGATGAGAACAATGACACAGAACCTAATTAATATGATGGATGATAGGGTGGATGATTTTGACAAATAACACAAGATAAAGGATGAGGTGAGGAGGAATGGTGAAAAAAACAGGGTTATGAAAGCATTGGCGCTGGCAGGATGGATGGATGAAGGAATATTGAGGTCAAAGATGGATAGAGCAATGTCTGAGTTGATGGCTGCAGGAATGTTAAGGTGAATGCTTGGCTGAGGTAAAGATGGAGAGGAAACATGGAGCAATATCACCCATATATACATCATATGAAAGGCATGTTCATTTTAATGCTTCAATAATAATCATTTTAATTTCAGATTTGTAGGTATTAACATTAATTTATAATTCCATACATTGGTGCTCTTTCACCCTCAGTGCTTCATTTTCTATCTACTTGTTTCTTTCACAGTAATTCTGTAATAACAGTTTTGGATGTCATATAGCAGCCGTCATACAGATTCTGTTGATTTCTGAACAACAAAGGATATTATATGATTCCAACAAGAGAAAAACTATGTGACTTTGAACAGACTTTGACACTTTGGCCCTTACCATTTTCCTCTTGCTTGTGACGCTCAGCACTCTGTGGTCGATGTTGAATTTCCAGACATGTTGCTGTTACTTTGCTTCTTGTTCATTGTCTATATGTGGCACGTCTGAAAAATGGTCATATCCGACAACTTAATAAAAGGCTAAACAAAAAGCATGTAACATAAATATTTCAAATATTATTTTATTTCATTCTCTTCAAAAATAAAAGGCTGAGGCTCATGGCAGCAGCTCACCTACTGGTGTCTTTGGGCCTACTGCAGATGTGTCACCTGCAAAGTGCTTCACCAGTCTCCACCTGAACGCCAGGAAGATAAGGGTCGCCTGGTGACCATCCCTCCGTCAGTTCAGGATGACCTACATTATTGTCGGTCCCCACAGCATCTGTCATCGGGAGCACCGCTGGGCCCAGTGACCTCACACATAGTGGTGTTCAGTGTGTGATATAGATCCACATTCAACAGGGAGGGGGCACTGGGGTCAGTATTGCAGTTGAAGATAGACAACCTGTTGCTGTGGTCTTCAAAGCTAATTTGGTGTCTGAGGGGTTTTCCACGTTCAAGATATGGATTTCTATTTCCCCATCAATACTACCTCCTCTTGCCTCCAACTCCAGACCTTGCTCCAAACATCTGTGCCATGGCGACGACTAGTTTTTGGGGTAGCAAACCCTTAGATTACTCTTTAAGGGAAATTATCTTGGACAGTGACTACAACTGGATTTGTCTTTTCTGTCAGGAATCCATCTTGCTGCACTTGGCAAGTTCTGCCTCATACATGACACAGCATGCAGGAAATTATTTCTTTTTAATTTCATGGCATTTTTTTCTCATTTTGAACCAGATATCCTGTCTTTACAGACAGCACTAGCCAACATCCTCTTCCAGAACTTTTCAGTTAGCTCTCAGTGTTCTGGAGTAGTTGAAGCCAAGATAATACCTTTTCTCGCCTCTGCCTCCAGACCTTGCTCCGACCAGGTCTACTATTGCAATCATGAGTTTTGGAGAGAGCAGGATCTCCAACCCATGGAGGTCATTTAATATTGTAAATGAAGCAACAGGTTTGTTTTTTTCTGGCAGCCTCTTAAGTTAATCTGCATTGGTCTCTGATTTGCAGTCCAGAGAGCACTTTTAGGTGTTGTTTGGCTTCTTTTTAAAAACCTGGAGTACCTCCTATTTTCTTTATTAACATCCCAGAGTAAGCCACTCCATCTGTGCACCACACTGCCATAGAGTTACCCTTTTGTTTTGCTTTTCTTTGCTGGTCTGCAAGGTATTTCCATGTGTCTTCTACGTCTGAAGTTCTGTGGTCTAACCAAAACAATCTCAAGAATCCATCTTGCTGCACTCACTATGTCTCTCCGTTACCTTGTCTGCAAGATCTTGTACTGAAAATTAGTTTTCATTTTGATGAGATTTTTGTCATTGTGAGCCACATGTCCTGTCTTTACTGAAGGCCCTAGCCAGACTCATCTTCTGGACTTCCTGGTCATACAGCTACCTATGACTACCAAGATACTACCCTCTCTTGCCTTTGCCCCCAGACCTTGCAACAAACAAAGGTTCCAATATTGTTCTGTTAGCACAGATGGAACCCTCTACTGGACTCTTAAAATTGCTTTAAAAAGAAAGTATGGACAGAGGGCCAACAACAGCAACAAACAGAGCTTTCAGCGTGCATGTGTCAGTATTGTTTTGACACACTTGAAAAAAAAAGTTGTTTGTTTTTGGCAAGGATTTAGATGGAAAGTCTTGAACTTCTGTTATCCAGAATCTGGTTTGTCTCCATGTACCACAGCCCTAAGTTATGGTCTGGGTTGATCATCTTGCAGCATCAGGAAGAACCAAAACAGGTGGTCGGTGTTGTGTCGATTGGCAAAGAGATCCACATTCACTTTCCCAAACCAAGTCTAAATCTGCTGCACGATTTCAGAGTGACCCTCCAGTCAGTGCCCCCCCTCTCAACATGAAGTCTGTGCCCTGTGACCTGGAATGTGGAGAGCCTTCAGAGGCAACAAGTGCTCTGAGGCCCCCAGAGACTCAAACTTCCATCCTGTTAACATCACGATGTATGAATCACTCAGCCAAGCAGTGTTTCTAAAAAAAAGATGCTGTGGAGACCCCAGTGATGCAGGTCATACTGCACTGATGGGGGATTGGTCACCAGATGGCACATGTTCCTCTTCGAGATGCTTGTTCCTCTTGGCATCTAAGCAGAAACTGGTGAACCATCTTTGCTGATGGCCCATGTGCAGAAATCCCATCAGAACCAATGGGTAAGCTCCTTCCATGACTTCATTTGGCTACAGCCAGAGAAGCTACAGTTCATATCCGAAAAATGCATAGACCTTTCACTGGAAAGGGCTCTGGTACATACGATACTCTCCAGGATGTGTAACAAACACTTGTAGGCACTCTGAGAGTGGTCTAACCAACCACATGCATTCCCCCTGTTGTTTCAATTACAGGAGTGAATGACAGGTTGGAGATGACACCACCCCCAAAGGACACTGTTGCAATATTAAGGCCTGTTTGGAGTAAGGTCTGGAGGCAGTGGTGAGAGAGGAATACTAGAAGACATTACAAACCTGAGCAAGTGATAAAAGAAGCCATTAATTTCAGTGTTCACTGACTTTGCAAAGGAATTTAGCTGGTAAGTTGATGCATCATCAAGAAGTTCTACAAGGGCTGTTACACGAGACAGTCTTAGTGTGTGGGAGGAGAACACTGAAGACTTTAAGTAATGATAAACACAAAGCTCTACTATCTGCAGTTGATTAGGTTAACACAACACAATATCTACCACCAGCGTGAGTGAGTGAGTGAGTGAAAGCTTTTTGAGAGTTTTGCTTTTTAACTTTGAATGATCGCTGACTTTATTAGGCACGTCCAGTTGTAAATTTTGTTCTGTTGGAATTTTGTACATACATACACAGGCCTGAACTACACACACATGCACAAACAGGACCTATAGACATGCATCGGAAAATGTCAGAGCAAGGGGGCTGCACACATACATACATGTCTGTATATACTTGAACTGGCGACCCTTCAGTTCCAAGTACCAAGTTAGGTAATTGGTATTGGTGGAAGCACAGTAGTTGTCATGCTTGCTTGTGTGTGTGTCTAAGTGTCTGTGTGTTTGTTTTTGAGATTTTGAAAAAAACTATAGCTATGTTTTTTGCTGCAAACAGCAGAGACTGAGGAAAAACTAGTCATATTGAACCTATGTTGTTTTCCTTTAAGCATGCCTCTGGAGAATCAAGTGGTTCTCAGTGCTTCATCTGTTGTTAAAGGCAGTTCACTCCTCTTTTTTTTAATGTGTAACACCTTATTGATCCAGGACGTTTGCTTCTCACACCATACAACCTCTACTGGAAACTTGATGGCACATGCATATAAAATATAGGCAGTATGTTACCAATGAACATTTCTTTGATTCAGTGAACTTCAACCAAGAGTTGTCTCTGTAACCACCAGGCTACTCTGCTACTTCTAATGATAAAACTCCACTAGTACACCATTTTGTGTATAATGACTCACTGCAAGAACCCAAAACCACTGCAGTGAAAACAAAAGCTGGAGTTAGAGCAAGGCCAGCAATAAGTTGTCTCATATCTCAGCTTCCTGTCCCAAGATGCCCTCTGTCTGCTTCACTCTCTTATTTTATTTTTCAGAGGCAGTCATCTTTCTCTGCTTTCTCCGCGTTCTTTCCTGTTTGACTCATTCTGCGATGAGCACCAGAACCCTTCAGTGTGACAAACAATGAGCACATGCATGCCTGTGCTGCATATAGCCCATTCAGCCCGTGTCCACGTGCTCTCACCGGGGCATGAACAATTCTTCATGTGATTGCACCGTGCGCAAAAGTTTCTGCATCTGTGAGTAATTGCGAATACAAAGCAATCAGTCAGGACAAAGCAGATTCCGTGACTGCTCCCCTCAACAACTTGTCATCTTTATTTTATCCACTTCTGGCTTTAACATTCACAAAAGAAACATTACATCCACATCTCCGTGTTGGGTGAATAAGATTTGTTTGTGTCTAGTGAGTGCATGGCTCAGTGATTCACTCATTCGGCTGTGCGAATGAGAACATCATGCGCTATAATGGTATGGATCTTTCTGGTTTTATCTCCTCCTTCCTGTTTGTGTTATACCAAGTTTGCACAAGGCAATATGAGGTGAAGAAATATAGCGTCTAGGGAAATGTGAAGTAATGATAAGCAGAGATGACGTCTTGACACCAAAGAAAAACATAAATGGATTAATGGACAGTGACAGTGGTTCTTACTTTTGAGGTTCATGGTCCTGGTTTGACTTGGCATAAGTAAACACTTAAGCCTTTTTCCTTCCTCTGCTGATCCTTTCCTCTGCTATTCTGCTAGTTGCTCTCACTTCTCCCTCTCTTTTATCAAACTCTCTCACTATCTCTCTCCCTAGCCCAAAATTGTGCCTCTTCCCCTCTGGATAGTGTTCATTAGTATGATAAATCTCTCAGGCCTTTCTAAATATTCTGCTCAGTTTCTAATGAGACACACACACACACAGGCACGCACACACACCAAAACAAATCTTGGGGCAATGGTGTAAAGATCAAACCTAGTTTGGGATCGGGTAGATAATGCATCCTCTCAAAGTTACCACAAGGCAGGGCCCAACAGATTTTGTACACTTAACTATATCAGCCCACATTCTGCAAATGGAACAAGAGCAATGTACAAACTGTACAAAAACAAGACCAGCAGAGATCACCTTCAATGCAACCAACATAACACAAGGGAATGCGTTTTCTAATGTGCAGGTCTGAGTTAATTAATGGTACACCAAGGAACAAAAGCAACTTCTTGCAACATATCTCCAAGTCACCAAGTTGTACCTTTTCTTCCACTGCACTCACACTGAATGTCTGCTTCCCTTCATGGTGCTGAGATGCTTTTCACACAGGCTACGGTTAACATCTCCCCTGTGTGTCCCTGTAATAGATTAGCCAGTGTCAGACCATATGTCTCCACACAAATTCTCCCACAGCACCCACATTGCTAAAAGCTCAGGCCTGGGAGTCACGCAGGTTTTGTCATCTTGTCACAACTAACTCCCCTTTGTAATGTACAATACCTGCTATGCCCCCATTACATTAAAGTGTATCCAACTCTTATACAAACCGTGTGGCAGCTCAAGGCCAGTGTCACTGCAGCACAACAAAAGCTGAAGAAGCAAGCAATCGGTGGAGTGTTTAATATGCAGATCTACCTATTTTGCTATCTATTTTTTTTTAAAGGTCCAGTGATTCTAGAGAAAGATAAGTGACTGTTAAGTCTCATTCCCAGGTTGTCCAATACTTTTTGTTTTGGGAACGAGTCTCACCAATTAATTATCATGCTGACCTGTGATTGGCCAAAGTCTCCCATCACAGAATAATTTCTAAAGCTTGAAAACAAAGCCAAGAGGAACAGCAGAAGTCTAGTTCTAGTTCTAATGACACCAAAAATATACAACCTACCCCAGCTTTGAAGCTACTTCAAGGAACTTTAATATTTTGTTGATTTTGGAGGCCCCTGTGGACAAAAGTGGTAGTGACTGGAGCTGCTAACAGACAAAGGACTCAACAGCAAAACTCAGACAAACTGTAGATTTAAAAGTTTTTACTGGCAGCAAGATGGCTTCCAAAGACACAAGACAGAGTCAATACAAAGAAACAAGGCCTGATACTACCAAGAAAACATGAGAAATTAACACTGGAACATTTTACTAAAGAAGCAAAGACAAACTGGCAACAGACAAAGGGAATCACACAGACTATTTACACCCAAGGGAGGAAGGGGAAATGAGGGACAGGGGAAACTAATTAGGGTAGGGCAGGTAATCTCACAGACATGAAACACACATGAGCAGGAAGTGAAGTATCAGAAATGGGAGACAAAGGTGAGTATACCAAAATGAAAAAGGAAATATAACTATTAACTGTTGCTTTAACTTAGTATTAAGTACTGAAAACAAACTGAAACTGTTCTTTCAAAGATTTTATTTTTCAAAGGGCATCTGATATCATGTAGGGTGATGTGTGACCAAGTATTGCTTGTTATCTGAGAATATCTTTGCTAACTGCAGGTAGTGGTTGTTGGTGTGTGTGACTTTCCTCTTCAGTGCCTCCTACAGTCTGTGGAGAGGCGCTTCTTCAGGGTCACCTCCTAATAAATGACTAAGGCAGAATATCTGTTTCTGTCTCTTCTCCCTCGCCTCTTCCCTCTTGCCATCCACCAATACCGGGACTGCACAAGGAGGATGACCCTTGCCTGCCACACACGTCCACACAAAATCTTATAGGTACTCACTCTGTCACACACAAACGCACACACACACACACGCTGCGCCGTTTCTCCTGACTTACCCAGAGCTGTCCAGGGACAGATTAGCTGTGACACAGTCTTGCCCTGCCACCTCTGACCTTCCAGAAAGTTCTGAGAGAGCAGACCCCTGGCTTACCACTGAAATCCAATTACCCAACCAAGCAGGGAGGCAAAAGAGGGGAGAAGGAGGGTATGGTAGCAAGGGAGAGTGGGCAGAGAGGAAAAAATTAAACTGAAGGTTTGCCATACTGTGGCTCTCCATCAAGCTTACTCCATTTTGATTCCCGTTTGCCACGTCCTTTACTCCCTTTTGTTGTGCTATTTTCATTTGTTTGATGATGCCTGCAGTAAAGGACAAGACACAAAGGAAAAAAAAGGTGTGACAGCATGGCCAAGTGCAGTAAGCGCAGCAAAACAAACAAATCAGCTTTATATCATTATATACAAGCCACTGAAACATTCAAGGTAATCTGAGATTGCTAATGGATTGCACCAAAAAGGAAGGGGTAAAAAACACTGTCCAAGTTTGCATAAGCTTTAAAAACTTTCTATTAGCATCGCATATTCATGAGCATCGTGATTGCTTCTGCAATCTCTAAAATCAGTCTTCTGAAGGTTATAAAAATCTTTTATTCATCTTATCTTTGCTCATCTGTATCGATCAGTGAATCAGAGTTCAGGTAGCTTTTATCAAAGGTGTGCTGTGAGGCTTTGATATAAGCATTGATGCCAGGGCCTACATATTCCTCCCAAAGGCTGCAGAGGGGCCTGATAACCAGCATTATCAGCAGTAAGATCAGTCCGCCTGGGACACAATATCACCTCCAATCCTGTTAATGCTGATGAAGGATCTACTGGTTCAACTTTTAAATTCATATGCAGCACAGCAGCAGCTTAGCAGGTGAGCAGATGTGGATATCGGAGCAGGCAGCAAATGAATGGGCCACAGGGTGTGCTTCACTGATACTGTACACGTGTGGGGGTGCACACACTTGTAGGATGATACTTAAAGCTAAAAGTTGCTATCTATCTATCTATCTATCTATCTATCGTCATTCTGACATGTGCATCATCATCTGTTATTAACTACCTCTGTCTGTTCGTGATGGCGTTGGATCCGACACATTTTAAAAGCAAATTTCTGCATCTGTTGTTTTGGGAGTAAAAAAAGAAAAAGAGTCAAGGGAGTAAAATTTATCAACACAATAAAGGAATATGGATCATTTACTCAACTTCATATTTTACAAGTTATTATCCAAGACAAACCATTAACTGAAAAACTCAACCTTGCCAACATTTAACACCACATATTCTGTCAATAAAACTGAGTAACAGTGACTAGATAAACATGCATGACAAAGCTCTCCAGCTTTTCTCACATTTATTTAGTCCATTTTGATTTAATTAGCAGCTTACTCTTAGACATATTTGTATGATGAAAAACAAATATTTTGCTTAGTTTTAGGTATTTTCAAGGCTTCTCTGCCTCTCTGTATCTATTCTATTACCTGTAAGCAAACCTAATTACTTTCATTTCACTATCTCTGAAATACTGTACATACTAACTTTGAAATTTTCTTGCAGACCGTTTTCTTTCTTTCCTGGCAAATTCTCCATGCAAACTAATTCATCATTCTGCTTCCTGTGTGTCAACACATGCACGTGCACATCATGAGCAGATACAGGTCAGGGAACCTGGACAGGTTTTGTATCCTGAGGACGTAATCTGACTTTAATTCCAATCACTTGCATGACTTGCCACATTGACACGATCCCCTTCAGGACACACACACTCACAAAAACAAACAAACACACACACAAACACGTCCACAAGATCAATTAATACCATGAAGCTTTTGAGTGCCTTTTTCCATCTTTTTTTGTAGTTACGCATTTTTATGCACTTTAACTTTATGTTCCACCTTTTACTTCATCACCTTGTAACTTATTTATATATCTTTTTTATTTATTTATTTTATATATTTTTTTGTCTTCAGCTTTGCACAGATCAATGCGAATATTGAAGCTTAAATGTGTCCTAACTGCTTTTGATGGCTAACGGACATGATGTACAGATAAAGTAGGAATTAAATCAAAGGACTTAAGGACAATGGCAGTTTTTAAAAAAACAGAGTTAGTCTAAGTATAGGATGGCAGACTTAGCATTTGAATATCACTCATGCCAAGCACCACAGTCAAGCATGTAGATGAGTTTTTAAGATAATTCATTTTGACGTTTCTCAGAGACAATGGCAGGGATGAAAGAAGATCAAAAGCGAAAAGAAGAAAGCATCAACTTGATAATTAAATCCTGGGAATAAACTCAATATGCGCTAAAACTACAAAGGAGATGTAACATGGAGCAGTAGCCTTTTTAGCTGTGAAGCTGACTGTGTTGTGCAACACCACCTGACATTCGAAATTCACAAGACCAGTGAAAAAAACACAAAAAAACACATGTCATTAACACAAAATCATGAAAACAGCCACTCTCAAACAGCTGGCACCCAGGGCAGTATTTTAAATGGGATAATACTCTTATCATATTCTAAATAATATAGTAAAAGAGAAACAAAGCCAGTCCCATTGGCTCATATGTATAATTAGAGACTCGGGAGCCACACCAGGGGAGAGATCATTCCCTCTCTTCCTCTGCAGAGGTTGACTGATGAGATTGAGATGTGAGGTATGGGATTGCTTGTGACACCTCCTCGAAACAACACCTGCTACCTCGCTAACACGTTTAGCATAAAGTAATCAAACTTTTCTCATTATCTCAGCAATGCGAGCCAATTAGACATGATACATCAACAACTCTGCAATTATCTACAATTACAACTCATTAAGATCTGATTTACTTATGTTTTAATTAGCTGGCGCCGCACTTTGCGTTGCAGACAATGTCCTCGTGCTGGTGTTGGTGGTTGTTGCCGTCACTAATGTAGCTGATGTTGTTTGTTGGATTGTTGCACTTGGCTGAGCATGGTGTACTCAAGAGGCCATCAATCTCCTCTTCATTGCCACACTGTTGACTCTCAAATTGGCAATACACTCACTCATACACTAGTCTGACTTTTGAACGGCTGGGCACGTCAAGTATCTGTTGGAAAGCTTTTATTGATGATAGTGTGTCTAGGGCAGTGGTTCTCAACCAGAGGTTCTGGACCCCTAAGGGGGCGGGGGAGGCTGTGAAATAATTTCCAGGGGTCGTTAGACGTTAGACACTCATGGTTAAAACCACAAACGGGCAAGAAAATGACAATCACTGACAAAAAACACCATCCTCTGAAACAAATACTAATGAAAAGTATCATTTGCATTTTGTAACACAAAACAGAGCTCAACAGTGAGGCTCCAGAAGAGAAAATCCCATTTATATTCTGAATATCTAATTTAGATTATTGGTCATAATGTTATAATCATCCAAGGTTGAGTGACCATAAGCTATTAGATGGTGAAAGATGGTACCTATTGAAGCCACAAGTCTGTATGATATGAACCTTGTTTAAAAAAATACATGTTATTTGTAGTGTCATGGAAAAGTATTTCACTGCTTACAATCCTACAGTGCAACAGCAATGTCTCTGATTGGCAGAGATTGCTGTGACACTGAAAACATTTACCACACCTGGGAATGGGTAGTTCTGCTAACAGGCTGGCTAGCTAGGTAACTAACATTAGCTATAATGAGTCGTTATGTCATTATGCCACAGTGAATATAGTTTGTATACATTCACAACAGTGTTATCAGCAATATAAATTAAGACTCTTCATATGTGAATTCTCTGAAACCTCAGAGTGTTTGAATGGGAAATTAACTTCGGAAACCAGAGCTGTTCAAATAGTGGGCGGGGACTGTTGAGCTGCTATAACAAACAAACTAATCAGTCCAGCAAGCATGATGGGAAATGAGGCCCAAAGTGAGAGACCAGAGAGTAGGTTATGGTTTTCACATTATATTGTGTGTATCAGTGATATAATTTGCCTTAGAATTGATTTTATTTAGTGTGTTTGTGAGAGTCAAAGTGTGCATGCACCTGAGTTCATGTTTAACCAAGAAGCTATAGCTGGTTTTGTCACTATCACATGGAATGACTACTATGGAGTGATGGTTTCTCAGAAAAAGTAATCCAGCTCAAGATTCCTACCAGCAGGAGACTGGAAAGGAAAAGGAGACTGTGTCTCAAGGTGGGTCACCTCAAAGTCTGACCGCAGCATCATCAACTGATTAAAGCAGGGCGCCAGTGTTTCCAGCAGAGCCCTGGGCACCCATCAAGCTTTGGAAATATCACCCCAACTTTCTGCAATATGGATATTTTCTCGGGGTTGCAAACACAAACCTCATTATTTTGGGGGATCACGATTCAAAAAGGTCGAGAATCACTGGTGGTGAGTGCAGTATTTTTCAACAAGTTCTCTAGATTTTGAATTAGAGGTGAACGATGTTTCAGTAAATACATGTGAGCTGGAAGAACCCTATGCTATCATGTTTTATCCCACTCTGACTCATGCACATTTATTTTCTGAAAATGTAAAATAAACCCAAGAAGGGAAATATGGTTTATTTTAGTGTATGCGGTGCATCTAGTGCAGTAAATAGAGCATAGCATATCCCTACATCAGTGGTCAACGTATCTAGGAAGCAAACCCATTATGTGGTGGCTTTCCCTTTTCAGGGCCTTTAGCATCTTTGCATGAATAAGGAAGTGACAGAAAGTGTTGAAGGCAGAGAGGAGGGGAAAGGGATGGATTTAGAAAAGCTCTGTAATTGTTGGAGGGAGGGGATGGACTGGAGGAAGAGGCGAGAAAAGAGAATGGGATTGACGCCACAGATTACCCATCGCTGTTCCCCCCTCGTGGTCTGTGAACGAGTAATTTAGTTATTTCACTTTAAGCTCCTTTCATTTCTCCCCGGCAACATTTTAACCATTTTTAGTATCAATTGTCTCTTGCTTTCATGACAGAAACAAACCAAACCAATTTTCGCCCTCTTGTTTTTGAAGAGGCAATCAGCAAAGAGTCCTTGGTTTGATTAGATTCCAAGTTGCTGTCTTCCTTGCCTCCATTTACACACTTTCTTTTCATCTGTTGTCCCTTTTTTCTCGTCTAAAAGGAAAGTGCAATAAAGCTTCTTCTTAAACTCCGTGGAGATTACATGAAGTTGAGAATCCTCCATAAAGGCTTGACCCAAATAGTCTATCTTTCATCACACCATGTTCTTCTTCATTCCACTTACGCACCACCTTCCATCCCGTGTCCCTTTCAGAAATCAAATTACCATTAAGTGACCGTCTCTGCCTATGTGGCGATTTGCAAGTGACTGAAGTACTTCCTTAAAAGCTGCATGCTGGTGCTGCACTGTGTGTGACTCCCACATGACCACAGGGGGCTTTGGCATAAATCCTGCTCCCCCTTTCAACCACCAGGGAGCATTTTATAAGCCCTTCTTCACTCCCATTTCTCCTTTCTATTCTGTCATTTTGTCTATTCTCTGCCTCTTTCCTTAAGTCACCTTGATCTGGATTTGATACCGGTCATAATTCAGTTTTAATCACCTTACAGGCCATTCAGTACAAAATCCCACTACAGAGACAAAATGGCAGTAGACATTCATTTGAGGTATTTTAGTTAAGTACAACCACATTTAAAAATGAATAGTTTCCTCTGATTTTTTTCTCTGTAATTGCAGAAATGATTAGATTTAATCTTGAAAATATCTATTTTATTTATAGATATTTTTAGATCATCTTGTTGTTGAATTTGCTGACAAATGTGGAACTGTCTGGCTACACACTGATGTCAGTCAGTGATATGGTCTGACATGCCCACACTCCTCTGGAGATTATGCAAGGATGTCACTGGGGGTGATGATGTAACATGAACATACAGTATATGAAGTCACTGTCTATAGGCAGTTTAAACCCCTAGGCCTACTTCCTGACTGGAAAAACAACCACTAGAAAGCTTTAGCCAGCCTACTTTCATAAAGATGGATGCCATGCATGTGTGCCACAGCATAAACAGACTAGCGTTTGTTTGTATAATACATGTAGTGATTCCACTGAATAATCACGAGTGAAAAACATGCTGTCTTCACTTAGAGACTGTTTTTACAGGGGCTGATAGAGAGCTGAGGTTGAAGTTTGCCAAATTTAAAGAAATTCCGCCAAAAGGTTCTTGAGGTATTGCATTCACAAGAATGGGAGCTTAGATGGACTTTTTCAACAGTTTGAAGGTTATTGTGCATAGCTCTGGTGTCAGACGGCTCTCTTTCCCAGCTAGCAGCTCACCCTTTTTAATGGAGATAGCTTAAAGGCAGCAGTCAGCACGGATATTTCGTTCTTTAAAAGATTTTCAACATTGCTTAATGAAGAAAAAAGAGCCGTTGTCTCTAATGAGAAACCAACACCTCAGGAAGCCATATTTATTGATTTATAGCCTAACTAATTTAGATAATATTTTGTCTTTTCAAGTGTAATATGAACTTGGGCTTGGACATATGCCACATTTATGGGTTGCTGCCCAGGCAAAGATTTCACTACTGTAAGTGGTGGACTGCTGTTTTGAAGCCTTAAGTTTGGCAGTGAGGCTGTGGCCATCTTGCTTTTTTGGACTGAGAAGTGACCATATTTGGACTGCAGTCTGGAGCTAAGGAGCATACCACGCCCCTTATGGGACCATGTTTCTGAATCAGAGTATAATTTAAAAACATCATCATGCTCTCTTGAAAAAGACTTGAAACTAGCGATTGAGATTACAGACTCATTACAGAACTGTTTACTGAGGTAACTAGAAGAGGTCACTCAGTACAGTGCAGATCCCGTCCAGCCAACAGACGGTGAAGCACCAACTGCAATGCCACCACAACCGTGAGATACAACCAGCAGAAATTTGCAAAGATCTGCTAACATCAATATGACCCCCACATACATTGTCCCTTGCTGAAACAAGATCTCAAACTTAGGCAGCTGCTGATCACTTACGGCCCCTAGTGGCTGGTTAAGAAGAGTGAAGCAGTCAGCTGTGAATGGTCATATCAAACAGAGCAGTCAAAAAATAGAATTACTGAGGCATCTCTGTAGCTCAGTTGGTAAAGCATGGGCCCCATGTACTGAGTCCTCTACAGTGGCTGCTGGTTCAACTCCTCCTGCTGCTTGTCATGACCTGTCTCTCTACCCCCCACCCCCACCCCCGTCTGCTCCTCAGCTATCCTGTCAAATAAAGGGACCCCCCCCACACACCCAAAATATAGAATAACTGCCTCACAGCTGTATGCCTCTACCAACCAGTCAACTGTCTGTCCAGACTCATATAATGTATAGTTAAGACTATGTGAAGTGAGGGAATTTAATATGGAAGTTATCACTATATTGATCGCTAACCTTAAAAGTATATTAAGTGTGCTAGCTGGCAAAATGGAAGTTATCACTATACATGTGTGCTGCCAGTTAATAATTTCCAGTGAGAAAGTTAACCCTTGGCCTTTTAGATATAAAATGACATCATCTCATCAGCTCATCCTATTAGATATAATTTAGTGGAATTTAGTCAGAATTAGTGTGTGAATTCTTGAATTATGGCCATAAATCTGTTAAGTGGGATCACCCTGACCTTGACCGTTGACCATCTAAATCTAATCAGTTCATCCATGAGTCCAGGTGAACATCTGAACCAAGTTTGTAGAAATTCCCTCAAGGCATTCTGGGGATATTATATTCACAAAATTGGACGACCTGAAAACAGGGAGCCATAAAACTCGCAGAGGTCCTTCAACACACATGTACGGCAGCCACGAATGTGCACAAAAATAGGTTGATTAGTCCAGCGCTGTTCAAGATTATCTCAAGATTATCTCCTGACAAAATGCAGGTCCATTAATTATGCACTAACACACGGAAGCAAACGCATGATCCCCGTTAGGCATAATCAAGTGGGAAGTTAGGTCATTTTCTCATGCGCTTATATACAATCTGATTTCTTTTTGCAACCAGTGGGGTCTCCCCCTGCTGGTCTTTAGAAAGAATGCAGGTTTAAGACACCGCTGCATTGGCTTCAGCTCCATCCACTACAGCCTATAGCCGAGTGCGTATATGTAATAAGTGGGTGTGAGAGTTTTGTGCAGTCTGCTCCATCTCTGTGTGTCCCAAGGTTAATCTCATTAACTGTCATGGGATCAGAGCATAGATTGCATAGAATCATTAAGTAAAATTATGAAGAGAGTCTGATTGGAGAGAGAGAGAGAGAGAGTGTGTGTGTCTGTGAAAGAGAGAGAGAGGAAGAGAAAGAGAGAAAAAAAATGAACTGCTTAATTACTGCATTCTCATTACTGTATTATTGTCCTGCTCTTATCTGCCTCACCTTGGTCCTTTTTTCTTTCCTTCTTCTCCTCCTTTTATTGTCTCTCCCATGCTTCCTCCCCTACAAATGAGACGGAGCAGTTAAAGCAATGAGAGGGACACGGAGGAAGGGATAAACCAAGGATAAATGTAAACTACAAAGCTAGAGCTGACAGGGAGATGCACAACAATTTCCAGCGAAAGACACACAAACACATTGAGAACAGAAAAAGAGCCCGCAATAGGTAATGAGACACCAAAGACAGAAACTTGGAGGCCGAAGAGAGTTGATGATCTAAATTAATTGGCAGCAGTACCCTGCGGATATTCTAAAATTGTGAAAAATAAGATTATCCTCAAATTATTCTTGCTAAGGCTGGGAAAAATGTCAAACACCTCATCTGTCTGCTCAGTGGGGGAGTCGTGAAAGGCACAATGGAAAAAAATTACTTCTTATTAGGAATTAATATAGCAGAGGAGGGCTGAAGATGGCAGCGAGTGACCCTGGACACTCTTGGTTTAAATAATTAGTCAAACACTCTACTCACACCAGAGGGGTATGCTCAAATATTCACTTTGTGTGAGCTGTTGAGCGGCTGTGTGCTGCAGTTTCGGTTTAATAGTTTGCCTGTCTGTACGTGGATGAGGTAGAAAGAGGTTGAGTGCGTGTGTATGTGTGTGTGTTCTCAGTATATGTGCAATCCAGATTTATCCATGTGTTTAAAGCACATGTGCTCCGTCTGTTTTCATTTCGTGTGCGTGCGTCTTTGTGCGTGCGACGAACACAAATCTGAAATTGGCAGTAGAATATGCTGTACAAATTAATTAGGCGTGGAGGCGCTAGCATCCTAAAGTGAATAATCAGTGGGGAGGATGAATGGAGGAGCGGGCCTGACAAGTGAGCACAGCCAACGATCCACATCAGAGACGGCGAAGACGAAGCTTCGTTGGACCTACGTTTGATGGATTTAATTCCTACTGATGGACTCTACAGAAAATTGCTCAATTCAGAAATCAGCATAATGAAGTTAAACTGCCTATGCCCGTTCTTCAGTCAACAGAAGGCTTACTGTGTCTGTTTGTGTTCAAAAGTTCATTATTTTCTGTAGGGAGGCTTTTGCTCCAATGTCAAACTTTGTCTGATTTCTTTAGCTCCTCATGAATAAGTCATTGTTTCTCTTTTTTTTCTTTTTAAGATGGAGTTTTTGCGCAACAAAAGCAAAGGTCTTGCAGGTGTGCGAGGTGCTGCACTTTCAGGAGGCGGTATGTGAGGAGAGCTCTGAGAAAATGTTGTTTTTTTTAGCGGTCATGCTGTATATGTGGTCTACATCACAGTTCTTGAGGAGGAGCAGAATCCTTACCAGCAGTGCAGCATTAAGGCCTGTGACTAATGATGAATGTCCTGTCAGGGTGAATTAGAGCAATAGACAGCACCACATACAATCTGCCTGGAAGACTGCCCAGTGTGAGAGAGAGGGGGGAGGTGGAGAGACAGTGAGGAGGAGAGGATGGTGGAGATGGAAGGGAAGAGAGAAGTGACGAAAAGGTGAAACAGGATATAATGGGAGATTTAGGGAAATATTTGAGGTTAAAGTAAGAAACAACAACAAACGTACAAGAGTGAATACCCAACAGAATAAAGGAAACTGGGTGATTCAGTAATTCAAATTAAATAAAGTAGAAAAC
This sequence comes from Lutjanus erythropterus, assembly GCF_056507025.1. Classification (NCBI taxonomy): domain Eukaryota; kingdom Metazoa; phylum Chordata; class Actinopteri; order Lutjaniformes; family Lutjanidae; genus Lutjanus; species Lutjanus erythropterus. Next base: position 22,023,056 of record NC_139320.1, read on the forward strand.
ATTTAATGTAAAAAAAAAAAAAAAACAACTTAAATTACTAAAGTTACAGATCATTAAGACAAAACAGAGCCATAGTTAATTATATCCACATTACTGTAACTAAACCAAAGAAAATCATCTTGTCTCAAAATTCAAAATAATTTATCATCCTGAAATTGCACACACTCAAGGAGACGTAGACTTACACAGCAATCATCAGTGATTTCTGAACCACATTAATGAGATGAACTTTATTAAATCTACTGCTCAAATTTTGCAGCTTTATGAAAACAGCCTATTACTTAAAAAGTTAAGAGCATAAAAACTGTTTTTCTTTATCACCAAATTTTGACTCACACTACACACCACAACGTAAGTCATATAAGTTCATTAAAGTGTTTGTCTACAACTATAACTCCCCTTGTGGTGAATAAATATAAAACATCTTTTGGAGAAGTTAACTGATGACAAATACTGTAAAGACTTTTTGATTGATCAATCATGACATTCTAAGGTCAAACAGACTGTTGCTATGGACACAGGTGTCGGTCTCATTTCCAATTCGATAAATTCCATAAAGTGTTTGTTTGACTGTTTGTGTGAGTGTGTGTGTGTGTGTGTATGTGTGTGTGTGTGTCTGTGTGTGTGAGCAGCGAGTGTGGATGAGCAAAAGAGACAAAGGATGTGCACTCAGTGAACACAGGTGTTTGTGATCAGAGCAGAAGGACTGAAGTTAAGTTGCCCGCTGCAGAAAAAGTCTAAAATATTCTGGTGTCTCGCTTCTCAGCCACTTGACAGGTTACTTCCTGTTTAAAAGTATATTACAGTGTGTTATAAACTTTTAGTAGATGTTTATAAAGTGCTAATAGATGCTGATTAGGGGGATTAAAGTGTGATCACACATTCTCAAAAAAACAAATCGATTTCATGTTATGTTCATTTTGATATGAGAAATGCTGAAAACACTCATTTTATTGTTTAGGTTTAAAAATGGTAATAAAAGTGTGTACAAGTAAATTAATTACTGAAAGAAAAAAGAAAGAAGGAAGGAATGAAAGAAAGAGAGGGAGACAAGGTGAGGAAAAAAAGCAGGACACACATGGGCTTTATCTTTTTAAAATCTCCTCACTGCCACCTTCACTGTCATCCAAAGCCATTTCTGTGGCAACCAAGGGACGAGTTATACGGTTTGTGACACATTATGTGGAGTGTGACCGATTTATCACCCCATCTGTGACTTTCGTGCGCTCTTCCGTCAACATGTCAGCAGATCAATATACAAACATACACGCACACAGTATGTAACACATACAATATGCACATAACATTAGTTATAGGTTAGTGTGTGTGTGGAAGAAGGTCCCACTAAGAATCACTCGTATAAACCATCTAGTTGTTGGGAAACCAGGCTATAAATGCTTTTACTTTAAGTTTTTACAGTCCAGTGTGGTAACAAAACACCAGAACAGATATATGACAGATACAAGGCTCAGAGGCAGCATTTCATCAATAGGACATAAAACACACAAAACACACCTATTCCCAGTGTGTGTGTGTCTGTGTGTGTGTGTGTGTGTGTGTGTGTGTGTGTGTGTGTGTGTGTGTGTGTGTGTGTGTGTGTGTGTGTGTGTGTGTCTGGGGCAAAGAGAGACTGAGAATTGATGCTCAACTCAACAAATGTCATATACCCTGTAATATTTGTTTTAAATACTTTCTGACTTTTGACTTTTTTTTGACTTACTCTTGACTATTATCTACATTTCTAGGAGATGTTTAGTAAAAACACAAACATACAGACATATTTTACAGAAAAGTAAATTTTTTAGAGCTGTTATCAGATATTTATATTAATACTAGAACCATATTTGGTTTGAAAATATTCTAGTATTTATTTTAATACTAGAAAAAGTATAAAATTACCATCTCTTAATACTGCTGGATAAAACACAAATAAGATAATGTTACAAGGGATAGAAATTTTGGTGACTTATATCATGTGAGACAGGAGACGTAGTTCACAGAATTTTTTCCACACAAAACTAAAGTACAACAAACCTACGACAGACTGCAACTCACATCACAATCCATCCTTAATCTGCAATCCAATCACCCAAAACACATTTTAATGCAAAGTGTAAAGGGGGTCTTAATGCCGGGCATAAAGAAGCTCAAGTTCGAGTCACTAGATTTTGGTTGTGTGTTGTCACCATGGATCAACTTAAACCAGAGGCTGCTTCCCTCTTGCACATAACTGCTTGGTAGAGTATAACTGTGGTACAGTATCTTCATGAGGCTGTAATGTGGGCTACAAGGCTGTCAAACAGCTGATGTGTTAGTGAACAGCCCTGGAACTTCTGATTTATTTAATGGTATTCATGCCGGATGTAGAAACTTTCAAGTTACATAAGCAAACACAACTTTCCAAGAATAACGGTACACTGGAAACATGTGACCCAAAAGAAAAAGCTCCCGTTACAAGTCCCACAGCTGGCACTAAAGCAGTAATGATAATTGCCCGAGGAAAAAAATTGTCCAGATTGCCTCTGAAGGTGTGTTTAATCATTAAAACATTTCTCTGGTTGTGCTTTTCAGGCGCTCAGGTTTACCTTTGTGAGAGCATTAGAACATTTAAGTCCATTAGCCTAATGATCTTGCAGCGTCCTCCTAATAACACTCTTTGTCTGTTTCCTTTTGTGAAACATCAACACTAATTCATTGGTTTTTAATAGACAAAGTGTCACTTTGCGACATGTACAAATTTAAATCGCAAGCCAATCTTTACAAGTTTTGCTTCAAGCATATCATACCGACTGCATTCAAAGCTGAATTATTCTACATTGCAAAGTAAGCCAGTTAGAAAACGGAGCTATCTAAAGGCATCTTGACCTGCAGCCTTGAATTGTGCACAGCTGGCTAAAAAAAAAAAGACAGTGTGGTCAAATAAATCTGCACTCTTAGAGGAAAATGTGCCACTAAGAAAACAGGTCAAACAATCTGTGGTTTGGTTCAACACAACAGATCCAGGAACAAATGTTTCTTCCACATCATCACCACAATACACATGAAAAATGCATCACTTATAAAGAGCCCATCAAATCATACAGGAATTTAGTAGAATCAATAAATCTTTTCTCATTAACTCACCATACATATTTGTTGTATTTGTTCAAGTCATTAAACAGAAAATTTCTAGTTTTTTATTTTCAGAAAACTTCTGAATTATATACCAAATTTTACATATGAATCGACATTAAATTAAGGTTCTAAACAAACATGATCAGCACATTTCCAGCACACAATGTTTGAGAGTTAAATCTCTCCTGAGACTCTTGAAGAAAACTTATACAATGAAAACTTTCTGTATCTGTGGGTCTAATACACTTTACGATAAGTCATGGTTGGTCGTTTTCACAATAATGAATAATCACGAATCCACGATGAAGGTTAGTATTGAATTCAGTCCCTACCCTCTTACACTTAAAATTTAATAAATTCACTGGGAGCAGTTTCACTTATTAGGTGCGTTCGAGATGAGCCAGGCCTGCGCAGAATCGATCAGCGGTGATCGATACACAATGCATGATGGTTAGATTTGTGTCCGACTTGATCCCGACTTGCTCTGACATCATGCATACGTGGGCAACGATAATCTCACGAGATCGAGGCGGTCGCAGTTTGTAGAACCAGGCGCCGCAGCTGCCCTCCACCGACTGCAGGAGGATCTCTTCTATTTTTACTTCAATCAGCGATCAAGAACGCACTTTAAAGTGAAAAATAAAAAAGCTTCAATGCAAATGCGCAATTTAAAATAACATTAAATTAAAAAGGAGACATTTTAAGAGAGAAAATAATGATCAAAGCTGGTACAAGGATTTTATAACTGGTTATGAAACAGTCTGAATTTAATTCTGCTGCCTCTATTTGACCTACATAAGTTAATGAGACCATCAGTGAGAGAATCGACTGTTTCTATATAGTTTTTCTTCATGTCTGTCACCACGTCGGATTCTCAGTGAAATCACATGAGCCTGTGTTCACAAAACAGAAGCAGGAGGAGATTTTTATCGACATACTTTTATCTTTGACTTTATATTTTGAGGTTATTACAGTGGAAATATCAGCAAACTGCAACATGCAATCCTTCAGAAATACATACAGTACATTTCAGCTGCAGCTCAAAGTTCTTCGTGTGAAAACAACTAACCATACAGACTCAGAAAATAAAGGAAAAGCTTATTTGTAAGGTTTGTAATCTTCATTAGTGTGGCTGAAGAGTTGTCAGTTCAACTTAATATCTTCAGCTTACTGAACATGTTTTTCTCAAGAAAAAATGAATTATTATCAAGTTTATTTGGCTTGAAAGGTTAACTTGATATGCATCATTGCAAAATTAAAATTGTCTTTTCAAATTCAGTCAATGTAAAATTTTGAGACAGTAACATTTTTAATTTAAAACAAATACTTTTTGTTTTTACAACAAGGGAAGTTCACCAGGCTGCATAAATTTAGATAAAATGTGGTTATTAACTCTTAACTACTCTATAATAAACTCACCATTTTTGTTGTGTGAACACACCAAATTGTAATTAATTTTGTTTGCAGTGCCAGCTTGTTTTATCACAGACATGAGTCCAGGCTTGTGGAGCTCTTCAAATGCTGCAGGAAGCTCACAGTAAGACTGAACATATTTTTATTTCAATTTGAAGGAACAATGGAGAGAAACAGCATCAGCTCGTGTGTATGCTGTGTATACACACAAAAATGCATGAATACACACAGAAGGGACCTAATGCACTTCTTCAGCACTTCTTTCAAAAACTTAAAAGCTCTATTCATAAGCTCTGTTTGGCATTGACAAGCCGCATGGATTTACGGATCAAGACACAGAAGATAGCTATAATATTTTATATATTTTGTGTGTGTGAGTGTGTGTGTGTGTGTGTGTGTGTGAGGGGTCTGATGAGCTCAGCAGTTGTTGATTCAGCTAAATGTTTGATCCGAAGAACTCTCTCTTCAGACTCAATCATTAATGAGGCACACACACACACACACACACACACACACACACACACACACACAGGTCCACGTGATGCTCGAGCTGCTGTGGAATCAGATGCCAAATTGCACCCTGCTTCCCTGTCAATCATACTGGTAACACCATCTTTTAGAGTACAATCTGACAAGATGCTGTCGTGCACTTGTGTATGTAGCCACACGCACAACACAACACACATTTCACTCTACTCTCACGAAAGCCCCTTACAGTACAAAGTAAAAGGTCAGGGCTATCAAAGTTCAACAGACAGCCCTCTTGTTTCTAACAGGACCTTGTTAGCCTCCTGCCACTTGACTCACCTCACAGTCAGTGCTTCACTGCAAGTGGTCCACCGCCGCTCACTTTCTACAGCCGAGTCAGCAGGATACATAACAGCAGAGGAAGTAGGCAGCAGAAAGTTTAAGTTGGCCTTGATAGAGAGTAATGTATCATATGTTAATCCCTAATATATACCACTCGGTGGGCGATGTTTCATTACAAATGTTTTACCTTTTCACACTACAACTGCTGATTGCCGCTGTGCATTCAAAGTACTGTATGGTGGTCATCCTTTCAGAATATATCTAGACTCTAATAAAAACATGTACCAATCTTTCAGCATCCGGCTAAAATGATCCAATTTGGCAATGTGCCTAAAATGAGGAAATTATGTTTTGTGACCTTATTAAAATGCTTAATAAAACCAGAGTCTGAAACCACTCTCAGATCTGTAACTTCTGTCTTAATTACATCAAAATGACATGGCATTTATGCATTATGGAACCAAGAATGGAAGAACACGGCATAATGACTCCTCGAAGCACAAGGATGTTCCCTTTAAAAGTGTTTGTTCACCCTGAGGTCTTGCTGAGATCCTGTTTCAGGTGCCTCAAATGATGGTGTGTCTTTGTGGTGCAATCAGCCAACCCACTCACCTGTTAACCGAGAGGTGGTTGGTGGTTCAAGCCTACTCAGGGAAGCTGAAGGGTTATCCCTGTGAAGCACAAGGTCCATACTTTATCTATAAACTGGTCTGTCCATTTTGAGGTCCTGGTTAACGGCAGTCAGCACTGTTTTGTCCCTTTACCTCACTAGACAACCAGAGCTCATTTCTTTTCCTCTTTGGGCCCCAGACACCTCAAAGGTGTTGACTTTTCGGCTGCCACATGCCAACCAGAAGCTGAAAAGTGAGTCTGCTCTTCTGCGTTCTGTGACTTTGCTGTCAATATCTTTGATTTTATGATAAAAAAGAATGAAAGATGTTAATAAGCACGAGATCCATGTATTCTCTTTACACCTGTCTGTCCATGTTGAGGTTCTTCTCATCAGCAGGAACCCTTTTGTCCCTTGACCTCATGAGACTCCCAGAGCTAACCCTTTTTTATGTCATGTGGCGTTGGCTTTCCAGCAACCACATGCCAACTTGGAGCTCAAAAGTGAATCTGTTCTATCGGCCATTTCCTGTGGGTGAAAACCTCTTGGCTGTTACCTGAGAGGATGGAGACAAAGAATGGTCCCTATGAGACATGATGTCCATGCACTCTCTTTAAACTTGTCTGTCTTATCAAGCAGGGGTTTACAGCAATCCGCTTTGACTGTCAGGGCTCATACTTTTTCCTCCTGTGGCTCCAGAGACCTTCAGGCACTGGCTTTAGACCTTTGTCATGGCACCCATAATGATATGTAATAGTAACACTGCCAACAAGCAAAACACAACTGATCAAGAATGTGGCAGTATGAATCACCTTCAAACAAACATTTCTGCATCATGGACTAAAAAATACTTAAGACTATTGATGGGCTTTAAGAGTCAAGGCTTCCCAAAAATAGCTGATAAAAAATTCTGGCCTTGGTAAACACAAGCCTGCTGGTTTTTATCATTGCCACCCCACACAGATTGACTTTGTCCACGAGGACAGAAATGTAAAAGGAAAACAGGATGAAAAGTGATTTATCTTATCAGGGAGTCTTGATCTCACTTGCTGTCATTGATTGATTTGACTGGAAAACAATTGATAGATGCTACTAAGCTGGAAATACAAAGTCTTACTCACACATACTAACTTAAATACTGTACATGCAGCACTGTACCTACCAACAGCAAGTCACTCTTGCTTCCAGAAAGAAGCCACATTTCCCTATCACCACAGCAGCTCATGTTGAGGTTTTGTGCAGATGGTAAAATGATAATACAGAAGATAAAACGACAATACAAATCCTCACAATCTTTGTTACAACAGCGTGGGCCATAGTTGCAGTGAGAAAGCAGCTAATTGTTAGAAACCAATTTCCAGAGTGTCACATGGTTGGACTAGTCATGGGTGGGATCAATTATATTTTCAATTTAAGTAGCTTAAAATGGCAATACATTAGATAGCAATATATTCATGTGCATTGTTAATTTGATTAATAACCTATTGCTAACAATGGTTTAAAATTTCTTTAGAAAGCAGAAAGAGGGCAATGTGTGAGTTAATAAGATAGAAGGAACTGAAGCAATTAGAAGTGTACAATAAAGTGTGTCGGCTTGAAATTCTGTCAGACTGAAGACTTTCATTCTACTAGATATAACACCTGTTCTGACAAAGTCAGTGTTGAACAAAAAATTCCAAACAAATCTCCCAGTAATTGAGGTTTTTATCCGTAACTATTGAATAGCATGAAAAGTGATTAGTTATGTTGAGACTCTTTTTTTTCTCTTTGAGGAAATGAAGTTCTCAGGAAATGCAGTTGTCAGTATTTGATTCATTGACCATCATCTATTTATTTTAAGTGTAAATTGAAAATTTAGGAGTGAGTAGTTTTTCATCTGGTGATTTAGGTTTTACTGATATAACAGCTGGCAGCAATCACTTAACGTCTCCCTACACCTGTGCTGGTGTACCTAGCTTGTTTGCACACAATGGGCTTTTATTTTTTGTTGGTGTCGATGTTTTTATCTTTTACTAATGTCAGAGGTTATTTGGGATCTTCTGCTTAAAGTAGGTCTTTGCAATTTGTTGAATGGTTGTGATGAATCTGATTGGACTCTTGATCCAGATCTTTTCTCTTCTTTCAGACCAAGACAGCTATTCCCATAACTAGGCTAACTACCACTCCAGGGTGCCCTGAAGCAGTTTTGACATCTGACCTTTGACCTGATCACAAACATCTGACTCTTAATAAGATTGTTTTTCTTAACCTGACAGATGAAGTACTGGGTGGTATGTTGATTGAGATATTCACTTCATATGAATTCTGTTCTTTTTGTATGTGCAGACTAACAGCTGGGATCCATCCTTTATTTTACAAGAGGACAAAAGTAAGTGCACGTAAATTCATTGTTTCTAAGCTCAAAGGTCCACCATGTCCACTGTGAACTTCCAACCAACCGCACATGCGTTTTATTTTCCATAATTCACAATCAGCCATTTTCAAAAAGTGATGAGGACATGTCCACAGTGTCCCCAGTGTAAATGACACCTATGACAGCCACACATATCAAGTAAAAACAGCACCAGAGAGATGAGGTCATGTTCAAATGAATCCATCCAGCCAGTCATCCAGGGTCGCGGGGGGCTGGAATCTGTCCCAGCAGAGAGGCAGGTTGCATGCTCAGGAGGTCACGGCGCGAAAGCATCGACAGATAACACATTAACACCTACATGTAATTTAGAGTCGCCGTTTCATCAGAACTGCATGTCGAACACAGACAGACCTATGAAAGAGTATGCAATCTCCAGACATGCGGTTTGGGTTCAAACACAGGACCTTCCTGCCATGATGCAATACCTCATGCCATCCGAGTTCACATAAAATGTTACCAGCTCTGCACCTTCAAACATGCTATGAAGCTTTGTACAAGCTCTACTAACTTTTCCTACTTTTCTGCCTCATATGCCTCTACAGAGACTTTTTTTGCAGCAGTGTGTGGGTCTCTTTTGTCCTCTGATATGAATATCAGCTCATAACATTCTGTCAAAGTCATCTCTCCACACACACACTCCTGTTCATAGTCGCTCTATAGTCTATATCAAAGAACTAATGGAATTACATAAGGACAGCGGAAAAGCCAACACTCCATTTAGGAGAGATAGGAAAACCATTCTCCACTCGCAGATTATTCATTATTTCTTGTGTGCCATTCAGTCTTGTCTGACAGAAAAGAATACTTTACCCATAGAAAGAGAGTCCTTGGTTGGAAAATGCAACCAGGAAATGAGAAAACAAAGGGGGGTTTTCTGTGCCAGAGATTTTGACAATGCAATTTAATCGTGACTGATGGCACTCAAAGGGAATATAAACATTATTGTCATTTATATCCGATGATTTTCAAGGTTTCATCTTTTTTACTTCTCTCTGTGCACGTATCACCTCAAGTCTGTTTTTATCCAACATGTAGTGATCACAGTGGAGCTGACTGCTTCCCAAGTTGATGGAAGTATATAAAATTAAAAATATTTACTTCCAGTATTTCAGTTATTTGAGAAAGGTTACAGTCGCCTCATCAAGCCTCACAGATCTGTTGTTTTCGTCTACTGCAATTTTTGTGCCAGTCAGGATCAGGAGCACCTCACATATATATCACCCTGCTCTGACTTTATTTCTATGCTGATCAAGCCCAGTCTCACCTGTAACACCAAATTTAATCAATACTAAATATCTAAATATATAGCGAGACATACAGCTTCAATCTGATGGTAAATATAATAATGCGAGAGCAGACTGGCCAACCCACTCATGTTCACTCACTGGATGGACCATCTTTCTACATTTGCCAAAGTGTTTGGTGATTGGACAAATATATCCAGCAGCAATGCCCTACCTAGGTTTACATATTACATCAAGGTTTTTTTTGTTTTTTTTTGGTGTGTTTGTTCTTTTCATTTTGCTAATTAAATGGCCCGCACAAGTGGCTGCCCCACGATGCATTCAGGACCCTATCTTACGATGATCTAAAGCACAAGTGGAAAGTACAGGGTGCAGTGGATTTAATTTATTCAAGGTGTGTCCATATTCACCTTTGCTGAAGCACCTCCTGGGGTCCAGGGGCATTCTGTCCTGTCCCGTCCCTTGCACCAGCAGAGCACAGTGGGATACACTTATCAGCTGTACCCAAGTACCTTGATTAATTCACAAGCGAGTTTAGGCCAAGCATGCAATGAACCAATCAGAAAGTCAGCTCTCACCTTTAAGAAGGAGGTGCACCTGGAGTGCAAGTGGTGTGCAATAGATGGAGACAACAGGACGTCTCCAAAGCAGCTTCATGTGGAGACGTGTGTGCTTCAGCCAAATATGCCAGTTGCTATCTTGTGCAGACAGACCGATTGCGCCACCGACTTTACGCAACCAGGTTTAGCCATACTAAAGGGCAAGCGGTTTTCATTCCAGCATACCAAGCACAAGCTAGGAAATGAGCCACGCCACACCTTCGTTTTGCCTTCATTTTCAGACCTCACAGCTGTGGCCACAAAGACCAGGCAGAAGTTTATTTACTATCTTGCAGACGTGGCAAAAATGGTAACTGCGCTTGTGTAAGACGGCAAATCCACCTGCCCGGCCAGGGCAACGGCTTTGCACTCGGCGTAAGATGGACCCCTCAGAGTCACAATATAAACCCACTGAGCCAGAGGACAAGTGAGAGGAAAACAGACTGTAGAGACGGGCTATTTTCACATGCAGTGAATTGATTTTGTGACTTTTATTTTGTTCCTGTCTGTGGAATTTAAATGAAGTGTGTTTTACAGAGTGAACAAGGCAATTAAAACTAGTCTTAATCTGGTTAAAAAGAGAACTTTTATTTAGAAGGTGATTTTCTGTTTAATAAATAAAACAGGTGTCACAATATTTCCTTGTTTTACGTTTTGTGAGTAAATTTTGTCACGGCTCATACACACCTCCCAGCTTTAGTATTAGCGTGTTTAAATATAGTTGTCAGTGGTGGCTTAAATTCTTTGACTTGGTAATGTGGACCACTACACAGAGGTGACTCATGTTTACCTCCAGTTTTTCCTTTGTTTTGCCTCCAGCTAACACCATGATGTGATCATGACATCAACCCTAAAAGGGTCTATTTATAGTTCCATTTTCAGGTCCTTATCCCCATCTTTTTATACCTGTAAAGATTTTCACCCTGTTAAAACAAAATATTAATATTTTGCCAGTGCTACAAAGCTCAGCTGTCACATAGCTCAGAATTACTCCTTCACTTTCTCACTGTTTGACAATTTTGTTTTCACCTCTCCTGCATCTGTTTTGCCTTATGTTTTTTGTATGTGCTAACACAACACAATGCTTCATGTGTTCTAATTCTGGAACATCACACACTGTTTCATGTTTTCTCATTCTGGGTTTTAAAAAAAAGAGTCTCAGAGTTTATGCAGGTTCACACCTGTTGTGTTGAGAGCAATCACAGAAATATATTTACTCTGCAAAAGATTATTCTGCTTTATTAATCTGTATGTACGGGTGGTCAACTGGTCTAGTGGTCTGAAGGATTCTCCTTTAATCATAAAGCTGGAATTCCTGTTGTGTTGCTCTTCTGTCCTGTTGTGCCGCTAAGCATCTACCCTGCTGAAGTGCCCTTGAACACTGTTTGAATAACTACTAACCATGGGGGGGATAGTGCTCCACATTGCAACCCCAGACAATGAACATCCCAGAGGAGATGTAAGCAAAAAAAGATAGGGGTCATGAAAGTACATCATGAATACACTAATTATTATCAACATTAAGGAACGCATTTTCATCACTGTCATTTCGTCACTGTCATCTCAGTCCTTTCAATTTTTATCCTCATCTTTGTCATCATCAGCATAATCAGCTCATGTCATTGTTATCACCCATGCCAACTCTGTCACCATGGTAACTACTAGTTGCCAAGATGCAGAATGTCACACATCACGAGGTGTTTTTTTTTTTCAACCACGTCATGTCATCACCCAACACGAGTGGTTTTCCTTATTTAACCTCTCTTCTTTATAGTCCACAATGTACAAATGTGACAAACTTATTTATCTGTGATGTGATTTTCTTAAATGATCCTGTTTATGCCACGTACCAATTAAGACTCCAGGCTACTGAAAACATGTGTAAATGCTGATAGATTATGTTTTACTTAAGTTTGCTTATATGCACATTAGTATCAGAGGTTATCTGCCATGTAGGGGCTACCATAACTCAATTTACATTGTTGCAGGTTAGTGAAACAAAAATGTAATAAACCCTGTAATGATTTTCTAGCAAATGTTATTTTTTGTTACACTCGTATTTTATTATCAGTGAAAAATAAGATGGAGGAGCAAAATCAGGCACTGTGTCAAATGCAGGAGTCTTCAGGCAGCTAGAAACTAAAGCAGGGACTGACATGACTGGTGAATTACAGCAGCGAAGACTCCAGGTGATGGTCAGGAAACAGGATGGCAGAACAAGCAAATCCAAGAGGGGCACAAAGGGGGAGCATGTCAGGAATTGGCAACGAGCCGAAACACAGGAAGAGGCAAAAGAAAACAGGAACATATCATGTACAGGTTCAGGTTCAGATGGCTGGAAAGAAAAGGTATAAGCAACATTGACAATCTGGCAGGGAATAGGTAGAAAGGGGCCAGTTATCTGCAGCACTGATGAGGAAAAGTGGAAACAGGTGAGAGGGAGGATATGGGTGTCAGGTGACTGGGACAGCTGGAAGGGTTTGGGCCTGGGGGACACAGACAAATAACACGTATGCGCCGTGTTGGCCTTTGGATCGTATGTCGACGTTGACAATATATCGGTCCTGGCAAGGCTGGCCTGCGAACAAATACTGGATTTAAAAGCACCGTAACATTATATTCCTCAACTGATTTCAATTAGTCATTTTTACATTTAAGTGTCTAAGTGGAATAATTTAGAAAATGTAGATCAGAAATAGATCTGAATATAACATGAATCATTTAAATCAGTTGAAAAATAAACGTGGTGTTTTTCTACACAGAAAAAATGCAGCTTTCCCATTTAGACATATTTTTTTCCACATGCCTATTTTTATGGGACCAATATGGCAACAATGGTAGCAAATTGAAGAGAGAAATAAAGTTATTGAGAAATAACGTTATCGTTATGGAGAAATAACGAACAAATTTTTTTTTGGGCTTGAGAAGCTGCAGACTTTATCGACTGACACACTGTAACTTGTACTGTACATATACTGCTGGATTGACAGCTTACAGCAATGTTTAGTTAAGTTTATGCTCCACTATGTGTAGCACAGCATCTCCCTCCCTTGCTTGCCATACACATGCTGCGTACCACCCTGCTGAACGAGCTACAATACTCTTAAGTCCAATTAAGCCAAACAATTATTTGGGGAGTCGCAATAAACCACCATCTGACTGGAAAACTTTGCTTTTTCACCGCGGTCGAAACTGACTGAGTTCAGAACTGCCAATGGGTATCCAATATCTGTGTGTATATACATGAAGATTTCATGTGCATATGTTTCTGTGTGTGTGTGTGTGTGTGTGTGTGTGTGTGCGTGTGTGTGTGTGTGTGCGTGTGTGTGCACTTTCATACCTAGGTGCGCCTGTGTGTGTGTTTGTATGTGTGTGTGTTCACCTTTGCCAAGAGACACAAAAGCTAAACAGCTTTTTAAGCTGTCAGAGGTGGAAGCAATGAGCACAAAACCATGACAAACTCCTAACAGGAGTTTCGATAGATGAGCAATCAATACGGCTGGTTCAAACAGAGAGAGAAGTATGACAGTTCTATGTTTGTGTGTATGTGTGTGCACACAGTGAGACACAACAGGACTGTGGATTTATCATAGTTATTGACTCAGTTCACTGCAAGAGCAACAAGAAACTGAGTAGTGGAATCATTATTTTGACAGTTACAAACACTCTCTACACACACACACACACAGGCACACGCTGAACATACACAGACAAAATAACAAAACACACTTCAGGATGAAATGCTTCATGTATTTCTCACAGGCAAGCTGACATCAGATGAGCATCAGATGAGTATGTGGAGTATTTGTGCATCCTACACACACAGACACTCGCAAATAAGTACCTACGCAATTAACAGTTGAGTTCATCACACACACACACATCACCAGAGGCCAGAGTTCCTAACCTCGTCACAGTCTGCTGGAGCAGCACATCGATCAATGTCCCCCATAAAGACAATGAGGATGGGAAGGAGAGAAGTGGAGAGCAGAACAGAAAGGGAGGACAGAAGAGGTTTACAAACTACTCAAGTACTGTATATTTGACCTGCGTGATCAGAACTTTTTTACACAGACGATGAATTTTAATCTATCTTCTGGCTCTCCTGTTATTTTACTACGTCTGTGTATAAATGAAAAAATAAATAATGTAAACATTAGCCCCGGCAGCTTCAAAATGATTGTTTTGAACATCCCATTTCGATCTATAAAATGAAGTATTGTAAGACTGATTACTTTTATAATTTTGTAAGGCATAGTGTAGCAGTGACCTACATTCCATAATAATTCTTTGCCTTTAGGTTATCATAGCAAGATTGAGCGTTTGATCAAAAATACACAGTGAGGGTGAATGTGAGAATGTGGGTGGGGAGACCATATTAAGTGACAAAGGAAGAAGGATGAATAGCAGAGAAAAATATAACAATGTTAGCATGAGAAAAAACTGCAAACAGCAAGAGCAGAAGAAGAAAAAGGAAAAACTTCAGAAAAAATCAGTTGGTTTCGCTGGATTTATGTCTGGAACTGGAGTATTTAAGCTCAGGGCAAAAAGCAAAATGAACACCGCATGCAGGGGAGAACACATGGCCCTTCAAAGAGTAGGTGTTTCCAAACTTAAAATTTGGGGACAACTGAGCTGCCACCTGAGTAAATGGTGTTAAAACACTTCCCAGCTTCCAGACGGGTGCTTGTTTCCAGACACAAAGTGTACTAAAAGACCTATTTGTTAAAGTTTTGTGACACAGAAATTGGACTTTGAAGTGGTCAGCAGGTATTGAGAAAATGGGAGCGAGTAGTGAGACTTTGTGAGCAAGGGAGGGTTAAAGAAGTAGAGTGAAAATGGAGGAAGAGAGTGGAAAAGAAATCAAGTGGGTTCACAGGGTACATTGGCCAATAGTTGGAGAAATGTGTGAGGGTGCATGGGGGAAAAGGAGAACGAATCAAGACGAGAACAGACCGGTCGTAAATGCAGAGAAGTAAACGAGATGAAGAAAAGTCAAGTTGGGTGCTTTAAAGGAGAATAAGTTATGAGAGAAAACAAAACAGGGAATAGATTCAAGTGTGAGGAGCAAATGCTGCAACGTAGCGAGAGACAGAGGAGCCAAGGAGAGGAGAAAAGAAGAGAACATGTCCCTGCAGTCACAAATGAACGCATCGTCAAATTAGATTATGATTATCACACTCATTAAACTGTCATTAACTAGCCTCACAAACACAGATGCCACTTTATTTGTCTCACTCATGTTCCCTTTCTAACACATTGTTTCCTGATCATGTTATTTCTGTAAGGAGCCCAATCAGATGACCTCCTGGAGCCAAATCCCTCAAAACTTTGAAAAATTGTCTATTTGTAGACTTCTTATCAACAGATACTACAATGACTGGTGACAATGTGACAATAACTTCCAGAAGATGAACCCAAAAGCAAACAAAAAAAAGGGAAAAAGTCAGTGATGTGAGGAAGAGTCAGGTAAGGAGTTTTTTGAACTCTTAGGTAATGTAGAAGATGTAGGAGGTCTGACCAATAGAGGGCAACAGACAGGACCTCAAAATAACAAAATGCAACAGCCCCATCAACACCAAGCAATCTAGAACAGCAACCTGGAAACCAGCAATCTGGAACAGGGAATTGCAGAACTCCAGGCAGAAAAGTAGAAAACCAGTCAGCAGGAGGAAGCAGCTTTTCACCAGAGAGAGTTGTATGCCAGAGCACTGAACTGAGAGTAACAGGCTTGGGTGAAGAGCTGAGACTAACAGGCTCTAGAAGACAACTGAGAAAAATACACTTGGGTGGAGATCTCAGAGACTCAGTCTTGGGTAAAGACTTGGGAGAGAGACAGGGAGTGCAGGATCAGGAGAAACACCAACTACAGAGACACATGATACACAATCTCAGAACCCACCGTCTATTGTCTGATGACAATTTAGTCTTTGGTGACAGTGGCCAGTGTTTCGGGCGTTCAAGTGTTGCCAGGACAAATGTAGGCCAAGACTTCCTTTTCTGTGTGGTGGCCATCGTTAACAGCTGCAAGTTGGAGGCTTGTCTCTGTAAACAGATCTGCATACAAGTAGATTAATTTTAAAAAGGTTAATAAAAAGCTAAATCATTGTGAGACACACCTCTCTCATTCCCAAGAGGTAAAATTCCAATATTTTGTCAAGCCCCTTAGTGATTCACGCAGACGTGCAAGGTAGCCCCCTACCCGCTTTTCAAGTGACTTCAATCAGATGCACCAGGCTTTCAACATAGTATAAAAAGATAGACAGTCTGTCTAGAGGATTTAGGGTGGATGGATGGCTAAAACAAGCACAGGACTTTCACCAACCAAAATGTTTTTGAAAGCTTTGAGGTAAATAACGTTACATGCGTCACATGCTATGCATCATGTGACTTTTGTCTTGACGAAAGACACGTAACATAACATAGTTATAATGACAAACATGGACTCATCCTAAACCTACCCAAGTAGTTTTGGTGTCTAAACCTACCCAAAATACAACAATTTCACAATGTTAATCATGTTTTAAATAGATTTTCTGGTAGCTTCTCACAGAGCCTTAGCACCAGACTATAGCTGATGAGTTCTGAGATTGCATTTTGGTCAACGCATTCCACCTCTTTTGGCAGACAGTTAAACAAAGAGCAACCAAAGCCTATTTAAAAGTGAGTAGTCAATACTATTTAAGACTACACGTGGAAATCAGAATGCTTACCCAAAAATAGCCAGCTGAAAACCCCCAGAGAGACTCCTGGGATGCATGATGAAGCTGTGTTGTGACGAAATTGCACTGGAGGACCACAGGAAGGGGACTGGAGGACACACCTTTGCCCTGACTGCCAAACCCCATCAATGGCCTCTAAAGAGCTTTGCTGTGGAAGAAGAGGGTCCATAGCAATGAAGGATGAGGCAACAGGGCACCATTAGCCAGTTCACAGTGTATATTTAGGAGTGATTAGCTGCAGCCCAAAGGGGAGATTTACCTCTCAGACCCTACTTTTAAATTAATATTCCAGTGATACCAGATATGTTAGGCTGAACTGGGGGAAAATATAATGGCACACAAGACATTTAGAGTATTTACCTTTGTTGGAATGGTGCAACCATAACCACTCAGTCTGTGGTGGACTAAGGCTGTCTGAGGGGCAGGGGCGAAAAAAATAAAAACAGCACCAGTGCACCAAAAGTCGTGATGCACCTTCTCACATTTTCTCCACTGGAAGGGCACCTTGGGGCACTTACTCACAATCAGGCTGTCTTGGACATTGGGCAACTCCAGAGATCATGTTTGATCTACCATAGGGGCATCCATGAGGGCTAAACTATAAGGTGAAGTAAATGATTTTGAAGGATCTAAAGAATTTCAGTGAAGGCCTTTTTGAAAGTAACACAGCATTACATTATATTAGAAATGCATATTTGAACAAAAATTAATGTCCATAACCATTGTGACCCTATAACAGCATTTATTTACATTCAGTGAAACGTTGCAGTGTAACAGTAACTATAACAATACATTTTTCTATAAATTTAACATTAACTCAAAAGATAATCAAACATATCTTTGGATTTTGGGGGCAAATATGTAGTTAAATGATGAATTATGTTCCTTTCATAAGATCCTATGAAAAAAGACGATAGGACTAGACTGAGCAGACATGTTAAGTAATAAAATGATTCATTCAGCACTTTCCTAGATTAGCAAGCTCTTGGTATTTTAGAAGTGGTCGTCTATCCAATATGTTAAGTGAGCTGGAAGACATCAGATGGAGGAAAACAATCAGGGACTCCATCTGCTAGAATGAGCATCTTCTCCACCTCCTTCTCTCCACCTCCACTTACTGTCCTCGAACAGTAGCAAACATACTAAGTGATCGTGACAGCACTCATGCCCAGTAGGAATATGCTTCCTCGCTCCGCTGCCTTGGCTATATTGTAGATGATGAGTTTGAGTCACTTCAGATTTTTAGGAAGGAGTCCAGGGGGAGCAGCAGTGTAAAATGATCCCTCTCTCTCCCCACCGGCAGTGGAAGATTAGTTCCTACCCCCCGCCTGAGCAATGGGCCCAGGTTTAGCTCACTCTGCTATTCTAAATCAATTATACTACCTGCTAAATCAGGCTGTTACGCAACAACACACTGGTTTCTTTGTCTGTCTGGCAATCTTTCTCACTTTATCCCTCCCCTCTTATACCTTCTCTCACCATGTTCCATGTGTCAGTTTCTCCATCATTTTGCGTCTCTCCCTTCTTCCCTTCGGTTTTCCCCACTTTTTCTCTAGCTGTAAAATGAAAGGCAAAGGTGTAGAGGTGTGGTGCTAGTGCCATCTTTTGACTAAACGGAGGTTGTGATACTGCCAGAGACGAGAGCTTCCTCCACATCTCCAGAGAAGACATAAGAGGGTCATCATTCAAGAGGCTGCCTGCAGCTGTGTAATTTTTCCACATTTTTTTTCCCTCTTAGATTGACTAATCTTCAGAGAAACAGTTTAAGCAAACTTTTCACCCTGGTTTCCCTTTTGTTCTACAGAGAACCAGAAGGATTAAATGACTCAAGAGGATGGGTGTCCATCCTCTTCCTCAGAGCTTATTCTCTCTCTTTGTCTCCTCTTTTGCTTTCCTTTTTTCCCTCATTCCTTGTGGGTTCTTGTTTGCTCTGCAGTAAAATTCTTGTCTTTTGTTTTGTTGTGACATTGAATTTCTCCTCAGAAGATTCAGTGGTCTGCTCAGCTGCACATCAAGGGAGACAAGTTACATTACAAAACAATTTCCCCTCACAGCAAATCTCATTGTGATTCAACCTTGATGTAGGAAAAAAATCCACAAACTTTCAACTATAAGCATCCAGACGTAAACACATGCACACACATACACACCTACTGTATAAACAGAAGAGCAGTGACAGTGGTAATAGTAACGGTAATAGTGCATTAAAAATGTTTGCATAAATCCTCAATTCATATTATGCCCACTAGTGCGGGTAATTGAGATTGTGTTGCAACGTATGAGGTGGAATACAACCACTGTTGTCCTTGTTTAGCTTGGTGATCTTTATTCGGAGAAATGCTGAGATAACACTCATTTGCTTTAACAAATTCACCCTAGCAAGCTCCCTCACACACACACACACACACACACACACACACACACACACAAATGCACTTAAACAAACACACATTTATTTTACTTTGCTTGTAAGGTTTTTCCATCCGTTTATATTCACTCCCATATCTTTGAGCTAAAAGATAAACTAGCATGTTAAATCTGAACAGAGTTGGAACACACATACAGACAGACATGTGTCCGGATACAATATACTGAATTATTATACAAGTTATTGTGAGTTAGTAGCAAGATGGTATCATGGATGCTGTCTCCATATAAATGTATTGATCTTTGTTTTGGTTGATCTTTGATTGATGACTTCGTATTTGGGCAACTGTTGTGATGAAATATTGCTTTTACACATGTCTACCTTTGCTCATTATGATGATATAAACCTGGAAGAAGTGTCTGGTACAGTATTGTTTAATCTTTTTGTGATTTTCATGTGTCCTCCACAGTGTGTCCAATGTGTTAGAGACTGGAATTCAATGATAGTTGCAAGGATGATAGATGAGTATAACAGCAGTCATATTCCACTGTTAAAGACACACACAATCACACCACTCTTACACACAAACTGTGCTTGTGATTGCATACAAGTGCTCTTGGTGTATTGAGCTAACAGCTGATTGTCAGTCGTTGTACATCTTCAGTGCAAATAAAACCCTTGTCAAAGCACAAAGAACTTATTTCTTAGATTCAAAATAAGACATGAAAGACAGACACATACACACATTAATGCTACACATTTATGCACACAAAGGCGCTTAATTCACTTTTCATGGAGTATCATCAAAAGCTAATGAAAAGGAGAATGGGACTATAGTTGAAGTTCCAAAGTATATGTGTATGCATAGACTGCTTAGCTGTATCACAGCACTTAGTACTGTTTGCACTGTAGCTGGGTTGCTTTTCCACTCCATGGGTCCTTACACATTGCAGGAGTGGTTCACACAGTGGATGCTGTGTTCTCTTGTGAGATGGTGCTACTCATCTCACAATGATTTGCAAAATTTCAAAATTCATTTATCCGATTTCAATGTTCAAGGTCAGTGCTAGACTCCCAAGTCAGTCTCTTTGCTCAATAGAGACAATCTCCTGGGTTTTGTTGATAAAACTGGAAACAATAAAGAGAGTTTTTTTTAAAAAAAAAAAAAAAGCTGAATCAATGCAAAGTCTTTCCCTCATGTTGCAGCAGTGACGTAACGTGCTTACTACTAAGGAGAATGGGGGGAGAGAATAGTTTCTGGTTAGGTATGTTATTGACAAAAGAGGTGTAGGTTTGTTGGTTGTTGTTGCCGCCATTCTAGCAGCTGCTTTGCATTTAGAAATCTCCAGATGATCAGTAGGCAGTGAGACCTCCAATTGTCTGGTATGTGCAAAACACATCCTTAGTCCCTCAGATTTATAGTCTCTCCAGTTTCAGAATAAATATCATGTTTATTGGCATGTAGGTTTTCACATTCAATAACATGGAAAAGAAAAAAAAGCATAGCAAAAGTCAAGAAACATAAATCTGCAGGAGTTGTTTCCCTGATGTTCGTGAGCTGGGTACCGCAGCAGAAAGTACAAAAATTACAAACAAAGCAACACAGAACAATGCACATCAGCATCAACACATCAAGGCAGCCATCCGGGGCGCTGTTTGTTGCTCATGCACCCAGTGTCTCTGACTCTTGAGCCATAGATGTGTCCTCCAAGATATGTGAAAGAGGGATTACTCATTCCAGGCTTATATCATATTCACATTCACTGTCCAGTTTATCCTTGAACACTGGTTCAGGTGGTCCTGCACAGAAGAAATAAATGGACAGAAGCCATATTTCCTTGAGGTAAAGCTGATGCCACATCAATCCAAGAGCTGCACATCCCATTACCATCACCCTTTCTCTCATTGGTGTGATGAAGCTAGCTGTGCCGCCAGTCAGTCAACGTAGGGTTCACTGTCCAGGATATGCTGCATTAATTTAGCATGATCAACTCAATGGAAAGCCTTGTACATGTCAGCCAAAAAAAAGCATCAACACTGTTGGCTTCAGTTCAACAGATATGGATCATCATGGCCACTGCTGTCATTTTGCTGTCCTGAGGTAAACAGACACACAGTTTAATTCTGAGGACACTGAGCATAAGCCTTGTCACTGAAATTTTTAGAGACATGGACCATCATTTGCTAACTGAAACAGGTATGTGATGCATATTTTGACTCACATTTTTCTGTTTCCAGGCCTAAACAGAAAGAAATGTTTGCCAGACTTGCAGTGACACAAATAATATCCCCAGCATACACCTACAGCTGAAATGTCTTTAAGGTTTACATGACCTAAGACCTTATTTAATACACCCCCATAATTCTCTGGGATTCCTAGATACTATTACTTTGTTTGCCAAATAAGTCTTTTGACGATATTTGTGATTTTGGCCCATCACCACATATGGCAAATGTTTTCTGGTAATCATGACAAAGGAAGCGCACATTTAAGGGAGTCCAAATACAGTTATTAAATGTCTCAACCCTGAAATTTATGTCAACATAAACAGCAGAGGAGTGAGAAATGGCCGGGCATGCTCCAGCAGAACCTTCTTTGTTTCTAAACGACTTTTGGTGCTTTTCACATTTTCACTGTCAGATTCAAAAACTTAATGTTTGGATTTAAAAATAAACACTGCAGCCATGAGAGGCTGGGGTGGTTGGACTGCACAAAGGGCAAAAATATTTGCCAGAATGTCCAATCCACTGGCCTCAGAGTATTTGTCAAATGTAGTGGTAGACGATAAAGAGCCCCTGATTATAATGTTGAGGTGATACTGGGGTCTAGCAAGGGTGTATCTGTAGCTACAGATCCTCAGTACATTCACTATCAACATCTTTATGTACATGCAAATACATGCACCCACTGTTCCACTTGTACAGCAATAAGTATAACAGTAATCTTAATGTAAATACTGATAATCTTATCTAATAGTTCATCTGGGATGTTTGACGTCACAAGTGGCAGAGGCACCAGTTTAGAGAATAATGTCCTTTTTGTGCTTCACCATTAATGCCTATGCAATCACAAATGGACCAATGAAAACCATGATGTGTAGATGGAGAAAAGTCAAATGCTGCAGCAGGAAGAGGTTTGGAGAGTAAAGAAACTAATACACTGACTAGTTTTTGAGAAGAATATTTTGTACTTATACTTACGTATTTTTAACACAAGTAGTTTAACTTGTAGTTGAGTAATATTTCAATATTATTACATGGCTCAGTTGAATACTCGGCACGCTACGGTCTGTTTTTTTCTGAACATCAGAACACTGATATGAATATGAGAACTGCTATGGACGCAGTTCTGATCATATAGACCCAGAAGGACCAGTCTATTCTCATCTCTACTCTTCAAATACTAGTGTTTTGTAACTGACCCACTGGCATTTCTTAATGATGCACAAGATATCCTTAAGCATCTGCCAGAAAGCCTTTTTAAAACATGATAAACATTGTGAAACAGTCACAGTTTGGGTGGGTTTAAGCAGGTCCAGGTTTATGTGGAAAGCCTGGTGTGTTTCATACAGCCGCTAATGGGTAGTATGTGCATCTTAATGAGTCGCAGAGGGGCGTAACTACACATCGGTATTTGAGGAGTTGGGAATGAGAGCAATAAAAACACACTAAATCAATATTTTGTGTTAAATTTCTGATATTTTTCTAAGTAGTAATATAATATACAGTGTAATAAACTGCCTAAATATATGAAAAACGTCTGTGAGTACACACACACTTCACAAGCTTTGTCAAACTGTGAATGATTGACATTGTGTAAAATCATATATTTCTGTAAAAGGGCGTATTTGTAACACCAGATTACTGTGCCATGTCAAATTATTGGTTTTCTTAGTAGACAGTCTGACCCTAGAAACACACACATGCTCGCTCCACACCCCACAGAAACAAAAGTGGAGGTTAACCCTGTGTGTCAATAGCGGCCCCATCGATCTGTCAACTCAGTAGTTCTTCCCAATTTAGATCCACTTCACCCTCAGGGTCAACGGAGACAGTAAACACACATATTTGCGCAATCGGGATCCCTTCACATGCTGTCACACTCAAGTGACATGTGCTTCTTAATGATGTAAACTATAAGCACACACACATGAACACAAATACGCACACTTAGTCTGACATACATGGCTGGGTCAATGCAGGTTTCCTGGTGACAATTGGATTGCTGGGAAAGCTGTGGGAGTACAAATCAATTACAGCTTAGTGAGATGTCAGAGTTGAGGTGAGTGATTACACTGTTTTAATGTTTGTTGATTGAAAAAGTACAGGTCAGAAAAAAAGTTGCATCATCTCCTTTACACTTTTCCCTGCGAATGTCTTTGATAAAATCATTATTTATTTGTTCATTCTACTACAGTATTCATAGTGTGCTTTTTTGTTTGTCTGTTTCTTTGTTTTTCATGAAGGTTTCATCCATTCATGGCTATTAGCTGAGGCAATATCCTCCAGCATGGAAGCAGCTTGCCTGTCAAAAATAAACAGCGGCAAACGACACTGAGCTAACCAAAACATTTTAAACTACAATAGCTCTCCAACGCTAACTAGGTGCTTCTCATTTTTTCCTGGCAGTCACTGCTCATTCAGTCCCCAGCTGGTGACAGCATTAGCTTAAATCCTTTTCACCTTGGTTGGCAGCAATATGTGAAAGTATTTCATGATGGGTTGTCCCTTGAAATGTCAGTCAGCACGGCCCTGAAGGCTGCTGTCCAAAGTTGTTAAGAGCAGTGACTGCCTGAAAAAATCTCCAATTACGATTTAATTGGTGCCTCCAGCTAATGTCCATGTACTGATACTATTAAACTTGAGCCCTAAACAATATGTTTAATACGTGTTAAAACACCAAAGTTATGCAACAATACAAAGACACCAATTGAGGCAGCAATACACCAGCAAATCCCATTCTGCCAGGTAAAATTACTGTTTTTGTCAACGGACTCTAGTGATTTTGAAGACAGCAATATTATGGCTCTTACAGAAAACAAAACAGATCTTACTCTTTGAAAAGAAATGTCGATCTGTTGAGTCTGTTAGTGGCAAAAGCATGCACTTTAAGAGGGTGTACTATGACAGGGTGCAATTGCCCCCAAGGATTTTGTTGCATTCATTGCAGCTGTTGGGTGGGGCAATCTACTGGACCCATTCCAAAACTTTGTTTTACAGAAACTGTCATTTTAATTTGTGCAGCTGTCTGCACCAGCTCTGTGTGTCTTGCATCCCAGCTGCATCTTTTTTTGTCCATACAGACGTTAACACTAGGCTGGTGCCCAGTAAAAATGCACTGAAAACATGTTTTATCCGTATTTGGTAACCTCATAGTGCTCCGGAGCCAGAGAGCGGCACATTCTGCTCCAGTTTGTAAACCCACACTCTCGCCTCACTTCACTCAGCAGCTGGGAAAACACAACACAGGAACTTGTGAAGTGCAAAATACCTGAAGTATCCAAAGAGCACCTGTATTGTGACCAACAGAAAGACCCAGCAGTACTTCCACTCTATTGTCTTCATAACAAATTACAATACATTTTCTGTAGTGTTTTCATGGGAAAACTGTACATTTACTGCCACTAGACAACTTCACTGCTAAACTTTAATCCCTCTGCTCTGATTGCCAGCACCTGTCTGCAGTAAGTGCAGGTAACGGTGCTCTCTTTTTTTCTTGTGGGGGGAGGGGGTAAGGACAATCAACTCACTTCAACCATAGGCTGTATGTTAACTAAGATTTTCACTATATTTAATATACCGTTTATGGCTCCAACTCGGTATTTGGACTGCCATACTAATTTTTGGATGCAAAATTGTCCGTTTAATCAGTTGTAAAATTAGTTGTCAATTAATTCTCTTTTGATCAACTAATCGATTAACTGACAATTGTTGCAGCTTTACCAACATTCAGCCAATGAATGAAGTGCACACTGGAAATAATCTAGAAATGCAAAAACCAAACACTCCAAAAGTACACAAAAAATATATATATATGAATATTTGTTCATGTACCTTAATTATGGAATTGCAACTGACTAACTCTTGAAA
The DNA here is from genome assembly GCF_056507025.1 of Lutjanus erythropterus. Taxonomy (NCBI): domain Eukaryota; kingdom Metazoa; phylum Chordata; class Actinopteri; order Lutjaniformes; family Lutjanidae; genus Lutjanus; species Lutjanus erythropterus. The sequence continues at coordinate 22,048,439 of NC_139320.1, forward strand.
CTGAAGACACTTGACTGTTTTATATTATTTTGGATGTTTTGTTTGTTTGTTTTTTACTGAAGGTAAAATATATGTTACTGATATGAACAGTAAATTAAAAAAAAAAAAAAAAAAAACTATTAAAGCACAGTGCTCACAGTATGATGTGGTCTCATCTGTTGTGAATGCAGTAACTGTGAAGACTGACTTTGACTGACATTAAATTTCTGCCCTTGATTATTATCCCAGTGCGCTCCTGACATTGTCATCAGTGCCAGTGTTCACAGCTGCAGACATCGTCACTGTAGTCGTCAATGTGATCCTTATTACATTGAATAGAGTCACACTCATCATAACTTTCTCTCTGCCTTCACATTGTTGATTTTACCATTTTTGTTGTCATTACATCATGTTTGTTATGTTTTTTACATAACCAGGATGACTAAGTTTGTGGGTGTGTATATGTGTGCCTCTATCTTCAAATTCGTCTCTTAAAAAACTTCTGCCTCCTTCTGTCAGTGTTTTGTAGAGGCGCAAGACTGCGATGTGCACGTGTTTGTGACACCAGACACAATCCAGACTGAAGCTGTATCTGACAAAATGACTAAAGATATTTATGTATAGACTGTGGATTTTTACAAATCTTTTTCGTTTTATGTTATGCAATCTAAGAAATTTTCTATGTTTTCTTTCAAACATTGTAAACCAGTAAAAAAAAATCCTACAAGGATTTCTGTTTCCTGCAGTGAAACAGCAACTAGCCAGTTTATGTTGTTCAATGCAAAAAAGGCCCCTGGTTGACCCATATTTGAAGATGCTTTTGGGAAACCAAGCACTGATTTATGTTTGAAAGAGAGCATCTGGAGAACAGAACTTCACACAGTCTTGTACGCTTGTACATGTACACAATCTCCTAGAGCAGTAAATGCACACATACGCCTATGTTGCTGCATGTGAGGTTAATATGTTTCGGATTCATGCACATGTGTATACTATATGTACTGTGTAAATGTTGCTGATGGGTGACACAGCAAGTAACTGATTTAAAAAGATACAGGGACAAACATCTGAAACTGTGGCATGTCAAAACTGAACGTGTATTCACATAACATTTTTTATATAGGTTGGGCCTTAAAACAGGTTCACACCTAAAGGTCCGGTTCCTGAAGTGAACCAATGGAGGATGATACGTTGTTTTTCCAACTAGTTCAGTTCACATTCACAAAGGGAAAACAGTCTAGAAATACACACACTGATGTGAATCACATACTGAAGGAGACAAAGGAAGAGAGAGAGAAAGACAACCAACCACTCTCACATTGAGCTGATATGAAACAAGTGCATATAAATGAAGTAAATAACATAAATAAAATATTTTGTTTCTTTCGGGAAGGGCACAATGGAAGGGGAAAAAACTCAACATCCTGTGAGTCCAGGTTTGTGCCCTTCTAGTCACAATTTTGGGAGCAAATGCTCAACTAGTTCAACAGCCACCGAAACAGGAAGGAAAATGTTTTTTTAACCAATAAAGTTACACATACATCGGTATGCTTCCTTGATTCAAATGCCGTTCACACCAGAAATGAACCTTTTCGGAATTCCCTTTACAGCAGCCTCAGACCACCCCTTCAAGGCCGGCAAGAGAGCAGTTGTTTGGTCCACATACGAGTTAAACAAGCCTGGTGTGAACATCAGTTTTTTCACTGCCTTAACCTACTTGTGACAAAAATGGGTTCATTGTTAGAGGTGGTATCATCAAGGTCTAGAGCTGCAACAATAATCAATTTAAACTGATTATTAAATTAATTGCCAACTATTTTGATAATCACCTAATTGGTTTGAGCCATTTTTAAAGAAAAGAATAGTTAAAATGAATTGATTTCAGCTTCAGAAATGTAAATATCTGTGGGATGTGGCCCATATGAAACATTTGAGAACATCAACCTGGCCTTGGGTAATCAACATTTTTCACAAATATTTTATAGACCAAACAAGTAATCGAATAATTAAGAAAATAATCAACAGATATATTGACATTGAAAATAATCGTTAGGTGGTGCCTTACCTCGTTCTCATATTAACTCACAGACTCCATGTGTTCAGTGTCAATTTCTGGTCATTTGCTGGCTGCTGATAAAGATTCTTGAACTTGTTTTGAAGATTTATTGCTGTTGTTTTTACTGTTTTCCTTCTCCAAACGCTCTGTTGTCATCTGTCCATTTTGAAATGTATAGCTCGCAAACACATTACACACACACACACACACACACACACACACACATGCACTGATGAGCAAACTGGGAACATGGAATTGGAACAGTTCCGGAGGGGGCAAAGTTCCCTGTCTCTAAGTGCCGAGAAAACAAAAACAACACAGACCCCGAGAAAACAGAACAAGGAGCGTTAACATGAAAATAGCACTTCAGCAACAAATAGGAATCAGTTTCATCTGTTTTCAGCCAGTCATTGGGAGGAGTTGGCAGAAAACACCCCCAGCAGGCTGAGAGCATGAGGACGTAGGCAGTGAGAAGTAACCATATATAAAGTATGCCACTTAATTGAGAGGAAGAAGAATGCATCCTCGTTTGGCCTCTTTCTGTTTCTCTTTCTGCATCTCTCTGTCTTTCGTTATCGCTCTCACTTGTGGGGGTGTATGCACAGACACAGATGCTCTGTCATGCTCATTCCCTGCCTCTACCTTGTCTCTCTGTGTTTGCCTCCATTTGTCTGCTTTCTTGTCTCTGTCTCTCTCTGCCTCTGTTGCTGTTTTATTCCTCTCTCCCAGTCCTGAACTCCGAGGCACAGGCAAAGCTTTCACAACCAATATTTCCCCAAAACACGTCTTTCTTCTTCCCATGCTTTGCTCACTCAGAGTCATAAACCTTTGGAAAGTTTTTTGTAAGGGTGGGAGGGGGGCGCGCATTGGAATACGCTTGTGAAAATGTGTTAGATTTTAAACTGGGCTGGATCTTGTCACTGTTTGCCTTTTAGCGTAGGTGTGAATGAAGCATATCAGGCCCAGCTCACCATCACTCATATCATGTCTGCACATGAAGGTGAACAGTGGAGGAGGTTGAGAGCGAGCCGCAAAGAGAGTAAGAGAGAGGGCGTGTTTTAGTCAGTAGGATGTAAGAGCACAGAGAAAAAGACAGAAAAATGAGAATTACTGTGTGCCTCCGCCAACCAGACAAGCTGCTTTTGACATCCATGTCTGTATAATATATGTAGTGAGGAGTTTGAAGAAATTTAATAGGAATGCATGATAAATTTCCTTAACATTAAAAAAGCAACGTTCACCTTTGACCTTTTGGATACAAAATGCCTTCACTTTATAATTTTAATCTATTTGACATTTGTGTGAAGTTTTGTTCTAATAAGCATCTTGAATTATGGGGAAAACATATTTTGTGAAGATACAGTGACCTTGACATTTGACCCCTCAAATCTAATAAGTTCATCCTTAAATTTAATTACATCTGGCCAGATGTAATGAAAATCCCCCTAGCCCTGTCTGAGATATTGGGTTCAAGAGAACCAGAAAGGTATGAGGTCACAATGACCTTGAACCTTGACCTTTGACCACCAAAATCGAGTCAGTCCATGCTTTAGTTGAATTGGGTGCGTTTGCCAAGTTTGAAGATATTTTGCCGAAGTGTTCCTGAAATATCATGTTCGTAAGAATTGGATGGGACGGACTTTAGGTCAAAGTGGCCTTGAACTTTGACCTTTGATGACCAAAATCCAGTCAGTTCATCCTCGGGTCCAAGTGGACATCTGTGCTAGATGTACTGAAATTCCTTCCAGGCATTTCTGAGATATTGGGCTTATAAGAACGGGATGGACATTACTCAGGGACCTTTGACCACCAAAATCGAGTCAATTCATCCTCGAGTTCATGTGGACGTGTGTACTAAGTTTGAAGAAATTCCATCAAAGTATTCTTGAGATATTGCACTCACAAGAACAGGACAGATGGACTTCAGTTCACCACGGCCTTGAAGATTGAAGCTTTGACAACGAAATCCAATCAGTTGATTCTTGAGTCAAAGTGAACTTTTGTACCAAATTTGAAGTAATTCCCTCCAGGCATCCTGAGATATTACATAGATGAGAATGGAATGGACATGAGGTCACAGTGACCTTGGACTTTGACCTTTAACCACCAAATCTGAGTTCATCTTTGAGTTCAAGTGGACATGTGTACCAAGATTGAAGAAACTCCAACGAAGCATTCTTAAAATATTGCGCTCACAAGAATGGGACAGATGAACAGACAGACGGACGGACAACCCCAAAACATAATGACTCCAGTTATGGCTGTCGCCTAGGAATCAAAAGCGTGTGTATATCTGTTTGAGCTTCTTGTTTATTGACTTGAATTTTCCAGCCTTTTCCTCATTCAGTGTCAGTCCTGGGGCTCAACAATGAGTGATGTTCCCTTCCCACAACACGCGCACACACATGCTAGTGACTGCGCCTGATTCCATTAGTGCTCTTGGACCTCAGTCATTGTCCCTCTGCTGTCCTCTGAGGCAGCAGCCAAAAAAACCACTGGAGGAAAACAGCCGCCGCACAACACGTCTCAGACAGATTGTTAATCAGGCGGTGCTGCATGATATTCTGTAGTCGGTTACATCTCGCTCCCTCGGCGAGTAATCACCTAACAGCGTTATGCTGATGTCGCACAGGGTCAGATGGAAAAGAGGGCTGTTTGTCGATGTAAAAGAGATGGAGGTAGACGGAGAGTGCAAAGTAAAGGAGAGGAAAGAAAAGTGGAAAAAAAAGAAGTTCAGAGGAGAGGAGATGAACATGAGAGTGATATAATGTGTTTTTCACAAGCTTCGACCACATCACTCCTTATTAAGGGCTCTTATGCCACTGAATCATATTGCCTTTAAAGACAGTTACTCATCTCTGTCTCTCACACACCCACAGCGTAGACACACCACACACATACATATCACATATTGACATGCTCCGGTGCTTTTAGTGCACTAGGGCTTGAGAGACGAGGCGGCAGCAATTAACACCTCACTGACATTTGCTTCTCCAGCTGTGGTGGAGGGAATAAGGGAAATGTGAGGAAAGGAAAGGAATGCAATCCATCCATGATCCCCACACCAAACTCACTCTCTCTGTGTATCCATTTCTGAGTGCGTGTGTGTCTTAATTTCTCTTTGAGCTCTAAATGACCTTTCGTGTTTCGTCTTCATGTTACAAAAATACAGCGCTTAGCAGAGGTCATTTTCAAAGCTGAAAATAACAGATTAACTCTTTCTCTCAGTGTAAATAAAGATGTGCCTTGTTCTGTGAAGTGCAGTTTGTAAATCAATCTTTATGACCATTGTCGCGCTTAATTTAGACAGTCAATATGGTGCCTGTTTGTGGGCGAGCAGAGAGGCCAAGCCAGGCTGCCCAGGCATCTGCTGCTCTGTCTGTGCTGGAGCCTTCTACATCCTGTAAATAACACTTGAGACACACATCCAGCCATACACAAACACATTTACTCCCGGAGACCACCGAAGGCAGCTCAGCAGTGCGACAGCTCTCATCCAGCTACTTCCGCTCCGGCGTCCACTGTCTATCTTTTGCGTCAGCCAGATTTTGTGTGTGATTTCTTTCTGTTCTGTTCTGTTCTTTGCCTTTGTAGTATGAGAAATTAATCAATGCGGATAATTGCTGTGTAAGTCGAAAAATAAGTGTAGGATTCTGTTTCAGTAAACCAACAATTCTTCCCTTAACGTTTATATGTGTATGGATAGATTCAATCACCATTAAACAGACAGAACAGAATCACTGCTGCTTTGTTTAAGATGCACAAATATGACAGAACACGCCTCACGGGAAAATGATTGCAATATGTGTGGATATTTTATGTTATCTTGGCTTTGTTTAAATTGTTTTGAAAGCAAACATTTGTAGAAAAATAAGACATTTCAACTGAAAATTGGTGCAGTATGAGTTTATGAGTTGCTTTTATTTTGTCACAGTTTCTGTAAGAGGATAGAATTGTGGTGGAGTCTTTAGCCCCTCACCCAACCACTTACCTGGACGCCCAGGTGCTGCTTTTCGTCAGATGTCTACCCTGAAACCTGTCTGGCTTGTCTGGACATTCTCGGGGTATGACACATGCCTCCCTGCAAACCTCCCCCCTTAGCAAAGTAACAGCACAAGCATGTGAATGGACGCAGGGCCATATTACAGAAAAATCCAAACTTGCGAACACTTAACTGTTAATGACTGTTGTAATTAGTGTTAGGACGTGATTTGGAAAAAAGATGAACACTTCCTTTGTCAAATTTCCTGTCCTGACTGAAGGTAGAAAATGTATATTGCAAGCATCCTAACACCCAAAATAAATGAAATAAATAAACTCTTTAGGATAGCTTAGTCATAACTTCCACTTTTCCACCTGTTGTTGTTGCTAACCAACCAACTAGCTTAGCCAATGGCAGTGTTCGCTAACAGTATCTGTTAGCTGACTTGTTTAATCCATGGATGTACTATAGTATATAATATATAATAAGTGCATATTCTTTTTTTTTGCTTTTTTTTCAGTATTTTAAAAAAAAGTCATTACAAAGTTGTTTAGCTCAGCGAAATGAGAAAAGTAATGTCTGGGGAAGGAAATAAGCAAACAATAAACAAATTAGCTTGCTGATGCTATCATGCTGATATTTGTTTTGCTAAAATTCAACTTAATTCCTTTGTTTATTCCTTTTATCAAATCTTGACCCAAATGATTGTTAACATTTGATAATAATGGTCAGGTGGGTGGGTGGGGGTGGGAGAGTTCGAACTACTTTCGGCTTTTGAAGGAGGTCATGCCAGAAAAAGTGTGGAACCACTGTCCTAACCTGAGATAAGACAGGATTAAGTAAGATAAAATGGGATTCCTAAAGTTAGTTAAGATTTGTTTCTGCAACACCAAATTGGGAGAAGTACAATCTTAGGAAGATTCTGTAATACAGCCTTGGGACCACAATCCTAAAAGCAATAGTTCAACCAAAAATGAAATTTCACTCCACATCTACTCACCCCTGTGCTGATGTGACGATGGATGAAGATCTCCAGTTCACAAAACACTCCTGGAGCTTCAGCAGAAAACACTGTTGCAGCCAAATCTGGTACAATTGAAGTGAATGGTGACAAGTTTTAAAATGTTAAAAAAAAAAAAAAAACACACACACACACACACACACACACACACAAAAAAAAAATACAAAATGCCTCCATACTGCTCGTGTGCTGTAATCCAAGTGTCTGTGAGCTGCAACAATAAAATTTGACCCAAAAAGACGCCATTTACACCATGTTTTTAGCCTAAATGTCAGCTGTAGCCTCTCAGACTGGATGCACTTGCACACACCTGAAGCGGGTACACAGGCTCTCGCCCAAGCAGTGCAACACGAGATATACGAGATCTCGCAATGCCTTCACACCTGTGTTTACATGCTACCTGGAAGCAACTCAGACAACAGAGAGAGATCTGCTCAGAAATAGTGACTTGTTCAACAAAGAAGAAAATGTCAGAGGACTTAAACACAGAAGAGTAACATCATTTCTTTGCTGCAGCTGCGCCGCTTGGGCGAGAGCCTGTGTACCCACTTCAGGCGTGTGCACACAGATCCAGTCTGAGAGGCTACAGTTGCCATTTAGGCTAAAAACATGGTGTAAATGGTGCATTTTTGCGTGAAATTTTAATGTCGTGGCTTATAGACACTTGGACCGCTTCAATCATCCTCACATCAGCACAGGGGTGAGTAGATATTGAGTGAAATTTCACTTTTGAGTGAACTATCGCTTTAAGTAGACTTGAGGTGGACTCCACCTGAAAAGGAAGGAAACAAGGAAGACCAAAAACAACCTGGCAGAAACCTGTGATCTCGGAACAGAAAATGGTTAATCTAACTTGGGACGAGGCACAACATGCTGTGCAGGATTGGACCAGATGGAATCAGATAGTCTACAGGGAATGCAGAGGATTAAGTCCATAAGTAATGAGTCATTTTAGCTCCCTTCACAACAAATTTTTTATGCAGCAGGAGAAATCACAATTCACATAATATTCCCATAGTTTTCCAATAGTAAACTGTTGTGTGATGGCATCAGTACATTTACAGACATTTCGTTTTATCTTATTTGTGCATAAATATTCAATTTGTGTAAGTCCAATAAGCATATCACATGCTACAGTGATGTGATCAGGTCCAGCAACAAATTACCACAAGTGTGAAGAGATTGAAGCAACAGCTGTGTGAGTGTGAAATAACTCTCACACACATCTGACAGACATTGGTTTAAAGCTGGGGTGGGCAGGTTATTTTTGCCGTCATTGAGCAGAAGTTCCATAATGACCTTTAATCATAATGTAATTCAAGTGCTCTGAGAGAAAACTAGACTTCTGCTTCGGCTCTGTTTTCAGGCTCTAGCACATAACAGGAAACTTTGGCACAGGCACAGGTCAGTAAGATTTTTGTTGAGTCTCCTTCCCAGAACATCAGTATTTGACAGCCTGGGAATAAAACTCAGCAATCAGTTTTCTTTCAACACAGGGTTTTACCATGAAATGCAATTCGTAGTCCTTTTTGCAACACCTGAAAAACCATGTGAGGGATGAGCTGAGGAGTCCTTGTAGTCTGCCAGCATGGTATGAGATACTTCTGTATCACATGTCAGATGGAATTAACAGGCTGTGGTTGGCAGTTGTGCAAAGAGTTTGAGGAAGTGGATAGTTCTGTATCGCTTGTCAGACAGCAGCAGGGAAAACTTGGGTGGGTATTGGAAATGCTTGATAATACAAGTACATTAATGGGAGTAAGGTTTTATTAAACACACATACAAACACAAGTAGTATAAAAGATGTGCAAAGACTTTTAGAGGGCGGTTACTTTCGTATTGCTTGTCAAACGGCAGCAGGATCAACAGGTCGTGGCTGGGTATTGGAAAGGCTTGATATTACAAATATATTAATGGGAATAAGGTTGTATTAAACACATACAAACAGAAATAGAATAAAAGATGTGTTAAGATTTTGAGGTTAAGCAAAAGAAGCAGAACCTTGCACACTACATGGAGAATGATGTTTACAAGATGATGCAGCTCAGGCCTAATGGAGTGGTGCCTTTTCCTTGGAGAGACAGAGAGAATTAAATATATGGATGACAGAAGAGAGGAGAGAGATTGGGATGGAAAGAGGGGTCGCAAAGAGACAGATTGACAACCTATATGAGAGAGATAGAAGGGGGAAAGAGACTGGGGACGGACTGATAGTGGTTTACTTGGCTACTACACATCTCACTGCGTCACCTCCACTCAATGTCACAGCCTTCTCCCTCCGACGAGATGCTAATGCACATGTCACCAGATAGACATTTTCACCTCGACCATCCCGAAGCATCCACTCTCAGCGCTCCTCTCTCTGTCATTTCCATCTCTATGTCACCACGTCCCCAATCTCTCTCTTCCCTTCTTCAGCTGCTTCTAACCAATGCACTTATCTGTTCCCTGCTCTCATCTAACTCCATCTCTCTGTCACTCACTGTCCGCTGTCCGCTGTGACTCAGGTCAGCACAGGTCGAATATTTCCCCATTTCCGGGTCTCACACAGACAGACACGTTGGCTGGGTGGCAACAACAAGAATTCATTTTTAAACAGTTAAACTGAATTGTTGAACTGAATTTCAAAACTTGATTAAAATTCAAGCTGATGAAATTTATACCTCCTTTTAAACCTTAGTTTAGTTTTTGCTCCAAACCTAGATTATTGGCAAAGCACCAAAGGTTTAAACTCTAATTTAAAACTTGATTCAGTATTAACTTTAAGCTTACATCTGAGGAAGTTTAACTTTTAAAGTGGCTGCCTTTTTGAGGTGGATTGAGCAAAATCAAGTTCCTTGAAGAAAAGTAAGGGACTGACTCAACCCATTTGATCCATTAAAACAGAGACTTGCTGTCAGGCAGTCATGTTTTTCCTTGCTGCCATTTTTTAATCTTCAATCATTTGGCCATATTGCTCCATTAATTTGGCCAACAAGTTTTTCTTAAAGGAAGATAATTCAGAGCTTCTCTACTGAGCCATCATGAGTAGGCTAACTAACTTTTTAGCTTGCTAGCAAACAATGTTACGTTTTGTTATCTTTTTATCTGGTTTTCAAACAATGTAACATTTTGATGATATGTATCTAGCAAACATGTAACAATGTAACATTTTGTGAAGGAATACAGAGCAGCTAAAAGTTAATGTGATTGCACTACTGGACCCTTCAGCCTAATTATTTTGTACACTGAATGCTGAAGAACCTCTGTGGTTCACAATTTTTGAAAAAACTTTTTTATGCCTCCACACTGGCGACAGCCACGGCCAGAGGCTTTATGTTCTGGGATTATCCCATTCTTGTGAATGCAATCTCAAGAATGCCTTGAGGGAATTTCTTCAAACTTGGCAAGTGTCCACTTGGACTCAATCCAACTGCAGATCTCTGCCAACCAACTGTGTGAGGTCACAGTGACCTTTGATCTCTGATCTTTGACCACCAAAATCTAATCAGTTCATTCTTAAGTCCAAGTTTTAAGAAATTGTGCTCACAAGAATGAGATGACCCTTAAACATATTGCCTGTGGCCATGGCTGTCGCCTGGCATGAAGGCATATAAAAAGGTTATTCAAGGTTTTTAAAAAAAAAAATGTGCATCACAGTGATACTATTAATGCTGGAGAGTAATTACTTTCATGTAAGTAGTTACATGTAATTAAATTACAAAATAAATGTAATTGTGATCCGTTATTATGAATCTAGTTTTGCTAAATTCCGATTAGGATTTATCTTCAGTTAAATTCATCCATGTTGGCAAAACTCAAGTCTCAGAGTTTGTAGTCACCAGGAAAATTGAGACAAAGTCACAGAAGTAATCAGAGGGACAGCACCACAGAGGCTGCTATACTATCATTTATTTATCTCTTTAAAACCTTATGCACTCTATCTAAGAGGGTGTACACAGGGTCACACACTGTCATCATGAGCACACGCTCACACACACAGGAACAAGGATAAACTTCACATTCTGTGTCTCCTTCAGTACTTTCAGTCATGCATCTTTAACCTCATGCAATGTGTTGCCATTTTTCAGTTTGCTGTCATTGCACCATCTGATCCTGTTGTACTGTAAAGTCACATAAATTCCACATGGACTAGCCAGGTAACACAAGGAGCTGCGCTCATATTGGATAAACTCTGCGGCAGCCGATTCATGTACAAGGCCAACATTTGATGTCAGTGCGGGAGGTAATGCGGGGGAGGTGAAAGAGTGGTGGATGCACAATACACGCAGCTCACCTATGAGCTATATGCTGAAACTTCGCCTCTGCGAGTCTCACCTCCACCACAGCATCCACCTGTTGATCCTGAGTCTTCCTTTCCTGCGGGGGAAAGTTAATATCATCACTCCACACTCCCTGCTGTGCTGAGCTTGATGCTTGCTGGTAGGGAGTGATGAATTCAGTGCCTAAAAACCCAACCTCAGAGTTGTTCATATTTTAAATTCACATAATAATCCATTCCTCATGAGCCAGCTCACTGAATTTATGTTGTTTTTTTTAACTACAACCATGTCCTTAACCTCATCCTAAGTTGCTGCACTTGTATTAAAAGAATAAATAATAAAAAAATATACATTTTTGACATTGAATAAAGTCCAGGGTTTTGTAAAATTGCTCAATATCAGTATATCAACACGATCAGCTTGCAAGCCAAATTCATAAATGTGACCTTTAGCCAGAGAAGCTAGAAGTCAGACACACACAATGATGGTCCAGAACACCGCACCTACCCACTGCCTCACGCGTCTGACCACTGTCATAGTACAATGAGGACCTCTACAGGCCAGATGTGGAACGGATCCTCTCTGCCAACACTGACACTAGATTGAAAGCTGAATGCTTTAAGGCATTCCACTCCGTCACTGTCACAGCCTCTCTGTGTCTGTCAGGCTCCTTCTCACTGTCTTCACGCCTGCTGCAAAACACCCAACCGCAAACACCTTTCATTCATAAACACAAACAAAGCGTAAACATTTGGACACAATACAAATACAAATAAGCCTCCACATATGGATGCATGAGGGGGTGTGGGGTTGCCAAATTAAATATCAAAGGTCTAACCTCGCAGCGAAGGAAAATCAATCAAGGATTGCTGTGTTTGGACATTTTTAGAGTTTTGTTTCTTGCATCTGAGATCAATCAATGACCTATTAATTTGAAACAGAACAGACATACTTCCACGCCAAAGTCAAAGTACTTGAAAAAACCCCGCCGGGCCACATGATGATCGAAAGCACTTATGTCAATATTAGGGAACTTGTTTGTTTTGTTTTTTTTGCTCACAGCAACAGAATAAGTGGAAAAACAGGCCTTTTTCATCTGTCAGTATTTGACACCGTGTGCTTTCAGTTCTATACAGCAGGTGTTCCCAGTCCTGGGGGTCAGGACACTTCCAGAGGTTTAGGGCTGGTGAAATGATTAAAGGAACAGGAAGAGGAAAAACATATTTCTGCTTCACAAAATTATGGTTTATTTTTCAGTCTTTTTTGCAAGGTAATTTATTTCTTCAGGCCTTTAAATATTATTCAAATGAAACAATCTTGGAAGGAAAATTACTCTTTGGTTGAGCTGCTCATAAGAAACCTGTGACAAGTGGCTGTTTCTAAGGTGTCACCAGCAAGAGAGGTTGGAAAACCACCATCATTATTGATGCAGTTTGCATATACTTAACCTCAGCTGGCTTTGATAAACGACGGTGAAGATAAAGAGACTTTATTTATAACTCTACATCAGTGAAAAGGCCTAAAAGATTTAAACAGGAACTGAAAACTATATGATAATAGCCATTTTTCTGTGTCATCATTAAGAAAGTGCTCGGGTGCAGAAATAATAAAGAAAGAATTCTATTAAGGCACAAAATATTGGTTTATAGTTGTTTTCTCTAACCAACACAAATGCTATTGTGGCGTGTAATGACTGTCTTAGCCCACAGCTCTTCAACAGAATTAAAACATTAAAAAGAAAACAAGAAAAAGGGTAATCGTAAACAAGCAAAGACATGAATATAGTCAATGCAATATGCTCCGTCTCTATTAGCTGAGGGGTCCATGATCTTACAAATGTTGAGGACCCCTGTCTCTATGGTTCACAAGCAGAGCTTTTACTTTTTTTCATGTACAAATGTTTATGACCAACACAAGTAAACACAAGTAAAGTTTCCAGGCTTGCCCCAACTTTCCAGAGGAGCAATTTATTCATAACAGGCCTTTGATTAGACAGCGCTTGAATAAGAGACAGGGAAAAGGGCACGATTGTGCTTTTTTTAATGAAAAGCTCACTTTGATGTTAGAGCCATATGTTGATAACATAATTAGAGCATGGTATTTGGATATCTTTATGGAGTTTATTACACCACATCTCTAGGTTGAGTAGATTTTCCTAGACTCTGTGTGACATTTGCCTTCGTGGTTCCCTCTCCTCCGTTTTGATCTATTCACCTCATAAAGAGATATCTTAATTGCAGCTTTTAGTAAACAGTCAACACCCACAGTGTGACTTTTTCCTCCTTTTCCTCCTTAGTTTGTTGTTGTGCTTCAGAACTTCGGATCAGTTATTTTATACACACTGTACGACTTGCTTAACTTCTTCTTTTGTATACATATAAAAAACTTATCCATCTATAGATAATAAAAGAAAAGAAAAAGAAAGATGTGTTGTTGGGTTTTTCGCTATTCCTCAGTGCAGTCTTTTGATTTCCCAAAATCTTAAAATGCAGAGATTTTTAGGGGACAGACTATGTGAAAGTAGATGCTTTAAAAGATCTTTTGAGCCAAGTTGAATGCAGGCATGTTTCCAAAACTCTCTCCTTGAAAAATTTGGACTACATTAAGAATCATTATTAAAGCAGCGATGGACAGAAGGCCTGTTTTGAGTGGGTTTTAGGATGTTCATAATTCACAATAACTAAAGTACTGCTTCAAAGAGAAAACAGGTCCGTTTGCACTTTTGTTTTCTTTTGTACATCAAGAAGAAAGAAACAGGGGTAGGGTCATGAACCTTAAAAAAAAAAAAGTTGAGAAAATATTTGTCTTTACCAGATTGAGTTTTGAATTACTCAAAAAGTCAAACTACTTTTTTTTTTTTTTGTCGTCATTTGTTTGAAAATATAATGGTTGGTATTGAAAAAATTAAATAATTTCAATCAGGAGAAACTTCATTCTGAGTGTACGAAATATATTTAATTGACCTGTGCACAATCAGGATGAGAAATGTGAAAAGTCTTTGGTGATTAGACCCCATCATGATGTCTCCATGTATGTAGTTAAGCCATGATTAACGTGTGAGTGGATTTCTGATGAGTTCAACCTGGCCCCTGGATATGAAGAACTGCAGATGAATGAGGTGGGGGAGGGTCGCAAAAATTCAGCTCTGAAATGACAGCTGACAGCAGCAGAGAGGAGAACCGCTTTTAAAGTTCAACAGCAATGATTGGCTGATGGAGATCGCAGCTTTGATTGCAGAGTTGAATGAACAAGGTGAATCAGGAGTCTTCCTGATTGAACTTCATTAATGATTATTCACTTTCACTGAGATGAGTTAATCAACAGTTTTTGAAATACAAATTTTTAGATTTGAAATTATCTAAAGACAAAAAGTAAATTATGTCAACAAAACACTATTACTTGTTTTATTTTTTTCTTTCTATTTCAATAGATCCAAAAATCTATTGAAGTAAGTTGCCTTAAAACCTTTTTGTTTTTACAGTGTACACACTGAAATCCGGTGACTCAAACCAGATTCCAGACGGCAGCTCGGTGAGTCAGCTGGCACACATGCATGAGCACCTGGAGCCACATTATGTGTCATCAGTTATTATTGGCATTTGCGTACAATGGGGAAAAGACTGATTGTTGAACTCCTGAGGCGGTGCCAGGGTGGCGTGTTGTAGTTCGATGCATTGAACTGATATCGACACATGTGTCACTGGCCCATGCAAAGCTGCTGAGTTTTGTAGACATTTCCTTCTATGATCCTTAAGCTTGATGTTTTGCTGAAGTTATAGACATAAATAAATAATTTTAGTGTGTTTGTGTGTACATTTGCGTGCCTGCATACATATGTGTGTGTGTGTGTGTGTGTGTGTGTGTACCCATGTTACAGGGCCTTGCATCAGTTTTATGCCTTTGCAGCACTACAAAACAGACCGCTTGAATTTGACTCTCACTCCTATATTTTTCCTGCCTTAAAAAATATCTTTCTTTTAGCTTCTGTAGCCCCGACTGCACTCTGTCTAAAGCACTTTCTCTTACTCTTTTTTTCTCATCTCCCCCAGTCCCAACACGTCTCTGCTTCAGTCCTTTCAAAACTTGCTTGCTCCACTGTTCTTGCATTACTAGTTTGATAAACCAACTCAAAACATCATAATGCCTGAGCTCAGCTATGTGATTCTGTTCTAACTGGCACAAATGTTAAAGATGCCATTCGGTCGCCACAAATGTGGCTCTCTCTGAGATCAAATTCTGCCTCAGTTTCAAACCCATGACTCCTGTGTGTGGGACTTTTCTGTTTTAGTGCTTCCAGAAGTTACAATGATTGCCATATTTTGATGATGTTTTTATTTAATTTAGGTAATGATAATGGGTAACGTAATGTAAGTGGAGTAAAAGTTGCCCGGCTTCACTTCAAAAACAACAGCAAACAAACAACAAAAGCTATTTAAAAGCATGTAATTTATTTTACTTGCACATGTGCATGATATGGGTACAACAGACTCAAACAGGTCTGGCAAGATAGCATTTAACTTTTTGAAAGACACTAAACAGAATATAGTCAGTTTTCCTGAGCAAAAGGGGAACACCATGAAAGAGGAGGAAACCACCACAGCTGAGTTTGTTCTTTAGCAAATGGATATATTGCATCAGGGTTGCGATAAAAGATTCAAACAACCCCTCTAAGGAAAGACCGCAACCCCTTTATCTTGTTGCCAGACTTGGCCAAACTCCAAATATGTCTAGTCATGTGGCCCTAATCATGAAACAGCCATGTGACACACAAGGCGTTGAATGAAGAATCTGGCCGTATAGTCCGCAAGCAATGGAAAGCAGAGTGCTATTTACTCCAGCATATTTATGTGTCTCCAGTAAAAACAGGCTGCTAGGGAGGGCCTTGTAACAGATAATGATTGGAATTTAGCACTGAATGATCCTGAATGCTACGCTCGCTTAGCCATGCAGCTACAGTGGTCCATTAAACTAGCTGACTCTTCCTAGGAGCTCACAGTGAACATGGTGAGACTTGGACTGAAGTCCACCACGAGACCGAGGGTTGATTCAGGGTAACCTAGCTTAGCTGCTCGGAAAACTGAGCTTAAGTTAAAGATACAGCTACAGCCATTAGCTACTTTAGTAACAAGAAGAGATCTCTTTCCATCAGGAAACTTTGTAAATGACTTTGGTGCTGTAGTCCCTGTCCCGATCCGGCCTTCTTCTCTGGGAGTCTGCAGAGCCTCATTCTGCCTGCTAAAGGCAGCTATGTTAGCAGAAACTTGAGGCTGAGCAGTCAGAGGATATCAGAAGAAAACCCAGAGAGCATTTTCTCCAGACACTAAAAGTTGTGCTTTTGTACAGCAGCATTAATCAGCAAGCTAAACCATGATCCATGATTAGATTCTCTTACCAAAATACAAAAGGAGGAATTTTTGTGGGGGGCATATAGGTGCAAAACATGACTCATGATCTAAAGAAGCTAAACAGATATTTTTCATTTAATCTTGGCTTTAACTAAAAGTTTTACACATTGTGTGAGACCAGAACCCACTGTTAAATGCATCGCCAACTGTGATGCAAGGAAGAATATCTTGTTGTTACCTCAGCGACCCAGAGTAGTATGGACACTGGTTTCTCCGCCATCAGTGATCTATGAGGATATCAGAGCAGGCATGGAGCGCCAGGAGGCAGTAATTGGATGCCACAGTGTTCAGAAGTTAACGTCATGGGGCCATGAGACAGTTATTGGAGTCGTACCAGTGCAGAGACTGCTCATGAGTTGTAAAGAATCATTAATTATCTTTTAGAAGGAGTAGATGTTTATAACGGTTAAATTGAGCAATATGTTAATGGACTCTGACTCTGGCAGGCACTAAAGCAGGCAGTCACTTAATTATTGTAGCTGTAGGTTTTTTGTTTTCAGGATAATTGGCTTAGGTTTACTTGACAGACAATTCACAGTTATAAACAGCTGATCAACTTACAGTGTAGGACCCGTTGTCACTTGTTTCATTTACATACCATAGATTGTATATTAAACAGGGATTAAACCAGTTTAATATACAGTCTATGGCTCCAACTCACCATTTGGACTGCAGTACTCATTTTTGAACGTGTAATTACATATTGCTCATTTAAGCACTGCAGACAAAGTCTTGTTTGGTGCACAGTAATTCCTCTTTCTCATTCAACAAGGATCTCTGTTTCTGATTCAGTTGGTAGTTCTGCTAAGCAGAGGTAATACAGTGATGCTGTTTACTGTCTGCTGTACCGGCTAACCTTGATACAAATAATAAACACAATAAAAAAGAGAAAACAGAAGAATGATGTGTCACCATGATACAGTACAATATTCAGAAGTCTCTGACGTCATTGAGGTAATAGTATCTGTGAAAGAAATCATCAACTTTTTGTACAGACACAAGACTATCTCCTGAGAACTAGTTGGCAAAAAAAATGTGAGTTATGTGTACAAGGTGGGCTCAGTTCCTTATCTTCAGTGTTCCAACCACAGCAGCTTTAATTACCTATCAGTATTTCAAAGAATCGATTTGAGCAACTTCTACTCCATTATACACATCCTGTCAAAGTGTTAGCATGATCAGGTATGTCCTCAATCAGTGACTGAAGTCATACATGCAAATGAGGAAGATCGGGAGGCTCGGGGTTGCCAATTCTATCGTCATCCCTCTTTCTGAGGAATCCAATTCTGCTCTCTGCCAGCAGCATGCATTATAGATCAATATGCAACACAGCATAGCCCACAACCCAGTTAGGAAGTCCTGTGCTGTTGGGACTGTTAGGTGCCTGTTGAGACTGTAACCAACAGGTTTCCGTGGTGTCAAAATGGTTAATCTATTCAGTAAAGCTTTTATATTTGTGCTAATTAGTGCGCATTTGGTAAAGAAGACTGTTTATTTCAAATAATTCAACAAAAAGATGAATAGAACTGTCCTCTTCAATCAATAATGCCTAAGATGTCTTGATCCACAGACAAAACCACCAACATACCCAGTAAGCTCCTTGGTTAATTAGAAAAGTAAGCTATGTTCACTTTTTTTGTATGTGTTATTGTCATTTTTTTTGGCTCAAGCCCACATAGGGACTTGAGCTGAATTTGAAAATCCTACCAAACTGAAAATTTAAACCAAGGCTTCACTAAATTCTGTCACTTGAATTTAAAACAGTCACCCTGTTAGCAGAATTCAACATTTGAAGCTCATATTTGTTCCAGACGTTCCAAAAATGCCATATTTTAACCAGCATATGGTTGACTTCTGTCATTTTTATTTTTACACATGACCTTGCTGAAGTTGTGAGCAGGCATGTGCATGTCTTTGAAGTGTTGGAAGAGACTGGAGAACCACCTGTGCAAACACTTTGAGATCATATAATCTAGATACGGCCAGGATGACTGAACCAGCGACACTTCCTACTCAGTATTTGTTGCATTTTTTATCTTTTCCTTCTCTTCTGCAAGTCACGTCATCTTCACCAGCTTGCTTGTCTTGATTCTCCTCCAGAGCATCATGTTTGACTCTCCACTCCATCTTGCTCTGGCTCAGCTCCTCCTCTGGAGATGTGCTTTCGTGCAAGCCTTCCTTTTGTTTGTGACCCTGCTGAAGAGGTTATCCTTCGCTTTCTCAATTTTCCTCACCTAGCTCACCTTCAACCACCGGTTTTCTTCCGTTGCTGTCAGGTTCGTGACTTTGGCCTCCTCTCACATGATCCTCTGGCTCTTGCAGTCGTCCTTGATTGCAATCAGGTTGCTTTCAGTTGCAGTTCTGATCTTGTCGCTGACCTCTTTTCAGGCAGCTTCAGGTGGAATAGCTTGTTTCCTCCAAATGGCGGAGATTTCCTTGTATTTGTCTAGATTCATGTCCTCTTTCTATCTGTGTTTGATGTAAAATTAGTATTGTTTGCATTCCTCATTCTCTGCAACTTTTATTCGGGTTTCTGACATTTTGTTCAGCCAAGACTTTTATTTTCACTATCCAGTTTCTTTCATTCATACTCCCCATCGAACTCTTTGCTGGATACCAACCTATTTTTGGCTTTAACTCCTTGCATGGCTGAGCTAAAAGCCTGCTGGTCATACGGTTGCTGGTGCACTGCAATGTAGCCAGTGCCCACACTGGATAGACAAACATTAAAAGATAGTAATTCTTTCACCTGCACGCTTACTCACACTGTTAAATCTCAGGTAGCTTATTACATCTGATGTCAAGGAGAAGGACATCACTCCTTGGTGACCGGCTCCTCAACATGCTGTCACAGACATTAACTCCACTTCATGCCTAGAACAAAAACTGTAAACTGTCACCTGTCACTGATTTTTTGCCCTTATCCCATTATTGTTTTTGAAGTTGAAAAGAAAAGCTGTGCATGAAAGAGAGAGATGCAGAAAGAGAAACAAAGAATAGAATCAATACTTCACCTGGAGGCTGAACAGAAGGCTAGCCTGTTTCTCTTATAAGTGAACAGCACAGCTCATGATGTTACACACACATCAAACCGTCAAGGAGAGTTTCAGGCTAGTGTGTATGCATACGTGTGTGTGTGTGTGTGTGTGTGTGTGTGTGTGTGTGTGTGTGTGTGTGTGTGTGTGTGTGTGTGTGTGTGCGTGTGTGTGTGTGTGTAATGCTCTGTAATGCTCCTGGTGGATGGACCAGGTGGCCATCCAGGTGTGTGGGAGGAAGTAAGCCTTGGCAGACAGATACGATGGGCTCAGTTTTCAAAGAGGACACACCGATACACAAACACACTCACATGTACACAATATCACAGCCTTTTGCTCATAAGGAGTACAACTTCTCTAACCACTGTCAGTTTATCTGCAAAGTCTATGAAGGGTCATCTTCAGAACTACAAAACAGTCATAGTTTACTTGTGTATCAAAGGTATTTGACTACTTTTGAAGATGATAAAGAGAGTGGGCAAAGCCATGAAGAGCCACATCTCTGTGGGCCAACCAGCTGTGAGAAAAACTCGGATGTTCATGATGTGCTCATGTTTGTGAATTTTGCTCACATGATTTTTATTTTGTGAGTAAAAGATTTTGTTGGACTAAAAGTTGAATGTAAGATGACCTGTTTTTGATTTATGTTCATCCATCCCCTTATCCGATGTTGGCTCACAGTTTTCACTCATGAACAAGACCCCGAGAAACTCCTTCGCTTGGGCAGCAACTCACTCCCCAACTGAAGGGAGAAATCCACCATTTTCCAGCAGAAGACCGTGGCCTCAGACCTGGTAGGTGCCGACCCTTTTCCTGGCCACTTCATGCTCGGCTGCAAACTGCCCCAGTGCATGCTGAAGGTCACGGCCTGATGAAGCCAACAGGACCACATCGTCTACAAAAAACAGAGATGCATTTCTGAGGCCTCGAACCAGACACTCTCCTCGCCCTGGCAGCGCATTGAGATCCTGTCCATGAATATCACAAACAGATTTGGAGACAAGAGGCAACCTTGGAGGAATCTAACACCCACCAGTGTGTTTGACTTTATGCCAAGAATACGGTCAGAGCTCTCACTTTGGTTATAAAAGCACCGAATGGCTCGATTTAGTATGAAAATATTCTGTTTTAAGGATATTCCTGTTAACCATATCATCCAGCTCTATTGTGCATTCTTTATTCAGACTTGCGAGTTGGGGAAATGTTGCTCAGTCATTATTAGGTCAACTGCAAGAGCGACTTTTACAGAAAAACAACTCAGGATCTTTTTCAAACATGATGCCATGTTGTAAAGACTTCTTCCACTGTTTGTAATGTCTAATTTGTTCAGTTAATGTGTAACTGTTTGTAATTTCACTTATCTACTTCACTATCTGCAGCTAACCTTGCTACACATCACACCTATTACTAAATAAAGCAGCAGAAATCAAATCAAGTCACCGTAACACACCCTCAATGTTTAGACACTGGATTCACGTAAGGAAACTCCCTCATCTCCTTTGAACTAAATGTTTCTGTCAGAGAGCAATGCATGTTTTGTTTAGTGAGCTACACACACACACACACACACACACACATCTCATGATCTGATGATTTGGTAATTAAACATAATTAGTTAAAAATTAAGAATTGGTAACTAACACTCACAAACAAAGGCGAATATAAATAATAAATAAATTCATACAGACTTACAGTACATACATTTTTAACACAGATGTAAACACACATACACATATGTACAGTAGGATCATAAAACTTGCTCAGAGCAAAGAAAGTACACAAAACACTTTCCCTCTGTTTCTCTCTCTCTCATGCGCTCATCTGAAAATATCTGCAGGGCTTCCTCTTCCACTATCAAACAATTGTTTGTTCTCATTATCATAACTCATTAATCCTGATCAGACTCAATCCCACTATCTTTTTCACTGTCTACTTTTCCCCTCTCTATCTTTCTCTCTCTCTCTCTCTCTCTCACACACACACACACACACACACACACACACACACACTGTTACACATACATTTGTTTGTTCCTCTATTCATAATTCATAGGTTTTGATCAGACAGAATGTTTGATAAGGTTTACAGTCTGGGCTTGCCCAAGCAGAGAGGGAGACAACAAAAATAAACAGTCATAAATATATACATGGTAATACCCACTGGATGATGTAGGAGGCAAAGTTAATGTAATGATACAGTTGAAGAGTGAGACACTGTGAGAGCTGTGGGTGAGAGAGGAAACTGGATCACTGGATTGTGCTTTTGAAGGTCTTTTCAGAGTGAAACAGATTTCCAAAACTTTTTTAAGATGAGACAGAAGTTATATAGATCTATGAATACATTAAAAAATGATTAAAACTGGCGGCTTTATTAATACAAAGTGTGGCCAACAATTATTTGAAATAAATATGCTGATGTACCTAATTCACAGTATATGGACTTATTTTAATATACATTCAATAGAGAAAATAGTGTATATTTTAAAGAAGAACACTGTAATATATGTACTTTAATGCATCATAAAATGACTGAGATATGCCATCAGAGATTACGGAAATGTGCTACAGTTAAGTAAACAACAACAACAAACATGACAGCGTTTGTTTTTTCCATGCTGGGCTACTGTACAAAGGTGGTTGTGCAACACAGCAACCATGGAAGAGGATCCTCTGTTCTGTGGTTTTGGTGATACACCCCTGTTAATGTCACACACTGGAGCTTTAAAGAAAAGTCTCCTACTGCCTCTAACTAGCTAATGCACTCTGATGTATATAATAATGTAATATAGGCTCTTGTGAGCTCCATGCTGTAAATTCTTTCATCTGATTTCAAGGAAAATACGACCCACAGGCATGCATTAAGAATAACTATAGAAATTGCTAATCATCTGATCTAATGGTCTCATTTGCTTATGCAGATCGTATAGCAGCATCAGTATTAAAAGGAGACTGATCAGATAAAAACTCCTTGTAGTATGTTGAGCACCAGTCAAGCCTTAAATGGTAAAAAGTTATATATAGGAATATATATTTGTTTCATGTATTAATTTGAGGAGGGTTAAAGAGTGCCATTGTTTCTCTGTATCTTCAGTGGAGCAGAAGCTTCAGTGTCTGTTTTAGTCACAGGCTTCATGTATGTCATGATTTATTCACTGAATCTGTCTCTATTGCACATTGTTGCATTTTGCTTTTATCGATTATTACATCTTTTCCATCAAAGCTTTAAAAAGCTTTTTGAGATTTTTTTTTTTTTTAGATTTCCACTGTTTTTTTTTTTGTTTGTTTGTTTGTTTTTTTTTTTAGTTTTTTTTTTTGTGGATAAATTCAAAACGTGCATAAAAACAGGTAACTAGAAACCCAGATACTGAGACAGAGAGAGAGATTGATAGGAAAAGTAAATTCATCCCAAAAATAAAGACTAATTCAGACTGAGTCTGATGGATAAGTTGGTAAATTGAGTAAACAACCTCATCCCTCTCTTCATTATGAGGTGCCAGGAAATATCTTGTCATACAAATGGAATTCAAAACAAGTCAGTTTGGTTCAGATGGGGGTAATGTTGGATAAATGGGAGCTACAGAGACAGAGCAAGGAATGACAGAAAAAAATGCAACAAGAAATATACCCAATAAATGATGATTCCAACTCAATTTGACAGAATTGGAGACGTGGTGGCAAGAAAAACAAACCTGAAGTGTTTTGTTCACACCACATAACGCACTGGAGTTACAGAGATGTGAAGAAAAGAAGAATGAAAGAAAATGGAAAATGAGGGGGAAAAAAGAGGCAAAGAAATGGGGAAACAGAGAGCAACAGAGGATGAGAGGGCAGCCGTAACATGGCCATTATAGTGAGAAGAATGTGTCGTGCCACATCTTTACCTTTTGTAGAAGAAGGGTGGGTCAACACTGATGTAAGACATGTGGGTGTGTGAAAGTCAAGGAGAGGAACATGCTGTTTTCACAGAGGAGGAAAAGCACAGGCGTCACTAACAACATTAAAGGTGGCTTTGTTCTATTTAAGTGTCCCAGTCAGCATGCACATTACCTGGACCCTGAAACTGAAGCATCTAAATGGAATTCAGCCATCGGTTTTATTATTTACATCTGTGATTTATCTACTGTGACATGTCAAAATGTCTTCTGTGAAAAAAAAACCCTCCTATGGTGAATGCTGAGAGCTTCCATGCTGAGACAATTTTTCAAGGGCGGATTGTCAGATTTGTCAGTTTTGAACAGTGTAAGAATGTGAATCTTTGCTAAAAGACGGGCAGCCCAAAGCTATTATCATTATCACCATCAGTCTTTTTGAAAATCATGGTGTTGTATGTGTGATTTCAGTCCCGTAGCTACAGGTGAGTTTTATTTATACAGCCCAATATCGCAAATCGCCAATTTGCCCACAAGGGGTATTATAGTGTGTACAACATAAAATACCTTCTGTATATAGACGCTCTGTTTGGATAAAAAACTACTCCAAAAACAGGGAAGAAACGCTTCGAAGAGAGGAGAGTGATGACAAGTGACCGTTCACTAAGCCCCTAATCTGAACAAAAACATGTCCAACTGCAATAAGGCGCTGCACGCCTGTCAAGCTTTGCATTTCTCCAGGCTACATGTTGAAGTGGTTTGCATTGGACTCTAAGAAGAAGAAGAAGAGCGATACTCGTTCTCTTGTTAATCTGGAGGTTGTTGTCTTTTCTAATCTTTCAAACAGCTAAAACACGAGCACATGTGTGAGGAGAGGATTAAACTGTTTTTATCTGCTCTAACGTAAGCTGCAAACATTAGCTTGTCTGACTAACTTGCTTACTACCTGTAGTAACATTACCTCCAGACAAACTTGGGTCTGCTCACTGGCTCAGTCTGTTCTCTCGGGTCTAAACCAGGTTAGCTCGGCTGTTATTCCGAATCTTTTCCTGGGGCTATCACAGTCCGGCTGGGTGACCATCTCAAGGCACACTGCACTCAGTCTAATCAATGTTCTTCCTTTTCTAACATTAAAAATACTGCAAAGCAACAATAAATGTGTATTCAGAGTTTCTTGCACCACAGAAACATGTTATAAATCACCTAGCTGAATTAGAATGATTAAAAAAAATGATAAATATATAAAATTAGGCCTCAAAATCGTGGAGGTATGCCCAAAAACTGGTCTAGCTTCGTAATTCAGTACTACGAAGTTCTCACTCTTCACTTTTCAGCCACTATGTTCTAACATGCATGTGTTTCAAAGAAGAAATGTATACATATATGTGTCACATCACTGTGCGACCAATATTTGCTAGGATGTATCTTTAGCATCTATCTTTTAGCATTAACATTAATTATGTAACTTTATATATTTAAGACCCTTTTTAGGGCTTGTGTGTTAAAGTGTGTCTGACAAAAAGGCAGCTGGAGACAGACTTCTCAGCAGGAGTTTCATCATTAGCATTAGCTTGTGCTAGCTAGGGTTAGGGTTAGGGTTGTGCTAGCTAACTTCACTTATGAAATTTGCTAGCGAGGGTCATCATTTTAGCTGACAAAGTCCACAGTCGGAAATGTGTAGCTACTTTTGTTTACTTCTCTGTGGAATCAAAGACCTCGTGCTTCAAAAATTATTGCAAATTTCAGTGTTGAATCTGCCACCGTTAGCAATGTAAACTGTAGTGCGAGAACGAAAAGCTTGACAGATGTAGCATCAGTAACTCAGGAGGGTGGGGCTCAGCAAAGGATCAATTACACAGAGGGAATACAACATTTAGGTCCAACTGCTTGGAAACATATATGTTGCCCATATATCTGTCACTGATAGGTTGATGTAACTTGATGATATTTGACAAACTTTGCCTTAAAAAAAGTAAATCAACTGCAGGAATCTGTAGCTTCTTCATTGAAAAACTATATTCACTTTCTCAGTCGCACCCAAACTCACTTCCATCAAAAGAAAAGCAGACAACAGCAAGGAAAGGAAGAGGAGAGGACAGACTGGATTATGCATTTTTTTTATGTCTGGGCAAAACTATTTTTTGCTTCTTTGTGTTTGATTTGCCTCTCTTCATCTTATATCCATCGTTCCATTTAAAATGCACACACTTTTACACACTCGTACACCTGATCCCCTTGTTCCCCTTGTTCCAGTGTACGAACATCCCAGCAGAAGAAGTTTCAATCCCTTCAGTTTAAGTAAGGATAGGTGATATGTGCCAAAGATCATCTGCCATATGGAAATCCATTCCTTCAGAAAAAAAAAATACTGGGAAGCCAGTATAAATGTAAAAACAGGGTGCTTTTACTGTGAGGGGAGAAAAAAAGAATGGTTTCTTATTATTTATTTATTTCTGTCAAGACTGTTCTTTTCCCAACTGTGCTGGCTTTTGAACACAGAAACACATTAGCAACAGAGAGCTGAGGAGAAATCTGTTGATTTTTCCCTCATTTACACTGGGTCCCTTTAAGGCGAGGCTGAAAGGGAAGGGGACATGTGGCTGTGGCAGAAAAGAACATATGGCATCTGCTCTAGTGGAAAACCTTAATACGGGGTAGAGTATTGGCACCCATCGCCTCACTAGCATTAACATGCTGTCAGAGTTGTTCTGGCAGAACACTAAGTGGAGCACACTCGCCCAGCACCGTTCCCAAGAGTGTTGCAGTGTGTCCCTCACCACTTGCCATCCATCCTGGACCATGTTATCAGCGCTGTTATAGAAAGGCGAGAACACAAACACGCTGGAGGATCTCTGTTTATCAGATCTCCAGCCAAAGATGCAGTCATAAGCAATGGTCTTGTTAACTTGGTGAGAAAAAAAAAAAAAACACAAGATGTAAAAAATAGAAAACTGGAGAAAATGAGAGGACCAACTGTAAGGTACTAGAGAAATAACAGTAACAGGAGCTCTAGCAATATTATTAACACACACGCCATTTATTTCTACATATAACATAAAAATATAACTTGAATTTAAAAAAGGGTTCTGCAGTAATAAAATTCACAGACTCGGACTGACAAAAAACAGCCATTGTTCCTTTTATTAGCAATATTTTTGCCTTTCCAGCCATATAACGACCAAAAAAAGCCCATCATCTGCAGCTAAAGGTCGCAATCCAAGAATGTAAACATAACCTAAAGTAATTTCAAACAACCTTGGTTTTAGTCAGTAAGCAAGTATGAGTTTACCTGAGCAACATTGTATTAAAGTCGCTCACTATGGACATAAAAAACTGAAGTCCCTCTGGCTAGTCATATCCTACAGTGTGGACATGTGGCCAGAGAATTAAAAATTCCGGTCTATAGAGATGATCAATCCCCCCGCCATGAGGAGTGGAGAACACAACCTGTTCTGTTAAAAGAGAAGGCTAAGTGGATTTTTGATCTGGGTACTGCAGCTCCAGAGGCATTTACAACAAAGACTTGTGTTGGGGTTTCATGTAAACATATAATTATGGTGTCGTACTGTCTTGTTTTATTGCCCTTATCATTATCATATCACTGCTGGCACAATCTTTATTGTTATCTGGAGAGTCCAAATATAACTTGGAAAGAAACACCAGAAAGAAATGGAGTAAATATTTAGAATGTCAAGAGCTAGATTTCAGCTCGTTCACTTGGTGAGGAGCAGGTAGAAAATGAAAAGATGAATGTGGATCAATGAGCACTGGTGAGATGCATTTTCAGTGAAATTTGTGAATATGATGAAGGTTGATGAGGTGTTTTACAGAATGTTAAAATTCAGGAGACAAGTGAAGGTTAGACTGCTGCTTTTTGACTATCTTTGCTTCTCATTATGCATTTCTCAGGGTTGCAGACAAGTGCGACCTTGTGACTCCAAGAACGGAGCACTTTTTTAATTACTGCCTGACTCATGCTGGCATGTGAGTGTCTGTGTGTGTGTGTGTGTGTGTGTGTGTGTGTGTGTGTGTGTGTGTGTGTGTGTGTGTGTGTGTGTGTGTGAGAGAGAGAGAGAGCATACATGTATACGTTTTTCTTCCCAAGCCTTTGTGTGGCTATGACTAGACCTCTCAGCATCTCGTCCTGTATGTTTGTCTCCAGCGTTTCCTTAAAATGCAATGAGAGTTAATGAAAACAGTCATTTTCCAAGTGTTTGTTCCGACAAGGCCAATAAATCTGATTTCTGGTTCTGATGTGTAAATGTGCTTTCATCAATGTGGGCACATCTGCCTGTGCATCTAAAACATGTGTTAATCTGCAAGTACACACATCTTTAAATATTTATCAGACTTGACTTCACATTTTAATTAACAAAGTTATCTAGCCAAAGTGAACCAAAAGCCATCATTATCCTGATGATTTAGCCCTCTATGTCTATTTTCATGTTGAGGGGAGGACACAGTCAAAGAACCTTGACAAGAAAAAGCTTGTTCCAACACCGTCATTGTGACAAATGTGGCCCATTCCAGGGCTGCATTCACACCTCCATTTATTGAAAGTTTGGTGTTGCACTAATATAATAGTAGTAGTACTACTGTAGACAGTAAGCCATGCTGTCATTATAGATTCACCACAAGATAGCAAAATACACAACTTCATCACACTATTGCCTCCACATGGCTTCAACACTCCTCCACAAATTGTACACTTAACTATTTATTTGAGGGGCTATGATTGCTTGGAACATAACAGAGAAGTGACTTTTTGCTGCAGGACCAGTCTGAGAAGTTTATACAGACACTTTAATATGTTTTGGCACATCTTTTTTTCATGACTGCAGTCCAAGGAACTGCCTGTGGGCTTGAAGGGGCACTCTGAAAAAGCAGCTGCATTGTCAGCTTGGATTTATAAAAGCTACAAATGACCCATCCGAAGTCCCACCCCTTTTCTGTCTGTGCTCCAATGACAGATGAGCAAGCTTGCTACCAGGCGAAAGCTTGATCAACTTTCTCCTTTCCTATTTCCTGTACTAAAATATGTTATGTGCTTGTCTATGTTGAAAATGAAACCACATTTTACAGACTATTAACAGATATTGCTGGAGGACCTGTAAAAGAGTCACATCTTAACTTTAGCTATTTTGCTACCTAATGATTGATATGGCTAGATTAGCTGACTAGTTAGACATTAGATATCAGGGTTAACTAGCTAGCTAACAATTAGTTAGCATTTTGATAATATTAGCTACCTCAAGATGTAACTAAACGTGGTTTATACAGGTACAACATCTTTAAACATTTTCAAAATTTGGTTTTGATTTCAGCATAGATGAACATAGCAAAAAGACACATCAAAGTACATGAAACAAAAAAGGAGAAAGTTGACTGAGCTTCCAAACTTGCTCAGCTGTTACTGGAAGACAGAGCAAAAAGGGGCGGGGCTTAAGATGGGTCAAAT
Organism: Lutjanus erythropterus; assembly: GCF_056507025.1. Taxonomy (NCBI): domain Eukaryota; kingdom Metazoa; phylum Chordata; class Actinopteri; order Lutjaniformes; family Lutjanidae; genus Lutjanus; species Lutjanus erythropterus. The sequence continues at coordinate 22,077,505 of NC_139320.1, forward strand.
GTAGCTTTTAAAAATAAAAATTTAAAATTTCGTGGGGTAGCCTTTTAAGGGAAGCCAGGTTTTAACAGTCCATAACAGTTTGAATGATGCACAGGTCAAAATAGAAAGAGCAAAAGGGGGGCACTGACACCTAGAGATAAGTGATACTGCTTGAGTGTAAAATCCATGGTGGTGTCAGCATGATCGGCTGTAAATATAAAACACTTTAACAGTGTGCTGATGTTGCTTTCCTGTGGACCTTTTAACCCCCCACAACGGCTGAGTGACGCGGCTCCCTAGGACACAAATTGCATCTCTGCTTGTCATTATCACATTAACTCTGCATCAGCTGTCGACAAAGGGCCACAGCAAACGCCGGCTCGTTCGCGCACACATACACACACGCTCATCGTCTTTCTTCTCCTTGACTAATCTCCAAACAAAGCTGCGAATGTTAGCCTCTAAAATCCTTTCACTTTGAATTTTGCTGAAAAAAAAAAAAATCCCCGGAGAAGAATAAAGAAGGACAATGCAAGCAAAGAAAGAGATGAAGAGACGAGCGCCGGCCAACTCCTGCTGAGACCTCTTTGATAGATGCAGAGTTTTTCGAAGAGGGAGTTTGGTTCATTTGCAAATCTCCCCACAGTGGCTGTGGGCATTTTGTGTGTCTGCTCGCATGTGACCGTACGTCTATGAGTCTATTTTTTCAGCCTTTGTGTTTATACTGTATGCATACAGTACGAGCATGCATCAGGAGCTTTCTTTATATCCTGTGTGCAACTTTGTAGAAGATAACAGCTCTACAGTTTTGCTCTTTTCTTCACTTGCTTATTTTGGGTAGTCCTCGTTATCTGAATGCTGGAGTCCTCATTGTGTAATCTGTCTTGTATCCTTTAAAGAGCCATTAGATTATCTTGATGTTTTACAATGCAGCAAATTAGGCTTACTGGAATCCCACCACTAATAAGATTAAGCCATCCTTTTCACAGTTAAAAAAGTGGAGAAAATGTGAGATTGTACAGTTCCTCTGCTAAACTGACAAAGCTGCTGGAGAGTCCTGGTTTTACCCTCTCTGCATGAGAGAGAAGTAATTAGATCCCTCTACTTTGGGGCCAGATTTGAAAGAATGAAGCACAAACAGGGAGAGCAGCATATTTGATTGCCGCCTCTATCCCCTGCTTTAGCCAGCATCACAAGAGAAGAAGAGAAGAGAAGAGAAGAGAAGAGAAGAGAAGAGAAGAGAAGAGAAGAGAAGAGAAGAGAAGAGAAGCAGAGCTGTTAATTAGAAAAAGAAATACAGCCATAAGAAGAGTTATGGAATTAGGAGATATGCATAAGGTGGGAAGAAATGACAATGGAGTTGGATGAGTTGAAGGTTGGAAGAATGAAAGCAGCTACTGGGGTTTACCAGAAGAATTAAGATGCTGTCCATGTTCTGCCTCAGAGTTGGGTTGATGTAAAGATGAAGAGGTTCATGTCGTTGCATGCTGTGGGCAGCTATAACAGTCCCGCAGCTTTGATGTCACACCTGCTCGTGATTTGATGTATATAGCTTCGGTGTAATCAGTAGTGCTTTCATTGCATATTTTCCTGTAACTTGTTTTCAAAAATGTGTTACTTAAACAGTGTTTAAATTTAACACTCAGACCACCTGAGCCCAGCTGGAGTAAAAGCACGTAGTGCTGACAGAGCAACCCCAAAACTGCCAACCAAGGGTGGAAATTACAGGGGGAACAGGGGGGCTGTGGGAAAACCAGACGGTTGTCCCTCTCACCATATTAACTAATTAAACATAATACAATAATATGCTCTGGAAGCACTTGTGTTAATTATAGATATTATAGAATCAGATTTTTTTATGTCCATCATTGTCGTAAGTTACAATGGAAACTGTGACCTGCAATGATGGGAAAAAAAGTACTTTCTTTACTATCTTTTACTTACTAAACCTTGTATTTAAAGTACATAAACTAGTACTAGTAGACGTAGTAAGCAAACTAAAGTAACTTTACTTTTACTTTTACAACTCACATGTTTTCACCTCTTATGAGTTTGCAGGCCTGACTGTAGACAGATTCACTGTCATTATATGATTTTACTTATGATTTTGGTGATGAATGAATAACATAATACAACAATCACTATGTTAAAATATTACTTAGTTACTAAAGTGAAAGTGATGTGATCAATCTCCAGGTGATAATTCTTAAACTAACACTAACACACATTATCACAGCAGGAAACACTATGTAACAAGTAAGTCTTTCCTTTCAGATTACCCTATTGCCACAACTAATCCCACTTCCTTAACAGGGTTTAGTTTTATAAATCTGTCACAGACTTAAAGTCACAGGTATTTAAGCCTTGTGATGGTACGACACATAACGCAGAACCTAATAAGAATAAATAGACTGGGATTATTTAGGCTTACTGTAAAGACTGTAGAAATGACAGGTAGTGTGGCTGAAACAGAGGCCTGGGTCTGATAACAAGGATGTCAAGTGCTAACTAAAGCTGTCTACACACAAGCTAGCAAAGACTCAATGATATGGAGGCCACGAAACATGTTAACACTTCACAGTAGTGCATAGTTATTGAGGGATGCATGAGGAATGAAACAAGAATGACCTGCTAATTAATGAACACATGTACATGTACGCAACAACTGTGATTCAAGGACTGTATAGTAAATAATGATGGGTTAAATGGCTGAGAATACAATATTAATCATTAGGTAATGATTAGTCCATAATTAGGTCCATAAATATCTGTGAATCAACACACTGACTGCTTTCCCTCTGTCTGAGCAGTTAGTGTTTATTTTGCACAATTTAAAAAAATATACACAAAAAAGACCATGAGGGCAAATAATATACAGGACAGTGAGAGACAAAAAGGCTTAAATATAAAATACAGAACAATTAAAAAACAATAGTGATAGCTAACTAACAATAACAAAATATGTTTGATAGCAATGACTATAAACAACAGTGATAATAATAATAATATCCATTTAAAAACAGAAAATGAAGGAGAAATTACTCAGTGGTCCTTAATTACTTTATGATAAAGGACAACTTAGTTGCTATTCAGTATCATGCATCACTTTACTTGAAGGAACAAAAGGAGTTACTAATGATTAAGTACTTAGTAATTAATGAGTCAGTAGCTGGTTTGAAGTTAATCAGGAACAATTCGTGATGAAAATCAGCATGTCAGTTCACAGATATTCATGAACCAATCATTAATTAATGAGTCAGTAATATAGTATCTCCCAGTCTGTCATCCAGTATCTCATCATTGCTTCTAACATAGTCCTCAAATCACAATTATTCAGATATTACTCATTAGTGATTCATTATTTATCAGGTTGTTTGTGATTCATTACTCATTCATTGATTGAAATGATTCACATTTTTGTGTCCCGCAGTGCAAAGTGTGTCTAAAACACAACATATAAGTTAGACAAATAACTTGATTTATTAGATTTGTTTCTGCTGGAACTATATTTTTAGAAACTATAGGCTATTTTAACATGGATTTCTCCACATCAGTGTAGTCATGGGAAATCCTAGATAAGTATTTTTGTACTCTAACATGTTTTGGCCAACAAAGTAATAGCTACAGGCTGTGCATGGGATTCACAAGCTCACCCACAATGCAATGCAAAAAACCTTTGTTGGTCAGTATAGCTGCGCTGAAGAATTTCTTCAGTTGACTACATTTGCTGTCAACACTGACTGGACATCCACAAAAGTAAAAGTGAAAAGTTAGTGAGTTTTCCAGGACTGATAATGATTTCAGTTGCTGTGCTTTTGCAGGACAACTTAACCCTGAGTGACAGAGGATGGAGATCTCAGGGCTTTTGGTGGAAAAGCGAAAAATAAATTTGCATCACAGCAATAATAAGAAATCATAACAAGGTAACTGACCACTTCACCTTCATGAAGGACAGGATGTTCTGTCTCTCAAATAAGCATGACTCAAACTGTTCCCCCTTTCTAATTGTTTCTCTTTGCCCACTCTGTGGGCTTCACTGATGGATGAATAACTCATCAAGACTGTGTGTGGTTGTAACTATGCTGTATTGACGCAGTATATGTGGGTGAATGTCTGCCTTTGATTCAGCTCTGGGTTCAAGAGGTTTACATGTCGATGCCAACTATCTTTACAGACAGAATATGAACCATAAAGCAGTCGGTTCAGGAAGCTGCGAAGTTGTGATCACAACAATTAATTGTAGGCAAATTTGGCCAATCACCGTAGCTTTCCTGCACTTTCTGTCAATCATAGCTGCACCCCACACACATCACAACATATATGTATGTCTCAATGAACCATCTGGGTTTTTTTGTTTGTTTGTTTGTTTGTTTTTGTTTTTTATGTCACTGATACTTAAAAGTACAAGGTTTGTCACTGCTGACATTTATTCAGGCTCTTTGCACTTTTAGATTTCATAACTATATTATGTATGTCATGTGACTTAACTCACGTGACATTACACATATGGCTTATGTTGTAGGTTTAGGCACAAAAACTGCTTTAAAAAGGAGCCTGCGAGATCCTGGAGGTAAAGATTAAGGGAGTCCAAGAGATTTTTTTTTTCATATATATATAAATATGTTACATGTGGTGGTGTTGAGGTATTGATATGTTACTTCCCCCAAGAAAACCTCTCACCCAGGTAGGAAGGTAGCACTCCACGTTAACCGCAGTTTGAACTCAGGAAGACACAAAGTCAATAAATCAGCAGTGGCATCTTGTGTGAAGCAGACTGGCAGCTGTACTTCTTGTCACCTTGACAGATGGATGACACGTCTCCCTGTTATCCCGTTGAACATCTTTACTTTTATCATTTCGCTACCACTTTCTTATCCCCCTTACCTCTGTTCTCATTTGTCTTTATTTCTGTCACCGGATCTCACTTGTACTCTTTATCTAGCTGTAATGGATTCTTTCTTCTTGCACTTTTTCTAACTTTGTTTTTCTCTCAAACTCTTTTCTTCCTTTCACTTCCGTCCTCTCTGTTTCTCTTTCGCTCGCACTTTTCTCCTCAGGTTTTTGTCCTCTCATCCTTTGGTTATTCGAGGACGTGGAGTAGCGTCATGTCTCAGGTCACTGGAGGACTTTTAGAAGTCAACAAGAGAGAGACTGACATGGTCTCCCGGGTTCCTGCACACACACACTCACGCAGATTCGTTCACACACACCAGTGTTAAGCTCTCAAATTCCCCACAAAGAGCCTCGCTCCCACAAGGCAAGATGCCGCAGAGAGAAAAACAAAGAGAGGGAATGTTTTCTCTCTATTCTCCCCTTTCCTCGTCTTTCTCTCCTCCTCACGCTGTAGTCTTCGGTAGCTCTCTGCAGTGCAGTACAAACATGCAGAGTGATCAAAGAGTCTGGGGTGTCAGAAGCAGGGGACAAGACGGACGTGTGTGGAAGACAAGATGAGAAAGAGCGGCAGGAGAACCGAGCTGTCAATCAAACATTTTATCAAACTCGGTGGAGCTTACGGTGGACTTGTGAGCTTACCTGGAGGACCATCAGTGTACTATCATACCTCCTGCTTTGTTGTCATTGCTGGGCTTCGTTATGTCTAAATTCAGGGAGCTTTCTGGCAAAGACTGCAAAAATAATCATGAGTAATGGGAGATGTTCATCTGGCCATGCTGTGTTCTAAAAAAATCTACACCTTAAAAATTTAAAAATGAAAGGAAATTAAAAATGTTTGATAATAAATCATGATAATAGTGGTAATAACTGTTAATTTTAGGGAACAACAATAGCAGAAGTAATTTTTTTTTTTTATTTCCTCTGTGAAAAATAGCCTGGACAGGTGCATTAATATGATGTACTGGAGGTCTGCATCGCCATTGCAATAAAATGTTTAACCCAACTCTTATGTGACTATTAAAAAGAAAAAAAAAAAAAAAAAAAACTTCACTTGCACAGAGCATTTAATCTACTGATACTTAGAAAAGCTAAAAAAACTAGACTAAGTCTTTTCCGAAAAAAGTCAAATTAATAATGTCTAAATGTTACAATGATGTTAATGCAGTTTTATTCCAAAAGCGTTGCTGTGTTTATCATGGAGTCACAGCACCCTCTTCTGGATCCAGAGAGAAGTACATTTACATTTGTGCTTCTAAAGGAATAGTTCACCACAAAATCAGAAATACACATTACTAGATGGCACTCAGCTTGTGATGCTCAAATCACCAAATATACATGTTTCAATTCATTCATGTGTCAAGTGCCAAGGAGAAGAAGTCATCAAGTCATCAAGACATCTCTGCTGCTGATATCTCCAAAACTCTGCAAATGACAATGGAATGATCTACATGGATAAATAGCTCTACCTGTCCAACAAGGGGCAAGGGGCAAAACATTATTTATTATGTTAAATGTTCTTTTTTTTCTTTTTTTAAAAGAAACAAATAAAGTCTTTGTGATAAACAAAAACTCATTAGATGAAAGAACAGGTACAGACAGTTCCACTGCAGTGTATGGAGGTCCCCTCTTTGACAGGTACACATCGCCAACAATGCAAGTCTCCTCTTGGAAATTTCTATCTTCAAAAAGAACATTTGCAATAGTATTATACATGTTTTAAGTAAATCATTCAATATATGTATATGCTTTTTTAAATGACCAGAAGTATACATCTACACTCACTCACTGCAGCATGATAGTCCACTATTGGTATTTTAGGAATGTATGTGTGTGTTCCAGATGTGTGCATTCTCACCTTCATATGTAGAAAAATTAAAAGAATTTACTCTTACTGAAGATCAAACTTATCCTGGTAAAAAAAAACAATCAATCAGAAATATCTATATCATATAATGTGATATACACAACTAACTGTAAGCGACTTTGTCACTCATCAGCATAGACTTTTTTCACAGCAGCCATATTGATATGAAACAGTTGGGTAAACACAGGTGACGCTAACTAAGGTACCATTCCATTTAGTGAAGTAGAGCCTTTGTGAGCCAACAAGCACAACAGCAGAACTCTGACTGTCGACGGACTGTCTGACTCTGTTTCACCTGAATGCAGTAGGACCGTAATTAGTACCACTGGTGACGCCTGTCTTTACTCTTTGGTGTCATGTCATGAAAAAGCAGCTCCTCAGGCTGCAGAGTCAAACGCTCTGTCTGTGTCACCAGTTATAACATCTGAGTGACCAGTTTCCCCATTTATCTACAGGGTGTAATTGAACACTTGTGTTTACATTCTCACTGACACTGATTTCTATAGTAAAGCTGTTTGCAAAAATTGATACATGGACAGAAAAACAAATAATTAGTAAAAAAAAAAAAGAAAACACTATGACAAGTGATAACTTTGTCAATACTGAAGAATTGATGACAACATAATCTATATGAACTGACAGTGTATTATTTCAGCAGAGAATTGTTACCTCAGTCAAGAGCTTACTGTTTTAAGCTACTGACTGAGGTGTGTTTGTCCATAACACTGATTTAAAGCAGAGTGCATACAACTGTCATTATACTCTCATAACCATGTCATGACACCTTTCACGAACATGTTTATGGCTGTTGTCATTAAGTGTCATTTGGGCAATTATGTGATTTTTAATTCTAAGTTGACTTTATTTGTTATGTTCTAACATTAAATTATACTGTCATACGTGGTTGGTTTTCACATTAACCATCATAAGACCACTTTAAGTGTGTCATGAATATTTTCCTCCACCTCAAGTACAGTGGTATCTTTTAGACTTTTCATAAATGTTTATAACAGTGTCATGAATAATTTCCTGGACATCAGCCATTACCATTTGGACTTGTTGTCAGAAAGGTGTTATTTTAAGTTTGATGAAGTACTGAGGTGATTTAGCTCACTGATATCTGATGGACATATACTATAGTGATTAGCTAGTTTACATGCTGCTAAAGCTAAGTAGGCTAACCGTGGTCTGTTGTTATAAGTAGCTGGCATTAGCTAGTTAGCTCAGTTAGCCATCAGCTTCAGGGTGCCGGGAGCCAAACCCAGCAAGAAAACCACATTGGTACTGCAGTCCCTGTCTTCAAACTGGTGTCATGACATGATTATGACAGTGTTATGTGCATCAAATAAAGTGTTACCTTTTTGTCTTTTAGGTTCCTTCGTAAGAAGGGGTGGGCTTTGAGTTTAAAGACAGTGCAGTGTATTATTGCTCACCTCATATACTTACTGTGTCCCAGATCAAGTGGCTGGAGAACGCTGTCCAAGATTGGTCTTTAAATGGAGACTCATCTTCCCCAAACTAAATGATCTAAACTCACAGACCAAAACTAATGGCAAATCTGGGTGTTTCTCAGTGAACTTGTACAGAGGTTAAATTTTATTCAAACAGCCGACAAACTGCAAATGATCCCAGTGACATTTTTAAAGGACATGGGGCACTGGTATATTATTAATGTAGAGGCTAATGTTAAATTCACCCAATAAATTCCATTTGTCTGTAAAGCCCTGTATATACAGGCAGGCTGCTAACAGGGACAAAGAGGGGAGTTAAATCGTGGCTTCCATTATTTACTGCTTGCAATGAGATTTTCACTGATGTAGTCAGTCATACATTTTTTGTTGTTCCACCGTCTGTTTTCAAGAGTTTGCAACTGCTTCCCCCCGAGACCATGCAGGAGATCGCGTGACATTGCGCTGTGTCCTCTGACATAATAATCTTCATAATATATCTTGTGATGTGGGCGTGTCTGAGATTAAAAAGAAGAGATTCTGCAAAGTTTCTCCTTATCTATATGCTGCAACCAGATTTTAAAATCAGTTAGGATTTACTTTAGTGTGTGTTAATTAGTAAGGGTGTGGAGATGCCCCTTCAGCCTCATGCTCTTTACTATCCTGATCTTCGCTGAAGTTCTGTGATGTTATAATCAGAGTTTCAAAGTGTTATGGAGTTTATCTTGAGAAAACCACCAGTCAGTTGGTTATCCTGGCTCAAAGTTTGTCAGACATAATTGTCTTACAGAGTCAGTTCACCTAAATAATAACAGGGTGTTCACATGATCCAGCAAGTTAAATGCTGAATCATTTTAATGCCAGATTTAATTAGATTTCAGGACAATTTCGCACTAAAACTAACCATCAAATGTGAAAATAATGACATACTCTTACACAAAAATAAATATATTGTCATTTAAAAATTAGAAATGAAAGAAAGTGAAAATAACTGGACTGGTTAAAGGATGTTTGTCCAAATATTTTTATTGGCAAAAACTTAGAAGACTGTAACAGGATAGGCACTTGAATTCAACTCTTGCATTTGGTGTGACTTTTACACCATTTTATATCACCATTACAGCATTTAATGCAAATATTAAATATTTTCTAAGAGAGTTTAAGACTATTTATACTTTTCAAGGCCTTTTTTAAGTGAATGTGACTTAAACACATTAAATGATTTAAGGGCCTGTGGCCACCCTGCTTAAAAAAACTTTTCCACATTTTTTCCATTCTTAAAAATTAAAAACCTCAATCCATTGCAATAAAAAAAAGCTACAATCTGCTCATAAGACTGGTGCTGGCAAACAATCTGTAGAGCCTAAAAAGGAGAAAAACTATAAAACAATTAGCACATAACAACACAAACAATTAGCAAAATAAAACAACAACATCTGTGCAGAATGGATCTTTTCTTTCAAATGCATTTTGAATTTGAAGATGTTTTGTTTTTGTTTTTTTAAGGTTTATTTTCCAGCTGGAGTCCTTTTATTCCAGAAGTATATCTGACTGAGACTTTATGAGTCTATTACCTTAACTGACACTTACCTCTGATTGTCTGTATGAAATCAGCAACAGTCGGTACAGCAGTGATGCACTCTGGTACAATATCCCTGCTGCCTAGCAACAAAGGAGCATGTTATAGCAGCGTTTCTTCTCTCTGCAGAAATACAGGGAAGAGAGAAAGAACAGTTATTGTGTTATTCTATTGATTTGCTGTCCTCTAATAAGTGTTAGTTGTACTTTGTGTAATTTAATAAAATTCCTCACTGATTGGATTATATGTCTCAGTAAACAAATGCGTGTAATCAATCAGTATTGACTACAGAATTCTTGTACGTGTTGGAGTTTTCATACTGAGCAGTAGTTAGTTTGCTGTAGAGTGTGAGAGCTGGCGAGGTTCAGCACCAAGGAAAGCGACACACTCCCAGGATACAGTCAGCACCATGGAGAGCAACTTTTTCCAAGTAGAAGACTGGTAGGTGTAGATTTACTGTAATAAATAAGATTCACATGTCATTTATCTTTACAGTGCTGCATTCAGCTTTTACTGATAGCATTTTACCAAAATGATGATTGTTTAAAAAAGGCTAATTAAACATATTGTCTCTGTGGAGCCACTAGGTGCTTGTTACAATCCATCACACAAAAGTATTAGAAGAAAGATCGTGTGAGAAATGAACATTTTGGCCAGGGGCTGGTGCTACATACAGTATAAGCTCATTAAGTGTCAAAAATGAAAAAGACTCAGTGACTGAGCATGAATGTGTGCATTTCATGGCAGCCTATGCTGCACCATTGCACAGCATCAAAACACAAATGTGAACTGATGTGTTTCACACTGTATCAGATGTCATGCTAAATAATATTTAACACAGCAATCAAAGAAAGAATGGCAGTCTCTCCCCTGTGCCAGACAGCACCCATATGGTGTGTTGAGGGTTTAGATCTCTGTTATCAAATTCATTCAAGAAGGAATGAGAATTGTTATTGTATTAGTGACAGATTGACTTAAAAGTCGCAGAATCAGTCATTATGTTGACAGACCAAGGCACACACCATCTACTCACGTGCTTCAGTAGTGTGCAAAATAAATTTGTTATAATACTCAATAATCATGACTAAATCGTGGTAGGATTTCTGAAATAAACCCTCAAGATAGCAGAAAGGAGTACCAACACAGACGCTGGCCAATGAAGTGCTGCAGATGGTGTCAGCATCAGTTGTTATTTTAGCCACTTAAAAAAGGTTCACCTTAAAAAATCAGTATCAGTGTAAGTGTGTCTGAAAATCTTCACCATATTATGTTGCTGTCAGACAGCCTTTTGCAATGGGAAACCGCTGTTATATAAGCCAAATATCACTATCACTATCTAAACCAACCAGACTCCTCAAGGGATAACAGTCATTTCACCTCGCAGAACACGGGAGTCGCTGCTTTACTGCTGCCTCCATCAACTTTTCATTGCAGTCTACAGCAGTGCATTGCTGCCCCTAATACACCATGTATTGATAAGTACCTCATACAAACCCTGCTCACCTGAAAAACACAAATACATAAATCTGTGGATGTCAGAGCGTTTTAGAGTGGCAGAAACAAAGCTGTTGAGTAAGCAAACAAACTGACAACACAAGCACAGAAATAACTGGGGCTAACACGTAAAAGTGTCAACCTCCAGTAGGTGTCAACCTCTCAGGACACACTCGGGATAATGACAAGTGAAAAACACTTAAAATGCACCACACACACACACACACATACACACTTGTTGCTTCATAAGTTTGACACACAGCAGCGGAATCAGTGGGGGCAGCCGGTGCTAACCCAATAAACAACCTGACAGCTTGTTACCAACACAATGATTCCTCAGCCTGATGGCTTTTTAACCCCGGCAGCACAGTCCCAGAGTAAAACAGTGACCGAGGACAGCATAATTAAGATAATATGAGATGGTCAACACAGTATTGTAATAAGTATCCAATGGTGTAACATGTGCAAAAGTTTCCTTTGTCAAATATGGTGAAATGTAAGATAAGATCAAGACATTTTGCTATGATATGATGTATGATATGATATATGATAGGATACCTGCCACTGTGATAACAGCTACAGTGTCTTCTTTTGATTTTTTTATTCTGGCCTGTAACTTGTGTTATTGTTTGTCTGGTTCATGTTAATTAAAATTAAAATTAATGCTGAATGTTCACAAAATGAATGAGTGTCGTAAGATGTCATTAGACCTTTATAATGATAAAACTGAGCAATATGTTAATGGAGTCTGGCTCCAACTCCAGAGTTGTTTTCAGGATAATGGGCTTAGTGTTTTATTGACAAACAATTCAAAGTTATAAACAGCTGATCAAATTACAGTGCAGGATTTGTTGCTTGTTTTTGTCAAATTATGATATTGTATTCATCTTGCACTCCTGGTGCAGCCTGCCTGAGCTTCCTCAAGTCGGGAGAAGAGGGGCCAAGGGGAACTCACTTCAACCAAAGATTGTGTTTAAAATAGGAACATATCGTCTGTGGCTCCATCTCGCTACTTGGACTGCAGTGCTCATTTTTGAACGTGCAACTGTTACATATTGCTCCTTTAATAAATATAATTAGGTATCTCTTATAAATGCATATAATATCTAAGCACTGTAGTCTCACATAAGTGATTTAAATTATATTGCAGGTGTATTTTTATTGTTGTGTCCACTCTTTATACATATGAATGTGCTGGATGCTAGTGAATGATGTAGTCAGCAGTGTTGTTAAGCTAACCACAGACAGGCAACCCTCTTCCTTTGCCTCCTTTCAGCTCCTAATGGCTTATTGTTTTCAAACCACTCTGTTAAGTCCCTCTTGCCTCTTCTTTTCCCCCTCTTCCTGTCTTAATGTAACACCTCCCCCTTCACTCCTCATTTTCTCTAAAGCTCCTCTCGTCTTTCCCCACATCACCCATTTTTGCGAAAACTGAGATGATCAGTCAGCGCTGAAGGATTTTTGAGTCTCCATCCTCCATCCTTTTCACCTATTGTACAAGCATCCCGTCTTTGCTCCCAATAACCAAAAACTAAAAGGACAGACATAACAGTACTAGCTGTGACTACCAGTTAGTGTTTGCCTCTTTTATTTCCCAGTATCCTCCCCTCCTGGTGCCCACCCACCCAGGAAGGATGGATGGAGGAGTGCACTAAAGGAGGGATGGTCTCGGCTTAATTTTTTGTTTGGCTGCACGGCAGCCTGGTTCCTCTCAGTAGAGTCTCCTCATCCTTATGTCCCTATAAATTATTTCCCTGATGATGTGTACTTTTTTTTAACAAAGAGATGCTGAGTTTTTGGTCATTACTGAACAAAAAGCTTAGTAAAGGATAATGAGCAGTGAATGGGTTATTACTGTGAAATAAACCCTGCCAAGGTGATAGTACAGATTTATTTGGCACCAATGATCCTCTCACTGTACATTATCCGGCTTATTACTTACTTAAACTAATCAACAATTTCACTCAAATTAATGTAAAATTAATTGTATTGATTTAAAAATGACTTCAGTGATTTTGGTTTAAAAAATGATCGGAACTACGTCCATTGCAATGGCCAATTTTTCAGAAATAACTGACCTCAGAATGCTGTAATTGACAAATCAGAGTGGAGTGCTTCACAAAGCCCTGTAATAACTGCAGATATATGTATGTCACCTGATAAGTAACAAGAAAATTGCAGCGTAAAATGCCAAACTAGATAAGAACAAATTCAGAAACATATGCTGCATCAGAAATAACACAGGACAAGCGCTACATACCCAAAATGTGTACTATCGTTCAGCAAACTTCTGTAAATAAACAGTAATATGTGTCTTTTCTGAAAATAAAACTCTAAAAATATCCATCCAGTAAAGTGAAAAGTAATAGTAAAGTGAAACCTTTCTTAAACTTAAATTGAACAGTTAATCAGAGCTGCCTTGATCACTGTCTGCCTTTGCCTGTTATGTTGTTGTTATTGTCACCACTGCATTGCACTGTGGGATATTTATGCAGGCAGTGCCCAGTGTGCACACTGTAATATTTCCTTGAAAAAGAAAACGCATGTGTACTATTTGTTTCATAAGGTTTAAGGCATACTAAAAAAAAAAATCTAACATACTATTTTAGCCTAATAAATAGCATGTTAGTATGAAATTTTGGACACAGCTTAAGTAAATTGATTTTTTACCTTGTACCTTAGCGCATTTAGATTTTGATTTCTCTTATTCCCCACTTTATTTGCTGTTCTTCAGCAAATTTATCATTCATCACAAGTCATTTGTTTGTAAACTATGAGCAGGGTGAATTTCATTTCCCTCTGCTCTCCACCCTGCCCTCCCTCCTCCGCCGCTAACAAACCGTCAACCATGAGATCAACCGTCATAAGGCTACAGCCACTGCCAGCCATGTTCTGCCTCTAAAACAAAAAAATACTGTTTTTAGCATTTTAACGCACACGCAAGGAGCAGACTTGCTGCTCTCTTTTTTTTGACTATTTAAAATTTTCTAGCGATCAAAGCGTCGTGTTTTCTTTGCACTGAGCAGGAGAGAAGATGTCTTCCCCCGCGCAGGAGAAGAAGAGGAGCTCCGGCGTTCAGCTGCTGCGCGCCGCGCTGCCGCTGCTGCTGCTCGCGCTCTCCGGTAAGAAACAACAACAACAAAAAAACAGACAAAACCGATCGATCGATGCTTTCAGACATTGATACGATGATCAACAGTTCGATGGGATGATAGGTCCCACTCGCTGCTCCATCCTCAGGCCTTTTCCGTCTCAGATCTCACTGTGTGTGTGTGCGTGTGTGTGGAACAGAGAGGGAGTGGAGAGGGGGAGATAATGGGTGTAATGTGAGATAATGTCGATTAGTTGTTATTCCAGCATTTTCCTATTTTGACAGTCATCCATTAAAGGGGCATTATTGTGGCTTTTCTCAATCGTTTCTAATTAAACTGATCATTTCTGATGAGTTGTGTAAGGACTCATTCCTCCCTACGTCTCTATTTAGCCTCTGTTGACAGCTAAATTAGTGCCCTGCCTGCTGTATCACAGCCTTTAAAACAGGATTATGATGCACTATGTAAAAATAAATATTGGCTTAGCAAGCAGAATGATAGTGTGTACAGCAGGTATGTGTGACTCAGTGATGGGTAGAAATAGGCCTGTAATAAGGTGCTAACAATGTGCTGCCTTATTCAGTAGCAGACATATAAACCTAAATATGGTGTCATCCAACTCAGAGGTTCTCAGTTTTTTCTCAGCCGAGGAACCCTTACAAGAGAGAAAATATATATGTCCCTTGAAATAATCTGACATAGTCTATTTTGTTACACTTCTGCTTAATTATATGTGAAAGATCAACACAAGAGAAAAGTACCAGAAAGATATTAGACATGTATTAAAAATATATGCGCCATGTCAACACAGAATGTCATAACATAACATTGAGAGCATGTGTGTTTCACTCACAAATATAAATAATAGAAGATATAAAATAGACCCCATAGAACATTAAAAGAACAATAATAGATTATTAGATTAGAAGGTAATCCATTAAATATTTAGATTTAAAAATGTAAATATTTGTTGATTTATTTGTGTTAATTTTGGAGGCCCCTATGGACTAAAGCAGTAGTGTTTCCTCCACCTTAACCACAAAATATAACATCAAAAATAAAATTATTTAAATAAAAATCTACTCCTGCTGCTTTTTAACTGGCTAACATAAAACTCAACATAACTTGTTATAGGCTGTTGTAGGCTCGTTTCATTAAGACATTAAGAATAACACTGTGAAAACAGTCAGTTGTAGGTCATAGAGTGGCATCATTAAAAAAACTGAGACTGTTTCTTAACCATTTAAAAATTCATTGTAGTAGCTGTGAATGAACCTGGAAATTTTTCACAGTGACCCTGGCAGAGAGACACACTGACCCCTGTGGGTCCCTGAACCCCTATTTGAGACCCACTGTTGTAAGTGAGACGTCAGTGAATTTACAGTGCAGTTGTGAACATCACCACAGACTGGTTCATGATTATTCACAGATAAAGCAAAGACAGTCACCAGGTTAAAACATGAAAGCATCAAGTGCGAAAGATCAAACTCGCCTTACTATAAATCCAGTGACGTCCCTGTGACATCACACAGGAAGAACAACAGATTTCACAGCAGAAGAACCTTCTCTGTCAATATAACACACATTGAGGAATTTATTGCTTCGCTTCACTACATTTACCGTCAGTACTGACAGGACATCCACATCAAAAGTGTTGTATTCTCCCTTTAATGAAGAAACAACATTCAGTGCAGGAAACAGTTTTGTTTTACTCACTGCTGTAGTTTCTTGTGTTTAGTGAGCTGAAAACAGATTTCCACACTGCTGGACAATAAAGATCTTTTCTGTTCTATTCTATAATAAATCTAAGACAGTATTAATAGCACTCTGTACTATCGGCGACCATGGAAGTTGTATTTTGGGTTCTCATCCCTCTTCACCGGGCTTTCCTCAAAGGCAAAGCGTATCAACCTGAGCAGGACGCAGGATGTGACGCTGGGTTATCACACAGAGAGAGATCGTTCAGAGGTTAAACCGCTTTCATATCAACTAATGAGAGGAAAGAATTTGTCTTTGATGGTGCAGGAGGGTTTTAAAATTGTATGGTTTCGTGGAAAATCTCATTTTCATCCAGTTTCATCATTTCTTTGCCACTTCAGCACCTTACTGAAAGGCACAGCTTTGGTTTGAGTGAGATAGTTTCAAGGTATCAAGAACTTTTATTATCACTGCAAAACACAGGGTTGGATAGTATCAAATAAAAAATAAAATAAAAAAGTTATAAAATGCTAACATGAAGTTAAAAAACAGTTAATTACATATATACATATATATGTAAGTAAGGAAATAATTCTGTGGCACATTTTTTGAATTTGCGTCTAAATAGTAGCAACAAAAAAAAGTTCAACATCTGGGAAACATGGTCCATCAACTTCGGCTGTGTTTATGCAAAAAAAATCATTGATGAAAACATAGAGTCGTCCTCCCCCTGTCCTGCTGGAGTCCTGCATGTTGCACTCTGTCAGCTCAGCACTGGTCCGCACATCAAGTGCAATGCCTTTATCCTGTCGTGGAGCAGTGGTCTTTGTGTGGGCATGACAATGTATAATTTCCCGTTGTTTGTCCAGCCTGAGTTTGATTTCATCCATTTAATTTTTTTTGAGTGGACGTTAGCCAGGAGTCTGAAGTCCCAGCTGTAGAACTGCTCGTATCCCCCCTCACCTCCAGTCCTGGTCCGGTTGGTGTTTGAAAGATCCCATGTGCACTGCTGATCATCTTAAGGCCTGCTGATCTTTATTTCAAACCTTGCACTTCATTTTTCAACGCCTACAAGTGTATTTCTCATAGGTGATATGTGTTGCAGCAGTAAAGCTAAAAAATAACAAATTTGTTGTAGTGAGGAAATACTGAGTGTCAAGAGGTAAATGGAGTTGAATTTTGTCTTTCTTTGTCTTCTTGTCTCGTTAAATGTTGGTGGTAAGTGGTGTGGACATTACAAAGGGAAACTCACACTAGTGTATTTTTAGAGGGTGTCAACACCCTTTGCTTTTCCACCTTTGCCAACTGAAAGTAGATACCCAAAAGTTTACTGCTGCTTAGAGAGCTTGTTCCATGGAGATGCTACTAGGGGTGGGCAGTATGGCTTATAAATAATAGTTCAATATGTCTAGGCTATTCTGTGAAAAAACATAAATATCTCGAAACACATTTTCTCTATAATAACGTGCAATAAATTCTTATTTTTCAGTGTACAATAAATTCTCAAATTAAAATACCCAACAGACAGGGCTGGGGCATATGCACAAAATTAACATCAGAAAATTACATCACTTTACTGTAATTAAAACAGCACTTAGGCCATATTATGACGTGCAAAATATAAGATGACATCTACTGTATGTAGTTTCATATCACAACATCAATATAATATCATTATATAGCCCAGCCTTAGATGCTACTAACCCAACAGTTTAAAATATATGAACTCATCAGCCAACTGTGACAAATGTAAATATATAAATATATTAATATTTATCAACAGTTTATATATTTGGTGCATAAGAATGTGAGATGTCTGCATGCTTCTGTCTGCAAGTCCAGTAAAGACAGTACTGCAAGCATGTAAGTGATGAAGCAATATAATGCTCTGTTCCAGTAGATACACACATTGCCAGTCCTTGCTGGGCATTAATGCAGCTGCAGTAACGCAGTGCTAATGCAGCCACAATTACATTTGTTGTTCGCTGCCTTTCAGAAGAACACCAGCTGTCTAACAGCAAGTTTGTCACTAGTATTCACATGGATACGTAAGTGTTGCAGCCACCAATATGTTTTTTTCTTCATCTGTGTTACTCAGCAAGGCCATAGTTACAGTTCCTTCAGAAAAGCACTAGAGGGCAGCAGCACGCTGGAAAGAAAAGGCATGTAAACTACACTGGTGTGGACTTCAAAAAGGCCAGCATGAAGCCCTTATGTGGCATTAGGACAGAAGTACAGAAGGAGCAAATAACCACAGTTACAGTTAAGATTTAACTGTAAGCAATACATTTAGTTTTGTATGAGAAAAAAATAATTTTAAATTCCTAAAGTTTGACTTGGCATATCAAAGCAGTGCCTTTTCTATATAAAAAAAGGAAATAAAAACGTTCCCATGCTGTCACATCAACAACAGCTATCATTGTTTTGGTTCTGAATATTATTTTTTTTTTTCATGTAATAGGGTTGTCACAGTCCTTGGCACATAAGATCATATGATTTTTGAGACCCATAGTGGTTGAAATGACATACTGTGCATTTAAATTTCAACATTTGTTATTCAGTCAAACTGTAAATAATAATAATAATAATAATAATAATAATAATAATATATTCCCATTCTCAAGAAACCCTCCCCAGCAGCAAGACAACTGGCATTATAAGACATAAGTTTTATAAAAGTTAATGTCATGGTTTTGCATCATGACATTGTCCACAAAGTGTCGCCAAAGACCTGATGATTTAGAAAATCCTTGATAAGAATAAAAGTTACAGATGATCGAATGTCCTTTCGAATGTGACAAAGGCATTCATTAATTGAAAGTGTAGGACAGCTGTTGATGTTTTTCTTCTGATTCCTGTTCAGAGGCTTTAAGCTCAAGTAAATTTCATTAAACTGAAACGTATCTGACCCAAAACAGGACTGTCCACTTCTGCTGATGTTTAAAACTACCATCACCATCCTAAACAAGGCCTTCATGTACATTTATGTCTAGATGTGTATTTTCATGTTTCTGTTTTTATGTGTGTATCTGCTGTAGATTTCACTTAAACCCTGTGAGTGCTTTTTGAATGTTAAAATGTGCTGTATCTTAAAGCAGCCAGACTTTCTGTCTCTACCAGCTATAAGTAGACACAACTGTCAATAATGCATAACAGTGAAAGAGTGGAGGGGGAGAGGAGGACAAGGAATGAAAAGTACCTTTCAACTGTTACTCAATCCAGTCAATATTTTCCATGTTATGTGGTATTTAACACTGATGGGCTGGTGCAGTTATTATGCTTACAACACTGCAGGGAAATAAGGTCAGTATGATGGATAATACATCCCTGTCTGATCCACCGTGATCTTTTGTTTCTCATTATGTAGTGGAGTTTAGATAGCACTAATATTTCCCTAACATATCAAGTAAAGATGCTGCAGGTAGTACTGTTTTCTGTTTATTATTTTATAGGGTTCTGTGACTGATTGCTGGCCCAGTCTAGGTATGACATAATAAGAGAAAAGCTTCTCCAGCCCACAGGATTACTGACGGATGTCATATTTTCCCTGTGAGCTGTACTGACTGCTGACTAGCCCCCCCTTTTGGCACCTGAGCATTGAGTACTGCAGTGTGCAGAACGCAGCTTGGCTCACACCAAAGCAGGGGGCACTAGAGTTCATCTCAACCGTACAGAACACAACTGAATCACAGCTAAAAGATATCAGACTTAAAACTGTTTAAAGGCTGCATGCTGCAAAGGGCTTTGTTAAGATTTAAGGTTTTGTTAAGAAGAATTCGATGGTGAAGCTGCAAAAATAAGTAATGATTTACCTTTACACCAGTGTCTCTCTGGTGTTAGTAGGCAAACGTGTAAACACTTGACACTGCTGTGCTGGCTGAGCGACACTGATCCACCACCTACAAGGGGTGGGTGGTATACCACTAATGTCACATGTGCCCATAACACAGATTTTGCAGTACTGTCATTGCCATGATAAATGTTTCAGCAAACTAAAACTAATGTGCTTTACTGTGACTGCAGTAACATGCAGGTAGAGAGCAATGTGCATAGTACATCCAGTTACTACTATTTTCATCGCTAACATCAGCTCCACACTGTGTAACAGGAAGATGCAAAGGTTATTCCCACCATTTGAGGAAGTGACAACCCAGTGAATTAACTTAAATTTTGATGGAAATTGAGAGTTTTTGAGCCCTTTATGACTATTTTTCAAAAGTCTGCATTTCTGCAGAGTTTGACTGAGGGAATTACCCACAGTTCATAGCACTATAACGTTAAACATGGGGAAGCCAAAAAAAAAGGGGGAAACAAGCAAAAAAATATGACTGTGCAAGAAAAAAGAGTTTTGACAAAAACAAGTACATTTATTACTTGAGTGTTTTACATGGCTGACCATAAAACATTTCAGGACTGGCACAAATCAATCAGGTCAAACATTAAGTAATAAAGATAAATGTTGTAGATATGTTTTGAGAAGTGTTGTAAAAGATGTCACTGATATGTCACAAAGTTCTGTCCCATTCCTATTTATACCGCTTCAAGCCCCTTCAGCCTCTCGCAGTCGAACACTAGGTGAGGCCTTGACAGTTCAAGGTGTAAGGCTTTCACTGGGATTGGGCATAAGTTCACCACTTTACTTCAGACTGCTTTCTTAACGAGAGCCAAGTACAAAGCAAGCTTCGCTTCTGAACCAAAGCTCAAGAATCAGTTGATGCCAATTTCAAACTTGAAAGCTATGACATTCCCTATTTTGTGTTGCCTTTCTGTTTATTTTGCAGGTCAGTGTGTTGTGCTTGGCATTGGCATGTTGTGGGGCTGTGGCTAGCATCTGTTGTACTACCATATGCCAGGATGATGTTGGATTAATGTTGTGATATTTAGGGACAGTCAAGAGAAGCTGTGATCGTTAAGCCTTGCTTGAAGCCAGTTAAAGAAGCAAAATGTAACAATTGTACATCCAAAAGTGATCATAGCAGTTCAAATAGCAAAGTAGCTCTGGCAAGACTTTAAACTTAAAGACTTAAGGAAGCTTGGGCAGGCTGCAGGAACGCTGCAGGAGCACAAGACGAGCTCAACATGGTAAACTGACAATAATAAGCAAGAACTCCACTGTAAGTTGATCAGCTGTGTATAACTTTCAGTTGTCTGTCAATGTAAAGTTATGCCTGTTATCCTGAAAACAAATATCCACTGCTCTGAAAATACACACTCAGGAGTTGGAGTTCAGTGACTGCCTGCCTTACTGCCTGCCACACTCCATTAATATATTGCTCACTTTAATAACCAGACTAGTAAGTTGGATGTGGGATATCAAGTTGCTTTTTGTGGAACTTCATTCTGCAACACAAGCTCTCTTCTTTTACCTTGTTTTTATACCTATTTGGAGCCAATTAACGCATCATAACACAATGTGTTTTAAATATTTTTTCTGTCATAAGATGTATTCCTCACAAAATTAGCAATTAGAGTGAAAATAGAGATAATTATGCACCCTTTATTATTTTTTTAATACCATGATATGATACCTTCACCATAAAAAAACAACATCACAATGCCAAATCATTAACTTGTCAGTCGTATCACTTGTCTCACACCATCAAGTGTTCAGATGTCAACCAGCAGCAGAAGTGGAAGCTAAGTGAATAACAATTAATGTTTGTTGCACTGAAAGTAGCTTAGACTTAATAATTTTTTCATCAGCAACCAATCTGGAGTCAGATCTGATGTTATGGTTGATGCCATCATCAATAAGCTTATGTTGCCCTGGGGATATATAAAGAATTTACAAGTGCCTCCAGTTAAAGTGCATTGTAGAGGCTTTAAAGTGAACTCTTTTGTCTCTAAGGAAATGGGGATCAGAGGCCAGAGCCAAAAAAGCATCACGGTCCTCAGTGAAGCTCCTGACAGCAGCCACCACTTACTTTAGCTGAAGACAAAAAGACCCATCCTGAGCAACAATCTGAGGGACACCATATAGTGTTGCTCAACCCTCTAAAGATAGTTGGCTCCTTAAAAAACAAGACCATTTGATAACCCTGAAGTGTCAACACACTCAAGACCAATATTCACTCCATCCATCAAACCAGCACCTCTCTTACCCTAAATCCAGTCAGCCTGGGGATACTTTTTAGGGATTGTATGCTTCAATCTTAGAATATCATTGTCGTACCAGTGGGTGGCTAACAACAACAACTGGTTTGAATATGAAAAAGTGGATAGATAACTACAGAAGACATTCCGTCTCAGATTTATTTTACTATGTCTCCAAAAACACACTGCAGTTTAAGGCTGGATTCGGCATCTCTGAAGGGGATACAATTGCACTGGAGCCAGCATTGTAAATGTACAAATGCTGTCCTTCACTTGCACACCGCACACAGGAGCTGCGCTACACTTGTGAAAGTATGCTTTAATAGAGTCCAGTAATTGTAATTACTTGGGCAGAAATGGTACATCATGTTGCTTTGTCACCACAGTAAGGAAAAAATCCACACCGTCACAGCCTACGACAGGAAAGACTTTTCTTGGTCATGAGAAGCTGCAGTGTTTATTAACTGACAAACTGTACCACTGTACATTTACTGCCAGACTGACAACTTACTATTAACCTTTGCTCCTCACTCTCTCTCATTGGCAACCTGCACACAGTTATGCACTGCTCTATTCCTAAAGGAACTATGCTTTTAACAGCATGTTTCAATGAAATAATAAAGCGTAATTATCTGGGCAGTAGTGGTAAACTGCCATCCCCCGGTAATATGTTGCTTTTTCCATCACAGTTCTAGTTACCATGCAGCCAGTAGCTTTTTACTAGTTGTCATTCTTAACCTGACAGATGCTCAGGGGTCCGCATTTCGATGCAGTAGCCGAGTGGTGTATTAAATGTAGGCTATTGAAAGTGGAAGTATTGAAATGGAATGATTAAACATAATACATGCGTTTCATGTCACGTTCAGGAGCCGTACGAAATGCTCCTAAGGGCTGCCATTGGCCCGTGCGCCGCACTTTGAGAACCCCGGCTCCAAATACTTAGCTGCAGCCCTTTGTGCCCTTAAAGCAGCTTTAAATCACTTTCAGAAGAGACCTTCAAAGGATGTTGTCTGTGGATTTGTCAAGTTGGTCTTCGGTGGATTCCTACTCTGAAAAGCTTTGTCCGTGCCATCCCACTGATGCCTAATTGGATTGAGATCTGAAAGTGGGAGAGTTTAGGCTTTCCAGGCTACTGTTAAAAAAAAATTACTGCTATATTTATTGAAACCCTCGTGAATGATCCAGCCTTGTTGTTTTAGGAGCCATCCTCCCTGCTGAAATGAAAAAAATATTTGTGCAAACTCTTGAGGGAAAAACGCACCTGATTGACTTTGTTGCCTCTCCGACTGTCAGTTATTCATAGCTTTCCTTTTTTTCTTTTTAAAATTGGGACAGTGTGTGGTGATCATTTTTATTCATGTGAAAATATAAGCTGTAGATTCTGTAAGAGGTTTTTATAGCACAGAAATGTAACAAATAGCAACTGTTGGTCTGTACTTGCCTTATTTTACCCATCAGTGAGGCTATTATAAATGTATAAATATTTAATACATTTTTACTAATATACACCTTTACTGTGTATAAGGATTATAGCCAATGAAAAGGTGGTCATATAGTGTTGGATAAGAGGAACAGGGAGGGCACAGGAAAGATGATGTAATAGACCTACCTACGTTTTACCTTTTTCTCTTCCATTGACCTTGTGAGAGACGGAAACAATGCAGGGAAACAGAAGGGAGTGAGACAGAGACGTGCACGGAGCACTAGAAAGTGAAGATGGGAAGACACAGAAAAACTGCGATTTTTGAGGGTAGTAGAGGGTTCTGACAGAAGAGGTAGTAGGAAAAGAGGCGTGAGAGGAGGCAAGAGAGGTGGACAAAGATGGGAGAGGAAAGAGGGAGGGGAAGAGAGAGGGAGGAGTCGCATGAGGCTGCTTCACTGCAGTATTTCATCTGTTAGCAAGTCTCTGTCTCTGCATCTGCCTCGCTTTCTCACCATCCACAGGACTGCTGAGTCAGCAGGAGCCTGTATCAAACTGTTTCTCACGCTGTATGTCTGTGTAGGGGCTGTTGTAGCAGAGGCACATATGTATAGTGCCCATGTTTGTGTGTGTCAGTAACAGCCGTATCTGCCGCATTTGTACAGGTCAGTATGCAGGGATGACATTGACATAGCACAGCTAGCATGCTAAGCTCACTGCTGACAATGCACACCTTGCAGGGAGGTGTGTATGCATGTATGTGTGTGTGTGTGCGTGTGTCTGAGCGGACAAGAAGCAGGTGCTACACAGCATCACAGGACACCTGACTGTGGTGAACTGCGTGCATGGAAAATTGTGTGTGTCTATGTGTGTGTAAATTATACATATGGACGAAGGGAGGAGATGTAGAAAGTGCATGGGTGCCTGTGTGTATGTGTGTGTGTGTGTGTGGTGCAGAGAGGCAGGCCTGTGGAGTGGTGCAGCAGCAGTGGGAAGGGAGCCAGAAACACCCGACTGCAGAGGAGAGAATGGTGCAGAGTCCCATCACACACACACACACACACACACACACACACACACACACACTGAGAGAGAGGCACAGATTCTGTCTGGGGAGTGCAAGCCCATGCTGAGACATAATGTTAGAGGGGAGGAGGAAACTTGAGGAAACTAAATGATACTTTAATTTCATTTCAATCTACATAATATGCAGTTAGATGTTTCGGACTTGTGCAACATCTACCCTACATAGTTTCAGCTACTGCGCAGGTATGATCATGATCATAAGATAAAAAAAGGGGCTTTTGTTGTCAGTTTCAGTAATAAGACTGAACAATATGCCATCCTGCCATCCCTCCTGATAACTTAACTGCCATGATCGTAATTAATCTGAATACACTTGACACAATAAATTAAACATACTGCTACAATCAAGTGAAAGATACATTTAAAAATCATTATGCCCCAAATACATAAGTGACATTGACTAATTCCACTTTGTCACTGCCAAGTGACTGTGTCCACTGCTAAACCACTGCAAGATATTTTGATTAATAGCAGCAATATATTTTGACCAGTGTTGCTCATTGATAATAGAAATATGTATCTACAATACTGTACCCCCGATTTCATGTTAGGGTCAAAATATTAAGAGTTATATTCATTTTACTTTCAGTTCATCCTAATTAGCCTAAAAGCCATTGAGTGGACTTTTAAGGCCCAGGAGGCCTTTTTTGTAGAGCATATTGAGCTGGACATGTGTGTTTAATGTCAAGTGAAATGGATTTACGGTGTAAGTGTTGTGGCCTTTTCAAAATCGCCTTTTTGGGTCTTAATTACTGCGCCACCATCTGGCCGATTGGGCTAATGTTTCTTGGGAAGCACATGCACATCATCTCCTAATATTGGGTGAAGTTTTATGTTTGTTGCTCATTCCAGCATTTCAGCCAATGCAGCAGACAAGCAATTATAATAAAACGACACAAAGACAACATGGTTCTAAAGCTGCTTGTAACATGGGAGACAACATATCATGGTTTCCATTGCATTGATTATCCATACTGTTTCATACAAAGGCGGCTGACGTAATGCAGCATGATTACAGCGTGTTCATATTCGATATGAAAAGGCAGTTCCATCAGTATATACAATGAGGTTTACATGCTATATTTCAAAAGCACAAATGATTTTAAAGCTGAAACCACTGTATTTCCACATGGACGCCACCTTCTCCAGCAGATATAGATAACCAAAATAATGCGCAAAACTCATTAAAAATAGCAAAATTGATGGAAACTCATGTGGAAGCAAGCTTTTTATTCTCCAGACAAACCCATTACAAAGGCTTATGCTGATTTGACAAAGATACTGTGAAAGGCCACTGTCTGTTTGCTGGCTATGTTTTGAATAGACTTCACTGGAATTGATAAGTATATAGCAGCCGTATTGCTTGATCTACAACCACTTTGCGAGACGCGCCCACATTTAAATCTGTTTTGTGAGTTGAGGAATTCACATCAAATGACTGTCAGCCTGAAAGACAGCACTCTCCAGATGGAGCGCAGAAGAAGAGTCAGCAGTTACATGGAAACCCACATCCTCACTACATACTGGGAAGTTAAAACTGCTGACGAATTGCACTTTTCAGTTGTTCAATGTGCTATGAAAATTCAGTTTGTTATGTAGCATTCTGCAAATACAGCAGAATCCAGAGATATCTTGCAAGCATCATATCTGGAGCATATTCTGAGATTTTTCCATAGGCTTTATAACAGGTGAAATACTTATCTAGCATAGCATCATACAGTAAACTGTGTCCAGATACATCTAATGTTGCATACATGTTAAATAAAATGGCAAGAATATGACCAAATCTGTGGCACTGAAGCATGTATGTGGCCTTCAAAGTATGACATCTGGCATTCTGGTTTTGTGACAAATGATAAATCAGGTACAGCAGTGTACAACAAATCAGCCCTGTGTTGTTGTTATTTTTTTTTGTTTTGTTTTGTTTTTGTTTTTTATAACATCCCTTTCTACACCAGTGGCACCTAGGTTTAGTGAACCTCTCGTGGGCATCACACCTATCCACAATATCCACCCTAGCCACATCCCGTTCATCTTGCTGCCATCTGGCAAGAGATACAGGAGTATCTGCTGCAGGATCACTGCACTACAGAGCAGCTTCTGTCCTCAGGCTGTGCAAATCCTCAACTTATCCTGTAACTTTACACTGACATTGACATCATTAATTGAAATATCTATACAAATGTTTTATGTGAGTGTAGCATGAGGGAGCCACAATTTACATTTTATTGTACGCGTTGCAAAATAACAATAATTACTAGAGTCGAAAACATTCAACTTATACTGACAAACTTAAAAAAGGTGATCTCAGTTGAACTACTTATACCAGATTTACTGTTTGCATGTACATATTATAAGAAGATACCAAATATCAACTGAAAAATGTACTACACCAGAATTTGTATAATGAATTTCCTTTTAATTATTTAGAGTCAGCTTCCTTTCAGATATATTAAACTAGGGGTTTTCAAAGTCTGTGACTGAGGGTTTTCCCTCAGACAAAGCTTGGTAAAAGATGCTCCACTTACTTTACTTGTTTATTTTGCTAAATTCCTGGGTATCTATAATGATTGTTATTTGATCCCTTAGGCACTCAACAATTGAACCAAAAGAGCATAATACTGCTGTTTTACATAATTTCAGCCAAATAACCAAATACATCAAATTACAGTTTCTAAGAGCCCAAAGTAAAATCTTCAAATTGCTTCTTCACCCTCTATCTCTGTAACCAAATCACACATATTTAGTCTATGTAATCTCCTTCTGCTAACTAATGTAATATTTTTCACTTCCATTCACTGAGCCTTCCCTGAAACTGTTTGGAGCCCCACTGACATGCCTTATCTGGTCCAATTACAGTTGAACAAGCTTTGTACCTCAGTCAACTCTCTACTTTCCTGTTTCCTGTATGTGATGTGTTCGGTTCTATGTTGAAAAGAAAACCAAATTTTGAAGATGGTTAAAAGATGTTAGATGTTGACCTGTAAAAGCGACATACAAACATTTTCAGTTAGCTAACTTTATCTAGCTAACTAGCAACTTAATCAACATCAATCATTGACTATTTAGTTAGCTAGCGCTTTACTAGCAGTAGCTTACTAGTTAGCTAACGTCACTTATATAGGAACTACTATAGGAAAAGGAGAAAGATGACCAAGCTTGCTCAACTGTTGGAGCACAGAGCAAAATGGGGCGGGACTCAATGGACTATCTACTGGTCTGTTTGAGATGTCAATAATTTGAGTTTCTTAAAAACATTTATCAATAATTTGATATCCCAGTCCCGGCAAATATAAATTGAGTCAAATCTGTTTCCATCCTTACAGCACTGGTATTGAATTACTGTTGGTACTAGCATTATTAACACTGCTGTTGTTTTTACTTACAGGTTGTTCAAGCATGGATGTGATCGTGGCCAATCAAATTAATGCACTGAATGGAACAACTGTCAAAATCCCCTGCATATTTACGTCCTGCTATAAGATGGATTCTACAAAGTTTGCAATGAACTGGACCTACCAAGAATCACTTAATGACACAGAAGAGATGGTAAAATGTCTTGTCTTTATGCAAATACCTGCATCTTAATACTCTATACCTGTTATGAACTCTGTCTCTCTCTTTCCGTAGTTTATGACATACCATAGGAAAAAAGGAATGGTGCCTCTGCGCTCAGACCGGTTTGGAGAAAGGGTCACATTTGCCGGGAACCTGGTTAAGAACGACCTGTCATTCACACTATCAGATGTACAGCTGGAGGATGAGGGGGTTTACAACTGCTACGTGAGAAACCCCCCAGACCGCATCCAGGGACATGGAGTCATACAGCTCAATGTTGTTACTGAACGTAAGATAACTTCTGTAGATACAGGACTCTGACTGTCAAATCAGTCCTGACTTGGGATGTGCTAATACAATAATGCTAATCACTTAGGCAGTAGAATAAATGCATGGAGGCACTGTTATCTCCCCCATTTGGTTTGCGGACTATCGTTTTGATTCCTTGAATTTGGCATTATGGGGGTCGCCATTTTCGTTTTTGCAACCAGAGCATGTGCAGCACCAGCGAGAGCTGGCAGGTGATGTATCACAGCTTGGGTGGGGCTTGGTTTTGGCTTGTCTGTTCAGCCTGCCAGGTCGCAGCCTTTCTCATATTGCAGCTAAACAGTACACAAAAATATATTTCTAGAAAATATCTGAAGCAAGAAATTGGCAATGTAGTAACTAAATAAAGATTCATACTTGATCAGTACTGCCTTGTCTTACAGTTTGATTTGAGTTTGAGTGCTAAACCAAAGTCAGGAAGTGTATTTTTAAAAGGAAGACTTCTACTATAATAATAATTTTAAAAACATTCTGTTTTGGTTAGATTTTGCTGTTAGAGATATTACTCAGATTTGCAGCAGCATTTAAATAGCACTCTTAGCTGTTTTAATCTTACTCACAAATTGCATCAATAAGCACATTTTGAACAAACCATTATCTGTGTTATTTGAAATACTGATACTCAGAATCTGTTCTTTCTGTTACTGGTCTATATCAGGCATATACTGTTTGCCTCAGATTGAGCAGCCATTTTCTTCTGTCAAGTGAAGGGCAGAACTAGCAGTTGTGGCTCATAAATAATTTTCATAGTAGTGCCAAAATCTGGCTAAAAACACTCCATTTGTAGGTTTGTGCTGTTCACAGTTTGCGCTGTTGAAGATAATCGTGCAGGCAGATACAAGCTGCAAATGGACGACATTTGTTGCCATATTTTGACGAAAAATATGTTTGAATACTGTAACAAGAAGAATCTGGATTTCTTAATGACTTTTTCTTCTAAATCTGATATACTGCATGTGTTGTCAAAAGTGGTGTAAAAGTTATTTTACACCATTATTTGCTTGTGCTTTTGCAGCTCTCTGAGGTCTCTGCCACTTTAGTTTAAGGATAAATGTCATGCAATAATCATATGTAACATACTGTGTGTGTGTGTGTGTGTGTGTGTGTGTGTGTGTGTGTGTGTGTGTGTGTGTGTGTGTGTGTGTGTGTTTCCTGGAGCATAAGGACCTGCTGGTGATGAGTCAGCGTTTTACTTATTAATGACCAACAAGAGGTTGAACTTAGTCTCTCAGCATCTCTTTCACTCACACACACACACACACACACACATTCACATATGACACGGGCTAACTCAGCAGCACTTTCTTGCTTTCCACTCTGTTTAATCAGCCCAGTAGAGCTTTTAGCCAGCACTGCATTTGTCTCCATCCTTTGTCTACAAACTATTTAACCCTCTCCTCTCCTCAGTTCCCCCTCCGAGGGATTCAACCATTGCAGTTGCGATTGGGGCATCGGTGGGTGGAGCATTAGCTCTGCTGATCCTTTCCATGGTAGTAGTGAAATGTCTTCGTCGACACCGGAAACAGGAACTGATTTCTGAGGAGAAGATGGAGGAGGAGGGAAAACTGGATCCTGAAGTTGTTGCAGAGGAGGGAACCAAGTAAGAAATCTCACCAGAACATCCTTAATCCTCGAGCTGAAACTAGCAGTAGTCCCAAGATCAAAAAGTAGCAAATGGTATGCCACTTCAGTGGCATATGCTTAGCTTGTAGCTTCTGTTCTGCTGGTATAAGCTACTTGTAAACAACATGTCACGTTAGTTCTTGTATGTAATGATTTTACTGCCATGTTTACTGGTGGTAATGAAATGCCGTCATTGTGTGCCACTTATAAAATTACACTGCCATATTGATGTTATGGCTAACTGGCATATGCATCTCAAATTACACTTCTTACATTAAATGATTAAATTAAGAAATAGTTGATTTTACAAATTTAACGCAGTTAGTTACTGTAAAATGCTATGCATGCAATAACATCAGCTTAATAACTGTTCTGCTTCGTTTTTCAAACTATTTCGGAGGTTATCAGACTATGTTTGCTGTACAGAGCTAATAGTTGTCCTGCTGGCTTAGCTACTACAAAAGTCTAACAGCGACAGCTGCCAAAAAGGCATTGTTATTTCCCACTATGTTATGGCATACCAGTAGGTAATTTAAAAGGGGATGCCATCCACCTTGTTTGCAAAATGACCAAAATGTATCCCCCTTGTTAATCTCATCCCTCTCCGTCCCGCAGTACCAGAGGGAGTGCAGGGTCAGGGGGTTGTTTAGTTCAATATGTCAGTCTGCTCTGTCAAATTCATTGATCCTTTATCTAACTGAGATCTGTATGTGCACAATAAAACCTATGGCCCCAGCCATGGCTCTGAAATATCAATAGCCTAACTGTGCTGTGTACTGATAAATCCATGGCGCTGTCCCTGGTGGTGAAGTAGACGAATTTGTAATTGCACCTTTTACTCTCAGCCCTGCCCCCTGTCAGTTTTGTCTAGGGTCTATAGTATTCTCTAAACTGTATAGCTTCGGGGCAGAACCAAAAAAGTTCTTCATGAGTTGGTTCACAAGTGGCGGGTGAACTAACCAAAGCGGTTCCTTAAAAGAGCCAGTCTTTTCACCACTTGAGTGCTACCATTTGGCCAGCGGTGGGCAATTATTTTTCATGGGCAGCCACATGAGAAATGGATTAGGCTGCCCTGGGCCTGACACAAATGGGATATAAGGTCCTAACAATGGCCAAATCTTTAATAAGGGAATAGTCATAAGGGTTCTATGTAGGGTACACATAGATCTCTATGAGCTATGAGCTGGCTAACACAGTGAAGCACTGCTAATGTTGGTCACCTTTCCTGAATGGCCACATAATGAAATTGTAGGCAGGGTCCAAAACTTGAAGTTTTACAGTATGCCATGTGGTCTCTGGGCTGTATTTTGGCCAGGTTTGTATTGTCCCCCTTGCAAACAGCAGCAGCATATCAATAGTCAATAGTGGATGACTGTATGAGAGTAAGAAATGACATATGCCAGTAGAACAGCAGCAACTTAAGTTTATTGACATGCGCCTCCGCGCATGTGACTCGTAGTCTCCTATAATTGAATCACAGACCTCAAATCTTCTCCTTCTATTGACTGAAAAGGCATTTCATATATTTACATTTATATCCATATTATATTTATAGACAACCATAGCTGGGTCGTCTGATTGAACCAGTGGCCTGTGGAGCCCTTACCCCAACACCTCCTCTGGTAAATACCTGCTCCTGTCAACCAATGTGGACTTTTGTTGTCTGTCATGAACACCAGTTCTTTCTGTCCTGCTTAACTTGGAAAAAATATGAAATACAACTAGGGCTGTGACGGTATGGATGTTTTCTCACCAGGGCGACAAAGCAAGATTTTCCTGTAGGATGGCAGTTTCTGTCAACTACCTTAATAACTTTGTTTTATTGTAATTTAGTGAAGCATACTGCTGTGAGCATAGTATAGCTCCTTTAAGGAAAACAGCATTACACAAGTGTGAGCAGTGTGTAAGTGAAGGAGAGTGAGAAGCAGACTGAGTAAAGGTACTGCTTATAGCGTGCAGAGACCTAAACTTAGCAGTAAGTTGCCCGTCCAGCAGTAAATGTACAATACAGGTTACAGCGTGTCAGTTAATAAATACTCTTGTTGTCCAACTACTGGGAAAAGGAAGGGGGTTAGCTCTGAAGCAAGCTGAGCAGGAAATGCTAATGTGGCTAATGCCACGCTAATGTTAGCATTGTAGCTTTACAACTTTGGCTCCGGTGCCCCAGTATTCCCTTTCCCTGTCCTAGGGGTTCCTCGGATCGAACCTGTCGACCAGTCAGAGGCTGTTTTTATGACTTGTCATTCATCCATACATGTATTTCAATCAGGACAGACTAAGAGTAAAAGAAAATGGTTTATTGGCATGTGCATGAGATATGAGACATGAAAAGTCTTTGGCGGTTAGACCCCATTGAGGTGCACAATATGCACATATATAAATGGGGGTGCAAAGACAGAGGTGATTTAAAGTTTGGCAGCAGCAAATTGACTGGCTATTGCGACCGTGGCAAAATCTGATTGGATAGTAAAGACGAAGGTGAACGCCCACAAACAGCTGATTAGAGGGAATAGGAAGAGAGAGATGGAGTAAAGGAAAGTTGTGAATGAAGGCAGCGTAATGGAAGGTCTTCTTGATTGAACTTACGCTGAGCTTCATTAGTTGATCAGCGCGCTGATCTAAACACAAGATTGACCCTTCAAAATAAAAATCGCCTCGATGACAGTAATGAGCTCAACCTCACCATACGCATCACACGACCACGGTATTGCAATATTGTCACAGCCCTGAATACGACTATGATTAAATATCACAGTACCAGCCAAAGCAAAACCAAAACTGACAGGACATCGCTTTCTTTGTATGTTACATGATACATTAAGAATTTCATTTAGCCACAGAAATAACAATAGTGCTGTAGCAAACAGAACTAAAACCTGTACTTATTCAACAAAACATCTAACTTGGATATCCTCTCTCCATCAAAAGAGGACTGTAGATGTGCCATGTCCTCAAAAGGGATAAAAATAAATGTTTATACAATATGTGTGTCCAAGTGTAGATGTTTCTTTGTGTGTGTGTTGTGCCCCAGATCTCTCTTACCTGCTGGCTTTATCTCTGGAGAGGCTTATTTATAGGGGCATCTACCGACCGTTTTACTGGTTTAGGTCAAATTATTGTTTGTCATTCTCTCTTTCTCTCTTTTCTTTCAGACATGCGCACCCCCTTCCTGAAGATCTATAGTTACCACTGCTTGAATCATCATGCACTGATACTTCCATCTATTCTGCATGTGTGTGTGTGTGTGTGTGTGTGTGTGTGTGTGTGTGTGTGTGTGTGTGTGTGCTGGTGCACGCAAGTGTACTTCTTCGTGTGTGTGGGTGTACTGAATGTGTCTATGTGTGTGTGTGTATTTCTATATGTCTGCGTGAGATCTGTCTTTTTCTGTGAAATAAGCCAGGGAACACTTTTCTGCAACTTACCCAGTAAACACATATTACATTATTCATAGCTACAAGTTGATATCAGTGCCATTAGAAGTCTATTTCATGATAAGGAATGTCATTTTCATAGCCAACGATATGACCGGCTAGGGCTGGGCGGTATGACTGAAAATATACCACAGTATACGGTAGTGTGAAAATGGAAGAGTAACAGTTTCACAGCATCATAGTATGTCATGTTACGGCCTGAAGTTGAATCTATAATTAATTAACTATTAATAAAGGTAACAGTGGTTGTGGAGGCACAGCTTTATACTTGATGGAAGTTAAGTACTTTTTACAGTGCAGAGCAGAAGGTTGTGTGATGGTAAATGATGACATTTGCTCTACTGTCTCACAACATCCACAGTCCAACTTTGGGATTTCGTTTTGGGTGAAAGGTTTTGATGAAACATACTGTGAATCCCGCTTTTTTTTTCATTTGTTTGTTTGTTGTTGTTTTTTTTAACATTGCCTTAAAGCCGTGTCTCTCAGCTGCCTGTACGGGCATTATGTCTTAACATAGATGCACAGTTAGTGCATGTTTAATGTTCTTCCACTGCCTGGCTTTACTTATCACAAAGACAACTAATAGTCAGAGACTCAGCGAAACGATGTCTGTACTTTTGTCAGAGCCTGATAGCATTATCAAACATTCCTCATAGCCAATGGAGAGTTTTTTAGACCTTTTTCCACAGCAGACATTTTTGACCTGTCATAGCAGGGAAAGCACACGTGTGTCTCGTCACATCAGCAACAGCTCTGTTCTGTTCAAGTGTTCCTGTAAGCCATGACAGTACCTCTGCCTGAAGTCGCGGCATTATTTTTACCCACTACCCTTTTTTTGGGTGTAAAATGTAAGCAATGGAACAAAGAAAGTAGTGACTATGGCATGTACGCTACTTTTTACAAACAGTCCCACAGTACATTGTGTTGCACATAAGATAAAATCAAAACGATGGTGAGTATTAACAATGACAGTAATTTTAGAATAAACGAAGCCTGGGCAATAACAAAAGAGTCATATATTGATAATAGTGACTCCATCAATAGCAATAAGAAATTTGTTCAATAAATGATATTTTTCACTTGCAGACTACCATGAAATCACATGACAAAGTATGTCCTGGCTTATAAAAACCCGGTCACATCTCTTGTGACGTGCTACACCTGGCATGCAAACAGCCAATCATTAAACAATAGCAGTGCAGTGAGGGCAGATGGTGAGGAAATTGTGAATTAAAAAGGACAGGTCAGCTCACCAGTATGGCAGTTTTTTGAGGACGGGTTTTAAGTCTTTTAATTCCATTACCCGTGTGCCTGATAAAGCGGTTGACTTCAAAGTCATGCATTTAAATTTATAATAAAATGGCTAAACCTTTTTTCTCCTGGTCCTTATTAGAAATATGTCATTAAATTTGATCAGTAATTATCAACATCAACTGAAATTATATCTGTAGGGAATAGTGAATGATTGAACAAGGAAGGGTTGCTTTTCCTATTGTGACATGTTAAAATGTCTGCTCTGAAAAAGTCAAGTAACTGTACACATTTTCCAGTAATATGTTTATCCTTTCTTTTGGTCCTGTCTCTGTCTTCTGCCTGTTATTTCTTTAATTGCTTTTTGTGAGCATGGAATGTTTTTTGGTTTTTTTAGGTTGTGTTTTTGGTGTGCGTGTCGGGTGTTAGTGTAGAAGGGAAGCGGTAAACTCATGTTTTTATTGGTTCGTCTGTGACAATGCCTTGTAATGGTACTTTTGGAGAAAGTGTTGTGACCTTACAGTTCAAATTAATTGTGTACTAGTACAAACAGCATAGCAAAAGCTTCATATTTCTACTGTATGTCATTACTGGTGATACCGTCCATCCCTATGACCTCTATGAAACTTCTGTTTCTTGGCCTTGAGGAATTACATGTTAGTGTGCCTGAATATGGGGGTTCTTGTCGCAGGTACTAATTTAAGTTTGGTCTGATATATCGGGTTTTATTAGCAATGGACCACACAATACTTACAATATCTGTGCCTACAGTACATTGTAGAGTTAAATGCACATATTGCATTGGAAAAGTGGTTAGAGGTAAAATGAATTATTTTTGACTCAAAGTCAAAGAAAAGTCAAAAACATATCAAAGAAAACAAAAGTGAAAAAAAAACCTCACATTGCACCCACAATCTCATAATTCATGTTGCTACCAGTTATTATTAATATTTCTGGTAGGTCTTAATAAAGGTTGCCCAAACAGACTCTATAGTAACCCTCAACATGACCCGTATCACACACAGAAAGCTGAGTCTCATTTACAGACAGTAATACAGGAAATAATACCAAATGATCCAAATAAAAATGTAAGATGTTCATATTCATGGCTGACAGAGAAGAACTTACTGACAAACTTTTAGTTTGGTTAGTGTCTAACTACAAATTGTAGTTATCCACCAAAGCAGGTACAATTTGTTATTTTGGCGACTGAAGCATGTACAGTGTACTATACTGCCATGAATGCATGTCAGACAATGCATATCAAAAAGAAAGATATTATAATAAAGTAAGAAACTTCTGTTCCACTAAGTTTACCAGAAAACCACAGCAATGTGAGTCATCCAAAGCATGTTTAAGCTTCCACTCAATGTAGCAATCAGCTGGCACCATTTATCAAATAATATAATACGTGGATTTTATTTTGATTTCATTTTGATACATGCATATATATATTTTGCTTGCATAATATGTGATAGTGTCGGAGGTATTTGGTTGCACTTTGATGAGTTTCATCTGCCGCCTGTGAAATATCGAGAAACAATTAAACTTTAAATACTTCATATCATGGACATAAAAGCTTCGGTACAGATTCTAATAATCGATTGTTTTTTCTTCTAACTCCAACTGGAGTCCAACTGGAACTGTCTTTTACAGAGATTTTAAGAGAAACCCTCTGAGCCATTGCACCTCAATAAAAACACTTTTTAGGGAATATTTTAAAGCAGATAATAAATATATATATATATATATATATTAAAAAAGTTATAAGTTTCATCTTAGCTCTGTCTCCAAAGTAATGCCTTTACCTCAACAGTGGTATTTAGAACTGTAGATATTGTTTTGCACATTGACACATTCATGCCAATTCTAATATAATCACTGTGGAGAGCATGTGAATGTAATCGAGTAATGAGGAAAATATAAAGTTCACTTTATTATGATGGTATATTGAAATGTGAGGCTGTTGTAATAGAAACATGGCATGGCAATCATACGGTTAAATGGGATGGTTATGTATTTATTTGATCATTTATTTGGTTGGAGCACCCTAAATGTTAAAATATTCTCTTAATAAGATACCTGATCACTATTTAATGTCAATTTTACATGTTACAGCATGTGTGCTTTGTTATTCTATGAATGTCCTATGATGTTTTAAGTATGACAACAGGCCAGCTGTGTCACGAATTGGTCTTTCTATGATAACCTGTAATGTCTCGAGCTGGTTAGATGTGATATCCAGTCATCAGAGTGTGGTTAGTGCTTCCAAATTTGGTGTCCTGACCAATCCTGGCTCTGAAATAAAAAAAAAAAAAGAAAAGAAAAAAAAAAAAAAACTGTGCACAGGTCTGTGTTTAGGACAATTACTTCCTTTATTGTTTATAATGTGTTTGTTGGTTTTTCCAGCATCACAGGTGATATATTGTGTGATTTCCTAGAATTACATCTTTGGCATCACAGTAATGTAATACTCATGATTATGTGTTGCTCTGTGATGATTTAAAAACAAGCTAATATGGTCATATCATACAAATCATGCTGTGAAGACGAAGAAGAATGAAATTGTGATTTATCGATATTTTAAAATAGCTTATAAAATACTGACTTGTTTGGTTTGGGAGAGCCCTGATTCTGTCTCATTTCCTGGGACACTGCTGTCTGTGTGTGGTCATGCATGTTTATTTTGCAGGGTTTGTGTGTTTGACCCATAAGGTGATGGCAGGTTAACATTTAGGGCAAATTTAGTTAGGGCAGTTTTTTACCAAGATGGTTTTGTTGGCAATAACAAAGTTACGTACATTACTGTATATTGTATATACTGTATTTCTCAGTTAGAAACAAACATTAATACTGTATCATGTACTAGACGGATTTACCATTGTGCATCACTCTTTCTCTGGCTATGAGTTTGCCCTGAATAGTTGCTCTTGTATCACTGTAAATGTTAGTGGACACCAAACTAATGCTTGCACTGTGCTGCTTCTGAAAAAAGCAGCTGTCATTACATTATGTGTTTTAAATAAAGATGATTTAGGAAAAGGCCTCAGGTTTTTGTACTTTGTTTTTTCTCCATCTGGTCAAGAGGCAGGGAACACCCCTGTATACTACCAGCCTATCACAAGCCTTACACGTTAAGACAAGCATTTACATCTACAAGCAATTTAGAGTCCTCGCTGCCTGTGTATGAGCCACAACAGTCGCAGCTGTAGTTGCTGCAGTATTGGCACAGCAGATTTATGACAGTCTGCCAGAAATAAGGTTGCTGTGTAAAAGTCAGGAGAGCTGTTGAAGTTTTTATATGCAGCACACAATAAAGTTAAACATGAAAACTTAAGTTTTAACATAAACATTGGTGATAAGGATGGAGTTTCTGTTCCTGGTCCTGCTTAGTAACCCACCAGTTCTGTGGATTCGCATGACTCATTTGAAACACTCATAGTGGCAGATCAGATTAACTTGGGACACCAGAGTTTTCAGACTCAGACCCACCCCTAGATACACTGTGTGTGTCACACAGCTGGCCTGGCCAGCCTCTGTAATTCTGGGGCACTGGAGGATGAACTGATAAGGGACCAGCTAGACAACCCAAAACCCAGCAAGAAACTTCTAATGTCCCCTCAGCTGGTTTAGTGTCGTAACTAGCACTCTCCAGCCCCTCACTGTCCCAGCCTCTGCTGACGCAGATGGTGTGTCCATAGGTAGGTTGTGCAGCATCTCCCTGGGCCACTATGACCAGCCCAACTGGCATTGTTCATGGGGATGACAGCTCATTACCTGTTTTTCCCCAACACTCTGCAACTACTGGCCTGCTACAAGAGCTCTTGAAAAAGGAAAGACCCTGCGTATGGACTCCTGCCTGCTCTGCTGCTGTTCACCTCAGCTGAACAGAAGTACTGCCGGTCACAGATTCTCTCCCCCCTCTGTTTGCCCACTGGGGCTTCCCTGACTCCATCACAAAGAATAATGGCCCACAGCTGAGTTTGCAACTTTTGTGGAGGACTGGGGAATTAAACAAATCTGCACAGCCTCCTACCACCTGATGGCAAACGGCTGGGGCGTTGGAGGGGGGGGGGGCATTAGACCAGACTTTGAAAAACAGTGGTACTTTCCCAGGAGTTTTGATGATGGAGCATGAGCTGCAGCTTCCCCTGGATCGGCTGCAGCCACCTGCCAGACAGTGCACTTGCAGCTGTCGAACCAGTGGCAATGTCCCATCATAGCAGCAAGGTCACAGACCATCGGTGTCGGATGCTACAGCAGTTTGACCAGAGACAGAGGGTGAAGACACCTACCTTCATGGTGCTAGTTGTGTTTGAGCCACACCAGTCATGGCTTTAGATGTGGCAGCAGGCACAGCGGTTTTAACAACAGTCTGTAGAAAATGAGACTGTTGTGAAAAGGTCAGAGCAGTGCAGCGCACAACAACTGCAGTCCACAAGTTATTAAATATAAGACTCACATCACTTAACTAGTATGACACTGTACTGTGGGAAAAAAACAGAAACCCCAGAGGAGACCAACAAAGATGTGGAGAGACATGCAATCTCCACACAGCAAGTTCCCAGCAGGGGCCCAGCCCATAGATTTCCCCTCTTGCACCACTGTTCTGCCTTACTTCATTACAGGCCCCTCATATCTTTCACCTCCCACAGTGTTTCATTTAGTCAAACAAAATATCCTCTGATATGTCAGTCTGGCCTGGTTATACTGTATATTTTACTTTACTGTAACAGAAAATATCACTTACATCATGTATGATAAAGTATCATCTAATTATCTTTGACACTATGACGGCTCAGGTATTGTACATATGTAAGCAGTTAAAGACTCAAAACCAGAATGCCAGGCTACACTCTGATCTCACCAGAGAGGACAACATGGAGCTGCTCCCCTGAGAATCAGCCAAAGGTGACTTTGAGAATGTAGACTATGTATTTTCAGCTTTTGCAAGTAGGATTCATTTTGGTTATGAGCTATAACCCAGACCATGAACCCTCTTTTGAAGGCTTATCAGACACAAAGACTGTACAAAGCAGTTTATATCACTATTTCCAGGGAAAAAAAACTAATGTGGCATCAGTCATTGAATAATTGAAATAATCCTGAGGCGTTCATGTTACAAAACATTCTACCATCTGTGAACTTTAACATATTTGATGGCCAGTGAAGCACTGTTTCGTATGACAATGCGTTGTATTGCTGTAACAGATGAGCCCAGTTCAACTTTTAACCAGATGACCCTGCGATTTTGTTGCCAATTTTTTTTTTTGTCTGCATCAGCCCAATGGCCTAATTTAAAGGAACAGGTCTGCACTTTTTCAAATTGCTGTTATCTGAACACGGCCAAAATAGTAATAATACAGCTGTCACTTAAAACAACATAGGTGTTTTAGAACAACAGGCCGCTGACTGTCATTTGTAGGCACAGAGTGAGAAAATAAATGCTATTCAGCTATTTTTTAAAGCAAATTATTAAACGTTTTTTAAAAACATGCAACCTCTATAGATCACTTAGTCTTCATTCCATTAAAAATCATATTCAGTTATTAAACATTCATTTTCAAAAAACACAACAAAAAGTCAAGAGTTTCATACACTTACAAACATAATTTTATATCAGATTATAAGAATATATGATACTTTCTTGTGGGTAAAGACACGTACACACACACAGCCCACAGCCATTGCAATCTTTTTTACCATTCAAGCAAGCCATCGCCAGCTTCAAACTATCCTCATAACGTCGAACTCCAAACCATAAGACCATATAAGGCTGCACAACAACACAGACTGTGAAGCTGCAAGTTTCCAATATAAAATCTCCACCAAGAGGCCAGCTGCATGTTCTGCACAGCACTCATTACATATCAGCACGCAAGTCTGGTACACACAACTCTAACTTCCAAAGCAGGTGTGTGTGTGTGTGTGTGTGTGTGTGAGAATCGGTACCGCAGACCTGCACTTAACTTTAGACGGGACTCACCTTTTGATGGTCCCTGCTCCCCACCGACAGACAGGATGGATGGACACACAACAGGAGCACAAACCGCAGGGAAAAAAGACAGAAAAAGAAGAAAGGAAAGGGACGCAAAGAATAAGAAGAACAGAGGAAAGAACAGTTACAAGCATGCAACGACATGTAAAAAGCAACAAAAAGAAGAGATATAGCGAATGGATGTTGGAGAAGACAGAATGACCCGCTCAGATGAAGAAAAAGAGGACAGACAGAAGAAAACGAGAGGTACAGAGAGGCCCACCCCACTTGTCCTCCTCCACTCAGGATGCTTTCTGAAATCTGCTCACTCACCGGCTGGTGCAAAGAGAGAGGGAGAGGGAGAGGGAGGAGATGGAGGAGGGGAGGGGGAATGGAGCAGGTCGAAGTATGGGGTGAGAGGAAGGTTAATCAGAGTGGGAGGTGAAAGTGGTGGGTGGAAGAGGATGGAGGTGTGGAGAAATAGAGGGAGACGGAAGGGGTGAGAGCTCAGTGTCTCGGTGTTCGGACCGGCTCAGCTGTGTAGCTTCACTGCAGCATTTCACTGCTTTGGCCGTCCCAGAAACAGATCCTCCGCTCCCTCCCCTCCCTCTCTCTCTCTCTCTCATCTCACCTCCCTGCTTTGCCTCCTGTCATCTCTCCTCCCTTTTGCTCCTGTTGTCCCCTGTCCACTCTTCCCTTCTCTCCATGCCATCTTTCCTCTCCTTGAACTTCTCTTTCCTCTCACCCCTCCTGATCCCTAACATCCTCCCCTCCTCTCATCAGCCTAATGTCCCCTTTTGCTCCGCCTTCCTCCACATACACAGCGTCCAAGGTCACCCTGTCCAGAGGCAGGTGTGTGTGCGTGTTCTCACATGTGAGTATCAGTGTGCATATGTGAAGACGCTTGTGTACTTCTATTATGGCATGTTAACATTTTAGTCTCTCTCCCTTCATATACATGTGTATTTAGGTATTTAGCATCTATTATCCTTTGTAGCTTACCATATGCATTTCGCTATCTATTACTGCCCCCGCAAGCACACTTGAACTTGGAAATGACATCAAATGTCAAGAGATGGATCACCTGACATCATGTGGACGCGTACGTGCCTGTGCATGCATGTGTGTACGTGTGACAGTTACGGAGGTCAAGCATCCATCAAGTCAATATGGAGAGTTACGGAGAACAGGGCAAAACACAGGAAATGAAAAGTGGAAAGCAGATGGCGATAAAAAAAATTCCTTTGTATTAGGGCTGTGCAATATGGTACAAAAAAAATACCAAGGAGTCAAGGTCATGTATTTCAAAATTGCAAAACAAAGGGTTGTACAACAAAATTAGAACTGTAGCTCCTTCATGCTATACACAAATACAGAACAGTAAATTACATTCAGAAAGGAATAAGATAAAATATAAAACAAATATTAAATAACACTATGTACAGTTATTTACATAGGGAAACAATTCTGGAGTAAATTTTTTTAAATTTGTGTGAGGTTGAATGTAAACAGCAGCAATATGAAAGTGATGATAATATGAGTCCTCCTCCCCTCAGCCTGCTGGAGTCTTGCATGTTGCGTCCATTCAGTTTGGAGTACAGTCCACCCGTCAAGCGCAGAGGATTGGTCTTACATCTTTACATCTGGAGGGCAGGATTTGTAGACCAGAGCATCTCTGCAGCACTACAGTATTTTTTTTTCTACAGTATTATTTTGGCACCAGTTTTACCTGCATTGTAAAATTGCAGCTTTTGCGATTTAGATACTGCATTTTGCCATATTGCAATTTTGAGATTGAGAAGATTTCAGTTTGGAAGCCCCATTTTGAAATATATCACACATCAAATACATTTGTCATTTCTATTAAAACTGAGATGGACAATGAAACACAAAAGATCATTCTATTTGCTCATTGAAAAAGCAGTCTAATAACTGTCAGGCTATGAGATAATCACAGAATACGCTACAACCTACAATGTGCCAAAACTCTAGGGAGCAGAAAGTGATGCCAAAACATCTCACATATCTGTGGTGCCAAGTCATCACAGAAATCACAGAAATGTGTTGTGTGATGCCAACGCATCACAGAAATGTGTAGTCTCAATTTCAAAAGGCAATTATGTGTTGCAGTAAAAAGAAAACAGCTTTTTGGAATAAATGCCAAAGTACCAATTGAATTTATACATTTTTTTAGGTGGAATATAATAAAATGGATTTCTTTTGCTCTATGTGAGGTGATATCAGTTTTAACAACCACACAAGAGAAACAACCCAAGCAACAGCATAGAAACTAGTACAAATGTGCATGTTTAGTGGCTTGCAAGATGAGGATTCAAGCATCTGTGCCTGCAGCCAGACAAGCAGTCTGTGTCCATGTGGTGGGTGTACAGAGTCTGAAGCAACTGTGGTGTCTTTGTGTATGACTGCTCTGATGCATGAATCATTTCCTGTGAAATGTGGAATGACCAAGGGGTTAGGGTTCAGTTGTGTTCCACAGTATAGTAGGCGGCGAAGGGGCTGTATATGGAGTTCTAGCAGTTTACAGGAGAGGAACACTCTTTTGACACACATGTTCATGTCTATAGCATGTCGGTCAAAAGTCAGTTCATTCACCAATGTCCAAC
This sequence comes from Lutjanus erythropterus, assembly GCF_056507025.1. Classification (NCBI taxonomy): domain Eukaryota; kingdom Metazoa; phylum Chordata; class Actinopteri; order Lutjaniformes; family Lutjanidae; genus Lutjanus; species Lutjanus erythropterus. The sequence goes on from NC_139320.1 coordinate 22,120,942, forward strand.
AAGGGATATTTGGTTACCACAGACTGGTCGATCGTGACATCAGGCAGACGCACCATCCCATCCTTGCTAATGTTAAGTTTTATTTGTACTTAAAGCTCTGAGTGAAATAGCAACTTGTACCGGGCATAAAGAGATGAGTTTTGGGATGCCCAGTGTGGCCGTGATGTTGGTGATGACACTGTTGATGTGTCGCTCGATGGGCGAGGAAGTCATGAATCCTGCGAATAAGGTCAGCCGGCACATTTGAGTTGCACACTTTGGTAATCCTTCACTGCCAGTGTGTTGTGTTGAAGGCTAAGCTGAGATTGATGGCAGATATGATCGCGCAGTGTCCTGGCGATGCTTAATAACGTGGTGTGAATGTCACGTTGCTATCTGTATGCACCTTGTAAGGCATGTAAACCAAGATCAGTTTCTTCAGGTAGTTTATGACAATCTGAATGAAAGCCATAGAACATAGGTGAAGGCTATGGGTCTTGAGAAGAGAGTATGATGGTCTTCTACATCTTGTGGGCCTTTTCCCAGGTTTGGCATGCTAAGCTGCTGACAAAATGCATTTTTAAAAAAAAACAACAACAGGTGATGGTGACTTTATTTGAAGAGAGAAAACTACAAAGTATTGTGTGTTATACTTCCAGGTTGGAAAAATTAAGCCACTGCTGAAGTGCCTGCATTCTTTCTAATGACCAGCAGGGAGCAACTCCACCGGTTGCAAAAAGAAGTCCAATTGTATGGAGTCTAAAGAGAAAATTACCTTACTTCTCACTTGATAAGTTCATGGTTTCAGTCACCAGTTTCAACTCTTCTATAAAGCATGATGATCATTTTGTAAATTATGGTTTTATTCAGAGTAAAATAGATGATAAAGCGGGGTATGCTTTAGTCCATCAAGTGCAACACGCAGGGCTCACAAAAAACTTAGGTCACACTAGACAGTATTGATCAAATATGGATCAAAATTCTGTATTTGACTGTAATATTTCCTGTTTCTCACCTAAAATAGAAAAGTAGAAAAGCAGAAATGCAATTTGGTGTACTATTGTAGTTATACTTATAGTTGTAATACAAGAAGTATTGTGACCAGGCCGCCACTATTGTGTTTCTGGTTTCTGGAGCCTCCTGAACTAGGCATTGTTGATCAAATATGGATCAAGATTCTGTTACTACATTCTGTTACTGTCACCTAAAATATTCACAGGAATTTATTTTAATGTACTGTTTAGATGAAATGCAAGAAACATTGAGACCAGGCAGGCCGCTGTTATTACTTGCTGCACAGACGAGACAAAACCGAGCACCGGCCACGTTGAAGCCACCACCTCCACTCTCTCGTCGTAATGTGCATGCTCAGGTTGCAAAAACCCAAGATGGCATCTCCCACAATTTCAAACTTGAGGTCTCAAAACAGTTGAACAGGTGAAGTCACTGTGGCTCCATCCACTAAGTCTACCATCTATGTTTACATCAAAAAGCTGTGTTAAACTGAAAGGAACAAGTAACAGCTGGTTGCTGGCAAGTTCAGCTACAGCTGCAGCGGTTGGTTTGTCATCAAATATACCAAGTTATCCAGGTCATGCTATTCACAAGCTGTCTGGACTTTGCTTGAGTTTCTTGAAGGTGTTTCACCTCTCATCCAAGAGGTTTCTTCACTTCTAACTGACTAATGGGGAATTCCAGGTATTTGAACAGCAATGATCACATTTTGGCCAGAGAAGACCGCTGGTTTGAAAGAGAAGTGACAGACGCCATCTTTGTCAGTCTAGAGCGACCATCACTCAACAGAGGAGGTCGTCTTTGACACCACCTAGGACTGGCCCACTACCAGCAGCTACAGCTAGAGGCTACATAGATTCATTGGTGGTGAGGTCAAGCACTGTGTATGTGACAGAGTTGGCAGTTCAGCATGTCGAGATGCGACCAAAAGAAAAGAAAAGGCATCGAACGAAGTGCTCTAGTGGTATCAGTATGACTTTAACCATACTGGTATAGGTTCTGATATCAGACTTTTTTAAATGATACCCAGCACTAATAAGAGGTGAAACGTCTTCAAGAACCTCAAACAAAAGTCTATTTTCTTATGATAGCTCCTGGTCTTCTCAACAGATTTTGATGTATGTAAAAAATAGGCCCAGGCCAGTGCCTGGCATGTACAGTCTGCTGCATATCTTGTGCCTTACAACATAATTTACTAAATAAAACAAATAAAAGTGGAATCAATCAGGCAGATCTTTAACAAATACCTTTATAAAGCTGTTTTTATTCCAAACAAGTCCTCCCAAACACCTAGTCCTATCAAAAAAAAACTGAAGAGGGAAAGAGGAGAGAGATAAAACATGAGTCATTAGATAGAAAACTTGCCAGTGGACAAGATCACATCTTACTAATGCATCAGCCTGCCAAATCGGAGGTATGGTCGCAGCATGAAATGGGAGATACATGAAAGTGGAGACAGGAGTAAATGATGCAGTTAAGTCAGGGGTGTGTGGTATGGGTGAAGCATCCAGCCCGACGTGGAGACCCTCTTGAGTAAGGCTGACTCAGCCTTTACTGTGCTGGCTGCTTATGTGTATGTGCGTGCATGTGGCAGCAGTTATCACCCACTCTCTCCCCCTCCTCCTTCTTCCTCCTCCCCATTTCATTCTATCCCCTCCGTCTCCTCTCCCTCACTCGCTCCTCACCTCTACCTCTGCAGTACCTCTCCTGCTCATTCCTCCCTGTGCCGGCTGGGGAGACACGCGCTTTTTTTTTTTTTTGCTTTTCTTGCCTTGGCTGCTGGCTCTGCTCCAGCATCCTCCGTGCCTCTCGTGTGCTCTCTCTCTCCGCCCCCCTCCCCACTCTCCAGCCTATGTCTCCCCCCGTGGGGTTTGTTGGACAGCCTGATTCCCCGGCTGTTGCTGCTGCTGCTGCTGCTGGAGCAGTGGAGCCGTCTGCGCTGCTACGCCGCTACCGCTCTGCCTCGCTTCCCCTCTCTGCCTTTCGCCTCACGCTCTCCTTCGCTGGATAATCGCCACAGAGACACGGCAACAAAGAGGACAAGGGAAGGGAGGGAGAGAGACTCTTCATCCAACTGCTGCATTCTTCAGTTTGTCTTTTTTTCCCCCGTGCTTTCCTTCTGGGCTGCTTGAGTGCGGCTGGTTGGGAAAGAGCTCCCCGAAGGAATTTGTCCACCTCTCTTTGCGCTTCCTCCCCGTTCCTGTTCATTTCTGGGACAGAGTGCAGAGGAGGAGAGAAGAGGGAGGGACTGAGAGCAGGACTTGAGACTCAGCTGCACAGCTCAGTGTCCCGCCTTGCTCCAGAGACAAACACACACACACACACACACACACACACACATATTTGCATAAATCGGACTCAGTTCAGGCTGACCAGACTGGCAGACGGGGACAGAAGACACACAGACAGACAGCAACACAGACAGACAGACTTGGTGTCATGGCGTCAGTGGACAGTACCGGTTCGAGTGTTTCTGGTCGGCTGAGATCGGGGGATATACTTCATGCTGGTCTGGCAGTTGCACTGCTGCTTGGTGAGTTATACTTCTCTCTATACCCTGAGCTGCCCTGTCATTCCTCACTCCTCCTCACTGTATCTTTACATTACAGAGGAACATTGTACTTTCATGCCACCTTGTGACTGGGTGAATTCCTCTTATGTTCTATGCATTAAAACTTGTTTACGTCTTCCTCTTTTGCTCCCTTTTTTAAAGTATTCTCAATGCCAGGTTGTCTGCGTGGGTGGTTTAGGGCTGCCACAGTAGATCCATACCTTTTTTTATTGTTACTCCAACCAACATAATGTCTTCTGCTTCATTATTTTTGCACACTTCAGGGCTAAGATGTACCGATGTCACAGGTGATGTTTACTTGTTGCTGTACTGAGGGCATCAAGGTCAACAACATCCGACCCTTGTTGATCTGAACTTGGACGTGTTAAATATCTGGCTGCTGGGCTGGATGAGTGATGGGCTACATGACTCTTCATAATACGGTGCCACGTTCAAGAGAAAATGAATAAAACAGAAAGAAGAAAATTGGAGAAAACTTATGGTTCTGAGACTACATAATAACATTTGTTATAGCTACCGTTCACATCCGTGTGTGTGTGTGTGTGTGTGTGTGTGGTTGTAGTATTACTGGTAGTGACGTAGTGGTGCAGTGGTGATCTGTGCTTTTGCTCAAACACTCCCTGATTTTGTTGTAGCGCCCAATAGTGCCCCCACATCCCAACATTTCCTCCAACCTCTCAGTTCTCCTCAGCTGAAACTCGGCACAGTTCACAGTTGAAGCACAAAAACAAAACCGAGGGGTTTATGTAAGGAACTTCACCTCCACGCCATCCTTAGGTGAACTAGATTAGAGTTGCAACAATTAGTCATTTAAGTAATTAGATGTCAACTTTTACATTAGTTGGTAACTATTTTGACAATCATCAGATCATTTTGAGTCATTTTTTTTAGAAAAATGTTGAAATTCTCTGATTTCAGTCTCTCAAATGTGAATATTTCAGGTTTCTTTAGTCCATTAACTCATCAGTTCTCCAACATCTTGAGCTATGACCATTCCCCAGTCTAAAATATGGACTTATTTCCCATCATTCCCAGTGCTAGACAGAGTAGTTAGTTAACTTTGGGCTGTTTTTCTTGAGGCCCAGTTGAAATTTGCATATTTTTTTATGCCTGTCCTTTGTGTTAAACGTTATTAAGGGGTGACAGGGATGTCACTAAGAGCTGCTTCCTACAGTCTTTCTGTGCTGCTTTCCACATTGTTTTTGTTTTTTTCCTCCACAACCATCTGGTCACTGGTTACTTTTTGTTTTCCAGGTAAATGGTCCATAAATATTTTTACTGTTACTAATAAAATTCACAATGTTTATCCAACCAAGGCATTAAGAAAAAAAGTAATGCCCTTCATCAAAACAAATGACTTTAGTAGGGTTGCAACTAACAATCAATCAATATATTGATATAGTTTGGTTCATAAAATGTCAGATGTGTCAAGTGGTGAAAAAGGTTGATCAATGTGCCCCAAAGCCCAGGATGAAGTCCTCAAATGCCTTGCCTTGTCCTTATATTCACATTTGAGATTATGAAATCAGGAGAATTTTTGACATTTTTAATTTAAAACATGACTCAAAATGATTGATTGTCAGAATATTTGGTGCTTCATTTAATAACTGACAACTAATCAAGTCATCGACTAATTGTCGCAGCTCTAGTCTGTGCACTTTGTTGCACTTTGGTCAGGATCTGTAACAGACGACTGATCCTCTTCACGAGTAGCTCCCAGCAAAGTGTCATTTGTCGGCCTCAGTGAAACCAATCTGACTGCAGCTTAGCGCACGCTAAATTCTTGCACATGGCTGTCTCTATGTGACACGATGAAAAATGACTTAGATTGTTACAGATTAAATATTAACGATGACCATGTAAAATATGACAAATGCTTAAAACGCCACTTAAGTTAAGAAAGAGGACAAAACTGCAGATTTTGAACATCAGGTCAATTGTTGAAAAAGGACCAGATCAAACACCTCCTTGTCATTTTTGTGGCATTTTACTTATAACACTTTGACATAAAACTTGGGTGAGACCGCTGTGCTGAAATGTCAGTATCATGTGTTTGTTTTAAATGTCAGTTAATAAAATGTGATACACGCAACAATATGCAGCATTATTTTTTTCATTTGGGCATCATTACATCAGTTTCAGCTGATCACAGGATTGTCTATAGAGCACAATTTTAGACTACACTGACCTCATATTATGAGCAGCGAGGAATGACTATAAAATAAGATCATTAAAGGTGATATGCACGCTGTAATTCTAAACCTTAAAACACAACTTCTGTTCCTGTCTGACTCTCTCAAAGCACGTCTTTAAATAGAGCCCCTCCAGCAAATTCCTGTTCTGTGTTCTTAATTTAAGGACCTTAAGGTAGTTTTCTTCACATGATGAAGCATCAAAAACACTATATGCTTAACTATTATAGTAAATTTCAATCCCAGTTTCAAATTTAAGAAAAAAAAAAAACTCAGGTATTGATAGCAAACCACTGGTGATCAGTTTGAGAACAATAATCATTGCCGGTACGTCAAATTTTTTACTATAGTCAGAGCATTACACATTGATCAATATACTGGATTTTAGGATTTTCAGGGTTTTATTCAACAAAGTTGTTTGATTGCTGGCTTTAGCTATATGAGTTAGTATAATATGGAGCTAGATGCCACACTGTTTCTTTTTAGTTGGTGTTGCTTCACCCTTGGGGTAATTATTGTTGTAATTAATAGGTCACCTTCTTTCATTTTGGTCTTAATTGCTACAAGGTCTGATAAATTCTGATGTATTTGATGCAGTTTAGGCAAGACTGGGTTCATTAAAATCTCATTTCAAAATTAAAAATGACAAAATGGAGACAGTAGAGCTGCTGCCAGAGAGTTAAATGATGCTTTAGTCTTGTTTAGTAACATGGAATTTTACATCACACAGAGTTTAAGATTCAGTTTACTGGACTAAAGGAACCAGTAAAGTATTCACATTTGAGAAAATGGAGTCACAGAATTAGGACATGTCTTTCATAAAAATGTATCTCAAAATAATTAATCAGTTATGTTGGTGATTAATTTAATAGTTGGAAACTAATTGATTAATCAGCTATTTGTTGCAGCTCTAGCTGATAGTGTTTTACAGGAACACTTTTACAGGAGCTAGATTGGAAAATTTTGATCCAAAAACCATCCTCATCCCTCACCTCCCTTCCTCATGTCATTTGTGGCCATATTGTTCATCTCTATTCTCCAGTATTACAGTACTTAACATCTATTTTCCAACTCTGTTTTGCCTTGTTCTGTGTTCTGCTTTATATGGGACATGGTTATTTATCCAAATGTGCACATTACGCATCCATTGACATTTCCTGCCTGCACAGAAGTACACATCTGTTTCTCTCTTTTTTCTGTTTTCTTTGTCAAAAGACTGCAACAATCTCGCTCAAAAGACCCTGGGAAAACAAAAATAAGACCAAGTCCCAACCAAATCCAGATGTGGAATGAAAAAATTTCAAAAAGTCCTGTGTTAGTACTTAACAACAAACTCTTTGTTGTATTAATTTATACTTTTGATGCTACGATCCGAGATATCGTGTGTGGAACTTGACAGTGACTTGCTGTCATAAGCCGTTGCTTATTCATCCTCAAAGAGTTAGTCCTTATTCACATATAGATGTCCTTTATGATACAAGCCCTCAATATAACAGGACCACAGACAAGACTCAGAAGACAGTTTACTTCATGGACCAAATATGCTCTTCAGAGAGCCAAGATCTCACTGTGCAAAAACACAGAAAATCTGTCACTTCAACACTGGCATTAAACTACTTTTATAGCCAAATATTAAAGGCATAATATGCAATTTATTCCACTAGAAGTGTGTGAAGTGTGTAGACCCTCTGCATGTATTTTGTTATTTCCTCATATTTGTTCTGCTCAGGACGCTTCTGGGCTTCAGCCTGTTTTGCAGTAGTGTGTAGCTCCCTGGCCAATCCAGATTTTGAGATTGGGAATATAAATGTTGCAACCAAAGTTACATCACATTCTCTGTCTCTATATTTTGCTCTCTATCTGTGAGAGCTGCAGAAAGAGTTTTACGCACATTCACACACACACACGGGCAGACTGAGGATCGCTTTGGCTGTTTACACACAAAATCCAGTGTTGTGCAAAGGTGTGGGCTTGTTTATTTGTGCCTCAGAGTGTGAAACAATCAGATGTTTTATCTCTCAGATTCACTGCTGATGGTGCTCTCTCATTCCATTCCGTCTGTCACTCTTCTTCTTTTTCATTTACTGAATTAGAGCCTTGCAGCAGGCTAGGTGCAAAAATGTTGTTTAACGGGTAAAACTATATTTATATAAATTCACGGGTGCGGGTTTGGGTAAAAATTAACTACCTGTGTGCAGGTTGCAGGTAAGGACAATAATGTAACTTACAAAACAATATTTTTTTTTTCCCTGGAGAATCCAGAAATGAAAATCATTGTGCACTATTTTAAACATTTATCAACTAAGTGTGAGCTAAGTGTGAACTAGTGAGAGTACTTAGCATGTAGCACAGTATATTACAGATTTATTATAGATTATGCAAGAATAAAGAATAAACAGCAGAAAATGTAAAGAGTTATGATGCAACGAGGCAAACAGATGCAGAGCAACCCAGGTTATAACACAGCAATTACCACTAACATGCCATCAGTAGCTGGGATGTAAATGTGATAATTGCACCGCATGTTGTTACCCGTTTGCATGGCTATCACATTACGTAAATGCATGTCTGTACGTGTGCATGCCATGTAAACGTGACTCAACCTTGCCCGCTGTTGATTGAGTTACTTAGCTGCTGCTGTAATTCTCTGCCCTGCTGTCACTCATTCACCTTGGAAAAGACATCTCACTCCCCCCTCACCTCTCCCCCTTCCATACTGCATGACCCCTTCCATCACTTCCTACACACTTTACCTCCTTCATTACCTCTGCTCCCCCCATTCATCTCTCCTCCCTGTCCATTTCCTCTCTTCTCTCTCCCCTTCTTCCCATCTCTTCTCTCTCTGTCTCTCTTTCTCGGGGAGGTAATAGTGTCCTCGGTCAGTTCTCTATGGGTTCATTCGGAAATACATTAACCCCTTCAATCTCTGGCCTACTTAAAAAAAAAAAAAAAAAATCACCTTGACAGGCAGCCAAGGACACACACACACACACACACACACACACACACACACACACACACACCGTTAGTTGCTTTTCCTCCCATCAGTGATTCAGATATTGATGTTTCCCAACTGGAACAAAGAGATATTTGATAGTGGAGCTAAAAATATCACACATTCCAGCCTATTACTCATGCACACACAAACACACACATACATGACTAGCATAGTGCATTACTATAGTATGTGAACCTGTGGGTGGTGTCAGGACAAAGTGTAAAGATAGAAGAAGAGTAGAGAAGAGGAAGGGGGGCGGAGAGAAAAAAGGATAGTAAAGAGCAGAGGTGTAAAATGAGGGAGGCGTGAAATCTATTTCTAGGCACAAGGGGGGGACACTCCTATCAGATATGTAAAACATTATCATGTCCCCGGTGTGGACAGACACGCTGTATCAAAGGCAGATTTCATGTCGCTGGTTGAGGGAGACAATAAATATAAAATTTCCTCAAGAGCAATTCCTGAAGAGGACACCAAGGAAGAGGACAAGTGTACAGAGGAAAGTCTTATTACTACTATAAACTGGATGACTGATAAGGATCATACGAGCATGCTGTTTTAAATAATAATGTCAACAGTAATAATAAACTTCTAGTGTCCACTGACAAATACTTACTGAAATTTCACTCAATATCTACTCACCCCTGACCTGATGTGAGGATGGGTGAAGATCTCCAGTTCACAAAACACTCCCAGAGCTTCAGCGGAAAACAGTGTTGCAGCCAAATCCAGAACAATTGAAGTAAACGGTGACCAGTTTTAAAATGTAATAAAAGAGCACAAAACAAATGTTTCCATGCTGCTCATGTGTCCATAAGCTACGACATTAAAATTTGACTCAAAAAGACACCATTCACACCATGTTTTTAGCCTAAATATCAACTGTAGCCTCTCAGACCTGATCTGTGTGCACACGCCTGAAGCAGGTACACAAGCTCACGCCCAAGCGGCGCAGCTGCAGCAAAGAAATGATGTTCCTCTTCTGTGTCGAAATTTTCTTCTTTGTTGAAAATTGAGAAGTCACCTCTATGCGTAACAAGTCACTATTTCTGAGCAGATCTCTCTCTTTTGTCTGAGTCATGTAAACACAGGTGTGAAGGCATCGCGAGATCTCATATATCTCGTGTTGCGCATCTTGGGTGAGAGCTTGTGTACCTGCTTCAGGCGTGTGCATGCGGATCAGGTTTGAGAGGCTACAGCTGACATTTAGGCTAAAAACATGGTGTAAAGGGCGTCTTTTTGGGTCAGATTTTAATATTGCAGCTCACGGACCCTTGGATTACACCACACGAGCAGTATGGAGACATTTTGTGGGGGATTTTTTGTTCTTTTTTTTTACATTTTAAAACTGGTCACCATTCACTTCAATTGTACTGGATTAGGCTGCAACGCTGTTTTCCACTGAGGCTCCAGGAGTGTTGTGTCAACCATCCTCACATCAGCACAGGGTGAGTAGATATTGAGTGAAATTTCATTTTTGGGTGAACTATCGCTTTAAGTTTTGTTGTCAGTATATATAAAAAATGCTAAGAAGCCTGCCAGAAACTTAATATTTTAACACAGAGTTTATTGTAATGTCTTTTTTTTATCAATCAAGTCTTCATTATTACCAAAATTAAAAACAAACAGCCATTTTATATGTAGTAAGAAAAAAGCACATAGAACCTAATTACATAGGTAGTTTAATCTGAAATATTATTCTATAGAAATATTACTCTTGCCACTTTGGTATGAAAAGCTGCATTCTTAATTTAAGCAAATAGCCAGCATCAGGAATATGTCTGACATTTGTAACAAAGCAAACAGCTTGAAAATCAGTGGAAAATTCTGTGAGTTCTGATGATGAACTGTGGATAAACCTCCTGCCTCCATCAACATACATGCAATAGGAGACGCAGTTGCCCCGCACCAATATGGCGGCCGCATTTGATGCGCGTGAGGTAACGGAGCGAACAAAATGCAGTCCGTGAACATGTTTTATTCTGTGGAGTGGTAGAAGTAAAGAAAAACATTTGACACGTCTTTTGTTAATCTTTAATCTTTTGTTAAAGTTAATCAGTAAAGCAAAGTAAAGCCACTACACACTTCCAGAGTTTGCTCCTCAGACACTCGGTTCGCTCCAACAGCTAATGTGTTTCGGGATGGCAGGGGGTGGGCCAAACCACTGAGTAGCGATGGGGGTTGGGTGTGTGCAATCATACTTAACTTATTATTATTTTTCATCTGTAATTAGCATCTTTAAGTGCTTCCAGAGCATATTATTATATTATGTAAAATTCTAAAATTATATTTATAATATGTTGAGCTGGACAACTTTCTGTTTTCCCCAGAAAACGGGTGTCTGGACCCACCTCTCCCACCCGGAATTTCCACCCTTGCTCTGCATAAGTCATTTCCAGAGGAGATTCTCCATTGTCTTCACTTGTTTTCATTTGCCTCAGTACTCCCTCCAGACCACTTAGTTAGAAACCTTGCTCAATGGCATTATGCCAGTAATTATTGATAGAGGGTAAAAGATGATTCATTAATCTACTTAACAGTTTAAAAGGCACTCTGAGGATTGAGACAGGCAACCAGCTACAGAAAGCAAACCATCAAGATGTCATTGATTCTACCACTGTACCACAACAAAAAGGACACAAACATACCCGGGCCAGCTCGCCACATTTATCCTCTGCATATTTAGTTATAGCGTCCCTGAGGAACAAGTTCTGAAAGCAAGTAAGATTGAGAAAAAAAAAGAGTGTGAGAGAAAGTGCTCAGCACTGAAAAAAAAGAATAGTAAGAGCCCATTAAAAGACGCAAAACCAGAGACAGAGAAGAACAAGGAGAACCCAGACGAGTCAAGATGAGGAGAGGTAAAAATATATCGGATGTTGGAAGACAAGAGAAAAGGGCTGAGAGTGAGAAGACAAAAGAGCAAATTCAGAACACATAAAGTTCAACCAAACCACACACATAGTGAAAACACTTCATATTTTAACAGAGATTTATCACTTTACTACTGACATTTACTTAAAGAATTTTTTTTGAAGCATCCTTTATGCACAAATCCGTCATGTTAGTTTTTCTATTGAACTATGATACTTGACAAGACGAGACACTTTGTGAACGTGCATCAAAAAATGTGTATTGCAGTCCAAATAGTAATTTGGAGCCAAAGACTGGATATTAAGGTTGAAAGCCTATTTAATATATGACCTATGGTTGGAGTCCTACACTGTAAGTTGATTAGCTTTTTATAGTTTATTTACCTGTCAGTTATCTGTCAGTATTTAACCCATTTTCCTAAAAACATAAGTCCACTGCTCTGAAAATACACACTCTGGAGTCAGAGTTCAGCGACTGCCTGCCAGACTCCATTCACATATTGCTCAGTTTAACCATGATAAATAGCAATTCCTTCTAGATTTCACAAAATACATATCTTTTCTTTCATTCCACGCCATCCTTATTATCTTTGAAAAGTCCACAACTGCAATTCAAATTGCCACTGTAGAATGTCAGTTCCAAAAAAACAGAAAAAAGGGGAATTCATGTCACCTTTAAAGTGAGCGACCCCGACTGATGACAGAGTGTCCAGAGCATTTAACACCCAATGTGCCGCAGTAAACAGTGATTTCATCCCAAATGACCAGAGTGACTCAAGTTAATACTGATGTTAATACTGATGTCCTCGCAGAGCTGCAAAGCAGGTGGTGTGAAATTCTTCTATACATGTAAGCCCTTCACAAACACATAGCCATACATGTACTCTAACACTGTTTGCACCATGTCCAAGTGCAACGTGATCCTGAGCAGGTCAGTGTGGAGAAGAGGGTTTATAAATAGTCCCCAAGTGTGTGATAGACACCAGAGCAACAATCTGAGAATTACACCAGCTGTCCAACATAACCCAACGTAACATAACCAGCATAACCTGCCCAGCAAGACCCAAATACCAATATAAGATAGTCTTTCTGCTGTGGAAATGAAAGTGTTACCATGTGTTTGCTGAATTGCACAACAATGTCACAGGACACCAATAATAGTTTGTTATTGGTGTTTTGTTTAGATGTAGGGATGCACTGATTGGTAAATTACTGATACTGATACAGATATTTATAATGAGAATTTGGCCGATAGCTGATGCTGCTGTTCTTCTGTGGTTGTTAATTTAGTTTTTGTTGTTATTTATTCAAACTTCTGTGCCAGGGAAACAAAGAAATGCCAGAGCTGTGTGCTGTGTCTACTGGTGTCTGAGTCCATTTACATTCAGTGAATACAAAACTGACGCGCCACAAGAAGATAGACAGTCAAACAATCAGTCATCTCATGTCGGTCATTTATCAGTTAATCGGTCAGTTACCAAAATCTTATAGTCTGGTACATGCAGGAGCAGTGCACATACAAGTACATTCTTGGAGAAAGCACAAATAATGTGAAGGAAACAGATATTTCTTCAATCCGAAGCTGCTTGTTATTATTATTCCGCTTTAATTAATCACTGATTTCATGCAGCACCCAGCGAGCACACTAAGTGACACAAATCAAATGTGCCCAAGCTGCATGACCCAAAGGTACATCGTGCATGATGGTGCCAACATATGTCACATAAAAATATTGTATAATACTTTATCACAAATAACAGTGTAATTCTTTCTATGTGTGCCATTTATTGTTCTTAAGACCTTAAGAGGTTGTTGACTTCAACAGGCTGTTGTGCAACATGTTATTGAGAAGAAAATAATGAAGTATCTGGGGACGAGGTTCTCATATATCGAGGAATCCCAATCGAGGAAATACACTCACACACACACACATACATACATACACACATACACACACATACACAGATGAGGCTATTCATTTCTGTCAGAGCTCAAAATGTTCAGAGCTCAAACTAGTTATACTGATTAAGTGATGAAGCTGATGAAGACTGGGCAGTTTTGGGGCGATGGACGGGCAGATTAAAAAGTGAGCAAAACTAGAGAGAATTTATCTTGGATTCCAATCATGGATTTGATTACGTCAGAACTTGAGGAAATAAAAAAAAAAACTTGCCAGTGACTTACTTACTACAGGACACTTGAAATGTTTTGGTTGAACTGTGTGTCCTGAATCAGTATTTTTGTTCATGTTTCTAAGTTTGCTCAAGTCAAGACAGTAGAGGGCGCTCTTTTCATTCTGGGGTTCCACTAGAGTCACTTTGCATGGTTCACAGTTCTTAAGCATCCTTATTCATCTTTTACTTTTATCTCTTTATGCAGCCCCACTTTATTCACTATTTTGGTTAAACTGGATTCTATGGAGAAAATATTTTCAGGTTTTCTCTCTGATGTCCTGCCTAAATTTTGAGTGATTTCTAAAGTTTGCTGAGGGACAAAGGTTTTACTTGTTGTTAGCAGATAGCTACTTTAGCTGCTAATTGCTAGTTAGCTACATGCACCCTGTCTGGACTAGGAGCTCAGGCATCGGGGTGGTGCACGGCTAACCAACGGCAGCATTTAGCCACATTTGTGACAAGTAAAGATGCATATCCATCAGAAGCTCTGTACTTCACAGAAAGTTTAGTAACTGGAGGACATCAGAGTGAAAACAAGCAAATATTAAACTTTTTTCACAACAGAAGAAGCACTGTCAGTGAGTGAGAAATACTGAACACAAACATAATCCTGAGCAAAGCAGTCAGATGAAGATTGGGAGGATGATTGGGTCTGTTATGGAGTTACTTGGGATTGTCATATTCCCCCCAAAATCCAGTGACATTCCATTTTCCCCATCCTCCCTCTGCTTGTTCTCTCTTCACAATCACTGCACTGTGTAATTACAATGGGCCTGTACAAAAATCTATTAGGAAGTGCTGGGGGTGGGGGGAACCCAAGGGGCTTACTGGAAATAGGGTACATTTTCAGTCAGTGCATTTTGCACAATATCATCTTTATGACTTGATGACGACAGCTTATTCCGCTCCAAACCTGCAGCATCGGAGTCAGAGCAGGAAAACCATCTGTTTTGCTGCATCAACTCTGTGACACTTAATTTGTTTTGTCTTGAAAACAGCGTACATTTTATTTTAGGGATGAATGATATGGACTTTTTCTAGCCGACACACAGGTTACCTGCTTCTCATGGCTGATGCTGATATGATATTAGTTTATGCACACCTGATGCTAAGAAAGGCTAAAATGATTTAATATTCCATAATTCTGACTGAACCACATCTACCAAAATACTTCAAACATATACTTTGACTTTTGTAGAGCATGTAGAGCCTAACAATTCAAATTAAATGCTTTGACATAATCTTTCAAATCAGATATTAGTATAGCCAATGTTATCAGCAGCTGGATAGGCCATTATCAGCTGGCAATTTACTGGCCCTGATAATTATTGTGCGTCCCTAATTCTGTTTAATGTATAACTGTACAACAGCAAATATATACGACTATTAAACTAGTTTGAAAAATTAATATAAACATGATTTCAACAAAGCACGGAAGCCCCAGGAGGAGAAAAAAAATCGAGCTAAATCATTTTTTCTCCTATGTTTATGACTTAAGAACAGGTGAAAAAGTTTTAAAAATTCCATGTGCAAAAAAATGTTTGAAAAAAGGAAATATTTAGATAGACTGAGAAAATGGATCAATAGATTTTTGTCTGTTTTATTTTCACCTGCTTCTCAGGGCTTCCATAATAAATGGTTTAGTTAAAAATGTTTCATTGTGTTGGTGTTGAGATTTTGAAATTACATTCAGTTTTACGTTCCATTTGATGGAAAGAAAAAAAGATCTCATACATTAAATGCAAAAATTTGATTTGGGCCACTTCTACCAATAATAATAATCCTTTTAATGGCTTGGATTTTTTTTTCATGAAACAGACGGTCTTAGATAGCTAATAAACATGATCTGTAAACATTTGCTTATTTCTTTATCATGCTTTAGAGAGTACCAGAGCCTACTTTGGTTGTCGTAGTGTGACACAGATCTATCACTGAGTGTGGTGTTAATTTTGCTTTGTTAATGAGTTCATTTACCATTTATTGATTTTTTCTCAATGACAATGCACATCGATTAACATCACTGTAAATGTGCCAGTGTCAGCCAAAAGGCAAGTGTTCAACTGTTGTCCCTTGGACTGATGTTAAATCGTTCATTAAAACAACAAATAATACACA
Organism: Lutjanus erythropterus; assembly: GCF_056507025.1. Taxonomy (NCBI): domain Eukaryota; kingdom Metazoa; phylum Chordata; class Actinopteri; order Lutjaniformes; family Lutjanidae; genus Lutjanus; species Lutjanus erythropterus. Next base: position 22,136,856 of record NC_139320.1, read on the forward strand.
CCATTAGAGCTGGAGAAGGCAAAACATGAACAGCTAAACAGGATGAAAAACTTACAACATGCACACCATGAAATCACATCAGAGAGGACACAGAAATGAAAGAAGTTAAAACATGAAGTCTATCACATTTCAGATTACAGCTAGACATCAACAGCCATAAACAGTTTGAGACTTAAGAAATTCAAACACTTGAACAAAGAATTTCAGACAATGAAACTGAAAAAATAAAATAAAAAAACAGCTTGTTAAAAAATTCCCCACCCAAAAAACTGCTACATGTAATTATTACTTATTTAGAAGATATAACTATTAAAGATAAGAGGAGTAGCAGAGGACATAAAACTGTCATTTCATGAGCTGTACTTACAGTAAGTAAGCTACTTAACTTTGTAATGCCATTACTCATCGCCTGCACTCATTTTTTACAGTAATCCTAGCCCAGCTCAGCACACGAGCCTGCAAATATTACTTCATCCCTTTTCATTTTTGCCCTGAGAATGGATTCAAAGCCGTGTCACCTGACTTCTATTTAGAACGTGTTGTTTTTGGTCTGTACTGTATGTCTGCTCCTTTATGTCTTTTTCTGTGATATGTCTGTGTTTTTTATGTTTACTAAAGCCAGTGTTTTTTTTTCCTTAACCCTTTCCTTTCTCTCTTGGCTCAGGTGTATGGAGCGTTGGTGGACTGGAGGTCTCGACAGGTAAAGTGTCTTCAATTGAAGCAATGAATGGCTCCACAGTGCTGCTGCCCTGCACCTACTCCTCCTGTATCGGTATTAAAAACCTCTACTTCAGCTGGCACTATAGTGACAATGGAACCATGATCAAGGTACAGTACACACACACACACACACACACACACACACACACGTATACACACTAGCCTGAACATTTTCAGGGAGTTCTACCTAGAACCTAACATAAAGGGTTATACCCAGAACCATATATGAAATGGTTTCACCCAGAACCTGCCTATGAGACATTCTAAAGGCGAACCCCTCTATGGCGTAATGTTCCACCCAGAACCCTCTCTGCGGGCTCTATCCAGAATCTTTCCACCTTCTCACGGTGCTAGCAAGAGCCCACTTGGGGTTCTCCTGGTAATGTTTTTTATATGTGATAGGTAAGGTTAATTTAGTATTAAGGGCCTTGTGCCATTAATTTTATTTTAACTAATAAGGGAACCCTGAAAATCCTGTTGGAGCAAATGTATGGTGAAAGTGTAATGACTGATGGGGGGAGCTATCGCTGAAACCCCAGATACTACAGTTTATTAGGCCACAGAAATAATGGTAGAATAAAATCCATTTTTATTAAATGTTCTGTAACTAAGCAATAGAGCCATAGAAAACTTCTGAAAACTAAGTTTCACAATAGGATGAGCCTCACTGGGTACAAAAGAAGGCTCCCAAGAGTTTCTAGTCAGTGTGCTTTCCATCTATTTTTGGCTACTGTACATCTATTTTCACTTTGAATTCTGTTTTCTGATTGTCGAGATGTGTGTCCGCACCTCCAAATGTGAGACACACTGTTAACTTCAATATTTACACCTTACTGTTATTATAAAATATATTGAAAGGACACTTTGCTAACCCACACTCCTGCGTGGGGAAAAAGACTTAACGTAAATTAAGGTGTTTTGTAACTGTGGAGATGTGTGTGTGCTTCGACCAAACGCGCCAGTTGCCATCTTGTGCAGACAGCGGCGCAAGTGGGCTGAGAACAAGATAGCAAATACACCTGGCCACACCTTCATTTTGCCTTCATTTTCAGATGTGGCAAAAACCGCAACTGCACCGGTGTATGATAGCAATGCCACCCGCACCACCAGCGCATCCGCTTTGGTGTAAGAGAAGACCCTTAGTCTTACAAAGAACCCTTGACTAAGCCTTCCTTCAAAAAATGGTTCTTCAGAAAAAAAATGGTTCTGGGTAAAACCTCAGTTTTATTCTGAAAACTGTATGACTCCCTATCTCTGTGTATCTAAAGTCCATATGTGCGTGTGTGTGTGTGTGTGTGTGTGTAGTTATGTGAGGCCGTGATTCCTGGTGAGGGGGTGGAGCCCAAGGTTGCCATATACCATGAGCGAGTGGAGTTTGTTGGCTCCTCCAAGACCAACAACATCTCCATCCTGCTGTGGAACATCACCTTTGAAGACGAGGGAGACTACATCTGCTTCGCCAGGAACCCAAAGGAGAAGAACCGAAACCACAGTGCTACCTTCACTCTTTATGTGGTGGACCAAAGTACGTGACACCTGCACACACTTGCTTACACCTACACTTCAAATTCTGAGAGTCTCGTTGCTGGTGTCTCATGTCGCGCTTGTTAAGTGTCTTTCCCTGTGTTGTTTATGTCACCTCTATTCTATCATGAACTTTCTCCCTCACAACGTCTTCCCTCCTCTCCATCTTTTCAGTGAAGGAGGTTGACAACACTTTGACAGTCATCATTGTCTCAGTGCTGGGTGGAGTCATAGGCTTAGTTATCATCATCATGGTGATAAAGGCCTTGGTTGTTCACTTTCTGCTGAAGGATGATGAGAAGAAGTGAGTAGATCAACTGACTATCTTAATAACACAGGAAGATTTGAGAAAAATACATAATATAGTCGATTATAAACATTAAGAGTCATTGAATATTTCCAGTACTTCCTCCCAGGATGTGATAATCAAAAGCTCTATTTAAAAAACAGGATTAATTAATGTTTGTGTTTATATGTAAGTCATCATGGTTGACTAAGTGAATTGATGGTAATAACAATGTTGAGCAAAGACAGTGCCCACTTACATGCTGCAGGTTATGCCCAGATAATGACTAAAACAGCCCATTGCTTAGTTTGCAAGTCAACTAGTGGTTGTTATGAACTAACTAACTCGCCATTAGTCATGTAGTCATCGCATATTTATGGTCTCATTATTTAAAAATATATATTTGGGGCACAAAGTGAGCTGCCTGATGTTAAAAGCAAAAGCAGTAATTGACCCTTCTTAAGTCCCGCCTCTTTTCACTCTGTGCTCCAATGACAGTTGAGTGAGTTCGGTACCTCGGTCAACTTTCTTCCTATCTTGTCTCCTTTGCTTAGACAAGCTATGTGCTAGGATTGTCGATGTTACAGAGAAAATCAAATTTTATAAAAGTGACATATTTCTATCTCAATTTAGTTAGCAAAATGCTAGCTGACTAGCTAGCTAATCTCCTATCAGCCATCAAACTGTCCTCCGTCAGTCTCTGAGACTGTGTCTCAGCCTGACAGGACCGCAATGCACCGGTGACTTCAGTGTTACAAGAGAAAAGGTTTTCAACGATCCAGAAATTTTAGCCCCAGGTCTAACAGCAAGACTGCGTGAATGCAGTTTGAGGTTTATGTTTTGTTTTGTTTTGTTTTGTTTTTTTCTTGTTTTTTTTGTTTTTTGGTTTTTTTTGCAAGAGACTAATGAAAACTTTGAGTTGAGTAAGACTTAACCTCAACCTGTCACATACTGACTTGCTTATACTTATTGTCCATTAACATGCAATTTTACAAACTCTCTGCATTGGGCTTGTTTTTAATTTCATGACAATGTGAAAGTAAACTCAGACATAGACTGATTTTTATTGTAAAACACTGTGAAGACTCAGAGTGAGAAAGAGAGTATAACGTGACCTTAAAAAACTGTGACTACAGATGATATCATCCAAATGTCTGGATTTGATTATGCTTGAATCTCCTAATCCAAATACTCATGTAACTGTCATTATAACTGGGTTAATATGTCACTATTGCTGTCCATGTTAATTAGACATTTGGTACCACTGATCAATAAATGTGACAACTGGTAGCTGACACAGGTGCAGACCCGTCGCAAAAGTAATATTTGGCTCCTCGGTGTGACTCCTCGGTGTGAGCTTGTCCCGCCTGTCAAAAATACACAGATAAATGGCATTTCCACTTTGTCTTTTCACATCTATCATAATTGGTACGTGAGTAGTGAGTTGCAAGGCAGACATCTATTTATAAAATATGATACTAAGTATATGCAAAGAGTGGCAAGAGGCATCAAGTTCTCAGGTTTTGAATGAGTTCTCTTGAGCTTTCAATGAACGTCTTTGGTATATGTTTCAGTAAAATCTTAATTACATATTTCCAATTTGTGTCCTACACAAGATCATTATTCAGGGCTATGAAGGTTAGGCTGCAGTATATTACACATATTCAGCCCTTATCACTGCCATGTTCCCCCCTCGATGAGTGTACATCTTAACCTTTGGTTTGTCTGTCCTCTGCAGTAAGGAGTGCCTGGTGAGCTCCTCAGGGAACGACAACACAGAAAATGGACTTTCAGGAGCCAAAGCTGACAACAAAGGGACACCAAAGGCATGAGCAAAATGCAAAGTATGTCTGTATGTTTGTATATATGTTAGACAAATGTACATGCTGAGAGGAAAGGCTGTTATAAATGGACTGTTTTATCTTACTAGTGGCTAACTAATACAACATGTAAATGTCTATTTTAAATCATGCTTGAGATCTGGGAGGTGTGGAATGTGCACAGGCCTGGATCACTCTCTCACCTACACGGTAGCCCATTTGTTACACAGCCTCGGTTATCGAATTCTGCTCCACATCTTACCGGAACCTAACACTTTGTCTGGAGCAGAGCCTCAACTGTCTCTGCCTCCACTTATATCTACTCGATTGCCATACTCTCATTGACATTTTCTTATTCAGGTTACATTTTCAAAGAGGTTACGCTTCTTTTTTTAAAAACTTTGAACCCTCTATAGCCGTGTGTTGCAACTAATAATAATTTTAGAGGACGAACTTTGCACAAAGCAGACGATCGTTTGTTTTAAGTTCTTTATTTGTAGACCAAAATTCAATATTCAACTGCCAAGTCTCAGTCTATTTGACACGCTACGAGTATGTTTGATTCTTGGATTGTAATTCTTGAGGTTCTACTGAATAATCTGCAACTCTATATGTCAAACCTGGACCCAAACCAACCTGACCAGTGGGAACACACTCTTTGATGCCATGATGCATTGCCACAATCTATGAACTGCCATATGAACTGAAGAACAGCACAAAACTGCTGAAATGCTTCTTTGTAAACCCCGACTTCACCACCTGTGAACTCAAACCAGAGGACCGCTCAACATCGGTTTTGTTTACAAATACACGCCGACATTTTTCAGTCATAATTGGATAAAATTTGCTCTGATTAAATCTGGAAAATATACATTTTTTAACACTGCTTGTAAAATAGCATTTTAATATTTACAGAAAAGGTCAACAAAAAAGAACTTACTCTTTTTATGAGTAGAGAGCAAACCATATATTGGTTTGCTAAAGCTATTTTTTCCTGACCTTTTAGTCCTGATCTAACCATCGACCTTAACTACTGCCATGCCAGCCAGAACCTCAACTTGTACGTTTACTGCAGGGTCCAGGTTTGACACACTGCTGGGGTGTTTGGTTCATTAAAGGGATAGTTGGGATTAGTGGGGTTGTATATGGTACTGCATGTATTAACAAAAGTGGATGGCGGTCGACACACCACCAGTTTGGAGAAGCAGCAGGAGTATCTGTTCACAGCGGTACTATGCTCATCTCTTGTGCTCCAGCTCATTCAAATAATCTGAACTATCCCTTTAATGCTGACAGCAGATTTTGATCCGTTATCGGCTAGCTAAGAAGACTGACAACTGGGCTTTCTTAGGTGACTGAAGGATCCAGTTCTGCACAGGTTTTATTGTTTTGCTTTAGATGAAACACAGGTGCCTGTTCTGCTTCTGCTCCCTCTGCTGGTGGGAGGATAAAAACACAGAAAATTTATAAAAAACAACCAACCCTAACCCTCATCAAAGACAATCCCCTGACTACCCAGCTCCCTATAGAAAGGAATGAACTTAATCATGCTGCTTCTAACAAATAACCAATGCATTTTTAGCATGTGCGCATTTTATATAACTTCATATAAGTATATGTTGTCTAGCACTGCAGTACAGGAACATTTTGTGTCTCTGTATGGTCCCATTTAACCCTTCACATTAACCTCAACTGACTGACGCTCTGTCAGTGCTTGATAAGGACCTCCCAACACTGCTACTACAACTTTTTTTTTTACCCCCTTAAGCAGGTCAGGGTGATTGAAAGGTGACACTTCTTTCGGAGTAATGGCCTGCAAGTATTTGTGGGGACGGACGGGTGAAAGACCTTCTACACTTATTCAAAAATAAGAAGATTTTAGTATCTCTCAATTTGAATCGTACCAATTGAACAACTCTGCGAGAGAAGTTTAGCAAGTCGGCACATCAGCAGGATATACTGTAAGTGGAGAGAGCGACACACTGTTTGCAAATCTCCGGATAGCGGTTCCCATCAATATTTCCACACTCGTATGCAGACTCTAACTGGCTCCCATCCAGTACAGACTTTCTCTGATAACCGTAGTAAAACACTTTTACACATATATGTATGTATAATTGTGCTGAGATAGTCTAAACAGGTCCATTGATTCTGGCTCAGTAATACAGGTGGCACCACTTTGGGACAGATCACTGCAAAAGAATGTATAGACTCTGTCAGGGAATAGATGTTAAATATAATTACAGTCCAAAAAGTTTATTTTAATTCATTATAAAAAAAAAATATATATTCAGTACGTTAATGTTCAATATCAAATGAATGTGTTAATATCCCAGCAGGCAAGTGGTTCGTTTTTCTTTGCCAACAGTCTTATTTGTGTGACTCTACGACCACTTTCAGTGTTTTGCTCAGTTCAAAGTTGAGATTAGCCAACAACTACTTGCTGTGACTGAATCTAAATATTTTGGGCATTGAAGATTGTAAGATGTTTGTGCTGGGTTTCTGAATAGTACTGGTGTCTTAGCACAAAAAAAAACATATATATATATATATTAAACGTACAGATCAATATGCCTTTAAGAGTTTAGAGGGAGCTGGGAGTTGTTGAGAGTAAATAAGAAAATAAAAAATAGATACTATACACAAATTTAAATGGTAGAATTTACTGAAATTAAACAGCTTATAACATTTTAGGGTATGGAGGGTGATAAGGGCCACGTAATTTGAGTTGTGAGTTCAAAGTCAGAGTTCTGCTTTTAAACTCAGAACTCAAATAAATCCTTCACATGTGGCCCTTCCTGGAATTCTGACCTGAATTATTCTGAGAATTCTGATTTTTTTTTTCTTCAGACGTCAAACTCTTTAAAAAATCTGACGTTTTCTCACAATTTTGACTCTATTCACAAAATTCTGACCTTGATGTTTTACAGTTTTTCTCACAATTTTGACTTCATCCAGAGAATTCTGACTTTAAACTCAGAATTCTCACTTGTTCCTCTGACTTTATGCTGAAAAATCAGACTTTATTCACAGAGACTCATAATTATGACTCTAAACTCAAAACTCAAATAATTTTTTTCACATGTGGCCCTAACTTAAATTTCTGACATGTGACCCTAATTCTCCTCTGTACAGAAGTAACCATATTTTGTTTAAGAAAAGAAAAACAGGGCAAAAACCCAACACACTCTTGATAGGTGAATGTGGATTAACGTAGTGCTAGGAAGCCCTTTGGAAACTAGAAACCACTTTCTGTGTGACTCTCAGTACGAGATGTCACCTTTGAAGCTGGCAGACATGACCTGCCACACCCTTACACATAGCTTGAATAACTACGACAGCTGAAAGCTACACACAAACATACACACACGCACATACATACATATGCACTCACATACTAAGAGCCACTTTGATACCAGAGAGCAGTGCACTGGCCTTGCATAAAAACAATACAGCACTTTACCACAGTTTAGAGTGGGTGCACAAAACTGGAAATCGACTTCACAGTTACCATTCTTTTATAATATGTTATCAACATTTCCACATTGTGTTTGTCAAGTTGTACCTGACAACGGCATTGTATGGTTTTAGCATTGTCTGACTTTGTGTTGTCTCACTGGAACAGAGCTCTGTGGCAAGATTTTATTTTATTTTTCTAATTGTTCACATTGTCAGCCTGCTGCTCCCTAATAGTGGAGTGCATTTCCCTTCTTGCTTTCAGTGGAAGCAATAAGACAGACATCAGATTATGCAATAACCTGTTATAAGGCACTTTATAAATGTGTCTGGACTGGCTGTGATGGCAACTCTGTCTGTCCAAGGCACTGTTCATTGTACCGATGTATGTATCTACTGTACTAATGTATCTCAGTTGGACTAATGCACGGACATTAGATTCATATATCTACATTAGACAGATTTATCAGCTGTGGAAAACTGTAATAGCTAACACTGTACTGTGCAGCACTGTAACGTGCAGTGTTAGATGTGATGCAGTATTCCTGTTGTGATGTAAAACTGTGAATGTTATGGATATAAGGAAGCGCCACACACGCGCACACACACACACACTTGCTTCCTTGTCGTGTGCAGATCCCTCTGTAAAGAGGGCATATATGTACATCCAAAGTCTTCCTGTAGGGAAAAGCAATATTATGGAGTTGATGAGTCTGTTACTGTACTTTTCTTACCCCGTACCTTTAACCCTGAGATAGCATAACAAATAGGTGGTTTCATGTAGGGATTGTGATGCATAACTTGTATATTTGTGGCCACAGTTCCCATTGTTTTCCTCTGTGATCCCTAACTTGATTTAATGTTTTTATCAAGTCCATTAACCCTTTCTTACAGTTCAAAGAAGTCCTCTCTTATCTGTAATTTATTTATCTGAACCAAAACTACAAACAAAGTGGAAAATATGTCCAGCAAACCAGACGCAGGTATGTGAGGAGGGTGTACGAGTGATGTTCTGTTTTAATGAAGGCCAGGTACATGTGTGACGGACAAAATAACATCTAGATCTAGATGTTGCAACTAGTGTGTGAGAGTTGTGTAATGTCCAAGAGTTGCTTTCAGAACCCAGCGGAATTGGACTGGGTTGTGCAACCACTAAAAGCATTGGTTTCAACTTTTTTAAATGGGATTTTGGTTTTCTCACATGATCTCCCTTATACATTCTGACTTGCCTCATCCAAAAAGAAAAATATCAGTCCTGAACCTTACACGAGTCTTGAAGGCAGTCAACTGCTGGCAGTGATCGCTGCAGTACTGAGTGTGCCCTGCACAGTGTTGGATGCTTCTCTGCAGTGGTGCGATACAGCAAAGTAAATACTGCCACCCAGTGGTAAACACCCCACGCATCACATAATCTTCCCCCTAGTGGAGGCTGATGAAACAACTCAACATGCTCTTACTGCATTTTGATTTAGATTGAAACGATGAAAAAGGTGTCCACTAAACTTAAACATGAGATTACAGTTTTATGTAAAGTACAGTATATGATTAGATAAATAGTGCTGAAATGATTGCTACTGCTTTAGATAAAAGTTAGATTGTTTGTAGCTATACATAATCTCAATCCCTGTGCACATTTATATACATTTAAAAAGGGGCGATGCATATGTATGAGTTTACACTTAACGCATACATGCAGCAATTTGTACGAACATGAGCCCTTTATCAAATCGCTCACATGGTGAGTTTTAAATAGTTCCAGATCGTCTCAGTGTTACTGTCACATTATTCACTAAGATAACACAGTGTTGGGACTTCTGATTGACCACTATGATTCCTTAGAGTTAGTATTGCTCTTACTGCCAGAGCAGCTGAAACTCACACTGCCAATCCAAGAGTCTCACGTCTGCTGTTGTTACAACACTATTACAGTGACACACAACTCACTTAGTGCACTCACACTACTAAAAATCTGTTGTATTACCGTCTACCGCTGTATTAATGGCATTTCAGTACTAAATCGTGGATGATATTGCTCTATACTACTTCTGTATTTCTAGCAGCTGAAACTCACACTGCCAAGCCAAGAGTCTGACGTCTGCTGTCCGCTTCCCACATTCCACACAGATCAAAAGATCAAACCACTGATCTAATGTCGGTGTAGTTCAGCTCAGCAGAAAAGGTACTACAAACCTGATCCAGGGGGGATGATACATGAAATGAGACGAAATGGGAGTAATATGTTCTTACTTTGGCACAAACACAATTGTTTTACCTGTGAAAATGATCAAATGGTGAACATTGTTCAAATTATTGTGAGCGATGCCAAACTATGATGCATATTGTGACCTATTGTGTGTCAGTATTATATTACAAGCCTAGCAAACTGCCTCCTATAACTCTTTGAAAGAGATTATCTTATAGACCAAGGCTAGCTGGCAAGACATTTGAATTATAAGCACAGGCTGACACTGACCTCTCCACATTTTCTCACTGCTGTCCTGCATTTTGAACAACTTCAACAATATTTTTTACGCATCCAGCAGCTGTAAATGTAACTCTATCTTAATCAAAATAACCAATTCATATCTACACATTTTATCTTAAGCTATCCACGGCCACCGACATTATTCAAATTACAGTATTTTGTAGTAAGCCGAAATCTTGCAGCAAATTTCTATATTTTGCTTACATCGGGTCACTCCATTCGATTCACCACATTCACAATAAATCTGCAACCCCAGGTTTCCTGGATCAACCTTCCCGTGAATGTTCAGCTGTTTGTCTGTGTTTGTGATCATGTTGCTCATGCTCCCTTCATGACTATGCACCTCAAACTTTTGACTTGTTAAAAAATTACATACTGGAAATAAAATGTTAATTGAAATTCCCAGAGTAGTGTTGGGTCTTATTGTGTCTTTATCCAACCTATCCAACTTTCACGTCATCCGGATCAATAGCTGATAAAGTGTGTGATTAGTCCCTCCCCTTTCTGCTTTGTACTCCAGTAACAGTTCTAACTAGCAAACGTATCTATATCAATCGTTACATAGTTAGTTAGCTAACATTTTGCTCTGTATAAAATTTTTATCTTGCTAGATAGCTAACTTAATCGATTATTACATCTGACAGCTAATGTTACCAAATGCTAGCTAGATAGTTAGCATTTTGATAACATTAGCTAACATACGGTGTAGCTATATGTTGTTTTTACAGGTCCCCCAGCAACATCTTTTAACCATCTTCAGAAACTGGTTTTCTTTTCAACATAGACGAGCATAGCATATAATGTGAGTTAGGTTCCACTGGGTACCAAATTTGCTCAACTGTTACTGGAGGACAGGGCAAGAACGGGCAGGACTGAGGACGGGTCCATTTGAGATAGAACTGAGTTTCTTTTTTGTGTCAACATTTTAATGCACTGCATTGCTAAATGGACACAGAATTTTACTGTAAGAAATATGCTACATGCTATGCTATTTATGCTATGCTAAATAGTGATATTGTAGAGTACTTACAATATTTGCACTATACAAATTCTTTGAAATTTTTAAAGTTTACACTGGAGCTTAACTGGTACATTAACTGAATGGGCAATAATTCAGTGTTCCCAAAAATAGTGGTATACCTGTGCAAATATCAGAATTAAAAAAAAACACTTGTTAGTCATTCACATCAAGATCAGACCATTCTTTGTAGGTGGAACTCAGTGGTGTAATCTGTTCTTCTGGGGGATACAGCAACAAAAAAACAAATGCTCAGTAACATTTCCATTATTTCCAGATATATTTATTTAATGCTAGAGAAGAAACTATAACTGCACAAAACAAAAATAATTTTAATAGCAAACAAAGTTGCAAAGTATCCAACATGTAGGTGAGGTGACACAGAAAGCCAAATACCAAAACAACAAGTTTTGTGATGCCATGATAAAATATGTTAAAGAGGCCATATTATGCTTTTTGGGTTTCTCTCTTTCCTTTATTGTGTTATATAGCTTTTGTTGTGCGTGAAAAACATCTGCAAAGTAACAAAGTCCAAAGTCTATGCCAAATTTGTTCCTCTCTCCCACAGAAAACACCTCTGAACTGCCTGGAATGCCTTGTTTTTAATACAGCCTTTGTTCCATTGCTTTGTGACATCACTGTGTAACACATTTGGATCAGAATATGCTGATTTATGTTCAGAGTTTGTTTTTTAAACTTTTGGGTTAAAAAAGGGGGTTTTTCTTCACTTGCTCTTCAACCTGTCTGCAGCAGTGACCCACGGAGAAGATGACCAGGTACTCCTGTTTACATTAAGCTAATCAAACTGACCGGAGGTGAAATGTACTGTATTTTAAAGTTACTTTGTGGACATACAGGGAGGAGGGGATAAAGAAAGGAGATAGGAAGGACAAAACAGAAAAAAGCAGCTTCTCTGGTGAGTGCTGTCAGTGTGTGTGTGTGTGTGTGTGTGTCAGAGGCTGACACACACACACACACACACACACACACACACACACACACAGCTGATGCCTGTGTTGGTTAAAAAGACAGGAGCAAGTGTTTCAGAAAAAGAGTGAACGGAGGTGTTCCAGTGTGGCCAGTTTTTAAAATATTTAAGTAAATAAACCTATTTGAGTAGAAACCCATATGAAAAGTATGAGCTTGAATATAAGCATAATATAACAACTTTGATGTTGTCAGTGCATCACATAAAATGATCATCATGTCATTTTATGTGAGCATTAACCTTTTGAAAAGAAAAAACACAAAAGGAAAAAAAACAGAATGAGACTCTTATTTGCTTTAGGAATGTCTAATATGTATCTCTTTTTCTGATCAACTGATTTAAGTCAGATAAATCCTGCACTGGAATTCAATTCATCCTCTCAAGTGACTTGTCATGACATGTCAGCCATGACAGATAGGATAAATGTGGATAATGCAATATTTCAAAATTTCACACGCCATAGATCGACTTGAGGCTACATGTTGTATTAATGTCTCTTTACTGTCACAGACACACTGACATGGTCTTTGATAACTGGGGGCAAATGCGGGGGGCAACCAGGGGGTGGCCAGTTCAGCACAGACCACAGTGCAGCGTGTGAGCCAAACCATCGCAACCCACTTTACACGAGGCCTTATCAATAAATTCTGGAAAGAGTTCATTCATGCATAAACTAAAGTTCCTGAACACCTTTACTGCCATTTCCAGACCACTGTGAATCATGTTGACACTTAATTGAAAACACACTCATGTTAAAACTTAAGAAATGAGAAATAAATTAATTTAGGCTGACTTAACAAGATATCTCATATTTTTAGTTCCTCTCATCAGGAAAACAATACAGGGCATTTTAGCCTTCTTCATAAATCAGACAAAACAAGTGCATTTATGCAAATTTATCAGTCTCTCTCATTCCTTCCTCTCATCACGAAAACAATATGCACATTTTAAATGCTTTATAAAAGGTGTAATGTAGACATAAATCTTAAATTTGCAGAATTCCTCAGTTGTCTTTTATGTATTTAAGGACCACCTGTGGGTTCTGACCCAGTGTTTGGGGATGATTGGCTTAGAGAGCCGACTATGTGGCAGCCCTGTCACTCTGACATTAGTCACACACAGGCAGAACTATCTCCAAAGCACTCAACGCTGGACATCTCTACAACTAATGCATTTCTATACTGATGAGGGATTAATAAAGTACTTAATAATAAACCGATGAATACCCACAGGGCTTAGCGATAGATCAAAACATCATGAACACAAGGCTTCAATTAGATGTGCAACCAAGGTCTAAAAGGGTGCCCAAATGATTACATATTTTATTTGGGCAACATGTAATCCTAAATTAAGGACCATATCATGGTTGTCAGATTATTTTTAGTTTGCTCTATACAGCCATCTTGTGGAGGTTTTGTAGAAGTATGCCATGTTGGTTTCTGCCCATGGAGTCTGCTCAGTGTGGACTGGACTGCAGCCAACTGAATTTCAGTCTACACAATTTAGACAGTATTTTTTGAGCAGTTATTTTGCATTTTTCAGATATAATCAGTCAGTGATTTGTACATTTTTAACAGAGGGGGTGGCACTAACCCTTATCCTATTATAAAAACTACATCTGTAGTCATGCCTCCACTAAAATATTTTGCTACAGAGGTGGCTTGGTCTGGGGTGTATTTTCAGCAGCACAGACTTTACTGAATGATCATAGTTATTTTACAAATATAGGCAGAGCTACAGGTAGATGTGTGCCTCTATAATCCTCTCACTCTTTCATGACTACACACTGCTACATGTCACTTTAATCATAAAGGTGACACTACTATAGGCTATGACACAGGATAGGATTCAGTATTATATAGTATATAATTTAGCAAATATTATAGATCCAAGACAAAGCTGACAGATGAGTGGGACTGAAAGAAAAAAGTGCAATTACAAATTCGTCTCCTTCTTCAGCACCACGGATAGCACCATGCATTCATCAATACACAGCGAAGTTAGGCTATTAATATTTCAGATTCATGGTCGTGGCCACAGATTTTAACTTGCACAAACCTCAGTCAGATAAAGGATCATAGGAAAACATTTTCAACTAAACAACCCCTCTGCTCCTGTACTCTGTTACTTGGGGGTGAAAAGGGAGGATGCCAGGTTTATAAGGGTGACACATTTGGGTCATTTTGCTAACAAGGGGGATGACTCGCTTTCTCTGTTCTAGTGTACTGTAGAGACATAGTGGTGCAACATGATAAGCTCCATGGAAGAGTCGTGCTCCCTCTTTTATATTTCTTTCTTTTCTTTTTTTTTTACCAGTCTAAGCTAATGAAAAAGAGCACAACAGCCAATATTCACAGGAAATAATCTGTTAAAAATTCACCCAAATTGCTTGTTTTACACAGTTATTGTGCTCACTATTTGAGTTAATTGTACAGTTTAGCAGTTGTTCTGAACTGTTACTGTTGTGCATTAAATATAATATACAATGTCCATGAAACATGCCACTTAATCAGTTTATTCAGTAATAAGATAGAGATTCCTTATGGAAGAAGGTTGGGAAGTTATTTGAGTCTATAAAACATCAGTCTATAAAACTGCCACCATACACATTTAGCAAGTCAAAAATGATGACTGAACAGGGCTACATGTAGTGTATACATGATTTTTGAGGAAAATGTTGCCTATCATGCCTTCAATAATAGGTACATTCGAGATGAACTGCGCCTCACCTGGAGAGCAGACGAGATCAGGCGCCCGCAGCAGGAGGTGGAGACGAGAGTCTGCAGTCAAGTCAGACAGTTTTCCACAGACTTAGGAGAGTGTAGAGGAAGAGACACGAACATCCTGTTAGATCACCTGTAGGTTACCTGTAGTCTGCAGATCATGTTCATAGCTGAAGAAATAAATTGAACAACATCAGTTTCAGTCTCCTTTTTCTTTACAACATTCAGTTATGGCCTGGTTATTCTGAGTACTCAGATGTAATTATAATTTATTTGCCATTTCCCCCCTTTTAATACACTTCACCTTTTGGACTTTGGTCCATGTCAGTGTCCGTCTTTCTGTGGGTGTTTCTGGTCCTCTGGACTGTTTGCAGAAGGATTGGTCCTAATCATAACAACACTAAAAGAATGATAAAATTAGTATTTTGAGTCATTTGACAGAGTGTATAGATAAACTGAAAGACAAAACAGAGACGGACGTCTGTCCACAGAGCTACAGAAGGTCTGGCTCCACACAGACACATCCTGCTATGTATGACAACAACACATCTGCCTACTTTGCTCCTGCGTCCTGCCCCGACCTCCTGCTGGGTCAAAACAACCACCCCTCTAATTTGACTGCTGGTGAAACAAATTCTGAGGCCTTTGTCAGATTAAATGCATTCGATAAGAAAACTGTCGCTGTTCAGCTTTTAGGAGCTCAGATCTTCTGTTGTGTCTTTGCGGATCGACGATCAGCATCGTTCCCAGACTTGAGGAGTAATAGATTACATGCAACAGGTAACTGTATTCCATTACATTTGCAGATAAAAAAAAAGATGTAATCAGATTACAGATACATTTTGTAGAAAATTATTAGTTTATTAGTAAGATTATAATTTTAAAATAAAGGACAACATACTACCATGCTCAGTGCACACATTCATTATCATTACATCTAGAAAAGAAATGTTTGACTGGGTGGAAATTTCACGTTTTTTTCTCTTTAAATCAATCAATCAATCAATAAATTGTAAATGAAGGAACAGCTGGACAAACTAATACACTTAGAGCTGCAATGATTAATCTATAATTAGTAGACTGTTAAATTAATCTGCATCTATTTTGATAATCGATTAATTGTTTTGAGCCATTTTTTTAAGAAGAAGTTCCAAATTATCTGATTTCAGCTTCTTAAATGTGAATATTTTCTGTACGTCTCTCTGACAGTAAACTGAATATCTTTGAGTTGTGGACAAAACCAGACATTTGAGGACGTCGTCTTCAGTGTTGATCGACATTTTTCACCATTTTCTGACATTTCTTGGACCAAACAACTAATCCGTCAATTTAGAAAATAATTGTTAACTGTTGGTGAATCTGAATCATCTGATGTAAACTGACAGGCTCGTGCTCGCTGTCTGCAATCTGCATGACACAGCCACATTTCTCTATATAAGGAAATATGTTTGCATAGTAAAGTATCACAGAGGAAGAGTGTTTTTTATCTCTCTGATTCACAAACACAAAAGAAGCTTTTGTGTCAAATTACTGATTTTGTTTAGTGCATAACCATGTAACAAGCAGGATACAGGGTTGCCAACTCCTCAGTAAGGAAAGTAGCTATTGGCTGTCCTAAAAGTCACCAGAAATCACTAAATGACTAATTTGCATAATTGGCAGTTTGCACGTAATTGTAATGGAGACTGTAGGAGAGAGGAATAACATAATGGGAGAGACAAAAAGTGAGTAAAAAAAACATCCTAACTATGTTTAGAACTACAAATGAACTTTCTTCTGTTGATTCTTGGTTTGTACTTTTTCATTTTGTCATTGAAATAGGACATCACTTCTCAAAATACTATCATGGCTTAAATGCTTTATCTAGACCCACATTACATAAATCAAGTTTGTTCTGTATTGTTAAATGTTAGAATATCAAATTTAATTTGTTATGTGGGGTCAAACTGCTAGCTCAATGTCCAGCCCTCCTCTTTTATCCGGGCTTGGGACCGGCAAAGTGACCCAAAAGAGACACTTTGGCAGAGTTACTGTTTATTTAGTTTTTTATTAAGTTTGCTTATGCTCTACAACAGTCACAACAAGTAGGGCAGTTGACTCGTCCTCAAGCAGACATGACAGATGCCATAAACAAGTCTCTCGATTTCTTCATCTCCTCCATCAGCGAGATTTTCTCCCACTGCCACTGGAGACGGTAGCTCTCGAGCTGATCTTTGGCCTTCTTCACAGCATCTACAAGGTTTTTCTTCTTCTTCTTCTTCTTCTTCTTCTTCTTCTTCTTTGTTTGTGCTAAGCTGAACTAGATGTGATGCTTTTGATTTCCTGATGTCCCCCTGCAGTGAGTATTTTTCCTGCCTCCACTTGAGACGTTCAGTCGTAGCCTTATCTTCAGCCTTCTTAAGCTCAGCCACAAGTTTTTTGTTGCGTTTCTTTCCATCAGGCTGTGCCTCGTACTCCTCCAGAAGCGAAGACTTTTCCTGCTGCCATTGGAGACGGTCACTCTCTACTTGATCTTCAGCCTTCCTGAGTGCAGCCATGAGTTTGATGTTCTCCTGTCTCTCGTGGTTAAGCAGTTCCATATCTGACACTGTTGATTTCAGCGTTTCCAAGATGGTCCGTTTCTCCTCATTCCACTGTCTTCGTTCGCTCAGCAACTGATCCTCAGCCCTCGTCACAGCAGCCACAAGATCGTCGTTCTCCTGTTTCTGCTCGCGAAACTGGGCGCGAAATGATTTCCTGTCGTTCTTCATCTCCTCCAGAAGCGAGGTTTTTTTTCTGCTGCCACTGGAAATAGATGCTCTCCTTCTGACTTTCAGCCCTCTTCAGAGCAGCCATGAGCTTTTTATTCTCATTTTTCTGCTCCTCAATCTGAGCCAGACAGGCAGCCTGGATGGATGCAATCTTCTCCTGGAAGTTGTGGTGCGCAGCTTCCGTCACAGATTTTGCCTGTGTCAAAGCAGCTATGATCTTGTCCATGCTAGCTCTGTGTTCATCCAGCTCGGCGCGATGGGAGGCCTTGCATTTTTCCAGTCTTGTCTTAGCATTCTCTTTCTGTTTAAGAAGCTCTTTCTCCAAGTTGCTCAGTTTCTCCTGCATCTTTTTAGCTTCAGTGTTTTCCTGTGTTTTCCTTTGAACAGAGGTGATGACATCACAAACAACATTCCAATGGAACCTGCTTATTCTAAATCAGGTTTGTATTTGTAACACACAATTTAAATCAAAACATTTTCACCATTTTCTTACCATCAGAATTACTTTAAGTTCAAGTAAGTTTAATCTTGATTTGTTAAAACAAAAGTCATACTTCAGTGAGATGGCAACAAAGTTCAGCACACAGCAACAAAACAGTGATCTGAAGGAGACAGATTCATTGGCACAGAAAGACACTGATGTGTGTGTCCAGGAGGACCTGAAGGCCTCTGAGACAAACAACATCGTCCAACAAGAAACAAGAAACTTCATACAGAAGCTACAAACAGAAGGTTCCGACCGTATGGAGACATTTGAACAATTACTCACAGGTTTAAAGAGGGAGAACATGGGTTTATTCAGTCAAGAGGGACAACTTCAAATGAGACACAGAGGACAAGACCTGACCTCCACATGTGTGTCTGAAAAGGATCAGGGTGCAGAGAAAACACAACAACAGGGTAAAATTCAGGACCCTGATTTATTTATACAAAAAGAAAATATATGTCCTCAAGTGGAGCTCAAGACCTCGGCAGAGGACAACATCCAGTGTCTTCAGTTATGTTATGTTTTTGGGGAGAAAACCTCTCAAACTTAGAAAGGTTGTTAGACAAATTTACAATAATCTTTCCATGGACACAACATGCACGCCTCAGTTTCTGCAGCCCAGGGAGCTTTATTATTATTCTGAGTCACAGAAGAGTCTTTTCTGTCCTCCTCCTCGGACACTGGGAGTGCAGCTGTGTGTCTGTGGTACAGACTGAACAGGGTGAGGCGGCACTCAGCGCTGGTAGGAAGCTTCTTTCTTTTTAAAAAGAAAGATCAGACAGACAGAAAGACAAAACAGACAGTCGGATTAGAAGAAATACCACTTTGTAGGACTTAGCCAGTTATTTAATCTTTTTTTCCAGCTGTTTTAAACCAAGTTAAACTACCTTTCAAATGATTATGATTGAGATAATATAATTCTATTTAAAAATGTACTGTATGTATTTCTGAAGGATTGCATGTTGCAGTTTGCTGATATTTCCACTGTAATAACCTCAAAATATAAAGTCAAAGATAAAAGTATGTCGATAAAAATCTCCTCCTGCTTCTGTTTTGTGAACACAGGCTCATGTGATTTCACTGAGAATCCGACGTGGTGACAGACATGAAAAAAAACTATATAGAAACAGTCGATTCTCTCACTGATGGTCTCATTAATTTATGTAGGTCAAATAGAGGCAGCAGAATTAAATTCAGACTGTTTCATAACCAGTTATAAAATCCTTGTACCAGCTTTGATCATTATTTTCTCTCTTAAAATGTCTCCTTTTTAATTTAATTTTATTTTAAATTGAGCATTTGCATTGAAGATTTTTTATTTTTCACTTTAAAGTAAAAATAGAAGAGATTCTCCTTTTGACGCATATAACATCTGTTCTTTTATCTGCCTTGTAAAGCACTAAACTGTTCTTTTGATAAGTCATATATATAACCTTTATTATTATCAGACAAAATATCTGCTTGCCAACAGATTAAAACTTCATTGCACAACAGAAGACGGATATGTCCAGCATTAAATATTACAATTACACAGAAAATTAGCATTTTCTACAACACGTGGTGTTTGTTGTCAAAATAAAGAGCCAATCAAAGCCTGTCAGCATGTCGATCAGGTGACAGCCAGGCGTTTGCAGTCGGTGGAGGGCAGCTGCGGCGCCTGGTTCTACAAACTGCGACCACCTCGATCTCGTGAGATTATCGTTGCCCACGTGTGCATGACGTCAGAGCAAGTCGGGATCAAGTCGGACACAAATCCAACAGTCATGCATTGTGTGGCGATCACCGCTGATCGATTCTGCGCAGGCCTGGCTCATCTGGAGCGCACCTAATAATAACACTAAGTTAAGCCGCACGTGCGCCCTCTATTGACCCACCGCCGCAGGTGTCATCATTAGCGAAGTTTGTAATGTTAGCTGGAAGCTACAGCACACGAGTTTCACCAAGTTTACGTTTCATAAACACACAGCAAATCATGCATCAGTTCCCAAGCCTGACTAAAAAGTTTTGCAGACCTGTTAGGAGACAGAGGCGTAATAACCTGCTGCACAGGACACTGAAGAGACCACTCACCATAACATCACCGGTATGTATGTTACTTGGTAGGCTAGCTTGTTGGTTAATTTAGACGGTGGTGCGTTTTAAAAGAGGGAGACATTTAAAACATCACGCATACAAAGTAACTGATTAATAAGTAACAGGCCTACGTGATTGTGTTTGGTGATGATGCTTATTGGAAGAAATTACTAGTATAGTTTTGTTTTAATTTTACTTCTGACCTTTCATTTATTTCGTCCTGGAGGCCTTATCCTGCATAAAGGCAGAACATATTTAAACTTTCTGGAAAAATTATATAGGCCTATAGTTTTTTTTTATGAGAGTGTTAATGGTTAGCTGGCATTAGTGCTACATTTAAGTTTTCAATAGTGGCAGTGGTCAAGAATGTACAAGACAAGGAACATGAAACAGAGACACTTTTTTTAAATGTCAGCCGTATTGACCTGAAAAAGCTAGGTAAACTCAGGTGTTAAAATGACACTAATCAAGGCCCCATTCCATTTAATGTAGAGCAGCGTCTTTATAGTGAGACAATATACGCAATAGCAGCAAAGACTGTTTGACCCAAATGGATCAGAACTTTAAATAATGTCATTGGTACCACCTGTGTTTACCATTTTATTTCAAGGCAAAATGGCTGCTGTGAAAAAGGGTATATTCAGCCATCATTTATTAGTCATCCGCCACTTGCTTTTGCTATTATGGCATTTCAAAATGTCTTCCATGAGAAAGGCCTATATTGTGAAAGTTAGTGTAAGGAGTGTCTCCTGGTGTGTCACAGTAGGGCTTGTATGTGGAGTTCAACAATTTAATCCATTATTCTAAATAACTACACGGTGAAGTGTTTAATTGTGCTCATTAATGGCAGTGGTTCTCAACCTTTTTGAGTTGTCCCCTGTGTTCACGACCCTCATGTCCAAATGCAATCAATAAAATCTATTCTAGGGCAAATTACATAACTGGTGAACCAGTGTAATATAAAAATCTTTTCCCAGTCTTGTTTCCCATCATGCCAGGTGCTGGACTGAGTAGTTTTTACGTTTTCTAAGTTATGTTAGTTTTTCTTAGTACTCTTTTTGAGTGCCTTTTGTTCAGTGTTAAGGGGATGACATCGCTGAGAGCTGCCTCCATTCTGTGCTGTTTGCAAAAATATATATTGTTTTATTTTAGTCTCCAAAACCATCTGACAACCTACAGAAATCATTTCACAACCCTCTCGTGGAGTTCCCAGGTTGGGGACCACTGATTTATGCTGGCATGAATCAAAACTAGTTTGGAGCCCAGGTTTACCATCTGTCTGTATGGCAATGACATGACAACAACCACATTTTTGGTTTGGGTGTTGTCTTGATTTGTTTTGTACCCTGTGTCTGTACCTTTGTAAAAAATATAGCATCACTGACCTCTGGAGAAAATGGCGCTCTCCACTGCATTCCCTCCTCTGGACACTTCCATTCTTCTTGTTGGTTTCTACAAATGGATGAGGCAAGTTTCAAAAAGATCAGATATGGATCCCTTTGGAAAGGGTCTGGTTATATTCTCATCAAAGTAAAAGAAATGTTTGTTGTGCTCACCTCAAGTTGTACACAAATCACCACAGCTTGTGCTTCATGCCCACTGTGAAACAACTATAACTTAAGCTCTCCGAGATGTGTGTCACTTCAGACTGCTGACCACCAGGCTGAGTTTCTGGGGAACAATTTTTTATCAGAGCTCAGCATTTTCCTTTGCATGAGATCGTCGTAGTCTAAGTTTATGTGGGGCAGTGCGTGTTTGGTGTTTCACTTTTAGCTTTCTCTCGTTTTATAGAAGAGTAGAGCCTGTGGTGCAGAAATATCAGTAAGGGACTAATTTGATCAAAAATACTTCACTGGCAGACATAGATTGTCTTGCAGTGGGGAAGCTTTGAATTTCTCAAGTCAGCTGGTTAATTATAACTGACAATTATTTTAATTCTTTAATGTGATTTTTATTATTATTTTATCTATGTATTTTTTTGGGATAAATTGTTTAGTCCACTGTTGCCCCACCTGGGGGTCCTGACCCTCTTTCGGGGTTGCCAAAGCATCACAGGGCATTGCGAGGCCTTCTTCAATTTGAAGGTGTAAGAAAACCTTTTAAAAATAGGAGGCCTCAGCATTTCATTCAAACATAAGTTCTATTCATAGAATCTTCAGTCCCTGCTAAACAGCCTCGTTCTGTATTAAGTTATGCAATAAAAACAACTAAATAGTTGACAGAACAATGGCCAAACACCAGGGAGGAGAAAACATTGAATTTTTTAAAAAAGAACCGCAATGAGTTTATATGATTGTTAAAATAGAAAAGTGCACAGAGCATTGTATTAAACATTCCTAAAAAAATCATGAAAGCTCATCTCTGATGCAATATTCACAGGAAATATTATGCTTAAAATTCACCCAAATTGCTTGTTTTACACAAACTTTCAGCAGTTATTGTGTTCTCTCTTTGGGTTAATGTACAGTTTACAGTCATTTTGTAGTCATTGTTATGAATTAAATATAATATGAAATGTCCATGAAGTAGGTCAATTAATCAGTTCATTCAATGATAAGAAAGGGATCTCTTAAGGAAAAAGGTTGAGAACCACTAATTTAGTCTGTAAAACACCAGAGGATTGTTTTTTGCCAACTAACAGTCTAAAACCCATTGACATTTAATTTAAAATGATATCAAACAAAAAAGCATCAAATTCTCACATTCGCAGATCCTCATTTGCCAATTAATTTGGCAGGAAAATGAGGGAATTCCTCACTTCAACTTCATGAATCAATTATTTTGCAGCACTTTCAACATGAGCGACAGGAATAAATAGAAATAATGCATCTGACAAAATTTCTGAAAGTTAAATAAAGTAGTGCAATGTGTCCCTCTCATTTTGATAAAGCAAATATTAGACCAAATTTAATAAATTCTCTCTCAAAGAACTAGTTTGTGTGACTCAGTGGAATTAAGTAGTGAGCTTGCAGATTGCAGAGATCTCACCTCATCCTCCCCTTCTAAGTGAGTGGAGAACCTATGATGGTTGCAGACCTCGCAAAAAACACAGAATGCTCTTCTCAGAGCTCTTGTTTGGTTTGTCCATTCTGGGTTACTGTAGACACCTGGCAGTGTAACGTGGTGGCTCATTCTAAGGGAAAAACCTCATAATGTTCTTATTTTCAGGTGATTTAACCCTATTGACATACTCCTGAATACTATATTCCATATCTGCTTTATTCTGCCATTTAATCCCTGCCATTCTGCTGCACTGAACCTTTACATAAGTTGAATAGAAAGCTAAACTTCTCTGCTACTCTACCTATAAACTACAATAGACATGTTTCACTTCAACTATATTAATATGAAATATCGGTTAAACACAGGTGTTACCAATTATACTAATTAAGGTCCTGTTCCAATTATTGTAGGAGAGCCTTTCCAGTGAATTAAATACTTAGTATCATTAGTAACACCTGTGTTTACCCAAATATTTTAACAATGATGGCTGTGAAAAAGGTGTATTCTAGGATTCTGACGCTGAAGCAGCTAGAGGAAATTCAGCCATCAGTAATTTTACTATTTATAAGTGTGCCTTTCCTATTATGACATGTCAAAATGTCTCTTGTTTAAAAGGCATATTGATTATTGATTCAGCTCTGAAGTCAATGCCCGAAAATGTCCATACGAAGCGAGTTTGAAATCCATCTGTCCGTTTCAAGTTCAGAGGAAATGTGCTGTAAGCAGTCAAGTGCAGGCACTGTCTGGGTTATTGACTGGTAGTGTCCTAAGCATCCCATCCATCTGTATGTTCCTTTAATTGCCTTGCAACCGGGAACTTGACAAGGATTCCACTGTCTGCTGTTACTGGAAACGGAGATAAATAAACCTGATCGACTGTCCCATTGATTACTTGTCACATCTTTCCATTGATGGTACTTGTTGCAAGGGGAACATCGGTTGAAATTGATGGGGATGAGTTGGTATCTTTAGATGTGTGTGTGTGTGCGTGTGTCTGTGTGGAGGCAAGACCTTCTCATCATCATGCAGTCCTCAGAGATAAATATGTCCATGGGCAACACCAGCCTCTATCAATACTACTTCCACAAATTGTCTGAGGAGCGCATCGTAATATGTCTCCCATGCTGGATACTGAGTCCACAAGCAGCTGTTAATATGCACTTTACTTCAGTACAAGCCAGCCAGGTCATCAATCGGTCACATGTATGTTAACCCCCTGCTTTTGAGTTCACTTGCTCGATCCATACCAAGTCTGTAAAGGATGAAACCAACACTCAGACTTAATGTGGCTGCCGGATTTCCTAGATTATTTATTTAATTATTTATTTATTTATTCATTCATTCATTCATTTTTTATAAGTCTGCTAGTATTGCTGCATGACTACACACTCATCACTAAGTCATTAAGTATATACCTTAAACACTGCAGCACAGTGTCCACTAGAGGGCGGTATAGTATAACGAATTTTCAACAACAAGCCCGTCTGTTCTCAGTAACCCAGCCTCCTGCAGTAAGAAGAAGACCGAGCAATCACACAAACACATATCGCGTTTTGTGGTCCCAGTGCTTCATGTTTTGGGACGTTTATAATTCTTTGTATTATTATTATTATGAAACGTGCAAATAAAATTAGTTCACATGTTTTTATGACTTTATTTTTGGCAAGTTATTGTTGATTTACATCGGTTTATTTAATCGCTTACAAATAAGATAAAGAAATATCATTTTTAGATAGTTCACATTGCAATTGTTTTTGAAAAATATTTTTTTCATGCATTTCTGCCAAACAAGTGCAGCTATTTTTTGATTGAATAATTATATCTTCAGTAGAAACAAGTATAACATCGTTTATTTTATATAGTATACAATTATAAACCCATATTCATTGTATTCATCTGGAATAATTAGGCCTGTCGGACTACAGGACATAAAATTATAACGAAAGATTTTAAAAAGAAAAGATTTTTATCTGGCTTATTCGTCTAGCTTTTTCTTTAGATCGTCTCACGCTTTTTTACAAGCTTACATTGTCGAAATATTGTGCATGCAAAATTGAATGTGCTCAGCCTGCAAGTATTGTTTTGCCGGTGTCTTTTTGTGGTTTTGTTTGTTTGATTGGATTTTAGGACCTTTACACTGACCAGGCGTTTAAGCCATGGTTTAATAATATTCACTGAAGGCTCGCCCTTATATTTCTTAAAATGTATCTGCTGTCAAATATAGAAGATAAAAATTAAACTTAAAAATTAAATGTGTATGTTGAGTCAGAAGGGTTAGAAATGCCTCCTATTTTACTCTTGTTGTCTGCTTTAAAAGTTTTTTGTTTTAACTAAGGATATCTGCTTTCTGCCCAGTGAAGAGGGATTATTTTCTCCGTTGGAGTATTATTTCATTGCATTAGCTGTTCAATGGAAGCTTTCACTGCGTTTGATTGGGTCGATAATTTTCCACAAAGGGGCAGCACGCACTGGGCCAAATAAAGCTTTGCATTTTTAAAACACTGTACAATGAAAAAGCGAGGAAGTCATTGCGATATTGTGGGTGTGAGAAATAGACTGAAACAAACCCTGACTGGACACATGTTCCTAAAATTCTGTAGGCCTGATATGGAGGACAGCGAAGCATAAATAACGAGACGAAATGTGGGCCTGCGGTATTGAAATTTGTCTGTTTCTTATTAGTAGGCCTAATTTAATGGTGTTCTATTTTTGCTTATTTAGACCAGGGTTTGATATTTTTTATTACAAAACATAAACAACAGGTGTGTGATGCTATTATTATTGTTATTATTATTATTATTATTATTATTATTATTATTATTATTAGCTACATTAAAGGAAAAAATAAATGAGGGATAATCGATATGATGTGTGTTGTTTTTAGTAATTGTATGCCAGCCTACCTGAAAATCAATATCCTCATTTTTTACATCTTTTATTTTGTTTCCAGACACAGGTTTGGTCGGACAAAGCAGTGATAAATATCCCTGTTGATCACTTGATTGATTACCTTGCTCAAAGGTCACGCGGGCGCTGGTAATTTCCTTGTGCCGGAGGCTCCCTTTTCACTTTTAGTCTGCCTCGACAACCCCCAGTACACATCGTGTTATTTTTTAACCCCTTAACAGCTGATATACTACTGCTGTATTACAGTAAAGCGCACCGAAAGAGCATTTCCTCACTTTAAACGACATTGAATTAGACTCGTTTGTCGTGCGTGTGAATTCAACGCAAAGTGAAAGAAGTGAGGCGATCTTTTAGTTTATATTTGCAACCGCGGGGGTCCCGAACCCAATTAATTTCTAATAATTACAATCCACGGGGCTGTGGGGATGTGTGCGCCGCTCCGGCCCGCCACCAGGTTCAGTGTATCATAATAAAATATGTATCGAAAAAAGTGCTTGAGAAGGGAGAAGAGACGAGGGGAGAGAAGAGTGAGTTATTGCGGTGAATGAAAACTGTTTCCATTTAGGCTAATTGAGCGCGCCGCCTCAAGCTCTCTCTCTCTCTCTCTCTCTCTCTCTCTCTCTCTCTCTCTCTCTCTCTCTCTCTCTCTCTCTCTCCCCCCGTGTGTGAGTGTGTGTGTTTGTGCTCACGCGCGGCGCGCCACCTTCCCAGGCACGGTGTATGGGCGCTACCCACTTAATAGCACCATTTATGTCATTACAGTAGAGGTAGAGTGAGGTACAACCACAATAAAATATCAGTATTAACCTCTCTTAACGCGCCCATTTAAATAAAGAATAGAGATGTCTCACTTTAGTTTAGTTTGGTCCACTTTTTAGACACGGAGCTACATCTTTAAAGGTATTAAAATTTAATGGGAAGATATCTTTGTGATTAAGTTGAGCGAAATACTTTTGGGGGTTTTGTTGGCTACATTTTGCATATAAGCGCATATTACCATATGGCATGCTTTGGTTTTTGGGGCTGACCAAAATGATTTTTTTCCCCCCCATCACATGGCATGATGTCACGACTTCAATCAGGTTCACTTTGGAATCGATATCTCGAGTTCACAACCCATTAAAGAGTTCATCTGCGAGGTCAGCATGATCTCATACGGATCTAATTAATTGCCAATTACTTTAATTATACGCTGTCTCTGTTTGGGGACAAACACCTTTATGTGTGGCTGCAATTTTACTGTAATTTTTTTTTTTTAGCAGTGAAACGCAAAGAATAGTAACAAGTCCTGATTTGCTGTTTTTGTATCTGGCTGGTACTCTATTTTGCTGATATATGACTCAGTATCTAAATATGCCTCTATAAAATGTTTATGTGATAACAGCAGACATGCAGTGATTTTTATTGACTTTTAGTGCCTGGATGGCATGCATTTATGAGTGTGGCCTTTTTCTTAAAAACCTGAACGAAAAAAAAAATGTTTCAAACATAATTTCCACCTACTGAGATGAAGGTTTGGACAAAAGTGTTTTTTTTCTCTCCTGATAGAAACGTTCTTCTACCAAGTGAAATCAAGTGAAGACATCCTTTTTCGAGCCTTCAGCAATTACCAAGTGATGAAACGTAGGCACTGCAACTGAAACGTCTCAAACAGGCATTAATACTGAGCACTTAACGTATTAATAATTGTCAGCACAAAGAGAAAGAGAGGGAGAAAAAAAAAACCTGGGCACTCTCATATTAGAGCTGTCAGTCGGGTGCCCAAGCGAGAGAGGGAGGGGGGAAGTTTTTCGTTCATTACCCAGTGCTCGCTATAATGGTCAAAACACAATTAAAATATATAAAATCTTTAATGACTACATCCAGCATTGGTAATTTAAGTGAACATTGATTAATGTGACTCCATTTAAAGAGAAAAGGTGCGCAGTGAGGATTGAGAATAAAGATCTTTATAATTAATGTCCTCGACGCTCCGTAGATCCGGGGTGCTGACTGCACTGCAAAAAATATCCATCTTATGAAGGCATTTCATTTAGTGCTCGTCTAAAAAAACTTTTTTTTTTCCTTTGGAAACACTGACATATCCCTATTGCACCTCGAAGATTAACTTTGTTTTGACTTTCCAGACGAGTTTTCTTCAACTCGGTTACTAATTCTGTTGCATTTTCCTGCCTTATTTCAGGGTTAGTGGCTCTTGTTTCGAGGTAAGTCCTGAAACAAGTCAAAACTGCACCGCGCGCATCTCAATTACAAAGTTTCCTCACGTGTTAAACAAACAACACGACTGATTCTGAGGCTTCAGCAGCGTCGGGACATTTTTTGCAGTGTGTGCCCCGCTTTCTCACTCAGTGATCGTTTGAAACTCTGACACGGAGAGGAGATGTCCACGATTCACACATCTTGACCAGATCAGGTTAATATCAAAGTGATAAATCGTCCCAAACTTTTTCTGGCACTTGCTGCCGGCAGATTTCGGGGCTGTGCGCATGTGCGAAGGTGTCCAGACTGACAATGCTGGAGAGATAGCGCGTTTGGATTGAGAAACCCAGAGAAAAAGGACAGAGAAAAAACAAAAAGGAGGAAAAAAGATCCAAGAAAAAATCCAAACAAACCCACGCCGAGAGACTGGCACCATGAGGTCCAAAGGCAGGGCACGGAAACTGGCCACGAGTAGGTGCAACATCCCTTTCTTTTTTCCTTTTCAAACATGCCATCTTATATACCTATAGACTGTCGCTGTTATCACTGCTCTTATTAAGAGTTTCTCTAACGATTTCATGTCCACCAGAGAACCATAATCCTCACTTTGACGTGTTAAGAGTGACAAAACGATGATATGGTCGCGAAGAAAAAAAAAAAAGAAACGCTGTCACACGAAGAGTGTAAACTTTAAAGTTTCGGGAGCGATGGAGGAACTTTGCAAGGCGTCCGCTCCTGTATTGGAATTACTGGTTGCATGTAGTGGGCGCTGTAGTGTACTGTAGCGCGTTGTAGGTGAAAATCCCACGTCCCGTGCATCGGCAGCTGTACTGTAATCGCTGCACAGTGCTGCTGCGGGGCTGCCGGTCACTTCAGTTTGCGGGGAGCAACTTGGAAAAGGCAGGTTGATGGAGAGAAATAAGGAGAAAGCGAGGATTTAGACAGGCATGGTAAATGTTTCAGGGAAGGGGGTCTGTTTGTGCGTTTGTGGCTCTGTTTGTGTGTATTAGTCATGCTCGTATTAATGCTTAATGCGTCTTGATTGTTAAATTACATGGCACTCTAAAAAAAAAACAAATTCAGACGTTGATGTTTTAATTCTTTTGATGCACGAATGTTGTAGTTTACGGAGTTTAGAGTCTGTGTAATTTGATTATTGCAGACGGCAGGCTCCTTACAAATAAACTTGCTAACAAAATTAATTTAGAATCAAATAATAACTTGAAGTAATCAATGAGTTTGATTAAATTAAGTATAATATAGAAACATTCTTGTCATTAAATCGATTTAATTACTCGGACGCAATCAACTGGAAGAATTTATGCAAGGAGATGATTGATATAGCTGCTCTGCATTCATTTACTACAATAAATTATCAAGAATGATATTGTTTTTAAACGCTGTTTCATTAGTCTTTTTTGTGAATTTCTGCGCTGTGTTGACTTTCATTTGAGATTTTAATCTTTCAATTGTCGAGGTTCAAACAGTAAAACGCACAGCATATATGTAGAATTGTGTTGCACATGTTTTTGGACGGAATTATGAAGAGAGGTCAAGTCCAGAAAGGCGACAGTTTCAAGGCGCAGGCCTGCAATAATTTGGTGCTCGCAGAAATTTTATATGAAAGACGTTATGATTTGCTTGAGAGTTTCAGTTAGTCCAGTGACCAGTGTTTGCATCTCGGTTTGCATATGGAAATCCTGTATTTTTGCATATAAAAACAGCTAAATAAAGTGAATAAAACATTAAAGTGTAATTCCTGCAAGCAGCATATATGGAGAAATTGTCACATAAATGTCTGCTTCATTAGTTCACTACAGAGTAAGTAAGAATGTTACTTTGTGATTCTGTTGAATGCTTCGAAAATAAGGAAATAGGTGCACACATTCACGCACAAACACACACCGTAATCATCATCATCCTCACCATCAACAGGAAATAAAGCACTTAATTTTCTTTGTATCGGCCTACAGGCTTCTCTTGACTGTGACACACAGACTTTGTTTTAGACAAATTTTTATTACCGCGTTTACAAAGGCTCACAAGCGGCAACAAGCAACAACTACATTAACTTCTCTACATCCTTGCAAACCATTAAAGCCAGTCTGAGAATATGGGATAATTTAACGATTGTTATTCTCGAGATGGAAGATGAAGATTTCAGCGTCTTCATTCAGAAATGGTGGTGGTGGTGGTGGTGGGGGGGGGGGGGGTGTTCTGGGTCCCCAGGAGAAGCGGGCCCGCTCTGGCCCCCAGCCAGGTCTGCACAGTGTCAACAGTGAATATTTAAATTCCCAGACCCCTCATAAGAGCTCTGCTGGTAAATGCGTTCAGTGTGTGCCTCCCCGCCTGTCCGGAGCAGTCGTGTTAAAACGGGCATGTACGGGGGCCTCCTCGCAGAACAGCCGTGTGATTAAAAAAAAAAAAAAAAGGGGGTGGATGTAATAGAGGAGGTGATGGAGAGGTGGTAAACGTAAGAGTGATTGATGGAGGTTGACTGATTAGTCCGCACGTCCAGATGTAATGCGGTGCGCCACAAAAACTCGCTTTTGCTTCCCAACTAAGTATAGCCAAGGCGTGCAGCAGGCCGCACCCCGCGGTGAATTGTGGGCTACAGAAAGATGGAAGAGGAGGAGCAGGGGGTTGATGATCCAAACTAGCCTGGCGTAGGCCTAATTAAAGGCCCACTTAGCATTTTTGTGTCCCAATAAAAACCTCTTGATTATAATGTGTTTAGAGGTCTTTGATAATTTGGTAATAATAATTACAAAGATAATTAATCTCACATAACCCGCCTAGGGTGACGCTGAATTAGGGCTGCAATTAATGATTATTTTCATTGGCAAATAATCTGTCGATTATTTTCTCGATTAATTGATTAGTTGTTTGATCTAGAAAATGTCAGAAAACGATGCAAAATGCTTATCAGGGTTTCCCAAACCTCAAGATGATGTCCTCAATTGTCTTGTTTTGTCCACAACAAAAAGTATTCACTTTACTCTCATATATATATAAAGCAGAAAATGTATATAAAGCAGAAAATATTGAATTAAAATTTACCTTATTTTCTTAAAAACACTAAAACTGGTTAATCAATTATCAAAATAGCTGGTGATTGATTTAATAGTTGACAACTAATCGATTAATCGTTGCAGCTGCATCTGTTTTACAGACTTGTAGAGTGTAAATTTTAATTCTGTCTTTTATGCTGGGTATAAAAACTTAGGCTAGAAATAAAGGAAAAGTTCCGTAAAAAAATGATTTGGAAGTTTAACAAGTGGCAATGGAGTATTCAAATCCAATTTGTGTCCCAAGACGCACACTTGATAACAATTTGTCACATTTACAATATTTTCTTAGCCATCACTCATACAAAGATGTGGCTCATCACTTCTTAGATGCACATCTGACAAATCGACACCCCCTGATTGGCACACGGGAAGTTGTGCGTTCATATGTGCGTGACATATAGAGAAAAGATGAGAGGCCTCGTTGTCCCTCTGTCTGTCTCTCTGTCTCTCTGTCTTTCAGCTCCTCTCCTCTCCTCTCCTCTCCTCTCCTCTCCTCTCTGCGGCTGAGGAAACGCGTCGTCCTCCTCACATTGTGCAATGGGCCATGCATCTCGCGTTTGTCTGGCGGAGCTCATTAAAACGGTTAATAGATCGGCCCATTTAAAAGGTGAGAGGGAGCGAGCCGGCGCAGGGAAAGTGAAATAGAGACCCCATTAAACAGCCCTTGTTGTCCCGGAGCGGTGCTCTGTGCCTGCGCTCCGCTTTGTGCCAAAGCCTGTATACAAATGTCCCATATCTCCTTTAGTAATGGACCGGGTCAAGAATCACTGAGGCCCACGGCAGAGGTTACTCCTCTCTGTTTTCTCTGCTTTGAACTTGTTTTCTAATGCAAATTAATCACCATATAGCCAGTCTATCTAATGATGTTTTCTTTTTTATTTTCATGAAGTCATATCAATTCATAGCCTACTATCAGTCAGTGCTCATAGGCACATCTTAAAACCAGGATAGGGCACATCACTTAAGTCAAGCACTTATTGAATTAAAAAAAAAAATAGAGTAATAGTCACTTTTTAAATGCTTAATTTTAGGACCTCAGTATAACATTCAAAACCTTGCAGCCTTTTTTGAGTTCATGTTATTAGAAATGCAACTCATAGTTTCATCACATATGATATTAAATTGATTCTTTTGACAACAATACAATATTTGCACATAGTAATATGACTTCAATTAAATAAAATTCAGGCTCTTTGTTTGTTATCAGACAATCTCATATGTCCATTTAACACATCCAGTTACAATTATGTCAACTCACAAACAGCAACTAAATTATAATTCAGCAGTTTTATAACTTAACTCTTTCAGGCATGTGTGGTGCAGACATGGCATGGGAATTTCAAAATAAAGGCATAGCTTTTTCTTTTTGCATAGATCATATTGGTTTGTTGAACATTGAATTGATATATCATTCCAGACTGATGTATCATTATACCCCTAGATGATTTAGCTTATAAATGGTATCTCTATATATGTAGGCAGTTGTGTGATATATGATAAATATCCCGATACGCATTTTCTCTAAAACAGTGGTTCTCAAGCTGGGAGGGGTTAGAGCCACTGCAGCAGGGACGTGGATGACAAGGAGAGAAATATAGAGTGAACAAGGCTGAATTAATATGATTTATGTTTATGTTTGCTATCATGCTGAGCTTTATTTCACTAAAATTCAACTCTAATCCCTTTTCATCAGATGCTTCTACAATTATTGTTAATGATTGATAATATTTGTTGAGTGGGAGGCATGAACTTTTTGTAGCTTCTGAAGGGAGGCATACTAGAAAACAATTGGTATAAAATAACATACCATATATTCTCAAATAATGCAAACATATGATGATTCTATAGAATATGATGCATTGATGCATTAAAAGCTGCTGAACATTTGTCAAACCAGGTGTAAAGCATACCATATTATCACATGCGTACACTTATACATATAGTTAGAGAGGCTGCAACTACTGATTCTTTTCATCATCGATTAATCTGTCAGTTATTTTGTCTATTAAGCTATTAGTTACCAGATCCATAAAATCTAAGAAAATTGTGAAAATGGAGATCATTGCTTCCCAGAGCTCAAGATGATGCCTTCAAATGCCTTGTTTCGTCCACGACTCCAAAGATATTCAGTTTACTGTCACAGAGGAGGAAAGAAATCAGAAAATGTTCACATTTAAGAAGATGGAATCAAAGAACTTTTACTTTTTGTTCTTAAAAAAAATAACTCAAACTGATTATTTGATTATCAGAATAGTTGGCAATTAATTCAACAGTTGACAAGTAATCAATTATCTAATTTTTGCACTTCTACACGTAGCTTTTGTGGGTGTATTAGTGGTGTTTTGAGGTACAAGTGTGTCTGTGCGTGCGTGTGTGTGCTTGGGTTTGGGGTGGCGGAGGGGCAGGTTGACTGTGACCCAGGTCCTCTCATCTATCAACGCCCCCATCTGTCTGACATGTCGTCCACTTTCCTCCCCTCTTACGATGGGAGTAGCTGCCCCCCTCTTAGAAAATGGCTCTTTTGGAAGGTCCCCGATGTTAATGAGTCGTCCAGGACTCGGTCTCAGGGCTGTAAACAGAGAGTTGATGAGGTTAGTGGTTTGTTTATGCACTGTTGTCACCCGTTTGAGGGATGGGCCCCTGTTCTGAGCGACTCGGGAGCTTCCAGGGCTCGTCATGGGTCCCCTCTCATGCCCTGTTGGCGGCCCTCCATGGCCTCAGGGGCTTCTGTCCCATCTCAACTCCCTCTTTTCCATCCACAGTCCCCGCTCTCCTTCATCTCTGTCCGTTATGTATGTGAGGAATTTCAGAAAGCATAGAAGCACACATGGTTTCTGAACGCTACCTCGGTGGCAGGTGAAACAGTGAGAGGGTGTAGTTTTGCTGTCATTGTGTGTGAGGCGGTAGTGTTTGTTTATTGATGGTGGTGTGTGTTGTTGGTGGGGTGGTGGTGGTGGTGGTGTGGTGCAGCGACCCAGACAGGGCAGTGTGGGAACACCAAGGGATGGATGGTAGGAGGGAGGGAGGGGAGGGTGGTGCGCAGCAACATGTCAAGCCTGGGAACCGTTGGGTGTTTACCACAGGGAAACCGTACCAACACAGAACAATGAGCGAGCCTTACCCCTTCTAAATAAAAAAAAGGCAGTTCTGCTTTCTTCTCCCCCCTAAAGGTCATGGAGTTAGAGATAGGGAGTCCACACAAAAGCCTCCAGTCTGTCGGCAGTCTGGTCTGGCCCAGTACGGTGCCAAGGCTGAGGTCATTATCAACAGACCAGTCCCAAGCTAAGCATATTTTTATAGATTGTGCTTGTGTGTGTGTGTTTGGAGGGGAGGTGAGCATGTGTGTATGTGCTTATTTGGACGAGCCGAGTGTGTGTGTGTGTGTGTGACTTTTAGTGCTCATGCACAAAACAAAGGCGCTCTGCAGAATATACGCCGTAGCCGTCAAACGTGTGACACGTCGCCATTTTCTCATCACAAATTGGTCTGAGATAAATGACATTTTGCTGAGTTGAAAACTTTAGCCAGACATCAAACTGATTTGTGTGTCGTTATGATGTCTGAGGAGTTATAATGTCAACAGATTGCTGATGGTGCGCTTCGCCCGGGCTATTAATGAGGCAGTGTGAAGTTAGCACTCCCTGGCGCGCTTTGAGAAGAGATGTCTGTTAGCTAATTAAAGAAACTCAATCATTTTATACTCCAATCAATTACCTGAAGCAGGTGGTAGAAACAGGGCCCGACACTCTGGCCTCATGTCTCACATCAGCTAACTACCCAAAGTCACTTTACTACATTGTTGAGTGCTTTTATGAGGAGGAAGGCTAAACAAGAGGCTTGATGTGACTTTATTCTTGCTGCCAATCTTTGTGTGCTGCACTTCAGTCTAGACTGCAGACATGATGTTATGTTTTCATGTCAGTTTACAGGCTGCATTGTGATCATTTTCCCTTTTTTCTCGAATTGGAATAAGTGGATTCACCAAACTGATTTATCAATTTCATCCCAGTTGCGCTTATTTTATGGCTCTTTATCTCATTTTGGATATGACTAAAGTTCTTTTGAATTAATTGTAAATAATTTCGTACTGGCGGTGGCATGCGTTCGCTTTTGGACATTCAATTTAATCACTGTTACTGAGTGTTGACAGAGAGAACAGTGCCTTTCTTTCACTCTTATACACTGGAGGGAGCACATAGCTATAAACAGGAATTACCCAACAATTGCTTTGTGAACGTGGTGATAACAGCGTGTTCCAGCACTGCTTGGGGATCTCCCTGGGTGGAGCAGGCTGGCCCGAGGGATGGAAGGAGTGAGTGAGCGAGGGAGGGAGAGGAGGAAAAGTCACTTCTGATTAAGAGGGGTAAAACGGGGGGATCGGGTCGTGCCCATCTGTACCCGAAAAGGGAGGACAGCGCAGATGCAGTCAGGTGTGTATGTGTTTGTGTGCTATGTGTGTGCGATTCCTGTACACCTTTCATCTCGACCACAACAAGCCCCCCACTCTCCTCCCCGAAGCTCATTAAGCGGTGACCCCTGGCCCCCGCAGGACGGGAGAGATGAGGGTAGGAGATGTGATCAAAGCTTGAACCTTCCTGATGAAGTCTTCACTGCACCACATTCACCTGAATGGATGTGACAGCAGCTGTCCTGCCTGTTGCTGCGGTGCTGAAACAGTGACAGTTACAGTGAGCGACACAATGAGGAGAAGTCACGGCAAGCTGTGAATTCATTATTAATTCATAGCACAGTGTTTAGAGATAGTAAGCTTGAAGTAAAATTGGATTTAAAAATATATATTGTCCTGTGAAACATTTGTACAACACAGACAATGTAGAAATGTTGGTGAGAAGTTGAAGGAGAACCAAACTTCTCAAATGTCTTTTCAGACTTTGTCCAAACTCAGTTTTTGAGGAGTAGATCATCTTTCCACTGCATCATCAACATTGGAAACTAGTTATAGTTAAAGTGGGGGTGCAGTATTAGTGTCAAGAGGAGGTATGATGTATGATGTTTTTTCTATTGTGGTGACAAAATGTTGAAAAATAATACCCTACCCTCTATTTACCCACATACATAATATTTTGCATTTTGTCGCCTGGCTGTTACCAAAGTAACTTCCTGGTTTGCTGCCTCCTGTTTGGTGCACCTACCTTTCAATAATATAAAGCATGTTTGATTTTGTTGTAATTATTGATCCAAACTTGATCAAATGTTTAAAGATAGTGAAGATGATCAGAAGTAGGGATGCAAAAGGATGTTTGCTCCCCCCTTGTCTAAAAGTGGGGGTGCAGCTGCTCCACTTGGCCTATTGCTCAGGCGCCTGTGATTATCTGTTCACCTCACTGTTCCACTCTCAATCCCATGTCTGAGAAAAGGAAACACCATGTCCCTGTCCTCAGAGATCTGTGTTGATGACTTCCCCCCTGTGTATGTGTGTGTCCATATTGACCGTGCACCTTCTGCGTGTACTCACAAGTGTTGTTGGTCAGTCAGGGTCGCAGCAGAGGAAAGAATGCGGCTGAGGAAAAGGAATGCAGGGCTGATTAGCGCTCCTTACCTGTAAGTGAACTGGACGTGCCGGCGTGTGATGAGACCGAGGAAACAAGGGAACAATAGGACAGTAGAGATTCCTTTCCACACCGCATTCCAGCGATCCTGCAGCCGGGGCCCCCTGCTCAGAGCTTTGATGAACCTTTCTCGCGGCTTCCTGGGATTGTCGCTCCTCCACAAACACAAAAACATAAAGCAGTCGGTGAGCGGGGCCAGGGAAGAGAGAGCACGGCCCTCTTCAGGATGTCCTGTTTTGATTAGCGTTAGCATCCTAAATGCACCATAGAAATATTATTCTAACACGGAGAAGAGCTTAGTGGTGACACATCCACTTCTTTCCACTCTGTGACCTCTGGGGTCAGATCCACTACAATGAGCCAGGAATCAAAGAGGTGCTCCTCACTCACTGATCTGACTGAGGAAATCATGTGAGGAAAACAAGGCGATAAAACGATAGGGTGAGCTTTCAGCGCCTGTCAACAGGTGGAAGCTTGTCAGGCTGGTGCTTTTTTGAATTTTCCAAGAAGTACCTGACAATTTTCTAGAATTAATATGTCAATAACATATTGTTGCTGTCTATAAAAAATGTAACTGTTGTTTTTGATTGTTTTTATTGGGATGAGAGGAAGTGATGAGTGGCAGAGCTGGTTTTCAGAAATGCTTCCTTATGCGAGAATGAGCAATCTAATTCAAATTAGAAGCGTGTGTCGGTTTCTGAAAGAGATATTTAATTTATGGTTATTCCCTAGTTGGGAATCATACATGTTTTTTCCGCCTTGTGATGCATTTTTTTTTAACACATTACCAGCTTCTATAACTGTTTGAGGGATAGTTCAGATTTTTTGATGTAGGCTTGTATGAGGTACTGCGATTAGTGTCTTAGCTCCAGCAGAGGCCGGCCAGCACACCTCCAGTTTGAACAACCAGAGAGGAGATGCTGAGCAGTGTACTGCTGGGGACAGGGTCAGCAGCAAAATGTATTTTAGTTAAAAAAAAAATAATAATATTGGTTTAAGTTCATAGATTTAGAATATTTTCTAAATACTTTACTTTTGCCTTTTCTGATGGGAAGCTGCTGTTTGCTCCCATCAAGTCAACCAAACTCCATCAGCCATTTTACCTAAAATTAATGATTTGGCCTGTCGAGTTTGGTTGGTTTGGAGAGAGCGACATTGGACTTTTTTTTTTTTTTGAAATTTTTTTGGTGGACTTCTTTTTTAAATGGCTAAAATACTTTTTGTTGGCAACCATATTCACAGCAGTTCATTGCTTAGTTTTTGTGCAGGTGCTTTCCTAACTGAGGTTAAGCCACACGTAATACACAGACTACTGATCCAAATAATAATAATAATAATCCAAACTATCCCTTTAAGCAGTTATTCACAAGTCATTCTTTTATGAGACACAGGCAACTAAGGTTTAAAGCACTTAAACAGAGCAGCCAAACAGAAATAAATTAAATTATGATTGTGAGTTGATTTCAGTTGGCTGAAATTCTTAATTAACTGACAGTATTTTCCTTTAAGTAAGTACTTTAGTTGTGTACTTTGAGCAGCAGCTGTTACACACAGTGTCCTCTTTCAGCAGCCCGCACTACATCTTTTCTGTCTCCTGTGGAATCAGAGAGCAGTGAAGCATTGCAGCATGGTTTGTTGTTTTGCTGGTGCTCGAGGGCTTTAGTTTGACAGGAGGGCACCACTTTGTTCACCTCAGTGTCCAGAAGGGACCCCTACGGGCCTCGGCGGCCTGGACGTCTCTGTCAGGGCTGTGGCAGGACTGGGGC